>NC_090646.1:167271501-168474001 GCF_040937935.1 Hyperolius riggenbachi
AAATTATTCGAGGTCAGTCGAATATTCGAGTCGAATATTTTTTACTATTCGATTCGACCTCGGACTTCGAGCTCACTATTCGAGTCGGTATTCGAGCTCACTATTCGAGCTGACTATTCGAATTGGCCCAAAATAGCTTCCAACACTTGTTTTGAGGGTGAATGATGCAAGAAACATCTTTTTTTCCAAGTAACAACAGCAAGTGATTATGTGGGGATGTTCCTTTAAAAAAAAATGTGGAAAGAGAAGTTGTGTCCTTAATTTGGTTCAGTAGTGTAGTGTTACTGTATATACTTGTTCTTCTTCTTCTTTATCTTTCTTAATCTTCTTCTAGATCTTCTTCTTCTTCTTCTTCTTCTTCTTCATCATCTTCTTCTTCTTCTTCATCTTCATCTTCTTCATCTTCTTCTTCATCTTCTTCTTCTTCTTCTTCATCTTCTTCTTCTTCTTCATCTTCTTCATCTTCTTCATCTTCATCTTCTTCATCTTCATCTTCTTCATCTTCATCTTCTTCTTCATCTTCTTCATCTTCTTCATCTTCTTCATCTTCTTCTTCTTCTTCTTCATCTTCTTCTTCTTCTTCTTCATCTTCTTCATCTTCTTCTTCTTCTTCTTCATCTTCTTCATCATCTTCTTCTTCTTCTTCATCTTCATCTTCTTCATCTTCTTCTTCATCTTCTTCATCTTCTTCTTCATCTTCTTCTTCTTCATCTTCTTCTTCTTCATCTTCTTCTTCTTCTTCTTCATCTTCTTCATCATCTTCTTCTTCTTCTTCATCTTCATCTTCTTCATCTTCTTCTTCATCTTCTTCTTCTTCATCTTCTTCTTCTTCTTCATCTTCATCTTCTTCATCTTCATCTTCTTCTTCTTCATCTTCTTCTTCATCTTCTTCTTCATCTTCTCCTTCTCCTTCTTTTTCAATATCGTCTTCTTCTTCTTCTTCACGTATTTCTCTTTTCAAATTTTTTTTTAAAGAAATGCAGCTATTTTTGAGCGTAACAAATAGCTGGTGGGCGCACGCATGTTGGAAGCGCCATTGTATGTGCTCCCTGGCAGTGGAAACACAAAGACAGCAGGAGGTAAATTCAGCAGCAGGAGGAGGAGGATGAGTGTGTGGCAGCAGGCAGTCAATGAGGCAGGCAGCTCGCCGTGACATAATAGCCCTGGTACCTAGCGGTGATACCAGGGCTGTAAATAAACACAACAGGAGGTCCCAGACAGCGGTCGTGCAGCCCACATTGTGTCCAATACACAACTGGGACAACACAGTTTTCAACCCGGGCACCTCAGAAAAATTAAACCTTTTTTTTTTTTTATTGGTTTTTTTTGGTTTTGGTTTTACAACCAATATAGCTATTGTTTTGACGTAATAGCTGGTGGCAGAGTGGCAGCAGAAGGTAATTCTGTGTACCCTGGCAGTGGGAAACACAGACAGACAGCAGCAGCAGGAGGAATGGAGGAGCAGTGTGAGCAGCTATTGTTGTGACGTAATAGCTGGTGGCAGAGTGGCAGCAGACGGTAATTCTGTGTACCATGGCAGTGGGAAACACAGACAGACAGCAGCAGCAGGAGGAATGGAGGAGCAGTGTGAGTGTGGCAGCAGGTAGGCAGCGTGACATAATAGCCCTGGTACCTAGCGGTGATACCAGGGCTGTAAATAAACACAACAGGAGGTCCCAGACAGCGGTCGTGCAGCCCACATTGTGTCCAATACACAACTGGGACAACACAGTTTTCAACCCGGGCACCTCAGAAAAATTAAACCTTTTTTTTTTTTTATTGGTTTTTTTTGGTTTTGGTTTTACAACCAATATAGCTATTGTTTTGACGTAATAGCTGGTGGCAGAGTGGCAGCAGAAGGTAATTCTGTGTACCCTGGCAGTGGGAAACACAGACAGACAGCAGCAGCAGGAGGAATGGAGGAGCAGTGTGAGCAGCTATTGTTGTGACGTAATAGCTGGTGGCAGAGTGGCAGCAGACGGTAATTCAGTGTACCCTGGCAGTGGGAAACACAGACAGACAGCAGCAGCAGGAGGAATGGAGGAGCAGTGTGAGTGTGGCAGCAGGTAGGCAGCGTGACATAATAGCCCTGGTACCTAGCGGTGATACCAGGGCTGTAAATAAACACAACAGGAGGTCCCAGACAGCGGTCGTGCAGCCCACATTGTGTCCAATACACAACTGGGACAACACAGTTTTCAACCCGGGCACCTCAGAAAAATTAAACCTTTTTTTTTTTTTATTGGTTTTTTTTGGTTTTGGTTTTACAACCAATATAGCTATTGTTTTGACGTAATAGCTGGTGGCAGAGTGGCAGCAGAAGGTAATTCTGTGTACCCTGGCAGTGGGAAACACAGACAGACAGCAGAAGGGCAGTACACAGCAGCAGCCCACTGTAGGTGTGAAATGTGTGGCTGCAGGCGACGTAATAGTCAAAGTGAACCAGGCTGGCTTAGTGAGCAGGAGCCAGGAGGTGGTAAAGGGTGGTAAGGCACATTAACGATGGTACTAAGTTCCGGCAGCCAGTTCATGTCCCCCTCTCGCCGACAACAGGGGCCAGGAACTCGCCTTCCACCCACGCCTGGTTCATCTTGAGAAACGTCAGTCTGTCCACAGACTTGTGAGACAGACGTGAGCGTTTCTCGGTGACCACGCCACCAGCTGCACTGAAGCAGCGCTCGGACAGCACGCTGGAAGGGGGGCAGGACAGCACTTCCAGGGCGTACTGCGCCAGCTCGCTCCAGATCTCCATGCGCTTGACCCAATACTCCATGGGATCAACAGGGGCATCGCTGTCAAGCCCGCTGTAGGACCCCATGTAGTCAGCCACCATGCGGGTCAGGCGCTGGCTGTGACCGGAGGAGGATGCTGCTGCATGCATCTCCTCTCTAGTCACTGCTGCCGGAGCCTCTACAGTCCTGTAGAGCTCGTGGCTGAGAGACAGCAGGTCTGTGGGGCGCTTGCTGCTGCTGGATGCAGGCACCTGCTGCTGCCTCTGTGCTGGCTGCTGGACAGTGGGGGTGGAAGGCTGGGGGAAGGCTTCCTCCAAGCGCTCAACAAGGGCCTGCTGCAAGCTCCTTATTTGTTGCGCTGGGTCTCCTCCTGCAGGCGGCAGGAACTGGCTCAACTTCCCCTTGAGGCGTGGGTCCAACATCATGCTGATCCAGATGTCCTCCCTCTGCTTCATCTGGATCACCCTGGGGTCCCTGCGCAGGCACGTCAGCATGTGCGCTGCCATTGGGAAGAGGCGGGCCACGTCTGCTGGCACATCGACGTCAGTGCTGTCCTCCTCATCCTCCTCCTCTGCTGCCTCATCCTCTCTCCACCCCCGCACCAACTCAGCTGCACTGCGCTGATCCCCCTCATCAGCAGCCAGGTCAGGGACCTCCACCAAGTCCTCCTCCTCCTCCCCCTCAGAGGTGGACTGTGCAGCTGCTTGCCGCTCCTGCTGGTCCAAGGCTGCCGCTCCCTGTGCCAGCAAAGCATCGAGTGCCCTGTTCAGCAGAGAAACCAGGGGCACCCACTCGCAGACCATAGCATGGTCCCTGCTCACCATGTTTGTGGCCTGCAGGAAGGGAGCCAGCACTAAGCACACCTGCTGCATGTGCCTCCAGTCATCATCGGGGACGATGGACGGGATGTTGCTGGTCTTGTCCCTTCTCTGAGCTGCGGAAACAGTGGCCAGGGCAAGGTAGTGGTTGACAGCGTGCTTCTGTTCAACCAGACGCTCCAACATCGCCAGGGTGGAGTTCCAGCGAGTCGGAACGTCAATGATCAGCCGATGGCGTGGCAGATCCAGCTCCTTTTGCACGTCTTCCAGGCTCGCACAGGCTGCAGCCGAGCGCCGGAAGTGACGCACAACGTTCCTTGCCGTTTCCAGCAGCTCGTCCATCCCCTGGTAGGTGCGCAGGAACTTCTGCACCACCAGGTTCAGCACGTGGGCAAGACAGGGGATGTGGGTCAGGTTTCCCCTGTCTATGGCAGCAACCAGATTGGCCCCATTGTCGGACACCACCTCTCCGACTCTGAGGCCTCTGGGGGTCAGCCAAATCCGCTCCTGCTCCTGGAGTTTGGCCAACACGTGGGCTGCCGTCAGCTTGGTCTTGCCAAGGCTGACCAAGTGCAGCAGCGCTTGGCAGTGGCGGGCCTTCACACTGCTGCTGAGGCGGGGGGTTTGGCCAGGTGTGGCGGAGGATGGCAGAGGATCGGAGGAACCCGCTGCAGTTCCCCTGACCCTGCGGGGTGGCACCACCCACTGTGTTGCTGCTGCTGCTGTGCCCGCTGCTGCTCTCCCATCCTCACCCCCTTCCACCAAGCTGACCCAGTGGACAGTGAAGGACAGGTAGCGGCCTGTCCCGAAGCGGCTGCTCCAGGAGTCCATGGTGACGTGGACCCTTTCACCAACCGCGTGCTCCAGCCCTCGCTCCACATTGGCCATCACAAAGCGGTGCAGTGCAGGAATGGCCTTGCGGGCGAAGAAGTGTCTGCTGGGGAGCTGCCAGTCTGGGGCTGCACAAGCAAGCAGCGCCCGCATGTCGCTCCCCTCCTGCACGAGCGTGTACGGCAGGAGTTGGGAGCACATGGCCCGTGCCAGCAAGCCGTTCAGCTGCCGCACGCGACGGCTGCTGGGAGGCAGAGCCCTAACCACCCCCTGGAAGGACTCGCTCAAAAGGCTCTGGCGTGCCTTTTTGCTGGCACGGGAATCAGCAGACGGAGCAGAGGAGGCCACTGAGGACTGGCTGCCAGAACAGGCCTCAGTGTCGGCGGCAGGAGTTGCAGAGGGGGGAGGAGCAGGGCGTTTCCGCACTCCTGCTGGTGCTGCTGGAGGAGCAGGAGGGCGGGTGGCTGCTGTTGCTGCTGCTGCTGCTGAAGGCTGTGCAGTGATGGGATTGGTGCCACTGCCAGCACCAGATGCCTTCAGCCTCTGGAACTCCTCATGCTGGTGGAAGTGTTTCGCAGAAAGGTGGTTGATCAGCGAGCTGGTGCTGAACTTCAAGGGGTCTGCACCTCTGCTCAACTTCCGCTGACAGTGGTTGCAAGTGGCGTACTTGCTGTACACTGTGGGCATGGTGAAAAACCGCCAGATTGGTGACAAAAACATCCCCCTACGGCATGGAAGCGCTGCTGCCTGTTTCCCTGTGGTGGTTGGGGGGGGGGGGGGGGTCTTGGGTGCGGCTGGTGGTGGTACTGGCTGATGCTGCTGCTGCTGCTGCTGAGCCTGAGACACCAGCAGGCTGTGGGACGCTGCCAATGCTTGCAATGATGCGCCTCCTTGCAAGGCCCACAACCGCATCCTCCTCCTCCTCCTCAGAGCTGCTGAGGACGACATCCTCTGGATGTGTTGGCACCCAGTCTCTGTCTGTCACCGGGTCATCATCATCATGCCCCTCCTGAAACATGTCCTGCTCTGATGATGACCCCCCAAACTCCTCTGCTGATGCATGGATGGGACGCTTGACTGTCGCCACAGTCTTGCTGTCCAATCCCTCCTCCCCCAAAGTGCCCATCAGCATCTCCTCCTCCAAATCGCCAACAACAGCATTCAATTGACTCATCATGCCTGGGGTCAAAAGAGTGCTGAGTGACAGGTCGGCGACTGACGGTGAACTGGCCTCCTCCCCAGGCCCTGCTGGGCGGCTGCTGCGAACAGGGGTGGTGGTGGTGAGGGTGGAGGCCTCGGATGCAGAGCTGATGGCGGGCTGCTCATCCTCCGTCATGAGTTGCACCACAGTGTCTGCATCCTTTTCCTCAATGGGACGTTTCCGACCCGGCTGGAGGAAAATGGGAGCAGGTGCTACACGCTGCTGCTGCTGTGTCTCTGCAGCGTGAGTTGCAGATGCTCCTCCTGGGCGGCGCCCAAGGCGTCCACGGCCAGTGGCTATGGGAGGAATGTTAGCCACTGACGCTGCTGCTGCTGCTGCGGAACTGTGCATGGTGGCGCGCCCGCGGCCGCGGCTTGCCACAATGCTGCTCCCTCTCTTCCTGATTCCCTTGCTGCCCTTCCCCTTGCCCAAACCGCGCTGGCTGCCACTTCCAGACATCTTCAATGTTTTGGGCGTATAGACAAAAGTTTTGTAAAAGGGCGGGTGAAAAGTGGGGTACTTTAATGGAGTGGGTTGGTTGGTGAGGTGACTGAGTGAGTGTCCCCTAGTACAGTAAGTAAGTATTAACAGTCAGGAAGTACAACTAGCAGTTACAATAATCAGTAGTAGTAATCACAAGTAAATTTAGTGTGTGTACACTCAGACAGTGAGTGCACGCACGCAGGAGCTAGTAGCCTATGGACACAGTGACTGAGTGTCCTAGACTCCTAGTACGGTAAGAGTAAGTAAGTAGTAACAGTAAGTAGAACTAACTAATAACAATAATCAATCAGCGATCAGAAGGAAATGGAGTGTGGGTGGTGTGTGTGTACACTCAGACAGTGAGTGCACGCACGCAGGAGCTAGTAGCCTATGGACACAGTGACTGAGTGTCCTAGACTCCTAGTACAGTAAGAGTAAGTAAGTAGTAACAGTAAGTAGAACTAACTAATAACAATAATCAATCAGCGATCAGAAGGAAATGGAGTGTGGGTGGTGTGTGTACACTCAGACAGTGAGTGCACGCACGCAGGAGCTAGTAGCCTATGGACACAGTGACTGGGTGTCCTAGACTCCTAGTACAGTAAGAGTAAGTAAGTAGTAACAGTAAGTAGTAGAACTAACTAATAACAATAATCAATCAGCGATCAGAAGGAAATGGAGTGTGGGTGGTGTGTGTACACTCAGACAGTGAGTGCACGCACGCAGGAGCTAGTAGCCTATGGACACAGTGACTGAGTGTCCTAGACTCCTAGTACAGTAAGTAGTAACAGTAAGTAGTAGAACTAACTAATAACAATAATCAATCAGCGATCAGAAGGAAATGGAGTGTGGGTGGTGTGTGTACACTCAGACAGTGAGTGCACGCACGCAGGAGCTAGTAGCCTATGGACACAGTGACTGAGTGTCCTAGACTCCTAGTACAGTAAGTAGTAACAGTAAGTAGTAGAACTAACTAATAACAATAATCAATCAGCGATCAGAAGGAAATGGAGTGTGGGTGGTGTGTGTACACTCAGACAGTGAGTGCACGCACGCAGGAGCTAGTAGCCTATGGACACAGTGACTGAGTGTCCTAGACTCCTAGTACAGTAAGAGTAAGTAAGTAGTAACAGTAAGTAGAACTAACTAATAACAATAATCAATCAGCGATCAGAAGGAAATGGAGTGTGGGTGGTGTGTGTACACTCAGACAGTGAGTGCACGCACGCAGGAGCTAGTAGCCTATGGACACAGTGACTGGGTGTCCTAGACTCCTAGTACAGTAAGAGTAAGTAAGTAGTAACAGTAAGTAGTAGAACTAACTAATAACAATAATCAATCAGCGATCAGAAGGAAATGGAGTGTGGGTGGTGTGTGTACACTCAGACAGTGAGTGCACGCACGCAGGAGCTAGTAGCCTATGGACACAGTGACTGAGTGTCCTAGACTCCTAGTACAGTAAGTAGTAACAGTAAGTAGTAGAACTAACTAATAACAATAATCAATCAGCGATCAGAAGGAAATGGAGTGTGGGTGGTGTGTGTACACTCAGACAGTGAGTGCACGCACGCAGGAGCTAGTAGCCTATGGACACAGTGACTGAGTGTCCTAGACTCCTAGTACAGTAAGAGTAAGTAAGTAGTAACAGTAAGTAGAACTAACTAATAACAATAATCAATCAGCGATCAGAAGGAAATGGAGTGTGGGTGGTGTGTGTACACTCAGACAGTGAGTGCACGCACGCAGGAGCTAGTAGCCTATGGACACAGTGACTGGGTGTCCTAGACTCCTAGTACAGTAAGAGTAAGTAAGTAGTAACAGTAAGTAGTAGAACTAACTAATAACAATAATCAATCAGCGATCAGAAGGAAATGGAGTGTGGGTGGTGTGTGTACACTCAGACAGTGAGTGCACGCACGCAGGAGCTAGTAGCCTATGGACACAGTGACTGAGTGTCCTAGACTCCTAGTACAGTAAGTAGTAACAGTAAGTAGTAGAACTAACTAATAACAATAATCAATCAGCGATCAGAAGGAAATGGAGTGTGGGTGGTGTGTGTACACTCAGACAGTGAGTGCACGCACGCAGGAGCTAGTAGCCTATGGACACAGTGACTGAGTGTCCTAGACTCCTAGTACAGTAAGAGTAAGTAAGTAGTAACAGTAAGTAGAACTAACTAATAACAATAATCAATCAGCGATCAGAAGGAAATGGAGTGTGGGTGGTGTGTGTACACTCAGACAGTGAGTGCACGCACGCAGGAGCTAGTAGCCTATGGACACAGTGACTGGGTGTCCTAGACTCCTAGTACAGTAAGAGTAAGTAAGTAGTAACAGTAAGTAGTAGAACTAACTAATAACAATAATCAATCAGCGATCAGAAGGAAATGGAGTGTGGGTGGTGTGTGTACACTCAGACAGTGAGTGCACGCACGCAGGAGCTAGTAGCCTATGGACACAGTGACTGAGTGTCCTAGACTCCTAGTACAGTAAGTAGTAACAGTAAGTAGTAGAACTAACTAATAACAATAATCAATCAGCGATCAGAAGGAAATGGAGTGTGGGTGGTGTGTGTACACTCAGACAGTGAGTGCACGCACGCAGGAGCTAGTAGCCTATGGACACAGTGACTGAGTGTCCTAGACTCCTAGTACAGTAAGAGTAAGTAAGTAGTAACAGTAAGTAGAACTAACTAATAACAATAATCAATCAGCGATCAGAAGGAAATGGAGTGTGGGTGTGTGTACACTCAGACAGTGAGTGCACGCACGCAGGAGCTAGTAGCCTATGAACACAGTGACTGAGTGTCCTAGACTCCTAGTACAGTAAGAGTAAGTAGTAACAGTAAGTAGAACTAACTAATTACAATAATCAATCAGCGATCAGAAGGAAATAGAGTGTGTGTTGTGTGTGTACACTCAGACAGTGAGTGCGCACACGCAGGAGCTAGTAGCCTATATGAACAGTGACAGTGAGTGTCCCTACGGGTACAGTAAGAGTAAGTAGTAAGTAAGTACAACTAACAATAATCAATCAGTAATCAGAAGGAAATAGAGTGTGTGTACACACAGACAGTGAGTGAGTGCACACACGCAGGAGCTAGCTAGTAGCCTATAAACAGTGACAGTCAGTGAGTGTCCTACTCCTAGTACAGTATAACTACAATACTATTAGTAAAGGACAGCAGAAATACTGGTATAGATGATGAGAGAAATAAACAGAGGACAGCTGCCCACAGAGGCAAGGCCCCCCTGAGGCCTAAACCTGTAAGCTTGCAGCAGCTGCCTGTCTCTAATGTAACACACAAGCTACTAACTAAAATACAATGTCTATCTAAATAACAACAATACAGGTGTATATGGCAGGTGTAGGTGAGCAAAAACGCTAGGTAAATGAACACAATAGAGCACTTGCTAAGCCAAAGCACAAAGGAGCAGATCTCTCTCTGTACAAGTCTCAGGCAAGCATGGAAAACCCGAACATGGCGGCCGCTATTTATAGGGTAGGGGCTGGCCAGGGTCCCCCTCTGTGATTGGCTGCCGTCAGAGGGCCTGGGAGCCCTCTGATTGGCTCTAAGCACATCAATCTGGGCTATGACGCTATTCGAGCTCGGTACCGAGCTCGAATAGCGCCGGTTTGCTCGAATAGCTCGAATAGTGAATGGGCTATTCGAGTGTTCTCGAATAGCCCATTCGAATAGCTACAGCTATTCGGAGCTCGAATACCGAGCTCGAATAGCTGAAAAAGAGCTCGAATATTCGAGCTACTCGAATATTCGAGCTCTGCTGAGCACCACTACTTTTTACACCCTAAGTACGCTAAGGGGCCCAAAGTCCAATGAGTACCTTTAGGATTTCACAGGTCATTTTGCGACATTTGGTTTCAAGACTACTCCTCACGGTTTAGGGCCCCTAAAATGCCAGGGCAGTATAGGAACCCCACAAATGACCCCATTCTAGAAAGAAGACACCCAAAGGTATTCCGTACGGAGTATGGTGAGTTCATAGAAGATTTTATTTTTTGTCACAAGTTAGCGGAAAATGACACTTTGTGAAAAAAAACAATTAAAATCAATTTCCGCTAACTTGTGACAAAAAAATAAAAACTTCTATGAACTCACCATACTCCTAACGGAATACCTTGGGGTGTCTTCTTTCTAAAATGGGGTCATTAGTGGGGTTCCTATACTGCCCTGGCCTTTTAGGGGCCCTAAACCGTGAGGAGTAGTCTTGAAACAAAAATGACCTGTGAAATCCTAAAGGTACTCATTGGACTTTGGGCCCCTTAGTGCAGTTAGGGTGCAAAAAAGTGCCACACATGTGGTATCGCCGTACTCGGGAGAAGTAGTATAATGTGTTTTGGGGTGTATTTTTACACATACCCATGCTGGGTGGGAGAAATACCTCTGTAAATGACAATCTTTTGATTTTTTTACACACAATTGTCCATTTACAGAGGTATTTCTCCCACCCAGCATGGGTATGTGTAAAAATACACCCCAAAACACATTGTACTACTTCTCCCGAGTATGGCGATACCACATGTGTGGCACTTTTTTGCACCCTAACTGCACCCAAAGTCCAATGAGTACCTTTAGGATTTCACAGGTCATTTTGAGAAATTTCGTTTCAAGACTACTCCTCACGGTTTAGGGCCCCTAAAATGCCAGGGCAGTATAGGAACCCCACAAATGACCCCATTTTAGAAAGAAGACACCCCAAGGTATTCCGTTAGGAGTATGGTGAGTTCATAGAAGATTTTATTTTTTGTCAAAAGTTAGCGGAAATTGATTTTAATTGTGTTTTTTCACAAAGTGTCATTTTCCGCTAACTTTTGACAAAAAATAAAATCTTCTATGAACTCACCATACTCCTAACAGAATACCTTGGGGTGTCTTCTTTCTAAAATGGGGTCATTTGTGGGGTTCCTATACTGCCCTGGCATTTTAGGGGCCCTAAACCGTGAGGAGTAGTCTTGAAACGAAATTTCTCAAAATGACCTGTGAAATCCTAAAGGTACTCATTGGACTTTGGGCCCTTTAGCGCAGTTAGGGTGCAAAAAAGTGCCACACATGTGGTATCGCCGTACTCAGGAGAAGTAGTATAATGTGTTTTGGGGTGTATTTTTACACATACCCATGCTGAGTGGGAGAAAGATCTCTGTAAATGGACAATTGTGTGTAAAAAAAATTAACAAATTGTCATTTACAGAGATATTTCTCCCACCCAGCATGGGTATGTGTAAAAATACACCCCAAAACACATTATACTACTTTTCCTGAGTACGGCAATACCACATGTGTGGCACTTTTTTGCAGCCTAACTGCGCTAAGGGGTCCAAAGTCCAATGAGCACCTTTAGGCTTTACAGGGGTACTTACAATTTAGCACCCCCCAAAATGTCAGGACAGTAAACACACCCCACAAATGACCCCATTTTGGAAAGTAGACCCTTCAAGGTATTCAGAGAGGGGCATGGTGAGTCCGTGGCAGATTTCATTTTTTTTTTTTGTCGCAAGTTAGAAGAAATGGAAATTTTTTTTTTTTTCTCACAAAGTGTTATTTTCCGCTTACTTGTGACAAAAAATAATATCTTCTATGAACTCACTATGCCTCTCAGTGAATACTTTGGGATGTCTTCTTTCCAAAATGGGGTCATTTGGGGGGTATTTATACTATCCTGGAATTCTAGCCCCTCATGAAACATGACAGGGGGTCAGAAAAGTCAGAGATGCTTGAAAATTGGAAAATTCACTTTTTGCACCATAGTTTGTAAACGCTATAACTTTTACCCAAACCAATAAATATACACTGAATGGGTTTTTTTTAATCAAAAACATGTTTGTCCACATTTTTCGCGCTGCATGTATACAGAAATTTTACTTTATTTGAAAAATGTCAGCACAGAAAGTTAAAAAAATCATTTTTTTGCCAAAATTCATGTCTTTTTTGATGAATATAATAAAAAGTAAAAATCGCAGGAGCAATCAAATAGCACCAAAAGAAAGCTTTATTAGTGACAAGAAAAGGAGCCAAAACTCATTTAGGTGGTAGGTTGTATGAGCGAGCAATAAACCGTGAAAGCTGCAGTGGTCTGAATGGAAAAAAAGTGGCCGGTCCTTAAGGGGTAGAAAGCCCTAGGTCCTCAAGTGGTTAAACTTATCATGCCTAAACTTATCACACCTAAACTTATCATGCCTAAACTTATCACACCTAAACTTATCACACCTAAACTTATCATGCCTAAACTGAGTTTAGGCGTGATAAAGGGCTTTTCACCAGCGTGCTAACTGTTAGCACCGCTTTGTGAATCAGGCCCCTGGTGTTTCTAGGGTGAGTATTATCCTTGATAATGTTTTTAGCCCTTCTCATACAGCAAGTCTTATACAAGAGTTCAAGTGATGGTACTTCAATGCCGATAATGACCTCTGCTGTTTTTACAACTTACTGCAGGGCTTTTCTAGTGCAGCTGTTGTACCAGGCCATCATGCAGTTGGTCAAAACAATTCCTATAGTGCATCTGTATAAATTAACCAGCAGGAAGGTTAGCACTCCTTGGCTTTCTCATAAGGTAGAGGCATTGTTGTGCTTTGCCAATTACAGGTAAAGCATTGTCAGGCCAGGACATGTCCTCTGCGATGGTGAATCCGCCAATAGGAGGGGTGGTTAGTGTTAGGAGTTAGTGGGGGGAGGTTAGCAGTGGTGGACATAGAAGGGAGGTTTAGAGTGAGAATTAGGGTATGGAAGGTTAGTAAAATATAAAATATTGTGCCTTTTTTCCATGTACGGGTATGCAGAAAGAGCCAGTTGCTTTAACAATTAGGGAATATGTAAACATACAGTAGTGTGCAAAAGTTTTAGGCAGGTGTGAAAAAATGCTGTAAACCAAGAATTCTTTCAAAAATAGAAGTGTTAATAGAAGTGTTAATAATTTATTTTCATCAAGCAACAAAATACATTCTTTGAGGTGCACTTACACACAGTTTTTGAAGGAACTCAGTTGGTAGGTTGTTCCAAACATCTTGGAGAATTAACCACAGATCTTCTTTGGATGTAGGCTTCCTCACATCATCACTCTTCATGTACGGTAATCCCAGACACACTCAATGATGTTGAGATCAGGGCTCCGTGGAGGCCATCCCATCACTTCCAAGATGACTTTTTCTTAATGCTGAAGATCATTCTTAATGTATGTTTGGGGTTGTCAAATAAATTTGGGGCCAATCATATGCTTCCCTGATGGTATTGCATGATGGATAAGTATCTGCCTGTATTTCTCAGCATTGAGAACCATTAATCTTGACCAAATCTCCAACTCCATTTGCAGAAATGCAGCCAAACATTCAAGGTTCCTCAACCATGTTTCACTGTTGCCTGTAGACACTTATTAATATGCTGCTCTCCAGCCCTTCAATGCACAAACATCCTTCTGCTACAGCCAAATATTTCAAATTTTGACTTATCAGTCCAGAATACCTGCTGCCATTTTTCTGCACCCCAGTTCCTGTGTTTTCATGCATACTTGAGTCGCTTGGCCTTGTTTCCAAAGTCAACATTTTTATGGCTTTTTGGCTGCAACTCTTACATGAAGACCACATCTGGCCAGACTTCTCTGGACAGTAGATGGGTGTACCTGGGTCCCACTGGTTTCTGACATTACGGAGCTGATGGTACTGCTGGAAATCCTCTGATTTCGAAGGGTAATAAGCTTGATTTGTCTTTCATCGGCTGAGCACTAAGTTTCCATGATTGGCCACTGCGTCTATGATCCTCAGCCTTTTCCATTTCTTTGTGCTTCCTCAAAAAATAAACACCTGTAAGAGTTGATGCTGGTCTGAAGGCAAACGTTAGTAACACCAAATACTGATTTGAATTAGATTTTACTTTTGTACGGTTTCTTTGCATTTTTAAATTGAAAACAATAAACAATCATTATTAAGATTTCTGAAAGCATTCTTTGTTTACAGCATTTTTTCACACCTGCCTAAAACTTTTGCACAGTACTGTATATCGTGAAATGTGCTTTTTAGAGAAAAAAGCAATGGAGTACTGTATTACTGGCAAAGGTACAGAATATAAATTATAGAATATAATTCTAAGTAAACTCTTATCTTCCTTCTGTATAGGTATTCACCAGCTTAGAGAGCCTCCTGTGTAAAGTTTTTATTAGCTATTGTATAATGCTCCAATAAGAATGCCAAGATGCTGTGAAAGCTTTTCTCTTGGATTTGCTCGTACCTGTGAGAGGTCCCGGAGGATGCAGGGAAAATGATAGCCACACTGCTTTCTATTGTATTATTACATGTGCTGGGAATTCTAATTGCTACAGAAACTAATGAGCGCTGTGCCACTTAATGATTTACCTTTGTTGTGCGGGAGAACGGAAGTCCATCATAGGAGAATTGCACTATTTTGTGACATATGGTGTGTAATTATGACTGATATAACAATATTCTTAATGGGAAATAGGCCTATAGGTTGACAAATGAGATGTTTGCAAAACATAATCAAGAATCCAATGTTTATTCTAAAGGGAATCTTACAATCACTAATTCTGTTTGGTAACACATAAATATACTATAGTTTTAAAACCAGACAAACCGCTATTACTAGTGCTTGATTTTTTTTCCTTTTGTACAGCATGTACGTGATGTGTTAAGGTCACACACACACGTTTTGCATGAAGCAAGAAGGCTTTCTTTATCCAGCTCTGTGTTCAGGTCACTGCAGGCACACTTCTGACATATTTGACGTGAATGGCTGTCAGGTCAAACTGACACTTTTCCATTCATAGGTAAAAAGGGTGTCTGTGGCAAAAGCTTTAGCAGATTTCAGTCAGAGTTCTTGCAGGCAGCTTAAAGGATCTGAAAGAGCAGATGCAGATTGGGCTGTGGGAGATTACATTTATGACTAGCCTGATGCATGCATTTTGTTGCTTATGCTATCAAGGGTGCCTAAGCCTGAATTTATTTCATTAGCAAAACCTTTAAAATTTGCTGTCAAGGTCTGGTGTGTAACCACAAATCACAGGTCCTACAGTGGAATTTCAGACAGACAGATGCATTCTTAAAGTGTAACTGTCGGTCGGGCATAAAATCAAAAATCAATTCTTTATTTTTATCTGGTAAACAAGTAATAAGGTTGCTAACCAGGCAATTCAAAAGTTAAAATCTCTATTACTTTTCTTGTTTATAAATGATCATTCCCCAGTTTACCTGACTCTTATTTGGTACGTTGCTGCACAAAGCAAGTTGCAGGGCATGCTGGGTTGTCCTTTTTTGCTTCTGTACATTGGTTAAGTCTGAGGGCAAATAAAGAAGCAAAAAAAGATAACCCAGCATGCCCTGCAACTTCCTTTGTGCGGCAACGTACCAAATAAGAATCAGGTAAACTGGGGAATGATCATTTACAAACAAGAAAAGTAATAGAGATTTTAACTTTTGGATTGCCTGATTAGCATCCTTCTTTACCAGATGAAAATAAAGAATTGATATTTGTTTTTATGCCCGACAGTTACACTTTAATGCAGCATAGTACACCTTATTGGGAAGTGTATGGTTTGTCTCTGCTTTGATTGGTAGCTAGTTAGAGAATGACACTGCACTTCCCAGAAAAAAAGCAGTTATGGAGTACATTGTGTACATAATTGTAACCCATTCTTGTCACTGCATGATTTTTTGCTGAATGAGGTTATGGTCAGGCATATATTTTAGCGATCATATGGATAGACACTAGCAGCGTGTTAGGGAGGTGGCCACCCAAATCATCTATGCTATAATGTGTCTCTGACATCAAATCTTTCATAGAGAGAAGAGACACAAAGGGGTTTATATCAGTGGCATTACTAACAGGGCAGCAGGCTCTGAGGCTTTTGAAGGGCATACGAATGAAATTCACTGCCGGGAGACTTGGGAGCAGGATGCAGCCGATATACAGCTTACCCTGCTCCTGCACAAGTCCCGGCGGCATTAATTACCATTCCCCCTCCAGGTCCACGTGAATGGAGAGGAATGATGTAATTTGGCTTCCAGCTATTGCTGGTGGCCGAATTACAGTGTTTTAAAAGTAACTTCAGCTCTGTCTTCTGACAGTGTCAAAGTTACTCACTGTGCGCTGCTATAGCCATAGTTCCTATTACGGTCTATGGTGGATGCCAGCTATGCCCTAATCTCCTGCACTGCAATCCACATGTTCGTTTTGGAGAGCCCAGGGCAAAATGGGGTTATTAGGCCTCCACATCAATAGTTCCGCAGTAGCCACCATGTTAGCACATTTTAAAATCAGAGAACATATTTACATAGTTGGAATTTGTAAGAAAAATAATACATACCGGTAACCTATTATTTAGAAAATATGAATTATGCAAATCTGCATAACATATAAAGTCCTCTGCTGTCCTAGAATCAGCCCTCTCCATCCACACCAGGCTTGTATCTTGGAAAGAAGATACTCCTGAATTCCACATTATCTGCTGCCCCTTTAGACAGGCAGCTTGTTCTTTGTTTGTATCTACTAAATTAAAATAGTGGGTCCCTGCAGATACTTAGTTTATCATTAGGTGTATACACACTGGTGTCCAAATTTAAATATGTTAGGTCTACAAGTGTCTTGTTGACCTCCCATACTGAAGTGAGGGTCTCCCAGAGTGTAGACTCTAAGTGACCACGGGTGTTCACCAGAATGCCCCACAAGGGACTTAGCTGCCTAGTGCCCACCAGGTTGTACTCCAGGAGCACCCCAACAGTGGTTTGGAGAACAAGTAAACACCATGTTACAGAGTTCATAGCCAGAAACAGACAAAAGGTTACGGACAGACCGCAGATGATCAAAGTCGGGTTACAAGCCAAAGGACTAAGCAGGCAATTCAAAGGGAGGGAACAAGCCTTCCCTACCACCAAATAGTAATTAAAAAATCTTGATTAGGGTTAAAAATTTGTGGATTAACTGTGGGCATCTTATTTTGGAGGTATTCACGTGCTTGTGTGGCCTCAAATTGATATTTCTGGGGTATAAATATTAAGCTTAATTTTTATGTAACTAACAGAATCCTTCAGGATAATCATTTAAACATACTTAATGTTTAATAAATCTGTAAAGATGGAATTTATCTTAATGAACCACACAATGTGTAACAAACACAGTAACACAATGGCCTCAATTCACTAAGATCACGCTAGAGATAATAAGGCAAGAGAAAACTTACCTCTGCACAGTGAGAGAGTTATCGCTTCATTCCTTAAGTTATCTGCTCTGTAGTTAAGATTCCTCCTATGTAGTTAAGTTACCTCCTCTGTAGTTGTTACCTCCTCTGTAGTTATTTTCACACGCAGTTAATTAACAGCCTGTTTTAAATGTAGAATTCTGGAGTTATTGTAAGGATTGAAGAGTTAACTTAAAGACAGAAGAGTTAACTTTAGGTTTGCCTGAGGTAAAATGTTTCCTGAATACTGCATGCCTCATCACCATGGTGATAACTCTATAAACGTTATTAAAGACAGGAGATAAGGTTAGTGAATTGAGGCCATTATGTAAATATGATTCTGGATAAAATAAATGTATGAACCACTTTGAATCCCTTGCTACGCTTATCTACTCCCCACAAAACTTCATCTGAAGCTCAGGGGAGTAGATAGGCGTACTTGTGGTAAACAGTGTGCTGTATGCCCAATAAGCTATCTGATTATGTATATAGGGTATCATTTTAACTGTGACAAGTGAGAGAATAGATTTTGTGTTGTTTGACAACTGAGGGCTAAGTCATGTGATTTTTTTTTACTGGAAAACTGAATGAAAAGCAATAAAACTGTTGTTTTCATATACTCTATACCCCTAAATAAATACTTGTAAAAAAAAAAACCAAAAGTGACAGCATTGAAAAGAGAATACATAGTTACCCTAGGGACTTAGCTTTTAAAATATGTATGCCATGAGAGTGTATTACTGTTAATCATGAAGATAAGGGCTTTTAATTACTGATAGAGTACAATGAGAAAACAAAAAACACAAACCAGAAACTAATATATTATCG
Organism: Hyperolius riggenbachi; assembly: GCF_040937935.1. Classification (NCBI taxonomy): domain Eukaryota; kingdom Metazoa; phylum Chordata; class Amphibia; order Anura; family Hyperoliidae; genus Hyperolius; species Hyperolius riggenbachi. The sequence goes on from NC_090646.1 coordinate 167,289,592, forward strand.
CCATACATTGTACTAGGAGCATTATTTAAATGTTGAGATAACCAGGACAAATTAGCAAATACAATGTGTGGGTTTTACCTATGGTAACATTGTTTATTTGAAAACTATAGTGGATGGAAATGGAGAAATAGTGTATTTTTTCTTTTTTTTCTCATTTTTCCCTTTAAAATGCACAGATAATAACATAATTACTAAAAGCAAATATCACCCTCACAAAGCATAATTTGTGGCAAAAAAACAAGATATAGATCATTTACATCTGATGAGTAGCAATAAAGTTATTGGTGAATGAATGGGAGGAGCACTGAAATGTGAAAATTGCTCTGGTTTTTAAGCAAAAAAACCTGTGGTGCTGAAGTGGTTAATACAGAATGTGCATTTAAAAATGTCATTTAATTTATATTTCTTTATTTAAGCTTAACTAACAGGTTTCCTTTTATTTCAGCATGAAAGAAGCAGGATTGAACTATAAGTATTGGAGAGGGGTTCCGCTCGCTTCCAGCTGTAAGCAGTGTCCAGCTGCTTACACAAGTCCCGTGTGTGGATCTGATGGACATTCGTATTCCTCTCAGGTTGGTCTTCAGTTAAACATATTTTGAGCTGCGATAATCCCAAACTGATCCTACAAGACTACACAATGTTGTGTGCAATGTTGTTTTGCAGCACTGGAGCCTGTGTTAATGTTTGGGTAGGAGAAATGTGATTGAGTAAGTCTGTACAGTACTCAGCCCCAAACTGTTGCTCAAGTGATTGAGTTCCAGTTCCTGCAGAAGACATTTTACATTGTGGTCTATGGAGGCACCCAATTCATCAGTCAGGTTTTGCATACTATCTATATGCATTGTCAGCAGGGATTATTACAAAGATAGCCATGTATAGTAGCTTGCCAGAAATCAATTGCAATGTATTTGTTTCTTTTATTTTTTTTTATTTTGCAATTTTATTACACTGACATCTTCTGCAGCACTTTACAGGATTTAGTCTTGTCACTAACTAGCCCTCAGAGGAGCTCACAATGTAATCCGTACTATAGTTATATGCCCTTCATAGTTAATTTGTTGGTGAAGGCAGTTATTTATCTGTAGGTTTGTGGGATGTGGAAAGAACCAGAGAACATGGAGGAAACCCACACAAACACCATACAGATAGTGTTCTGGCCCAGACTGAAAATAGGGATAAAGCACTGCAAGACAAGAGTGCTGCCCACTACACCACCATGCTGCCACCAAATAAAAAACATAATTCTTCTAATCATACAAGGTCAGAATTTTAAGCAACTTCCACATGCATAAATATAAAAATAAAACCAAGAAAAAAACATTAACCAAGTATATGTGTAAAGCTGTAAGAGGATCTCAACAAAATTGGGGGGTATCCTGAACAATATATTACATTCTACTATATGTTTTTATGGAACCTTTTTAAGACACTGCATATAAATGACGCTGAGGAAGTACAATTACTACAGCAAACTGAAGAAACCACTCTAGTAAAACTCAGACTTCTATAAACACTACAGAACAGTTACTTAAGCTAACAGGGACATGCTCTGCTTGATTTGTTATTTTGAATAGATTAGCATTTCAAAGTATTTTATTAGCAGTACACATAAATACAGCCAAAAAGTATGCTAAGAATAGCAACATTTTTATACAAAACATAACATTTGATTGTCATAACAATAGACAATCAATAAAACAATAACCGATAGATTTTGAATAGATTAGATGGCATGTAAAATTACAGTTATACACCTCTAAAACATTCTTTTGTGCTCAGGTAACATACAAGTAGACAGAGGCACCAGAAGGATAAAAATGTTAAAAAATCAGAGGAGGCAGCGGTGGACTTACTTCCCCTAAGCAGACACAAGATCTTCTTATTCAAAAAATATTTATTTACATACTTCAAAGTGCTGTGCAATGCGTTTTGCAGGTATATTTTGCTTCATCAGGCTATAAATGGATACGCATATAACTAATGCAGGTCTGGTTAAAGCAAAGAGCCTCTGTCACCCCAGCTATCCTGCCACTGCCCAAAGTGGTTTATTTGAACTAAGCGGAAATCAGGCCGTGGTGATAACTATTTATTGAGTAACTTAAACTTGAAAAAAAATCAGTGATGCACAAACCATTTTATGTTTTGTAATTATTAAAATGACCTTTGCATTTCACTATGCACTAGCTACAGCTTTTTAAATGACTGTACAAAATAACCTTGATTGAAACTATAGCAACAGTCTCAAGTCTCATACCTCTGTTTGTACCATTGGTTCATGCATGATTGACTTCAGTTCAGGAAATAACATTTTAAGGCATTGCAATATCTAGGTTCAATGTAATAACTAATTCATTACATTAATCGTCCCCTCTCTCTTACTTTTATCTGCCAGGAATTGCAGTGCATTGCATGATAAGCACCAGTTGTCAAATGAGTATGTCTGTGTAACACAGCTTGTGGAAATACTTGCAATGTACAGTACAGTGTATAATAGATCTCATGAGCATAGGTTTTTTCTATCATGTAGCTAGCCTAGCGCTAGCTACATGATTCCCCCCTCCCTGCGGCGTCCGCCCAGCCCCTCCGATCGCCGCCGACGCGTCTTCCCATAAGGAAATCCTGTTCTGGTGGTGAGAAAAAAACAAGATATAGATCATTTCATTGTGATAAGTAGTGGTAAATGTATTGGCGAATGAATGGGAGGAGTGTTGAAAGGTGAAAATTGCTCTGGTCCATTAGTGGAAAAAAAACCCTCAGTGGTGAACTTGTTAAATGATAAGTCTACTTGTAATATTAAGTCTGCTTATCCATGACCTCCATGAAGGACCTAAAAACTGCAAATGGCATTCCCTACATGGGAATGCCTTTCTTTAGTTGGAGTGGCAGCGTCCCCTTGTAACCAATGCAGCATTCATAATGTAACTATTGCATACACTGCTGCTAATAGCAGTCACAGATACAATTGTACTTATGTTGTAGAGCATCCATATAACCAACAGAGTGGCCATTCCTGTGAGGAATAGCGGGAATGCCGCCGCGCAGGGCAGCATGGCGGCGGCCTCCGCTTCCCAGCCGGCAGCTTCCGACTCGCATACGGAGCCGCCGGCACAGAGCAGGGCAGTCGCCGCCGCGCCTGACGATATGGCGGCGGGCCCCGCAATCCAGCCGGTGGACTTCCGTGCGTGAGCGTGCGCTGACCGGGGACCTGGCCTCACTGATGTGCAGAGGCAAAGGGTCATACGCACGTGTGCAAGGCGGCAGGACATTTACCTTCTCCGTAGACGTGTCAGCTGATCCGGTGATCAGCTGACCTCAGCCAACCAATCACAGGCTGACCTTGGTTCCAGCCCCCTGGGCGGACTGGTGGAACAGGTCTTCTGCATTTAAGCCCATAGATGTCATTTGCTCACTGTCTACTGTCGTGAATACATTCTGTGTTAGCGCTCAGACCTTAGTGCAGTTCCCTGGTGTTGATACTAAGGATTTCACACCTTAGCTTAGGAATATTGTTGTATATTGATCTGTGTTTTGACTCTTGCTATCCCTGACTACTCTTTCTCTTGCTGATCTTGTACCTTTGCCTATCTGATCCTTGTTGCCGACCTCTGCCTGTTTACCGATTACTCTTCTCCCTTCCGCTCCTGTACTGCCGCCGTCATCTCTGTTGCCGAACCCTTGCCTGTCTGACCTTCTCCCTTCAGTGGAACGTCTCCCACTGGAGGGTTATCTCTGAGGCTTGCCTCTCCGAGACGCCTGCCCCAAGCAGTCGATTACTGCTGGGGGTCGAGATTCCTCACTCTGCCTGGTTAGAGGATCTCACTCACGGGGTTCCCATTCAGAGGTAACCACACCTCTGAGGAATTGCCGTGTGGTGGACATTTCCACACTTTTTGATATATTACTGTCTTTATTGTGTTCTTTTGCTGGTGTCCAGAGGTTAGCAATATATCGGATTATCGTGATACTGCAGATCATCAATAATCGGGTATACATCTGCATTCTTGGTGATACTGCAGATCGCCAATAATCAGATTCTCTCTGCGTGCTGACACCGATCATGACAATTCCTGCCTGTTTGCATTGTGATCACTGCACTGGAAATCAGGGGCCACTGCCAGGATATGGGTATTTTGGATTCCAGTTTTGGCATGAGGGAAGGTGATCAGAGTATTGGTAAATTTAAAAAACGTATTGATATGCTACTCTTTCAACTTTGTGATACTATTGTTGATTATTCTAGTGCTTGTCCTCTGAAGACTGCGGAACCTTAACTAATACTCTTATCAGTAAATTACATTCCTGATGCTTGCCTCCTAATGTTAATCTCTCCCTGGTGTCCATCTCTCGCTCCTTAGTGTTAACTTCCTCCTAAAACTAACCTCCCCTTCTCCTATTCACATCCTTTTGAGTCTTTGTCTAACCCTAAACATTTACTCTAACTCACCTTCCATAATCTTTAGTGCCCAATGTTTTGGCTTTATAATCCACCCTACAGACACTAACCAACTGTATACTATCTTTCATGTTGTGTGATCCCTTACACCTAAATGAACTGGTCCCCGCTGCTGTCCAATCAGATGTAGACCAATCCCCATACAGTGAGCAAATTCGCTTTTATCTTATCCCCACCCCACCCATGAAGGAGGTGGCAGAACATAAGTGCACCTTATAAGTTCACATATCCTTTAAAAGTGGGGATTCAGATGAATTAACGCCTGCTTATTGCAGAGTATTTTTTTTCGACATTTGAATGTCTTCATGCTGTACCACATTAGTGGTTTTAACAGCAAGAATGTACTACAGTATATAATACATTGCTTTTAATGCATGCATTGCTTTAGGGTTCCTTAGTATGGTACACACATAAAAATAAAAATATATATATACAATTTTTTAACTTTATGTAAATGTAAGGCATAAATAGAAAATCGCTAGGCACATACCGGGAATGGCTACAAAAAAGCACTAAAGATTTGCGATTTTGCTTAACGATGTTTAGTGTGAACTAGCCCTTGTTTAGGATAGGTGGATTTCAAATACAGAGACACAAAGTGGTAGATTTATCTTCATAACCGAATAAATATTATCGTGATTAAATTCACAATATTTACTTTTGCTTGCTTCTTGCCTTACAAACAACCATCCGAGCATTCAAGATGTCCATTTGTTTTCACCACTAACCCTCCATATGCTGCTTTCACAAGGAAGCAATATTAATGAGTTCACGCTTTACCATCCTACAGAAATGCAAAATGAAACAACTGCATTTAAATACAATTCAATGCCAAGCCAAACAATACATTTAAATATTAACAGGATTGTAATCTAAACAGAGCAGGGCTGTAACATTGTGGCAGAGGAGTTATACACTAATAGTCATTTTATAAGTCTGAAGCTGAGAAACATTTTGCTGGGGAGCGAAAGCTTCTGTGGCGGAATGTGCAGTAGATTGTGAACACTTTGACGGCTGGGAGATAGGCATCCCATATGGCTGTTTTTGATACACTGTGATCCTGCAGCTGTGCCGTTATTCTTATTTAGAAAACATTCAATGCTTTTATTTATAACAGTTGCTTCAAAGAAAGTTTTCTTCTCACTTGTTATGCGAAGTCACAAAGTAAAAGTGATTTCTGTTTAAGGCTAGATTTTAACAAACAGTTTCAAAGGCTTCAAAATACAGATGGTTTTGAAAAAAATAGAAAAAAAATAAGCTTAGTGTTGTTACTGTGAAACTGACATTTAAAATGCTTTCTTTGACTAATAAGCAGCATCTGTGGCTGTATGTTTATAAATCATTGCAGGTATGATGTCAAAAGATATTCTGGAAAAGAAAAGAAAGGAATGATAATAATGTATAGCTCCATTCTTGGTTTAATGTCATACATACTGACATTTTTTCTTTAGATTTAGGGAACGGTTTCCTATTATGCATCTATGGTAGGCTTGGAATATGTATTGCAAATGAATAAAGCATATACATCCCTTAAAGGACCACTATCGCAAAACACTTTGTTTTAAGTACCCCCACAGTAGTTACTGCATGAATCCCGAACAATCACTATGTATTCCTTTTTAATTGTTAGTAGGGGTTTTTTAGCATCCATGTGAGCCCTGCATGCTGGAATACAAGACTCAGTGCAGAGATCCTGACAAACTCTGCAAGCTCTCTAAATAAAGTCTTTTTTTTCATCACCCTCCATAAGCCCGCAGCTTGATCAGGATTTAGCCAGGGCGATCAGACTTGCCTCCTTTTTTCCCAACTAGGGGGATGTCCTGCTGGGGGGGTCTGATCGCCGCCGGCTTGCTGCGCTTTGCGGGGGGGCTCTTCAAAGCCCCCCTCCGCAGCATTTTTGGCGCTCCCTGCCTTCCCGTCCCTCCCTCTCCATCCATGGGCTGCGCAGGACGGATCGGTGGCTCTCCGGCTGTTCACGGAGACACACTGATGACACGCAGTTCAAAGCCGGTCACTAGAGCGAGAAGTGCCTGGAAGACGGATGTCTGCAGTCATCGCGGGTGCACTGTGGAGGTAAGCTACCGATACTTATTCCTACACCCGGGGGGGGGGGGGCAGATAAGCAGGGGGGAGGCAGAGGAGGCTATCAGGAAGCAGCACAATGATCTAGGATCAGCGCGGGAGCCTGCCAAAGGTAAGTTGCCGCCGCTATTGACACTCCACAAGGGGGGCCAGGAGCCTCGGGCAGGCATGGAGAAGGCAGGCAGGTAATCCCCAACATGGCGGCGGGTCGGTTGTTAGTATCGACAGGCGTTATTAAGTCGGGGATTCCCTGCCTTTGCCGTATAAGACGCAGGGACTTTTTCTCCCCATTTTTGGGGGAGAAAAAGTGCGTCTTATACGGCGACAAATTCGGTAAGTAGAACAAGTATTTATCTACTTATACATGTGTTTTTTTCTGAGATAGTATGTCTGACAGCTCCTCTTTAAACATACATGTAGAGATGTCGCGAACCTCCGATTGTGTTCGCGAACCTCCGCGAAAGGTTTGGTTCGCGAAAAAGTTCGCGAACCGCAATAGACTTCAATGGGGAGGCGAACTTTGAAAATTTGAAAAAATTCTATTGGCTGGAAAAATGATAGAAAACATGTTTCAAGGGCTCTAATACCTGGAGGCCCACCCTCCACCATTCTACCTATTCCCTCCTCCCTCCTACCAGAGGGAGGAGGGTCTCATCTGCCAGGGAATTATGCTATTTCAAAAAACAGTTTACATACCATAGCTGGGAATCGAACCCAGGTCTAACTGTGTGGTGGGCAAGCACCCTAACCGCTGTAGCAGAACATTACTAACTGAAGCTGGCCTAGCATTTACTATTTATGCTCAATGCAATAGAAACATTAGGTTGCTTAAAGGGAATCTTAACTGAGAGTGATATGGATGTTTCCTGTAAACAATACCAGTTGCCTGGCAGTCCAGCTGATCTCTGTGACTGCAATAGTGGCTGAATCACACCCTGAAACAAGCATGCAGCTAATCCAGTCTGAATTCAGTCAGAGCACCTGATCTGCATGCTTGTTCAGGGGCTGTGGCTAAAAGTATTAGAGACACAGGATCAGCAGGCGATTCAGGCAACTGGTATTATTTTAAAAGGAAAAATCCATATTCTTCTTCGTTTAGGTTCCCTTTAATGATTTGTAGCATAAAAGCCAACTCACATTGGCTGGGATTTGAACCCGGGTCTCACTGTGTGGTGGGCAAGCACCCTAACCACTGTACCACAACAGTACTAACTAAAGCTGGCCTAGCATTTACCATTTATGCTCAATACAAAAGAAAAAGTAAACAGTAAGCCAGCACCTATTCAGTAGGAGACCTTAGGCAAGTCTTCCTAACACTGCTACTGCCTGTAGAGCATGCCCTAGTGGCTGCAGCCCTGTGCTTTGAGTCTGCCAGGAGAAAAGCGTGATATAAATGTTATTTGTCTTGTCTACTTTTTCTCTTGTATTGAGCATAAATGGTAAATGCTAGGCCAGCTTCAGTTAGTACTGTTGTGGTACAGCGGTTAGGGTGCTTGCCTACCACACAGTAAGACCCAGGTTAAAATCCCAGCCAATGTGAGTTGGCTTTTATGCTACAAATGCTTAAAGGGAACCTAAACGAAGAAGAATATGGATTTTTCCTTTTAAAATAATACCAGTTGCCTGAATCGCCTGCTGATCCTGTGTCTCTAATACTTTTAGCCACAGCCCCTGAACAAGCATGCAGATCAGGTGCTCTGACTGAAGTCAGACTGGATTAGCTGCATGCTTGTTTCAGGGTGTGATTCAGCCACTATTGCAGTCACAGAGATCAGCTGGACTGCCAGGCAACTGGTATTGTTTACAGGAAACATCCATATCACTCTCAGTTAAGGTTCCCTTTAAGCAACCTAATGTTTCTATTGCATTGAGCATAAATAGTAAATGCTAGGCCAGCTTCAGTAAGTACTGTTGTGGTACAGCAGTTAGGGTGCTTGCCCACCACACAGTTAGACCTGGGTTCGATTCCCAGCTATAGTATGTAAACTGGTTTTTGAAATAGTATAATTCCCTGGCAGATGAGACCCTCCTCCCTCAGGGAGGAGGGGATAGGCAGAAGGGGAGGTGGAAGGTGGGAAGCAGCTGTCCCTTAACTAATTAGTGTAGGCAGACAAGTGAGTGAAATGGCATAAGGACCTTGCTTGGAGGAGGAGGGAGGGGCAGGCTGACCTCGAGCAGTGTGTTTGGCAATAATGTGACTGCTGACTGTGATGTAGAGGGTCAAAGTTTTGCTCAATAGAGTATTATGGGGCGAATCGAACTTCCGTAAAAGTTCGCCTGGTGCAGGCGAACGCGAACCCCCAAAGTTCGCCTGGAACCGTTCGCCGGCGAACAGTTCGCTACATCTCTACATACATGGAGCAAGTATACATATTTTCTTTTGGTATAGCCAATCAATAAAACAATTGTTCAAATTCAATTTTCAAATAATTTTCAAGTCATTTTAGGTAAGAAATTAAAATACGCTTCAGTTATTTTATGCAAGTGAAGACTCCCCACCAACTAGCCCTGAATGTTTATTAATGGCGTGATTCAGGACACCAAAGCCAGCTTTCCAAGGACAGCCACCATGAGAGAGAGGCATGAGCAGAAGAAAAGGAATGTTTTGTTAATGATTACCACAATTCAAAGCACATGCAGAGGTAGCGACTGTCGCTATGCAACTTCACCACCAATAAAGAAAAACTAATTCAGCCACTACTGCCAATATGATGAACTAATTTGGGATGAGCGAGAAAGCCTTTCCTAGTCACAAGAGAATTTACTCTAACTTCAAGGGTTTGTGGAAATTCACACAAATCCCCCCTATCTATGCTTAACAGGAACCCTCCCCATCAATTCCTAATAAGAACCCTCCACTATCTATGTGTAACAAGAACTCTCCACTATCTTTACCTAGCACTAAACACCCACCTACTCCTAACACTGACCACCTCTAACCAATGTTATACTGCATCTCTTGTGTGCTGCTATTCCCACCATGCCCATTTCCCACTGCTCTTACAGTGAAGTTCAAATACAGTGAATCCAACTATTTGACTATGGGTGCCTATGTTGGCACCGACATTTCCCATGTGTCGCTCATGTCTAAATTGTCACAGAATACTGCTGTAAAAGGATTCCTGGGAAATTAAAGTACTATTTACAGTGCATAAAAAAATCAAGAAATTATGTAGGGTTCCCCCTCCCAAACCTTTTTAACCCCTTGTCACCCATGCAGGCTAGTATAGCCAGAATTCAGAGCCCAGACTGTTAAACTATGACAGTTAAATAAAAAACTGACAATTAAAACAGTCCTTTATTGTTGTTAATTAACTATAAATACTTTAAATTAATGATCTCATGCCAATAGCCTCGAAAATGATTCCATGCCAATATTGTTTGGATGTTAATTAAAGATCTTCAACAAAGTTGCACACACACTGCATATGTTGCTCCCCACCAGCACTTGATATACTAATGTGAGTTCATTATTAAGGGAACAATGGGGAGCCCCTGCGGTACTTTTCACCTCCTTAGCGGTATGCCCGACACTGTGTCGGGCATACCGCTCTGTGGCCCCAGGAGTCCCCCATGCTTGATTAATTTGATCTATTTCCTCCAAAATGTCTAGCTAGCACTAGGCTAGTTAGTTCACATGGTCGGCACCCCCTGATTGCCCGCGATCCCCCGATCCAGCCAGTTAATACGTTACCCCCCCCCCTCCCCCTGGCTCCAGCGATCGGCGCAGCCTTCCTTCACAGCTCCGGTCTCTCTATGGGGAGGATCGGGTCTGGGCATGACGTCATGATGTCGGCGACGTCATGTTCGATCCTCCCCATAGTGAAGAGCGGAGCTGTCCGGGGAGGCTGCGCCGATCGCTGGATCCAGGCTGTGTAATGTATAAACGGTGGAGCGGCGGGGATCGAAGGGTGCTGAACATGTGAACTAGCTAGCCTAGTGCTAGTTAGATTGTTCCAATGCTTCTGAGTTCTGTGATTGGGCTAAAATGACCGAATTGTGGTAAATCAGATTTCTGCGTAATTCTATCTTCATTTTCCAATTTCTGAATTCTGATCGAAAATGCCAGTTTACGATCAGAAATTCGAAAATTTCAATCGGAATCCTGATGAGCATCCCTACCCTGCAGTTAATTACACATGTGATTGGAAAAAAGTGCAGTCTGTTTACTGTCAATTTTGAAATTTTGTAGCTGACTACAAGTTGAAATTAGAAAGAATTACATTTAAAAGAAAAAAATAATGTACAGCTTTGATTTATGTTTATGAAGCTCTGACCAGTGATGTAACCAACACATCCATAATATTAAATGGTTGCCTCATTTTTTATAAGTCTTAAGACAATAAATGTTTCAGTGCTACTTAATGTTAGTGATTGCTATGCCTTACCCTGTTTTGCATACTATAACCATTTGCACTGTCTTATTAAATAAACCTAATGGTACACTAAAAAAGAACTGTAACAAGACTATGATCATCACTGAGCATTACATCCTAACTATTACTTATGTCTGTGACAGTCCATAAAAAAAGCTCATGCTATGATGAGTAAGATTTACATCAGATATTAGTAATGCATGCAATGATTGCATTAAAGCAGACATACAGTCACAATTCCCCCTGTGCTCCGATTGATTATACATACTATACACTCTAAAGGCCCATACACTTGTCGGATTTTCGCAAACGACCCATCGTTTGGACGTTTGAATGACCGGTCGTTTGGATGTCAAATTGGGGGTGTGTTTTGTCTGTCGTTCAGCTGATAAGACTGGATTTGAACGATCCACCAGGCGGATCGCTCAAGTCCGGTCTTATCAGCTAAATGACGGACTGTACACACGCCCGATTTGACATCCTAACGACCGGTCGTTCTAACGTCCAAACGACGGGTCGTTTGCGAAAATCCAACGTATGTATGTACCTTTACAATTCAGAAAAGGAAAGAAATGGTTAATATGTTTGGTTTTATTCCCTCCTGGGAGCTTTATCAGCCACACAAGTGCGGGAGACTGCCAGAGATTGTTAGATATAGTTCCTTTGTCTTAAAATACCTCTTAACTGGGGAAGAATCTATTACATGAAGCCCATGGTGGGCGAGATTGATTATTAGGAGTGTCCTGGCACTGCTTGTTGTTGCCCCTCCCCCCCCTCCTGTTCCAGTCTAGTAGCTCCTGCACTTCCTGGAAGTTATTCTGAGAGGCGCAGATCTATTATGAAGTGTGCAGGCATTTAGTTGTCCACCACACAGGGGAGAGTACATTATTTATTCTCAGTAGGCTTGGTCTTACATCTTTCTCCGGATGATATGTGCTCAGCACATCTTTCAGAGTGCATAGCTTACTGGAGCTATGGCTTGTCCACAAAGTCATGTAAGATATACCATGAGCTCCATTGCGTATGCAAAGGTAACTATTGAAAGCTCTTGAGCAAATGTTGCAAATATATAATGCTTCCGTGCAAAATTCTGTTTATATCGGGTACTGTGATATTAAATTCATTTATGTTTGTAGACTTGGAAGATAACTAAGTGGTATGGTGTAAAGAAATCCTGTTGTGGTTCACTGTAAATACACATTTTGGAATGTTGCTCAATATGCAGTCTCACTGCAACCGGCAATACTTTCCATTAATAATGTTGGGTCTCTATAAATTCAGAATGATGTCCTGGTATGGAATTCCAATCCCTTTTCTTTCACCTTGTTTATACCCACAGGACATGCTCCCTTGCCATTGCTCATACTGCACAAATGAAGACTGATAATAGTCACATGGGATGGGCTAAGAGTCAGGCCTGCTGTATCATTTTTAACCAACCTCAAGGACACACAGGAAAGCTGCATTAATGACAGGACACCTTAGCCATTATAACCAATACAGTGACCAACTGCAACAGAATGACATATGGTCTTCATACAAGATTCAACAGTCTCTTGTTTCTCCTGATTTCTGGGAGAGCAAACGTAGGAGTTTCTGCAGATTAGTAAATGTATATTTTTCCCCCCAAATCAATGAATCAACGGTTTTTGAAAAAGTAGTATTAATACCACTAATTGTGCATGACTTACAACACAAGGCATTCAGGTGCATTTATTGGCTAATGGATTCAACCACTTCCCTACTAAGGCCTCATTTCCATCTTTGCGCTTCTGTCCGCTTTTTAGCAACATGTATCAGTCTGTAACATTAATTTGCTGATAAAAAGCAGACAGAATCGGACGAAGTAGAAATGAGGCCTTAGGGTTTTTCCCCTTCTGTACCAGAGCAATTTTCCCCTGTCATCGCTCCTCCCATTAATTTGCCTATAACTATATACCTACCGATACTTACTACAAAGAAATGATCTAGAGCTTGTTTTTTTCGCCATTAATTAGGCTTTCTTTTGGTGGTACATTTTGCTTAGAATTATTTTATTCTAAATGCATTTTATCGTGAATAATAAGAAAAAAAATGGAAAATGCATTATCTCTCAATTTTCAACCACTATAGTTTTAAAATTAAATGTTCTACTGGATAAAACCAACATATTTAATTTTCCCAGTTATTGCAACGTTTAAAATATTTCCCTAGTACAAAAATAAAGGTGTGCTTTTTCTGTTTTGTCTCCATCACTAATTACAAGCCCATAAATACAAAAATAACAGTAATATACCCCATGATATACATATTAAAAAAAAGTTCAGTCCCTAAGGTAACTAGTATTTTTTTAATTGTCATTTTTTTTATATGCAAATGTTTTATTTGGGTAACTATTGGAGAGTGGGGTAGGTAAGGGTTTAATTTTTGTGGTATATGTGTGTATGTTTATACAAAAAAAGACATGTAGGTGTAATGTTACTATTTGGCCACACATTTTCTTCCTGTGTGTACTGTTAGCACAGGAACAGGAAGTAACGCACGCATGTGTTACATGTTTACATGTGTTACTGTTTTTGTTACAATGAGCACAGGCATCTCATTGATGCCGGCGATCATTGACACGGGGACTTAGATCAATGAATGGGAACTGCATTGCCATTCACTGACCTCCCCTCTAAGGGGCAGCAATGAGAATAGTAAAATTACACCTACATTTTTAACATTCTAAAACTGATTTGATTTTAATCAAGGTGTGTAAGGGACTACAATGGTCCTAAAAGCCCCCTTACTAAGATGTTAAGAAAAACAAAAGTTTGCTTTCCTAAAACAGAAAGAATTTGCGATAATTCAGGTTGGAGTGAGCTCGAGATGTCTCCCAGGCACCACTGCTGAATATATGCAAATTAACCATTGTACCCTTAGAAGCTAAACACACCTCCAGAACCGCTGGAATGCAATGATGTGTCAGCTTGTTAATATGTACAGAGCCATAATAATCCAACATGCATACAGACTGTTTCGGATTGTTTGATCCTCATCAGTGCATGGCATGGATTAATTTGGCTCTATGGAGTAGGGCTTGTAAATCCGAGAGGCACAGACTAACCAGCAAGCTCATGGTGACCCAGAACTCATTGGGGTGTGTAAGGGACTACAATGGTCCTAAAAGCCCCCTTACTAAGATGTTAAGAAAAACAAAAGTTTGCTTTCCTAAAACAGAAAGAATTTGCGATAATTCAGGTTGGAGTGAGCTCGAGATGTCTCCCAGGCACCACTGCTGAATATATGCAAATTAACCATTGTACCCTTAGAAGCTAAACACACCTCCAGAACCGCTGGAATGCAATGATGTGTCAGCTTGTTAATATGTACAGAGCCATAATAATCCAACATGCATATAGACTGTTTCAGATTGTTTGATCCTCATCAGTGCATGGCATGGATTAATTTGGCTCTATGGAGTAGGGCTTGTAAATCCGAGAGGCACAGACTAACCAGCAAGCTCATGGTGACCCAGAACTCATTGGGGTGTGTAAGGGACTACAATGGTCCTAAAAGCCCCCTTACTAAGATGTTAAGAAAAACAAAAGTTTGCTTTCCTAAAACAGAAAGAATTTGCGATAATTCAGGCTTGAGTGAGCTCGAGATGTCTCCCAGGCACCACTGCTGAATATATGCAAATTAACCATTGTACCCTTAGAAGCTAAACACATGAGCTTGCTGGTTAGTCTGTGCCTCTCGGATTTACAAGCCCATAAATACAAAAATAACAGTAATATACCCCATGATATACATATTAAAAAAAAGTTCAGTCCCTAAGGTAACTAGTATTTTTTTAATTGTCATTTTTTTTATATGCAAATGTTTTATTTGGGTAACTATTGGAGAGTGGGGTAGGTAAGGGTTTAATTTTTGTGGTATATGTGTGTATGTTTATACAAAAAAAGACATGTAGGTGTAATGTTACTATTTGGCCACACATTTTCTTCCTGTGTGTACTGTTAGCACAGGAACAGGAAGTAACGCACGCATGTGTTACATGTTTACATGTGTTACTGTTTTTGTTACAATGAGCACAGGCATCTCATTGATGCCGGCGATCATTGGCACGGGGACTTAGATCAATGAATGGGAACTGCATTGCCATTCACTGACCTCCCCTCTAAGGGGCAGCAATGAGAATAGTAAAATTACACCTACATTTTTAACATTCTAAAACTGATTTGATTTTAACCTCCTTGGCGGTAATCCCGAGCTGAGCTCGGGGTATGCCGCCGGAGGTCGCTGGTTAGTCTGTGCCTCTCGGATTTACAAGCCCTACTCCATAGAGCCAAATTAATCCATGCCATGCACTGATGAGGATCAAACAATCCGAAACAGTCTGTATGCATGTTGGATTATTATGGCTCTGTACATATTAACAAGCTGACACATCATTGCATTCCAGCGGTTCTGGAGGTGTGTTTAGCTTCTAAGGGTACAATGGTTAATTTGCATATATTCAGCAGTGGTGCCTGGGAGACATCTCGAGCTCACTCCAACCTGAATTATCGCAAATTCTTTCTGTTTTAGGAAAACAAACTTTTGTTTTAGATTTTAATCAACACATACTACCCCTTTCTACTCTCAGATCAAGCAGAAAATGGTAAATGCTCAATATAAAAGCCTGCATTTGCACCTTGTCAATAAAATGTAAAATATAGAAAAACATTTTGATAGTACTTTTTCTGCTACTTTTGGTACTTTTGTTAAATTGCAAAATGCTGCAAATGTATTTAAAAGAGAATATGAAAAATTATCACCTAGGAAAAAACTTAGAAGAAAAAGTAAATTTCATATGGGCCTTAGTGTTAAAGGAGCTTCAGGCCGCAATAGCAACTAGATCTCAGCAATTTCAGAGTGGAAAATTAAACAATAGTAAAAAATGTTATTTTATAGCTCCCTCTAAACCCTGGAAGCTAGTATGGTTCTAGGCTATGCCACTCAATAGTTGATAACAGTAATACGGTCTAACTAAGAGTGGCAACTGAAGCATTACCTCGATTACATAGCCGACTGCTGCTCTGAGTCATGTCTGTATGATCTACTGTAGTTTAGCTCCCATTCACTGCATTAGGGTGCTTGTTAATCCCAGTATAAGTGTGGGAGATACAGATGATTGCAAGTTGGGTCTCAGTGCAATAGCTTATTATGCATCTGTACTGGCATTTACACTGTTGCTGGCTGCTGCTCAATAGAGATGGCCCAAACAGTTCGCCGGAGAGAAGTATTCTGCGAAGATCTGCTGTTCGCGGAAAACTGCGAACGTTTGGCGTGTTCGATTCACCCCCTATACATCATCATTACATCATCATTAAGCTAAACTTTCACCCCTTGCTGAACCCTCTACCCCCCTATCAAAAAGCAGTTGCAGTGCCCATATTGGGTCAGTTTCCTTGCTGCTGACTGTTAGTGAAAGCAGGGTCAGACTTGCTGCAGGTAGGTAGGGAAAGCATTAGCTAGGCCTGTGTTCTTGTTCCTCACTAGCTGTTAAAGCACCCAAACAGCCCTTTTGGAATGCTAGCACATCGGTCTCCTGTGGTTTTTTTTCGTGTGTGACACTCCACAGTCCACTGACACCCAGAGCTGTGTGCACACTACTGCTGTTGCCTCATTAAGTTGCAGGCACAGAACCACTCCAGTGCATTATTTCACGGTATTCTGATAGTACTATTGCATTTTTCTGTGTGAGACACTACACAGCCCACTGACACCCATAGCTGTGCATAATGTGATTTCTGCCCTTAAGGGCTTAAAACCCGACTTTGGCCTCAATTCTGGTAGGAGTTTACGTTAAATACATAACAGTAGGGAAAATACCGCATTCGTTATTTATTAATTTATTTTTAAATTCTGGCACATTTTTCCGCATGAGAATGTAATTTGTTAAATTACCGACAGAGGGAGAAAGCATGCGGTAATCATGCGGAATCTGTGCGGTATTTTCCCTACTGTTAGATAGCGCACCCCAGCTCCATCCCACAACCTCCCATTGCCCCCTCTCAATCCCCCGCTACTCTGTGAGAAATGAGCGCACTACCCTGACACTCCCCGCTCCTGTCCCCGCTACCTCCAGTTGCCCCCTTTCTATCCCCCACTAAGAGATATGAGCGCACCCCCAACACCCCCCCCCCCCCCTGCACGCTACCTCCAGTTGCCCCCTTTCTATCTCCCGCTAAGAGATATGAGCGCACCCCCCTCTGTTCCGCAACCTTCCCAGCTACCGCCCGTTGCCCCCCTCCGAAAGCCCCGGCACCTCTGTAGAAATGAGCAGTAGTATTACTTGATGACGTCATTAAGTCGCATCCCCCGGTATTGTGAACGGCAGCCTGGAACTGATCAGCAGAGGAGGGGATGGGGTTCTGCGATCATCGCTGGATAGAGAGAGAGCCACGTGAGTAATACTACTCCTCATTTCTACAGAGGTGGCGGGGCTTTCGGTGGGGGGCAACGGGTGGAAGCGGGAGGTAGCGGGAAGGTTGGGGAACGGAGGGGGGGTGCACTCTTATGTCTCAGCTGGGAATATAGGGAGGGCAACCGGAGGTAGCTGGACAGGGGGGGGGGGGGGTCGGGGATGAGATTGTCAGCAGATTTCATCTAAATGCAATGATATTGGCAGCAGATTTCATCACAAATGCAATGAGATTGGCAGCAGATTTCCCCACAAATTTCTCCCCAGCCTCTCATGGTAGTGATCCCCCTCCCGATCCCCAGCCTCTCATGGTGCTGAATTCCCCCTCCCGACCCCCAGTCTCTCATGGTGCTGCAATCCCCCTCCCGACCCCCAGCCTTTCATGGTGCTGCGATCCTCCTCCCGACCCTCAGCCTCTCATGGTGCTGCGATCCCCCTCCTGATCCCAGCCTCTCATGGTACTGGGATTCCCCTCCCGATCCCCAGCCTCTGGAGCTGTGATCCCCCTCCCGACCCCCATCCTCTCATGGTGCTGCGTTCCCCCTCGCGACCCCCATCCTCTCATGGTGCTGCAATCCCCCTCCCGACCCCCAGCCTCTCATGGTGCTGTGATCCCCCTCCCGACCCCTAGCCTCTCATGGTGCTGAGATCCCCCTCCCGGCCCCCAGCCTCTCATGATGCTGCGACCCCCCTCTCGACCCCAGCCTCTCATGAGACTTTTGGCATGGATCACCTTTGGAATTCATAGTCCAGCTGTTAGACCCCTTGAATTAACTTTTTCATCACTTTTATGACCAGAAAGGTTTAGGTTTTAAAATTAGCCTGCCCATTGAAGTCTATGGCGGTTCACAAGATTCGCCTGTTCACGAACATTTGTGGAAGTTTGCAGCATCTCTACTGCTCAACATTCTGGAGGATTTTACTTGAAAGGGAAAATGTTACAGGTAAAACTTACATTACTATGATCAATATTCAGTAATGGTATATTCTTACAGTAGTAGTTATGGCTCCCTTAAAAAAAAATGTAGAAAATATTGGATTATAACACCATTCAGATTAAGAAACTTCCAATTTCTCCATATTGTGTTTTGATAAGATGATGACTATAATTAAGCAAATGAGAGAGAAAGGTGACTTTAAAATCGGGGAAGGATGAGTTTCTACCATTTTTAAGCAAACAGTAAGTAGCCCACACTGCAGCCAGGTTACACTTCTTAAAGAAAACCTGTAGCTAAAAAAAGTTCCCCTGGTAGGTACTCACCTCAGGTGGGGGAAGCCTCTGGATCCTATCAAGGCTTCCCCCATCCTCCTGTGTCCCACGGTGTCAGCGATAAAGCTCCCCGAATGGCGGGGATGTAAATATTTCCGCAGTATTGGCTCTCCACTTGAAGATAGGCGGAAATAGTCGATCTCTGTTGGTCCGCTCTACTGCGCAGGCACAGTTCTTCTTCTCCTGCGTAGTAGAGCTGACCCGACAAAGATCAGCTATTTCCGCCTATTTTCGAGCGGGGAGCTGCAACAGCGCCCCCGCTGGAGCCAGAAAAGGTAAATATTTCACGGCCTGACAAATTGTCGGCTGTGTGTTCCGTGGGCTGCAGTGAGACCGCTGTGAGTCACAGAAGGACGGGGAAGCCTCGATAGGATCCAGAGGCTTTCCCCTACTGAGGTGAGTACCCCCCAGAGGCCAGTTTTTATTTACAGAGTCTTTTTAAACCATGCAGGCCAGGCTGAGAGAAATGAGGAGCCAGTGAGCTTGAGGCTGTGCCCCTGACAAATACCAATTCACTTGGCTATAAACTTTGGAGGAACCATTTAAAGGGAGAAGCAAGAAAACTTACCCCCTCCACAAAGCTCTTATGCCCTGAAGTTCAATATAAAGGAATATTCCTTTGGTGCCCAGGAGTAGGGATAATACAGTGAAGGTACAGTGAGGGTACTTAGTATGTCATCTGGCCATACCCTTAATGAAGCTGTAACTAACCAAACAGAAAGCCAAACTAAATATTTAAAAGGTGTTATCTCCTACCCGACCCTACTGAAAAATATATTTTAAAGACATAAAACACACTGGTTATTAAAGCGCACTTGTAATGACTCATAACAGAACCCATTTTTACATTAACCACTTTATGCACAAGTCAGTAGATGTAAGTCCTCTGTGACTTCATCTAAGCCACAAGTCAGTAGATATACGCCTTGTAGCAGAAGCAGTGCTGTGCAGGATCTTTCTTGCTCCTGTGCACATTTCTGGCACTATCTGATGCAGCACTAATTTGTGAATGGGAATATATGTATTCTGAGCTAATAGGATTGATTTTTACTATTAAAAAAGCTTTTATTTTCTCATTTCATAGTGAAAAAAAGCATTATTTCAGAATCAAATATCTTCACCATAAATTGTGACCAGAACATAATCTAAGTTTTGTGATAAGCAGTAAGAATAGCCAAACAAAATTTGTGTTTTTTATCTACAGTAGCACTTTTTATTTTTAAACTAGAATTGGTAAAACTGAGAAATAAATGTTTTTTCTATTTTTTTTCTTTGTTTTCCCATTAAAATTCATAGAAAACAAAATTGTTCGAGGGAAAAAAATGACTTACAATGAAAGCCTAATTTGTCTTGAAAAAAACAATATATATTTCATTTCTGTGCCGTAAGTAGGGATAAAGTTATTTCTGATTAAATAAGGAAATAGCTAAACTGTCAAAACAGCTCTGGTCCATAAGTGGGAAACAAGGTCTGGATGCGAAGGTGTTAATTATCCTGGTGTCATCATTATAAATGCACCTTTGAACTATATATTGCTGTGTATTAGTGTGAAGCCCCACCCTCTCATGGTGGGCTATCTTTCAGACATGGGGTATGGCTGAAAGGTAAGCCACTATAAGAATGTACAGTAGGTGAAACTGTGTCAGATGCAGTCAGCCAGGTTACACTGAACTCAAAGAAAGTAAAGATCTCAGTAATAAAAATATTCTAGATATGACAATGTTTGCTGCAGGAAGAGCAAGATTTCTAACGTGCATAATATATAGGTGGTGAAAGGGGAGCAAGTTATGAAAGGCATGGTGATGGATCTTCTGTTCTCTGAATATTTTTCCCTTTAACCTCCTGAGCGTTACTCCGCTAATTTTTTATATTATATTTTGCTTTAGTGTCTCTTTAAGCCACTTGCTTGTGAACTTTTTCTCTCTCTGCCATGTTTTGAAAACCCCACTATCCACTTTTTCTGCCTCCTATCAGTAAGTTGCTGTTATCTATTGACTAGTTATAGTCATGTCTGGGGGAACTCATGTGATTTGTTTGACCAGCTGATAGATTTGCAAAGCTTTGATTTGCTGTGATCATATCCTGATATTTGCACATGATCATGACTAGCAAATCAGAGACTTACATATCTATCACCTGACATGCTTCTCCATGAGTACTCCTAGACATGACCATCACTACTATTGACCTACTGGTCCCACTTTTCATTTTGTGGATCGTTTCTCTGCATGGCTTTCCACTCCAGTCCCTGGCTATTGACAATCCTGTTCTCTTTATGAGATACTAGCTCATGGCCCGGCATTGCTCGGGTATGTATTTGGCTGGTGTTGGCTCCACCCACTTTTTCTAACCCTAACACACAATTACTCAATGACCACGTTTGTGAGCTTTGCGGTCTTTGGCATCAATAATTTGCATTGAAATGAAACAAATCTGATTGGCTGTTTGTGGCTCCACACCCTTTTCTGAATTTGAACCCCAGTCACCCAATGACCAACTGTACTACTTTTGGGGCTTGTGCCATACCAGTGCAAGAATGGCAGCAATTACATAGTCCCCTTGAAAAGCAATAGGTGAATTTTGATTGGTTTTTGTAGGCCCCACCTACTTTTCTGAAAATGAATCCCAGTGACCAACTGTGCAAAGTTTGAGAACCCTACCATAAACAGTGTAAGAATGGATGCCGTTTACATTTTCCCAGTGAAATTTGTATCTGTCTCTGCCCACTGATGACCCAGCATTGGCCAGGTAGGTATTTGGCTGGTGTTGGCTGCGCCCACTTTTTCTAACCCTAACACACAATTACTCAGTTACTCAATTACCAAGTTTGTGAGCTTTGTGGTCTTTGGCATTAATATTTTGCATTGAAATGGAACAACTCTGATTGGCTGTTTGTGACTCCACCCCCTTTTCTGAATTTGAACCTCAGTCACCCAGTGGCCAACTGTACCAGGTTTGATGCTTGTGCCATTAACAGTGCAAGAATGGCAGCAATTAAATATTCCCCTTAACCACTTGAGGACCGCAGTGTTAAACCCCCCTAAAGACCAGGCCTTTTTATTGTTAATTGTCCACTGCAGCTTTAAGGCCAAGCTGCAGGGCTGCACAACACAGCACACAAGTGATTCCCCCCCCCCCTTTTCTTCCCACCAACAGAACTCTCTGTTGGTGGGGTCTGATTGCCCCCACCTGTGTTTATTTTTTTTTATAAATATTTATGTTGTGTATTTTTGTTTTTTAATATATAAAAATATGTTTTTTTTTCCTAAACTCCTCCCTCCCCCCCAGCCAGCCAATCCTGGCGATCGGCTGTCATAGGCTTCTGCCTATGACAGCCGATCGCACTATTTCGTACTAACTGTAAAGATGGCGGTTTCGCCATCTCACAGTTTCCCAAGCAGCAATCGCTGCTTGGAGACTGAAGGTGGGGCGGAGCTACGCCCCCCGAGCAGGAGATGCGCACGATCTCCTGCAAAATGCAGCCCCAGGACTTGACGCCAATTGGCGTTATGGCGGTCCTGGGGCTGCTGCTGTGACCATGCCCATTGGAGTAGGGTGATCTTCAAATAGTTAAAAAGCAATAGCTGAATTTTGATTGGCTTTTGTAGGCCCCACCTATTTTTCTGAATATGAATCCCAGTCACCCAGTGACTAACTGTGCAAAGTTTGAGAACCCTACCATTAACAGTATAAGAATGGCTGCCGTTTACATTTTCCAAGTGAAATTTGTATTTGTCTCTGCCCATGTTTTGGTTATGGGAATAAAAAGTATCCTACACTGTATGTTATTCCCGGTAATGTACTATGTATGTGCCAAATTTCATTCAATTCCGTTCAGCCATTTTTTGCGTGATTGAGTAACAAACATCCAAACATCCAAACATCCGAACTTTCCCATTTATAATATTAGTAGGATTTTAACTTCTCTATTAACACTAACAGTTATTTGAGAAAAAGGAAAAAAAAAACTTCACAGCTTATACAGTATTTAGAAAAATAAATCATTTAGAAAAATGTGCTTGTTTTTATTTTTCATTATTGAATTCTATAATTATGCTTACATGTGTTAATGATTTAATGCTTACTTTAGCGTTATATAAATTATAATTATTATAATTTGTGTAATTATTGCTGTTAAAATTATTTTGTGAGTAATTTTTGCGTGGACATCGTCCAACATGTAACAATAAAGCCTCCATAATAAATAATAAAAAAAAAACTATTAGAGTGACAATGGCCTGAAAAATAATAACTGGAAGCATGGACTAATGCCAGCACTGAAATGTATGCATTTACATATTTGAAACAAAACAGCATAAATTCAGATGACATGCCAACTGCATCTATGCCATGCTATTGATCATTTCAGTTGGTGAAGCCCAACAGACTGGCTTTAGAAAAGATAATGCTTTGCCAACATGCTTCAAGAATCTTTTTCTTTGTCTGGTTATTTCGGATAAAATGACAATTCTAATTATTAATTTATGAAGTAGAGTGTGCCTCAATCATTGTCATATTTGAAACAAACATAGCTTACCATTTCATAACTGTTTATAGGACCACTATCGCTAAAAATTGTAAAATGTAAAATACATGTAAACACATTGATAAGAAGTACATTTGTTCCAGATTAACCTCTTGAGGACCCACCCTTTACCCCCCCTTAAGGACCAGCGCTGTTTTAGCTGATCTGTGCTGGGTGGGCTCTACAGCCCCCAGCACAGATCAGGGTGCAGGCAGAGCGACCAGATCGCCCCCCTTTTTTCCCCACTAGGGGGATAATGTGCTGGGGGGGTCTGATCGCTCCTGCCTGATGGGTGTTGCGGGCGAGATTCCCCCCCTTCCCTCCCTGTCCCCCTGGTGATCTGGGCTGCACAGGACGCTATCCGTCCTGTGCAGCCAGTGACAGGCTGTCCCCTGTCACATGGCGGCGATCCCCGGCCGCTGATTGGCCGGGGATCGCCGATCTGCCTTACGGCGCTGCTGCGCAGCAGCGCCGTACAATGTAAACAAAGCGGATTATTTCCGCTTGTGTTTACATTTAGCCTGCGAGCCGCGATCGGCGGCCCGCAGGCTATTCACGGAGCCCCCCGCCGTGAATTCACAGGAAGCAGCCGCTCGCGCGAGCGTCTGCTTCCTGATTAATTAGCCTGCAGCCGGCGACGCAGAACTGCGTTGCTGATCCTGCAGCTGCCACTTTGCCGACGCACGGTATAAGCGTGCGGTCGGCAAGTGGTTAAAATGAGCCATAAATTACTGTTTTCCCATCTTGCTGTCACTTACAGTAGGTAGCAGAAATCTGATAGAACTGACAGATGTTGGACTAGCCCATCTCCTCATGGGGGATTCTCAGGGTTTTCTTTATTTTCACAAGTACGTAGTAAATGGCAGTTGCTCCGTCCAACTGCTAAAAAAGTTTGCATTGAGTAGGGAGGCTGGCCAGCATCTTTATATCAATCCTTCTCAAGTAGTGTCTTTATAAAGGATAAAGGCCTTCCCCCAAGAAAAGATAGACTAGACCAAACCTGTCGGTTCTGTCAGATTTCTACTACCTACTGTAAGTGACAGAAACATAGAAGAAAAGTAATGTATGGCTCATTTTATTCTGGAAGAAATGTACTTATTTGTATGTGTTTACATGTATTTAAAATTTTACAATTTTCACAATAGTGGACATTTAAACACAGAACATTTTTATATCGCGTTTTTCTCCTGGCGGACTCAAAGCGCCAGAGCTGCAACCACTAGGATGCGCTCTATAGGCAGTAGCAGTGTTAGGGAGTCTTGCCCAAGGTCTCCTACTAAATAGGTGCTGGCTTACTGAACAGGCAGAGCCGAGATTCGAACCCTGGTCTCCCGTGTCAGAGGCAGAGCCCTTAACCATTACACTATCAAGCCACACACTTACACTATCCAGCCACACACATTTAAAACGATTCCATAATGCTATTTGAGTGAGTATAAAGTTTGATTTATGTACTGTAACCTCTCTTTGAGCAACTCAATAATTCAAATTATATGCAAGGTAGCTAAATGGATATTCTTGCATTTTAGCACTTGCTTCCCAAGTTTAAATTTTGTTCAGCATACTAGCTGTATGTAGATTGTATGGTCTCTTCTCCTTGCTCATGTTTCCTGTCACATCCTATTAACATTCTGGTAACTTAATTGTTTTCACCCAAGTTGACTTTGGACTGTGTTAGCAACAATATAGTATGACTACTCTGCTGAAAATGCTAGTTCTGTATAAATTATAATTATATAAATCTATTATAACAACAGCAATAATCATCTCCATTCCATGAACAAAGGCATATTGGGTTAATGCAATTCTTGAACTCGCCAGCGCTTTCAATATCGAAAATCAGGTGACACAACCGTGGTTTGCACCCAGCAGGTAATAAATAAAATTTCCTTGGACAATTTTTTCGCCAAGTGAGTTCTGCTCCACCTATGTAATTGCCATTTTTATGCCACTGGGAAGTGACGCTTTCTGCCAAACATGAAGGCAAATGAGTGAGAACTTTTCACCTGCTCAGAGCCCTATCGCTCATCTGCTGCCACCTTCTCTTGGCACCTGGGAGCCTTTTAATAAGGAGACCTCAGATGTTCATCCTGTAAATGGGTAAAGGGGGTCATTTTTGACCCTACCTATTTAGTGTAAAACAACAACAACAACATATCAATTAAAAAATATATCTTCTGTATTCTTTTTGTATCTGTCACTTCTTTCTTCTCACCGTAACTCTGCCGAGCACCCTTGGCACTAGTGTTGGGCGAACAGTGTTCGCCACTGTTCGGGTTCTGCAGAACATCACCCTGTTCGGGTGATGTTCGAGTTCGGCCGAACACCTGACGGTGCTCGGCCAAACCGTTCGGCCATATGGCCGAACTAAGAGCGCATGGCCGAACGTTCCCCGAACGTTCGGCTAGCGCTGTGATTGGCCGAACGGGTCACGTGGTTCGGACCCGAACGCGCTCTGATTGGCCGAACGGTCACGTGGTTCGGGTAAATAAATACCCGAACCACGTCATATCTCCGCCATTTGTCTGTGGGTTTAGCTTTGGGTAGGCAGGCAGGGTAGTTCGCGCTCCAGCCACGCTAGCCAGGGTCCCCCCTGTCATTGTGTCACTGCTGGGAACAGTAGTACACCGCTTGCTCAGCCACACTATATAGCATTCTGTTTACTGCCACTCTGTGTACCTCGCTCAGCCACACTATATAGCATTCTGTTTACTGCCACTCTGTGTCTGCTGGGAATAGTAGTACACCGCTTGCTCAGCCACACTATATAGCATTCTGTTTACTGCCACTCTGTGTACCTCGCTCAGCCACACTATATAGCATTCTGTTTACTGCCACTCTGTGTCTGCTGGGAATAGTGGTACACCGCTCGCTCAGCCACACTATATAGCATTCTGTTCACTGTTCTGTGTCTGCTTGGAATAGTGGTACACCGCTCGCTCAGCCACACTATATAGCATTCTGTTTACTGTTCTGTGTCTGCTGGGAATAGTGGTACACCGCTCGCTCAGCCACACTATATAGCATTCTGTTTACTGTTCTGTGTCTGCTGGGAATAGTGGTACACCGCTCGCTCAGCCACACTATATAGCATTCTGTTCACTGTTCTGTGTCTGCTGGGAATAGTGGTACACCGCTCGCTCAGCCACACTATATAGCATTCTGTTCACTGTTCTGTGTCTGCTGGGAATAGTGGTACACCGCTCGCTCAGCCACACTATATAGCATTCTGTTTACTGTTCTGTGTCTGCTGGGAATAGTGGTACACCGCTCGCTCATCCACACTATATAGCATTCTGTTCACTGTTCTGTGTCTGCTGGGAATAGTGGTACACCGCTCGCTCAGCCACACTATATAGCATTCTGTTCACTGTTCTGTGTCTGCTGGGAATAGTGGTACACCGCTCGCTCAGCCACACTATATAGCATTCTGTTCACTGTTCTGTGTCTGCTGGGAATAGTGGTACACCGCTCGCTCAGCCACACTATATAGCATTCTGTTTACTGTTCTGTGTCTGCTGGGAATAGTGGTACACCGCTCGCTCAGCCACACTATATAGCATTCTGTTTACTGTTCTGTGTCTGCTGGGAATAGTGGTACACCGCTCGCTCAGCCACACTATATAGCATTCTGTTTACTGTTCTGTGTCTGCTGGGAACAGTAGTACACCGCTCGCTCAGCCAGAGTATATAGCATTGTGTTTACTGCCACTCTGTGTACACCGCTCAGCCAGACTATATACCATTGTTTACTGACACTCTGTGTACACCGCTCAGCCAGACTATATACCATTGTTTACTGACACTCTGTGTACACCGCTCAGCCAGACTATATACCATTGTTTACTGCCACTCTGATTCTGCTGGGAACAGTAGTACACCGCTC
Organism: Hyperolius riggenbachi; assembly: GCF_040937935.1. Taxonomy (NCBI): domain Eukaryota; kingdom Metazoa; phylum Chordata; class Amphibia; order Anura; family Hyperoliidae; genus Hyperolius; species Hyperolius riggenbachi. Next base: position 167,316,617 of record NC_090646.1, read on the forward strand.
GCTCAGCCAGACTATATAGCATTGTGTTTACTGCCACTCTGTGTACACCGCTCAGCCAGACTATATACCATTGTTTACTGACACTCTGTGTACACCGCTCAGCCAGACTATATACCATTGTTTACTGAAACTCTGTGTACACCGCTCAGCCAGACTATATACCATTGTTTACTGCCACTCTGATTCTGCTGGGAACAGTAGTACACCGCTCGCTCAGCCAGACTATATACCATTGTTTACTGACACTATATAGCAGACTATATAGCATTGTGTGTACACCGCTCAGCCAGACTATATACCATTGTTTACTGACACTCTGTGTACACCGCTCAGCCAGACTATATACCATTGTTTACTGCCACTCTGATTCTGCTGGGAACAGTAGTACACCGCTCGCTCAGCCAGACTATATACCATTGTTTACTGACACTCTGTGTACACCGCTCAGCCAGACTATATACCATTGTTTACTGCCACTCTGATTCTGCTGGGAACAGTAGTACACCGCTCGCTCAGCCAGACTATATACCATTGTTTACTGACACTATATAGCAGACTATATAGCATTGTGTGTACACCGCTCAGCCAGACTATATACCATTGTTTACTGACACTCTGTGTACACCGCTCAGCCAGACTATATACCATTGTTTACTGCCACTCTGATTCTGCTGGGAACAGTAGTACACCGCTCGCTCAGCCAGACTATATACCATTGTTTACTGACACTCTGTGTACACCGCTCAGCCAGACTATATACCATTGTTTACTGCCACTCTGATTCTGCTGGGAACAGTAGTACACCGCTCGCTCAGCCAGACTATATAGCATTGTGTTTACTGCCACTCTGTGTACACCGCTCAGCCACACTATATAGCATTGCGTACTCTGCCAGTCAGTGTGTATATTGCTGGGATCAGTAATACTCCACTCACCGTCAACCACTATATGAGCTCAACATGAGTTCCCCAGAGACCTCCGCTGTGAGCAGCACTCCCAACAACAGCAACAGCCAACGCCCCACGCAAGCTATAACATCCACCCCAGCAGCCAGTGGTCAGCAGCAGCCCTCCCCGGAGGAGAACGTTGTGTCCATCAGTCCGTCGCCAGAGCGATTAATGAGGGCTGCCATTGAGGAGATGATGGGGCCTGATGTGGAGGAGGAGGTCTGGCTCAGGCCAGCATCCCAAGTTAATGTTGAGGACGATGAGGGGTCTGTGTCTGGGGATGTTGGGGTGGCAGAGGTGGTGGGTGGGTCAGACTCAGGAGAAGAGTTGTATGATGAGGATGATGATCGGGACCATCTGTATGTGCCTCAGAGTCCGACCCCGGAAAACATGTTGTATCGTGTGTTTAGGTACTAAAATCTGCGTTCCCTCCCAGTAGTGTTGGGCGAACAGTGTTTGCCACTGTTCGGGTTCTGCAGAACATCACCCTGTTCGGGGTGACTATATAGCAGACTATATAGCATTGTGTTTAATGCCACTCTGTGTACACGGCTCAGCCACACTATATAGCATTGTGTTTACTTCCACTCTGTGTCTGCTGGGAACAGTAGTACACCGCTCACCCGCCACTGTATAGCATTGTGCTCTGTGTCACTGCTGACAATAGTGGTACACCGCTCACCCACCACTGTATAGCATTTCTGTACTGCCACTGTACTGCTGCCAGTCAGCGTGTACTTTAAGGATAAGTGAAATGAGGAAGAAATCCGGTGAAAGAGGGAGGGGCAAGGGAAGAGGTGTTTCCCCTGACGGTTCACGTACAGGCCACAGGGGAGCACCCAAGAAAACCCACTCAATACTACCCGTGTTGTCCAGGACAACAACCCTCACAGATCCAAAAGAACAGGACCAGATAATTACTTGGATGACCTCTCAAGCGTCCAGCAGTGGGTTAAGCAGCACCAGCACATCACGCACGAGGTCCGAGTCCTCAGCCAGTTAAAGTCTGGGCTTTCTTTGAAGACTGCACTGAGGATGTTACCATGGCGATTTGCAAGGTGTGCAAGACCCGCCTGAGCAGGGGGAAAAGTATTAACAACCTCTCCACCACCAGCATGAGCCACCACATTCTATCCAAACATCCCACTCTGTGGGCAAACGCGGCAGGACAGGGTACCACCAGCAACACTGCCTCCCTTGGGTTCACCAGACTCACCACCAGACCCGCCTCAGCAGCAGCAGTAGCCCAGCCATTGCGTGGTTCACAACATTCACAAACATCAGACGATGCTGACACTGTCACTTTCCGGACTAGTGCTCTTGAGGTCTCCCAGTGTTCATCAAACACAACGCCCAACAGCCCTTCGGTGTGCAGCGCTACGGTTGAGTTGTCTGTCTCTGAGATGTTTGAGCACAAGAGGAAATTGCCAGCAAATGACCCCCGGGCCGTGGCAGTAACAGCCAGCCAGCATAGCCAAGCTTCTGGCCTGCGAAATGCTGCCATATCGAGTGGTGGAGACAAACAGCTTCAAGGGCATGATGTCAGTGGCCATCCCACGTTACGTGGTTCCCAGCCGCTACCACTTTGCGCGCTCTGCAGTGCCTGAGTTGCATGAGCACGTGGTCAGCTAAATAACCCGAAGCTTGAAGAATGCCGTTGCCTGCAAGGTTCACCTCACCACTGACACCTGGACGAGTGCGTTCGGCCAGGGTCGATACATCTCCCTTACCGCGCACTGGGTGAACCTTGTGGAGCCTGGCAGCGATTCCTCACCTGCTACGGCGCGGGTGTTGCCCACGCCGCAAACAGCTGGATAACAACAGCAGCACCTACCTCTCTGACTCCTTCTCCTCCAACGCATCTAAAAGCTGTACCTCATCCGGAAATGCTAACCCAGCACCAGCAGCAGTAGGATCGTGGAAGCAGTGCAGCACAGCTGTTGGCATGCGTCAGCAAGCGTTGCTGAAGCTGATCTGCCTTGGGGATAAGCAGCACACAGGGGAGGAAATTTGGAGGGGAATAAAGGAACAGACGGATTTGTGGCTGGCACCGCTGGACCTGAAACCGGGCATGAAGCTAGACACCTGGCACGAACTGGCAATGTACGCAATAGAGGTGCTGGCTTGCCCAGCAGCCAGCGTTATGTCGGAACGCTGTTTCAGTGCTGCCGGAGGCATCATCACAGATCGGCGTATCCGCCTCTCCACAGAAAATGCAGACCGTCTGACTCAAATTAAAATGAATCAATCCTGGATTGGAAACGACTACGCAACACTCCTGGACCCCAACCAAGTAACATGACCGATGAACATCTGGGATGGTTTAGCGTTTCCGGTCCCTGTTTATTGAACCTCTCATCTGTATTACATTTATGACTGCATGGCGGCAAAAAGCATTGCTGCTATATCCGCACGCTTTTTGTCCTCATGCAAGGCCTGGGTTGTTGTGTCTCACAAAGCGTGGCCTTCTCCTCCTGCGCCTCCTCCTGTTCCATCACGTGTGCTGCTGCTGCTGCTGCTGCTGCTGGGTTACCGTTGCCGGTCCCTGTTTATGGAACCTCTTATCTTTATTACATTTATGACTACATGGCGGTACAAAGCATGCTATCCGCACGCTTTTTGTCCTCATGCAAGGCCTGGGTTGTTGTGTCTCACAAAGCGTGGCCTTCTCCTCCTGCGCCTCCTCCTGTTCCATCACGTGTGCTGCTGCTGCTGCTGGGTTAGCGTTGCCGCGTGGTCCCTGTTTATTGAACCTCTTATCTTTATTACATTTATGACTACATGGCGGTACAAAGCATGCTATCCGCACGCTTTTTGTCCTCATGCAAGGCCTGGGTTGTTGTGTCTCACAAAGCGTGGCCTTCTCCTCCTGCGCCTCCTCCTGTTCCATCACGTGTGCTGCTGCTGGGTTAGCGTTGCCGCGTGGTCCCTGTTTATTGAACCACTTATCTTTATTACATTTATGACTGCATGGTGGTACAAAGCATGCTATCCGCACGCTTCTTGTCCTCATGCAAGGCCTGGGTTGTTGTGTCTCAAAGCGTGGCCTTCTCCTCCTGCGCCACCCTCCTCCTGTTCCATCACGTGTGCTGCTGCTGGGTTAGCATTACCGGTCCCTTTTCCTGGAACCTCTTATATGTATTACATTTATGACTGCATGCCGACAAAAAGCATGTTACCTGTGCAAAGAAAACAGACATTTCCCGCATTTAAAAGACAGTTTTCCCTTTGAAACTTTAAAATCGATTTTCTCAAAAACTATAAGCTCTTTTTGCTAAAAAATTTTTTCCTCTTGTACCCACTCCCAAGGTGCACATACCCTGTAAATTTGGGGTATGTAGCATATAAGGAGGCTTTACAAACCACAAAAGTTCGGGTCCCCATTGACTTCCATTATGTTCGGAGTTCGGGTCGAACACCCGAACATCGCGGCCATGTTCGGCCTGTTCGGCCCGAACCCGAACATCTAGATGTTCGCCCAACACTACTTGGCACCATCAATATTTGTTCCCGCTGCATTCACATTCCAGGACCACTGCTGGATTGATAGCTTCTTTGATAGGTCTCCAATGTAATAATATGCAGGGCACCCTGGCACAGCATCTTTAAACCTCCCATTGAGGAGGATTCCCATTGGTCTGTATTAAGATGGTTCACGGAAGCAGGGGCTGTTGTTGCGGGGAGCAATAATGCCATGGTAGCCTGGCTTGTAGGCATATAGTTGTGGGCATATGGTAAGCACCTGGGTCCCCGGAGCTGAAGTGGTGATGAGCAGGGGGTGTCGGTAGCACAAAACTTTGATTTTCATCGTAATGCTCAGCTAATCACTGTTATTTGCCTCTGCAAGGCATTTCTTGTTCAGACATTGTTCAAGTGAATCCAGAAATTTAATTTGCTGGTAGATCTTGAACAGTGTCAGGTGATAAGAAAATAGCACACTCAGAGCTTTGTATCTCCTTGAAATGCTTACGGCCCCTTGACTCTGTGTTTCGGTGCTATCCATCGTTTAGCACCTCTGTACCCAGTCCCAAGTATTTTCTGCATGTTCAGCATTCACATTCTTTTGTTCTGCATAAGAGTTTCTTATTTTCAGATTTCCGTTTGTGGCATACAATGGAAATAATAATCGCACTTCTAAGTAAAATTTGGTTTCTGTATTGCAGCTGTGAGTACAGGTTATGGATGGATAGTCTCCCTGTCCATGTATAATATTGAAATCCATGCCTTATTTATTTACTGCTCCATACTTTGGTAATAATAATAATTACTGTTTATAATTAGACACAGCACATTAACATGCATGAATGTTCTTTTCATCACGGTTTTGGAAGTTAACTTCTCATGTATCCTGAGCGTTTTTTTTTTGTTTTTGTTTTTACTCAATGATGTGGCACTGAAACTTTTTGGTAGTGTTGGACCATGGTCTTTTCCAGAAACAACAAAGTAGACAATGTATATGACACTTAGGAGCCAGACTAGCAGATCTAAAACGTCTTCAGGCTTCACCAATGAGTCGGAATTGTATTTTTTATAGATCTTCATGCACAAAATAATCTACCTACTTAGTTTGATCAGTGATTAACCAACCTGTAATGCATATGGAAGCACAAATATACAGATTCTCTCATTTTTTTGCAAAAACCTCTCTGCCTTATTTTATCTTGACACTAACAATGGCCACAGCTGAAACAGTCAAACATACAAGTCCTTTGGAGGCTGTGATCAAACCATTATTAGAATTATCAGTGCCGTCCAAACTCATTTTTAGAGTCTGTCTTCCTCCTCTGGCAGACCTACCTCTTGTTCCCGCTTGGCTCATCCAAAAGCATCCCCCCCCCACCCCGAAGCCATGATGTTGAAGCTCCACCCCCTCCAGACAAAACTCCTGGTGCTTGCCATGCCCATGCTTGAGAAGTTGGACAGCACTGATTATTTTATCACCAAAGCCGGTTATTTGGGCACCGGCAGCAGCTTGTAAAATGGGTACTGCATAGACCACAAATAAATTACAGCTATAGATATAACCTGGTATATAATTTAGCCACAGAACTTTGGTTTTTAACAATCAGCTGTGGCAATGAGTGATTGTTGCAGCGAAATGGGCGCAGTTGTATCGGAAATAGGTGCTCGACTAGTGTCCAGTGTATAATTTGGGCTCCGGCACGGGAGTTTGGTTATTAGCGATTGGCTGTGGTGGCAAGTGTTCAGCTGCAATGACGAGCGATAGGCAGTGCCTGGGTTCAGTTATAATCAATTAGCTGTGTTGGTTAATGATCGACTGTGGCGAAATAGGCACGGTGTATCTATTCCATAGTTGAATATTATAATAATTACCTATATTCTACTATCGGTGTTACCACCTGCCTATTTTACCGAGCACCATATCACACGATACTCAACAATAAATAGGAGATGCAAGTGACAAACCTACATGCATGTCAAGTACAAACTATGACATACAGTAGGTCACATTACTATTTGAAGCCATTCTTGCCATTTTGTCTCCCTCTGATTTTTTTATGTCTTTTATATTTTTTTTTCTGCCTCGACTTGCGTGTTTTTTAATTTGCTAAATAAATAAACTAATTAATGTAAGATGATTGCCATCTAAGTGACACAATTTATTAACACCAATAAATAGGAAAAATGATAATATGGTGCATTTTTTAATAATAAATGATTTGTTTCAAATATAAGCAAATACATTAAATGTTTTAAGAATAATTAATAAGTTAAAACTGGCAGTTTAAATCATCGCTAATAGGGAAATTCTGAGGCGCTGGGAAAGAAATGGATAATTCTCGACAAAGCTGTTTTATACAACTATAGACAGTTGAAATAAAACTCTATCTGAACATTTGTTCACCTGAATGTAGCTTTTTAAGTGGACCTGAACTCTTGCACAGGTCAGAAGGAACTTTTAATTCAAAGAGGCAGTTGTAGTGTGGCAGTCCCTACAATGTTGAGTTCAGTATGTGGGAAAGTACTTGAGAAGCTACTAACCACTCTTCGCTACCACAACCCCTGCAATGGGATCCGAGGAATATTAGGACATGTGATCCGCCAGTAGTCTTGGAAGGAAGATGATAATAAATAGCAGAGAATAAAGAAGTTGGAGCGTGCACCAACTATCCTTTATCAAATCTTGCTTTTAATCCTCTAAATCAGTTCCATACAACGAGGGGTGAACATCAGTGTATACATAAGAAATGTAACTGTACATACATACTGATGGTGATGACGGTGGTCCGGTGGGTGCCTAGGGTGTGAAAAGGTCGGCGATGGCCATTTCGCGTCCAACAGGACGCTTGGTCACGCTGTGTTCCAGGTCAGAAGGAAAACATAAATAAATGCTCCCTGTGTGTATTTAGAGAGTTTAACCTGTCTAATTCCCTCTCATCTGTGACTAATCACCACTGTAATGTGATCTCTTCAGCTGTGTCAGCTCAGGAATCTCCTCTGCCATTGCAGAGCCACTAATTTGTAAACACAGAATGTTAACCCTATGTCTGTTTCCATGAAAGCAGGAATTAGATACACTGCAGATTTACTGCAGGAATTTATCAGCTGTAAAAAAGAAATGTGTTTCTTTGAGGCTGGTGTCACACTGCTAACCTGCAGCTGCGATGCGATCAGCTGATCTCAACACCAAAAAAAGCCTTTGCAGATTCCTGCAGCAGTGCCTGGTAATATCCATTCTGGCTGCAGGCCAAGCAGGAAGTAAAGCTCTCTAGCGCTCACTTCCTGTGGCAGAAATAAGAATTGCGCAAAAGTGTATTGAAAGAATACGCTTCTGCACATGCGTGCCACAACGCGAATGCAAACCTTTTTTTTAAAAAACTGTGTCACCATAGACTTGCATGACTTCCAGTTCACTACACGTCGCTGCACAAGTTGCCTGTATGCGCTGTTGCTCTTGTGTTTAAATGGCCACTTCCGGCAGAACACATCGCACTGCACTAGGTATGAAATGCCCCATAGACTTAGATTGGCCTAGCGTTGGTCTGCTGCTAAATTGGCCAGCGCAACACACCAGTGCGAAAGGGGCCTAAAGGTTATTATGCTGTTGCTTATCTTTTAGAGCAGAGAGGAAGTTCTGAGTTCAGGTCCGCTTTAAGAATTTGCGCTCCTCTGTCCTTGCTTATCTAGGCAAGGGCATTCTGCTTTGACATGTAAATTACAAGCAAACTAGACAAAAAAAAAATATTGACAATGTGTCAGAAAAATAAAAGCTCCATTTTAGTAACAATTTAAAAACAAGTAATCATTTGTGATGACATATATTTTACTCTGGTATGGCCATTCTGAAAGCTCGGCATTCTGGGATATTTTAAGGATTATTCCTGTTGTAACTATAATATGCCACTTCCTACTGCATTTAGGCTACTTACACACTAAGACGTTGCGTTTTAGGGGACGTTATGGTCGCATGGTGGTGCGGGAGTGGACGTTAGAGTGAGCCGCATTAGGCGGCTCTAACCGCATAAGGTCTCCCAGAGTGGCGCTGATTGGCCGGCAGGACCACGTGATGTGGAGGGAGACACTCCGCATCACGTAGTCCCGACGGCCAATCAGCGGCCGCCAGTGCAGTGCATATTAAGTAGCCATGTACGCGGCTACTGTAGCGGCATCTCCCCGCCCCCTCTCCACCCCCCACTGAGCATGTGCAAACAGTCTAATGCGGCTAAAGCCGCGTAGAACGCACAGCATGCTGCACTTTCACTACAACGTGCAGCGTTACATGTACCGCAACGTGAGCACTGTGAACAGCCCACTTGTGTTACATTGCTGTGCGTTGGGGGAGCGTTACAGGCTGCACTAACATGCACCTGTAAAGTCCCACTGTGAAAGCAGCCTTAGTCCTTGCCATGAGTCTTGAGAGTCACTGCTAATTTGTTTATAAAAATATAAGATTAAACAACTGCAAAAGGAAAATTCCTTAAATATCTTGTCCTTTGTCAAGTATTTCCCAGCACTTATGCTTTACAAATGGCAACAGGTTTTCTGTAATTACAGAAATTAAACTTGATTAATAATCAGAAATGTAATCAGTGAATGTCAGCATTCAAGTCTTCTAGCGTGGAAGTGTGTATTCTGATACGCGCACGTGCTTGGCAGTCTTATTAAGCCTGATGTCTTATTTCCACTTAAATGAGCCCATTATAAAAGTAACCTTTGCTGATTCTAATCAGAAACACTAAGACAAGAGGGTATAGCTGCATAGCTGCAATACAAAAGAAAAACTTACAGCAGGATAGAAGGGTTTGGAAATAATTACGAACACAAAAAAAATCATTTTTAACCACTTGCCGACCGCCCACTGCACATTGGTGGCGGCAAAGTGGCAGCCCCAGGACCACGTAACGCACATTGGCATTGGGTCCTGGGACTCTTCCGGGCTGGGGATCGTGCACATTGATGCGCGTGCATCCGCCGGCATTAGGCTCCGCCCACCCGCGACAACATCCCACCGGCCATACGGAAGCTACGGCGGGATGTTAACCCCCGATCTGCCGCATACAAAGCGTATAATACACTTTGTATTGTATACCACCCTAAATCTTCATAGAAGATTTTATTTTTTGTCACAAGTTAGCGGAAAATGACACTTTGTGAAAAAAAAACAATTAAAATCAATTTCCGCTTACTTGTGACAAAAAATAAAATCTTCTATGAACTCACCATACTCCTAACGGAATACCTTGGGGTGTCTTCTTTCTAAAATGGGGTCATTTGTGGGGTTCCTATACTGCCCTGGCATTTTAGGGGCCCTAAACCGTGAGGAGTAGTCTTGAAACCAAATGTCGCAAAATGACCTGTGAAATCCTAAAGGAACTCATTGGACTTTGGGCCCCTTAGCGTACTTAGGGTGTAAAAAAGTGCCACATATGTGGTATCGCCGTACTCAGGAGAAGTAGTATAATGTGTTTTGGGGTGTATTTTTACACATACCCATGCTGAGTGGGAGAAATATCTCTGACAATAGACAATTGTGTGTAAAAAAAAAAAAAATGTCATTTACACCCAGCATGGGTATGTGTAAAAATACACCCCAAAACACATTATACTACTTCTCTTGAGTACAGCAATACCACATGTGTGATACTTTTGTGCAGCCTAACTGCACGAAGGGGCCCTAAGTCCAATGAGCACCTTTAGGCTTTACAGGGGTGCTTACAATTTCGCACCCCCCAAAATGCCAGGACAGTAAACACACCCCACAAATGACCCCATTTTGGAAAGTAGACACTTCAAGGTATTCAGAGAGGAGCATAGTGAGTCCGTGGCAGATTTCATTTTTTTGTCGCAAGTTAGAAGAAATGGAAACTTTTTTCTTTCTTTTTTTTTGTCACAAAGTGTCATTTTCCGCTAACTTGTGCCAAAAAATAAAATCTTCTATGAACTCACCATGCCTCTCAGTGAATACTTTGGGATGTCTTCTTTGCAAAATGGGGTCATTTGGGGGGTATTTATAACATCCTGGAATTTTAGCACCTCATAAAACATGACAGGTGGTCAGAAAAGTCAGAGATGCTTCAAAATGGGAAAAATCACTTTTGGCACCATAGTTTGTAAACGCTATAACTTTTACCCAAACCAATAAATATAGGCTGAATGGGTTTTTTTTTTATCAAAAACATGTTAGGCCACATTTTTTGTGCTGCATGTATACAGAAATTTTACTTTATTTGAAAAATGTCAGCACAGAAAGTAAAAAAAATATTTTTTGGGACAAAATTCATGTCTTTTTTGATGAATATAATAAAAAGTAAAAATTGCAGCAGCAATCAAATAGCACCAAAAGAAAGCTGTATTAGTGACAAGAAAAGGAGGTAAAATTCATTTAGATGGTAGGTTGTATGACCGAGCAATAAACCATTAAAGCTGCAGTGGTTTGAATGGAAAAATAAGGCTCTGGTTCTTAAGGGGTTTTATGACTGCAGTCCTTAAGTGGTTAACCACTTGAGGACCCACCCTTTACCCCCCCTTAAGGACCAGCGCTGTATTATGTGATCTGTGCTGGGTGGGCTCTGCAGCCCCCAGCACAGATCAGGGTGCATGTAGAGCGATCAGATCGCCCCCCTTTTTTCCCCCCTATGGGGATGATGTGCAGGGGGGGTCTGATCGCGTCTGCGTGCAGGCATGTTGCGGGGGGGGGGCACCTCAAAGCCCCCCTCTGCGGCGACATTCTCCCCCTCCCTCTCCTACCTCCCTTCCCCGGAGATCCGGGCTGCACAGGACGCTATCCGTCCTGTGCAGCCAGTGACAGGACGTCCCCTGTCACATGGCGGCGATCCCCGGCCGCTGATTGGCCGGGGATCGCCGATCTGCCTTACGGCGCTGCTGCGCAGCAGCGCCGTACAATGTAAACAAAGCGGATTATTTCCGCTTGTGTTTACATTTAGCCTGCGAGCCGCGATCGGCGGCCCGCAGGCTATTCACGGAGCCCCCCGCCGTAATTTGACAGGAAGCAGCCGCTCGCGCGAGCGGCTGCTTCCTGATTAATCAGCCTGCAGCTGGCGACGCAGTACTGCGTCGCTGGTCCTGCAGCTGCCACTTTGCCGACGCACGGTATAAGCGTGCGGTCGGCAAGTGGTTAAAGGATACCCGAACTGACATGTGACATAATGAGATAGACATGTGTATGTACAGTGCTTAGCACACAAATAATTATGCCGTGTTCCTTTTTTTCTTTCTCTGCCTGAAAGAGTTAAATATCAGGTATGTGAGTGGCTGACTCAGTCCTGACTCAGACAGAAAGTGACTACAGTGTGACCCTCACCAATAAGAGATTCCAACTATAAAACACTTTCCTAGCAGAAAATGGCCTCTGAGAGAAAGAAAGAGATAAAAAGGGGAATTTCTTATCAGTGAGGGTCACACTGTAGTCACTTCCTGTCTGAGTCAGGACTGAGTCAGCCACTTACATACCTGATATTTAACTCTTTCAGGCAGAGAAAGAAAAGAAGGAATAGTTATTTGTGTGCTAAGCACTGTACATACACATGTCTATCTCCTTATGTCACATGTCAGTTCGGGTATCCTTTAAAGTCAAAATAATATTCTGTAATATTCCTATACTACCATTTCCAAATGATCATTATATGTTTTTCAGCTTTTTCTTCTAAAAGGATACCAAGGGAAAAAAAGTAACATAGGGCTTGATTCGAGCTAAAAACAAAGTATGCGCGCTGTGCACAGTACACGGCACTTCACTAGCGCAGCCACTACTATGTTAATTAACATAGTCACTACTATGTTAATTAACATAGTAGTTACCATGTTAACTTAAACACTGTGTTAACATAGTAACTACGTTAATTAATGATATTTAACATAATGGCGGCAGCACTAGTGAAGTATCGTGGTCGCGGGTTCACAGCGGGTGGCAGTTGAAGGCGCACTCACTGCTGTGTAAATAACGTGCATAACAAAAGGGAAGGCACGCTATGCAGCACGACCGTGCATAGCGTGTGCACTTTTTTTTTTATCTTGCATGCTGTATAGTGATTAAAGTCCATAAATACTCACCTAATATAAGTTAAGGCTCTGGATCCCTTAGAGCCTTCCTGTTCCACTTAACCTCCCCTCGTTCCATTGCTGGGCTCCCGATTCCAGGGTCCAACTTGGAAGACCACTGAAGTACTTAGTCCCTGCGTTCTTCCGAAGACAAATGCCTCCAAAGTGCACACACGCGTGTCCGAGCTTGCGTATGCACAGCAAAGAGCTGCTCGTCTCTTGAAGTAATTGGAAACCCAAGTACTTCCATAGCCTTCTGAGGAGACCTGAAGACAGAGCTGCAATGACATTTGAATGGAGGCCTGGCGGTGGAATGAGGGGATGGGGAGAGGACCAGGAAGGCTCTTAGGAATCCAGAGCCTTGTCTCTTCTTAGGTGAGTATGTAACATTTTCCTCCTGATGGTTACAGGTATCCTTTAATGCAGTGTTCCCCAACCCTGTCCTCAAGGCCCACTAACAGTGCATGTTTTGTAGAAATCCACAGAGGTAGTTAATCAGCTCTGCTGAGACACTAATTACCTTACCTGTGAATGCTTGTGGTTTCCTGCAAAACTTGTACTGTTGGTGGGCCTTGATGACAGGGTTGGAGGTTACTTTAATGCATAACATGCATACAACATATATATTTTGACAGAAGGTGAATCCCAACAAATGGAATATACAGTCTGTAGTAAAGGAATGATGCAGATGTAAGGTTAGGCTAACTATTTTTTTTCTTAATTTAAATATGCACTGACAATAAAAAATGTGAACTTAGATAAGGGAAACATCTGGGATAAAATAACTTTGCAGGGAAGTATCAGCTAAAAAAAAACCCTACTGTGATCCCATGATCATGACATGATTATCTAAGGTTCTGCTAAGGATAGCAATAGAAACTCTAAAACCAGCTGGTGTAGGAGGTTGTAAAAGTAAAAAGGTCCAGCCTGTCACTCTCTTCCCGGTCTTGCCTAGGATAGGCAGGTGTGGCCTAGGAATCAGGCTGATACCTAGAAGCCAATGAGGAGGAAGATTTGGTCCATTTGGAAGTGGAAGTCGAGTGGAAAAAAATATTTGTATACATAGACACAATTCTTCAACCAATAGTGAATCAACCCTCTCATTACTGAAAGCACATTAGAGGAATGTGATTTTTTTTTTCTTTACAACTGATTTAAAAATGGGATGTTCTGAAATCTGTCCAAAAACTGTGATTACAACTAATTTTTTTCTTTATTATTTCAGTGCAAATTAGAATACCAAGCCTGCATCCTGGGTAAACAAATCACCATGAAATGTGAAGGGCATTGTCCGTGTTCTGCAAGTAATTCAAGAACTGTAAATAAAAGTAAAAAAAGAGGTAAGAGGCTATGAATGTTTTGTGTGGTTAAATTGCTGTAATGAAAAGAGGATCCTACATTTAACTCCTTTCTAAATATACAGCTTAAAATTTGTGTGTAGTGATAATATGTTGAAACATTATGCCGAAGCAGGGTGTCGTCATAGCAGCAATGCTGCTCGCCCCACATTTCGGTAATTTGGGGCTCTGGCGGCTGCCAGACACCGAATCACACCTCTCTTTTGAGTTGCGGCAACTCGGAGGGGTAACAGTATTTACTCCGCCTTGGAGTTTAGCGACAGTAGGGAGAGCCGTCATTCTGCTCGACCTGCGCCGAACTGACTGGCGCCGAGACGCCATGTACTCATATAATGCTAGAATTTATGTCTAGAGATCCCTTTGGAAAACCCACACAGAGAATTGACATATTTTTTGGGCCGTAGTTGTCCTTCAAGGTCATGAAAAAAGCCAAAAAGGGAATTGGTCCATGCAAAAAGAAATACTGTACATAAAGTATATCTCAAACAGGCAGAACTCTTAACAAGGGATTTTCTTTTGTGCTGTACTGTATGGGAGGAAATCTGGCTTCAAATACTGCAATTGCACCTCAGGGGCCCTGCTGCAGACCCCCTTATCGCCAATGGCCACTCACCTTGGGTCTCCCTTGGCTACTGGCCCCATAGTAGCTGCTATAACTGCTATGGTTATCCCTACACTAGTGTACATAAACATAATAGATAATTCACACTTCTACATGCTTCCTCTACAGGTTGATACACATTTTTTGTCCACTCGATTCTTCTTTATTCCTTAGAAGCATTTTGGCTTCTCTTGAATCAAGGTCTGCTATATTTCCTTACTTTTATCATCATAAGAGGTTAATTTGGATCCGCTAAAGGTCTCTTTAAGTAGACCAAACATGATAATCATATGATGCTAGTTGTAAGGAAAGTATGGGAAATGCTCAAAGTGAATCTGTTGCATTGTCTCCACTGCTGTGGCTGCTGCATGGGGACATGCTTGTCAATTTCAGGTTTCAATTTATCCTCATCATCAGTTTCACTCCCTTTGACCAAAGAAACCTCACTGAAGTACGCTGCTTAACAGTAGTGCAATTCCGCAGCAGAATAGCCATGTATGTTTCACTTTAGCTTCAACCTGACAAATGATGGAACTCTGCACTGTGCATGTTTGAGCTGCCTATACACGTTTGTGAAGGTTTAGCATGGCGTCAGCCACTATCCATTGGGGTTAGCTTATGCATTTCAAACCGCTTCCACTTTTTGATTTACCGTATATACTCGCATACAAGCCGAATTTTTGACCCCCAAAAAGGGGGTCAAAAGTTGGGGGGTCGGCTTGTATGCGAGTCTTCCCTGGTGGTCTAGTGGTGGGTGGTCGGGTGGTCCCCCTCCTCCCCGCTCCCCCCGCGGCCGCTGCTGCTATTACCTTGTTAGACAGCGGCCGCTTCCTAATCCGCGTTCCTCTTCTTCCTCAGAGTGCATCACAGCAGCGCGCCCGGCGCTGCTGCTGTGACGATGCAGGGGGCAGGAAAGAGCGGTTCCCTTGGTAACAGCGATACAGATCGCCGCTATAGGGAGCCGCGCTCTTTCCTGCCCCCTGCATCGTCACAGCAGCAGCGCCGGGCGCGCTGCTGTGATGCACTCTGAGGAAGAAGAGGAACGCGGATTAGGAAGCGGCCGCTGTCTAACAAGGTAATAGTAGCAGCGGCGGCCGCGGGGGGAGCGGGGGGGAGCACTACCCACCTATGCTGGGCACTATACTGGCTAAACTGGGCACAATACTGGCTAAACTGGGCACTATACTGGCTAAACTGGGCACTATACTGGCTAAACTGGGCACTATACTAGCCATACTTGGGTACTATACTAGCTAAACTGGGCACTATACTGGCTAAACTGGGCACTATACTGGCTAAACTGGGCACTATACTAGCCATACTTGGGTACTATACTGGCTAAACTGGGCACTATACTGGCTAAACTGGGCACTATACTGGCTAAACTGGGCACTATACTGGCTAAACTGGGCACTATACTAGCCATACTTGGGTACTATACTAGCTAAACTGGGCACTATACTGGCTAAACTGGGCACTATACTGGCTAAACTGGGCACTTTACTAGCCATACTGGGGCACTATACTAGCTAAACTGGGCACTATACTAGCTAAACTGGGCACTATACTGGCTAAACTGGGCACTATACTGGCTAAACTGGGCACTATACTGGCTAAACTGGGCACTATACTGGCTAAACTGAGGCACTACCTACCCATACTGGGCACTATACTGGCTATACTGGGCACTTTACTAGCTATACTGGGCACTATACTAGCTATACTGGACACTACCTACCTATACTGGGCACTATACTAGCTATATTGGGACACACTGGGGGGCTGCACCAATCCAGCATTTCCTACCCCCGGCTTATATGGGGGTCAATCATTTTTCCCTGTTTTTTCAGGGAAAAGTTGGGGGGTCGGCTTATATGCGGGTCGGCTTATATGCGAGTATATACGGTACCTTTAGATACGTCAGTTTATTCTTACTTTGTGTTAGCACATGATGAAGGTCAGTAATGCAGGTTTTCGTATGATTTTTTTTCATATGAATTAGTTGGTTTCAAAACATAAGGTTAAATCTCTGGTAATGTTGTTGTCTTTACCTTGATTATATGCCTGCAATGTATCTGTGTGCGCTTGGCTGATTTCATGTTAAAGTCCTAATGGACTTGTAGCTTGGGTGTTGATCTTACTGAAGTATACAACTTTATAAACAGCATCTTGGATGCCATTCGAATGTGCTTTTCTCCAATACCACATGCTGAAGATAGAAAATGTGATATTCACAAGATAGCAGTAATATTGCCGTATGCAGGCAGCTACAATCTAAGGTTGACAGGATTTCATTTTGGAACAAAGGTTTATTTTTCTGAATTATGTCCTTTTGTTTCCAGTACTGCTAATAAAATAAAAACGTCTAAAGATAAATGGTGGATAAAATACTTAGATAAAACATAATTAGTTGCTTTATTAGGCAGGTTGTGTGGTTTCAAAAGTTGATAAGGATATAGGAGGTGGCTCAATAGTATTTTCATAGTAGCCACCCCTCTTTTTTATAGATTGCCTTGGTGATCTACTGATTCTCCCCTTTATTTACTTCTTTCCCTGGGTGTCTAGTGGAGCTTTCTCTGGGGTCTAGTGCTCACTTTTCCTTTCATATATATTTCCCTGGTAGTCTAGTGGTCCCCTCTCCCCCTCTATAGCATTTCCTTGTAGCCTAGTGAACCCCTCCTTCCCTTATAGCTTGCTCTTGTAGTCTATGGTTCAGTCCCCCCTCCCCCCCCCAAGAAAGCATGAAGTGGATCTTACTACTGAGGTTTGTGTCTTGCGCATAGCTCTGAGGTAAGGAGGTTGGTCAGCACACCAGCTTCTTCAATAAACGAAGTTTAATCAATCACATGTCAACACGTAAGTTGCGCATAACGACCTATTTGCGCATGGCTCTGTGACAGGTGAATGTTATCTCTTGGGGTGGTGACGTGAAGAAGTACAAAAGAATAGTAAGTAATTCGAGGCAGATTTATCAAAATCAGTTACCAAGGTCACCTCTGATGTGAGGTGTAACAAAAGTGAGAGGGGATAAAATTTTCACTAGGACCCCATGGTTTGTAGCTAGGGCCATGTATAAAAGGTCTGCTATGAAATTTAAATAGGGAGGGAACTCTGCTTGCAAAATGTGTTATTTTTAATCTGCACTTACCATATGGCATTTGTCAGAAAGAAGAGTTGGGCTTTAACAAGACTCAGTAGAAAAGCTTGTGCCTTCTAAAACTGGGAGTCTCTTCAGAGGCTGCTATATATTCATTATAGGGCGATTTATTCATATTGGCGTGAAACATTACAGCAGTAGCAATTTTTTTTATCGCAGCTTAGGGTTATATAAAATTTATATAAACCAAGCAAAGGCGGTTTCTAAGCTGATAAATTTCTGACAGTTTTATCCCTAAGTTAAAAGGGATGGCCAGAGGGACCGGATAGAAAAATGTAATATTATGTTACACTTGTGTTACAGATGGTCTGCTGCAGCAAGGCAGAATCCATGGCCGTATTGTTTACTCTTGACATGAATGAATCCCCCGGAGACATAACTGTAAATTAGTTAGCAACACACAAACAGGCCCAAAGCAGAAATTAATGTGTCAGCTCTGGTGATCCCTCACCTTGATTCGATTATGCTCTTTTTACTCTTTCTTGTTTTCATATTATCTGCTCAGTTGAGTGCAGTTATGAGATGTAAAGTACTAGCAAATACATAATTGTAGGAGTTATAATAATAAGCATTTCTGTAGCTAAACTCTTCATGACCAAGGAAGGGGTGGACAAGAGGTTATGTTCTGCTTCAAAACACAAATAATAATACTAGTAGAGGTAGTATAATAGTAATAATAATAATTGTTTGTACAATCATTGTATGCATTAGTTCAAGCTTCTGTCTGGTGCTAATAATCATATTACACTATCAACAATTTATAAAAGCATAATTGAAAAATATTTAGAAAATATTCAGACCCTTCACTTCTGATATGCTGCAGACTTGGGTTAGACTTATTTAAATTAGTTTTTTCTGTACTAGAGTTGGGCAGAGGTTGCATTCAAACGTCTTATCGGCGCTTTAATTATTAGCCAAATATGGCGCCTGTCCTAATCTGGTGCCTCCATAGATCGCAATGCTAATTAGTGGCTATGGGAGCACTGGGTGGATGTTTTATGGGCGCTTGGCAACAGATGCTCAGCAAAGAGATGGTTCAAGCACATGGAACTTTGGCTCAGGTGACACTGGGTGATTCTTTTTGGTGCAGATAAATATTGAGATAGCTGAGCGCATGGAGCAGCGGGGATGGCCAAATGGATTGGTATTTGTTATTATAATTTATTGGATTTATATAGTGCCATCATAATATGCAGTGCTGTGCAATAAATAAGATTACATTGATAATAGGGGTGACAAAAAGCACAATACAGGTAATAAGCACTTAGACACACAATGCCAGTCCCAGCAATTCAAATGTACGTTGTTCTGTGAGCAGGGTGCACAATCAGGTAGGATACACAAGGAGGGAGGGTCCTATCAAAGGCTTACAATCTAAAGGAAGGCATTGATATTCAGTTTGATGGCACTGAAGGTTCGTGTGAGGGAATAGGATCAGGGCTCAGCTATGATATAGCCAAGCCCCAAGGGCTGCTCCTAGATGATAAGGTAGTGGGGAGGGAAGTTAGTGTTAAGTGTGGAGAGGAGGGGGGAGGTTAGTGTTAGGAGTGCAGAGTGAGGTGCAATCAAGGTGGAGATTAGTGTTAGAAGTACAGAAGGTGGTTACTTTTAGGCATGGAGAGGGGGGAAGTTAGTGTTGGGAGTAAAGGAGGAAGTTAATGTTAAGCATGGAGAGGAGGTTAGCATTAGGAGTACAGATGGAGGTTCATGCTAGGTACCATGAGGGGGAGGTTAGTGTAAGGAGTGCAGAGGGAGGTTAATGTTAGACGTGGAGAGGAGGGAGGTTAGGGTCAGCAGGGCAGAGGAAGGATAATGTTAGGTGAGAGAGGGAGGAATTAGGACAGGATACAGTAGTTTGGCTACATAGTACCAATACTGTAAATATCTTGCGCCAAACTTGAAATTGTTTGTATGAATCCAGGGGAGATGAGTAATGTGCAGGACTGCTGCAGATCTCTCTGTGGTATGATCTTTTTTTCTGTTTTTAGGGTCTAAAAGCTTGTGAAAAAATTGCACTTCTTTTTAGATAGTGATGTCGCGAACCTCCGAAGTTCGCGAACCGCAATAGACTTCAATGGGGAAGCAAACTTCAAAATTTAGAAAAATTTCTGCTGGCTGGAAAAATGATAGAAATCATGTTTCAAGGGTTCTAATACACCCTCCACCCTTCTATCTATTCCCTCCTCCCTCCTACTGGCGGGAGGAGGGTCTCATCTGCCAGGGAATTCCAGTATTTCAAAAGCCAGCTTATATATCGTGGCTGGGGATTGAACCCAGGTCTCAGTGTATGGTAGGTAACTAACATATCCATTATACCATCAACACTACTAGCTGAAACTAGCTGAAACTAGCCTAGCATGTACCATTTATGCTCAATCCAAGAGAAAAATTAGACAAGACAAATAACATTTATATCACACTTTTCTCCTGGTGGACTCAAAGCTCCAGAGCTGCAGCCACTAAGGCACGCTCTATAGGCAGTGTTAGGAAGACTTGCCTAAGGTCTCCTACTGAATAGGTGCTGGCTTACTGAGCAGACAAAGCGGAGATTTGAACCCTGGTCTCCTGTGTCAGAGGCAGAGCCCTTAACCATTACACCATCCAGCCACTGCTTAAGGATTTGTAGCCAGGCATGGCCTTGCCTTTTGTGTTCAACAGTTGTCCAAAGAGAACCCCAGATAGCCAGGTAGATTCATATCTCTCTCTCTCTCTCTCTCTAGTAGGGATGGTCACCGCTTTCCGTGGAATTGTATTTTTGAGCACAAATAGGTTGAGCATAAATGGTACATGCTAGGCTGGCTTCAGCATGTAGTACAGTGCCACTGTACCACCAACACTACATGCTGAAGCCAGCCTAGCATGTACCATTTATGCTCAATCCATTTATGCGCAAAAATACAATTCCGCGGAAAAAGCGGTGACCATCCCTACTAGAGAGAGAGAGAGAGAGAGATGAATCTACCTGGCTATCTGGGGTTCTCTTTGGACAACTGTTGAACACAAAAGGCAAGGCCATGCCTGGCTACATATCCTTAAGCAGTGGCTGGATGGTGTAATGGTTAAGGGCTCTGCCTCTGACACAGGAGACCAGGGTTCGAATCTCGGCTCTGCCTGTTCAGTAAGCCAGCGTCTATTCAGTAGGAGACCTTACACTGCTAGTCCCAACACTGCTACTGCCTATAGAGTGTGCCCTACTGGCTGCAGCTCTGGCGCTTTGAGTCTGCCAGGAGAAAAGCCCGATATAAATGTTATTTGTCTTGTCTAATTTTTCTTTTGGATTGAGCATAAATGGTACATGCTAGGCTAGCTTCAGCTAGTAGTGTTGGTGGTATAATGGATATGTTAGTTACCTACCATACACTGAGACCTAGGTTCAATCCCCAGCCACGGTATGTAAGCTGGCTTTTGAAATACTGGAATTCCTGGCAGAAGAAACCCTCCTCCCTCCGGTAGGAGGGAATATGTAGAAGGGGAGGAGGGAGGAGAAGCCTACTAGAGACTAATTAAACTCTCTCTAGCAGAGTGTGTGTAGCAGCTGTCCCTTAACTAATTAGTATAGGCAGACGAGTGTGTCCAATGGCTCAAGGACCTTTTTATTATTATTATTATTTATTGTATTTATATAGCGCCAACATATTACGCAGCGCTGCACAATAGATAAAAGGGTTAACATACAAGGTAGGACATACAGGAAACTCACAACAAAACAAGATCATGCAAATGATTTGATAATACAGTGTCATAGGTCAAAATAGAGACTGTTCTAGTCCACAAGAGGGGTGATTGTCAGTAAGATTGCATAATCAAGCTGGAAACACTAAGGGAGATAGCCCTGCCAGAGGCTTACAATCTAAAGGGTGGGGGTGGAGACAATAGGTGTATCTGTTGAGAGGGTGTCTAACAGAACATATTATGGTGCTGGTGTAGGGGGGTATGCAAGCATGAAAGGGTGAGTCTTGAGAGCTTGTGTGAAGGTATTAAAGGTGGGAGCGAGTCCGGTGGCTGGAGGGAGCGAGTTCCAGAGAGCAGCTTATTGCGGGTGGACCTGGCATTCCAGAGGTCACAGGAAACACGGAGCGAATGCCTAGGGGTAGGATGGATAGGAATAAGGTTATGCCGAGGGGGTGTGTGGGTAGAGTTCGGGGGGAGGGAAGGGAGGTGCATGGGGGTTAAGGGCCAAAAGGGAGTCTAAGGACAAAAGGGGAGAGGGTGCGGGGAAACAGAAGGGGGACAAGGTGTAGAAGGAGGTGGAGGTAGAGCATGTGGTGATGGGGGAGAGCGAGATGGGGAGGGAGATAGCTTGGAAATGGTGGAGGGGTAAGGGAGTGAATAGGAGGGAACATTTTGTACTGATGGGATAAGGTAGGATGGGGTGTGGAGAGTGGAAGCATAGACAGGGGGACAGCAGTTAGACCAAGATGAGATAAATGTCACCAATGATGTGGCTGAAGGGGTTCAGCAAAGTTGCATCAGTAATCAATCTGGTAAGGAGTAGTCCACAGGAGATCAGCAGTGAAGTTGGCAGAACATCAATGATGGCAAAAAAAAAAATAAAAAAAAAAATCCAGCTGTGTGTGATTGGTAGATGGGGTGTCTGGTAGGTAATGACGTAGCTTGTCTGGAGGTCAGCGATGGATCAGCTGATAGGGACTTCAGCAGTGGAGCAGTTAGCGAAGATCAGCAGTAGTGTGGTTGGTGAGGCACGGTGAAACAATCAGTAGTTTGGTAAGCGGGTGTGCAGTGCTTAAATTTAGCCGGTGTATATTCAATATGGTATTGAAGGTACTTCTATGCAGGGTGTAGAAAATCAGCAGATGAACAACAGCCCAGAGTTCTGTGCTAGTTCACTTCTGTTCCCTTCTGGCTCAATTCTGGTATAATTCGGTTTGTCTAGAGTACCCTTAAAATTAATACCCTTTAAATTTATACCCTGCTGACCAAGGTCATGCTGACTATATGATCTACTAATATATCCCTGACTAGATTGATGCTAACAAGCAGACTGCTTGCAGCTGTGAATATACTAGACACTAGACTCTAGCCACACAGAGGCAGGGCCAGTCTAAAGATATGCAAATTGTGACTAATGAAATGAAGTAGGCAAATGGTAACACAGGAAGAAGCCCCAATTAATAACACTTATAATTAAGCAGATTGATGCAGATTTTAGATTTTAAGCATACAGCCAGGAAATTCAATCAGTTGCATACCAATAAAGCATATTGATGCAGAATTTAGATTTTAAGCATACAGCCAGGAAATTCAATCAGTTGCATACCTGGAAGAGAAGAGTGTCATGAGGTCAGTACAGATGAGCATGGAGATTTCCAAGTGTAGATTAATAATTCTGGTATAATTCGGTTTGTCTAGAGTACCCTTAAAATTAATACCCTTTAAATTTATACCCTGCTGACCAAGGTCATGCTGACTATATGATCTACTAATATATCCCTGACTAGATTGATGCTAACAAGCAGACTGCTTGCAGCTGTGAATATACTAGACACTAGACTCTAGCCACACAGAGGCAGGGCCAGTCTAAAGATATGCAAATTGTGACTAATGAAATGAAGTAGGCAAATGGTAACACAGGAAGAAGCCCCAATTAATAACACTTATAATTAAGCAGATTGATGCAGATTTTAGATTTTAAGCATACAGCCAGGAAATTCAATCAGTTGCATACCAATAAAGCATATTGATGCAGAATTTAGATTTTAAGCATACAGCCAGGAAATTCAATCAGTTGCATACCTGGAAGAGAAGAGTGTCATGAGGTCAGTACAGATGAGCATGGAGATTTCCAAGTGTAGATTAATAATTCTGGTATAATTCGGTTTGTCTAGAGTACCCTTAAAATTAATACCCTTTAAATTTATACCCTGCTGACCAAGGTCATGCTGACTATATGATCTACTAATATATCCCTGACTAGATTGATGCTAACAAGCAGACTGCTTGCAGCTGTGAATATACTAGACACTAGACTCTAGCCACACAGGGGCAGGGCCAGTCTAAAGATATGCAAATTGTGACTAATGAAATGAAGTAGGCAAATGGTAACACAGGAAGAAGCCCCAATTAATAACACTTATAATTAAGCAGATTGATGCAGATTTTAGATTTTAAGCATACAGCCAGGAAATTCAATCAGTTGCATACCAATAAAGCAGATTGATGCAGAATTTAGATTTTAAGCATACAGCCAGGAAATTCAATCAGTTGCATATCTGGAAGAGAAGAGTGTCATGAGGTCAGTACAGATGAGCATGGAGATTTCCAAGTGTAGATTAATAATTCTGGTATAATTCGGTTTGTCTAAAGTACCTTTAAAATTAATACCCTTTAAATTTATACCCTGCTGACCAAGGTCATGCTGACTATATGATCTACTAATATATCCCTGACTAGATTGATGCTAACAAGCCTTGTATAAGGGGGGGGAGGGGCTCCACCAGTGAGTACAGTCTGATTGGTAACAATGTGCCTGCTGACTGTGATGTAGAGGGTCAAAGTTTTGCTCAATAGAGCATTATGGGGTGAATCGAACTTCCGGGAAAGTTCGCCTTTGGCAGGCGAACGCAAACCACCGAAGTTCGCCGGGAACCGTTCGGGACATCTCTACTTTTAGACACTAAAATCCGGGAGTAATCATACCACCAGGGAGGTTAATATATATTAAAAATACTTGGTTCCTCTGGTGAAGTACTGTTAAAAGTGCAACTTCACTTTTCCTAAGAAAAAAGCTGTATCCAAAAGGGACTGTAAGTCTAGTTAACCACTGAGCACTATGTTGCACAGCAGGATCACAATGCAGCAGAGGAGATATTGTGCATTACGTCTTGCAATATTTCTTCAGATTTTGCCGCACAGCACTGCTAACACGCTTACAATGTAATCACTTCTGCTATGCGAGTATAGTGTGTGATGCAACATAACATGTCAGTATGAAAGTAGCTGAAGGATTTTACCAATGGTTATTGCTAAATCTTAATTGGGTTTCTTTTTGAAATGGGGAGGCAAATAACTGCAGTAAATGGCTGGCAAGAAAGTAGCAGTAGAAGGATGCTCCTGCTTGGATCAGGTAATCAGTTCTAGGTTGTGGAACATAGAGGTACTGCCTCCGTAAAATTCTATTGGTATGCAGATTCTTTCATTATTTGAATGACAGCGACAGCCTCACTACAGAAAATCTAAGGATCATGCCTTGAGGTTATTGACATTGTGCTGCATGCTCTCAGTAGATTTCAAGGAAAAGCAAAAAGTTAATCACATGAGCAGAGAGGTGTAAACTTTAAGAAATCCTGCACTATACTGTTGCCATGGTTGCAAGAAAGCCTAATCCATTAAACCTTCTCCTGTGCACCAGACACTGATTAGATAAAGTAATTTTTCTACCGAGTTTGTCAGCATGCGTATGAATTTAATATCATAATATTACAATTATTTGGGAGCAGCTTTTCTGTGTAATTATCTCCAGGCATAGATCCGTGTTCAGAGCTCTTGACTCTTTGCAAATCTCTTTTCCAGAGAAAGAGATTTAAATGGAAGAAGCCAAAACTTCTGATATTGAACTGATTAATACTGGCATACATGTAATGAATAAAATCAATATTTGCAGTGCTTTGTTCTGTTCTGTAGCACTGTCAGCTTGCTTTATGTGTAATTGGTGCATGTTGAAGTCAAACTCCTCTTTTGTTGATTAAAGAGACCTGTTTCTACGCATTTGTTCTTTATATTTTGGCAATGTGTATTACAGATCCTTTCTTTTTTCTGATGTTCATATACTTATTGAAGATTAACTGGCTTTTCAGACACAGTCAATTTCATTGTCAAACTAGCTTTTTGCTTTCCTGATAAGAAAATTCTACACCAGAACAGAGGCCAAGATTCCTCTTTCCGATGCGTGACAACTAGCTCATGACAAAAACTGGGAATGAGTGTCAAAATATGTTACATAATTTGTGTCTACTCTAAGATGGAGCTCTTAAAATTTGGAGGCGAAAATTCTGAAAGTTGTGAAATTACATTCCTGTAAGGCAGGGTTCACACTTATTAAAATTCCCATGCAAATTGTGGATGTGGGAAAACAAGTTTGTCTCGCATTTAGTGAAAGTCAATGGAGAATTGCACTTCTTCTAGAATTAGCAAAATTGCATTTGCATTTTTGCATGTGTGCAAAAAAAAAAAAAAGCTTTCATTACCTGCAGTAAAAGCCAAGTACAAAAATCTGCTTAACAATGTGAATTTTAACATGAAAAACCTTAATTTTTTCACAGTAATACGTGCCCTGCTTAAAGGGAAGGTTCAGGGAGGGAGGTAAAAAAATAAAAATCAATATCCACTTACCTGGGGCTTCCTCCAGGCCGTGGCAGGCAGGAGGTGCCCTCGCCGCCGCTCCGCAGGCTCCCGGTGGTCTCCGGTGGCCGACCCGACCTGGCCAGGCCGGCTGCCAGGTCAGGCTCTTCTGCGCTCCAAGGCCTGGCACTTCTGCGTCCCACGCGGGCACACTGACGTCATCGGACGTCCGCCGGGCTCTACTGCGCAGGTGCAGAACTACTGCGCCTGCGCAGTAGAGCCTGGCGGACGTCTGATGACGTCAGCTTTCAAGCTGTGAGGAATCTTTTAGAGCAGGGGTCCCCAACCTGTGGGCCGCGGCCCACTAGTGGTCCGCAGGACATTTCATGGTGGGCCGCGGCTGCAGACTCACTTTCACGCAGATTAACATTTCACTTCTAATTCTAAGGGCAGCCGCGGCAGGAGGGCGGGCGCATCATACGTCTCCAGTCTCCAGGCCCGCCCCCCTCACTCTGTGCAACCGAAGCAGTGGGCGTGGGCGTACGCGTAATGCGTTTCAAGTCCCGCCCCCTCACTATGTGTGGCCAATCACCCCCTGGCGGCGGCGACGCTATTATCGGAGGCGCCAGTCCCGCCTCCTGCATCAGTGGGGATTCCTCTCGGAGGCCTGTCATGCCTCCATGTTGCCAATCACCCCCTTCTGAAGCGGCGGCCAATAGCAGCATATCGGAGGTGCCAGTCCCGCCTCCTCCATCAGTGCCCCAATCATCATTCCCCCCTTCAGCCTACAGTCCCGCACCCAGGCCAATCAATGAATGGCTGCATGTATTTCATCACTGCGACACAGTCGCAGTGTATACGAGTGCAGCGTCTGGGCGCCATTAGAGAGAGGAGGTCAGACAGAGCCTGCCGCTGTGAGCCTGCCGCTGAGAGCCCACTCAGAGCCTGCACGAGCCTGACATCAAGTAAGCCTTACTTACTTAGTAAGGATCACACACATATACATATATGTGTGTATATATATATTTCTCTGCTGGGCACTATACTAGTTATAGCTGGGCACCATACTAGCCATGCTGGGCACTATACTAGCTATAGCTGGGCACTATACTAGCCATGCTGGGCACTATACTAGCTATAGCTGGGCACTATACTAGCCATGCTGGGCACTATACTAGCTATAGCTGGGCACTATACTAGCTATAGCTGGGCACTATACTAGCTATAGCTGGGCACTATACTAGCTATAGCTGGGCACTATACTAGCTATAGCTGGGCACTATACTAGCCATGCTGGGCACTATACTAGCCATGCTGGGCACTATACTAGCTATAGCTGGGCACTATACTAGCCATGCTGGGCACTATACTAGCCATGCTGGGCACTATACTAGCCATAGCTGGGCACTATACTAGCCATGCTGGGCACTATACTAGCTATAGCTGGGCACTATACTAGCTATAGCTGGGCACTATACTAGCTATAGCTGGGCACTATTCTAGCTATAGCTGGGCACTATACTAGCTATAGCTGGGCACTATACTAGCCATGCTGGGGCACTATACTAGCCATGCTGGGGCACTATACTAGCCATGCTGGGGCACTATACTAGCCATGCTGGGCACTACCGACCCATACTGGGACTATACTAGCTATACTGGTCACAATACTAGCTATACTGGGGCACTATACTAGCTACACTGGGGTAACTATACTAGCCATACTCGGGCAACTAAACTCCCTATACTGAGGCAACTATGCTAGCTATGCTGCCGCACCCCAGCCCCTCCCCCCGTAACCCGCTGCGCACGACACTGTCCACTAGGTCGCGCGCGCAATAACCCGCGCCCCCCCTTCCGGGCCTCGGAGAAAAATTTGGTCAGTAAGTGGTCCCCGGGCCGGAAAAGGTTGGGGACCCCTGTTTTAGAGCAAAGTAGAAATGCTGGCTTTCAGACCACTTTAAAGGGACACTTAAGTCAGGAATAAAAAAAATCAGTTTACTCTCCTGGGGCTTCTACCAGCCCCCTGCAGCCATCCTGTGCCCTTGCAGTCACTGAAGGAGCCCTTGCTCCCCTGCGGCCAGCTAGTTTGGTTTTCGCTGACAGGGAGTTGGCAGGCTTTCTACACCTGCGCAGGCCTGGCCACACGTATTCCTCTTCATGTTCCCGTCCTCAATAGCGTCCTGCACAGGTGCAGGATGCTATTGCGGACGGGAACGCAAAGAAAAATACGCGTGGTCAGGCCTGTCGGTCCTGTCAGTGAAAACAAAATTAGCTGGCGGCGGGGGACCGGAGGCTTAATGAGTGACTGCAAGGGCACGGGACGCCTGCAGGGGGCTGCTAGAAGTACCAGGAAAGTAAAACTTATTTTTTATTCAAGGCTTAAGTGTTCCTTTAAGGAGCTGATCTCTTTGGTTAAGTATTTCAAAACCTTAACTTTTGTCCAGGTTTACAGTAAAAAAAAATTTAAATACATTTTATCATTAGGTTTACCTCAATCCATACATAATATCTGTGGCTTAAATACGTTAAATTCCTGCTTTGTGCAAGATGGGAATGGAAGAGCCATCTTTACACCAGTACACCCTCATAAAGCCTTCAAAAAAGTGAAATTTAAAAAAAAACTTCAGTCAGCTAAATATATGTGTATAAAGGGCAATTTTTTGATTCCCTTTTGAACACAAAATAACTTGTGTACCACTGATTGAAGTTATATCAATCTGTGAAAGAAAATGGAGCTATACTTCAATTTGTTTTCAAGCAGGGGTTAGACTTAACCATAACAGCAGTGAAATTAGACTTTTGGCTTAGATTCACATAATTATTATTTATTGGATTTATATAGCGCCAACATATTACGTAGAGCTGTACAATACATAAGATTACCGACAATGATAACAGGGGTGACCGACAGCACAATACAGGTAATAGGCAATAGATACAACAATACTGGTAATAATACAATGACAGATCATACATTGGAATGGTAGTCCCAGTAATACAAGTTCACAATAGGTAGAGTGTACAATCAATTACACAAGGAGAGAGGGCCCTGCCAAAGGCTTACAATCTAGGGGGAGGTGTTGGTGACACACACATTCTTATTGCTTGTATGTTTTGAAATAACAATTAAAATCAATGGCACAGCAATAACTTCATCTCCTCATGTCCACTGCTAATGAATGACTCTTGATTCCTCTCTTTCAATCCTCACATTATTACACCGGCTACCTCCTATTGCCTCCAATTAAACAAACACCTTTTATATCTGCCCTTACAATGGAAACAACAAAACTGCATTGTCTACTGTAACCCTCTTGCTTCAGTCTACCAGAAAACAGACCGACTCCTCTCCAATCCTTCCCAAACTCAATGGCATGAATACATCCACCTTTCTTGCTGCTCATCTAATGCTGTTTCACTCTCCAATTCCCTCAACTAGCTGCCTATTGCACAAATAATCCAACTCAAACCTAGCACTAGCCTACAAAGCTCTTAATAATGCACCTTCTTTGATATTACTGGACTAATCCTTAGATACCTTTTGTCACGATCTGCTCTGCTGGCCTTGTTTCCCTGTCCATTTGGATAGTTTCTTATGCAGCTTGCATAATGCAAGTCCGGGGGAAACAGGCCTTTTCTGTCAGCTCGCTGCTGTGGATGGATTTGCATCCACTTGTCATGCAAATTGCTTGCTGGCTTCCTTGGAGGGGTTTGAGTATAAATGTCACTTCCTCCCAGAATTCCTTGCTCGACATAGTTCCTCTGTAGGAAAACTTACCTTAGAGCCTCAGCACCTTGTTACTCTATTCTAGTGTTGTTAATTCTTGGCGAGTGCTCCTTGCACTCCTATTTAGTGCAGTCAAGTTTGTGTTATAATTTGTACTGCCTATTTTGTCTTGTCTTGTCTTGTCTGTGCGATTATACTATTGCCAGCGGTGGCTGATAGTAAATCGTTCTGTCCTGTTCTTAGATCGCATTCGCCCTAGCGTTAGAGGCGGTGGATCTTTCTTGTCTGAACCTTGGAGTATAACCTTAGCTGCGGTTGCTACTGGTTACTCCTTCTGTCGGTCTGTTTGGATTGCATTTGCCCTAGCGGTAGAGGCGGTGGATCCTTCTGTACTCTGTCTTGGAGTATAACCTCGGCTACGGTTGCTACTGGTTACTCCTTCTGTCTGTCTTGTTTTGCGGATCGCACTCGCTCTTGCAGAAGAGCAGTGGATCCTTCAGTCCTGTTTTTGTGTGCGGATCGCACTCGCTCTTGCGGAAGAGTAGTGGATCTTATCTGACCTGTTCCTGTTGTCTGTTTGTCTGTCAGTCTGAAGCAAACGCTTGCTGTTGCCTGAGGTAAGGCAACCGATTAGCAAGCGTTTCTGTTATTTGTTTGTTTGTGTTTTCTGTGTTCATTTTTTAGTCAGGGTTGGCGCATTTTTGTCTCTGTTACGCTTATCGTGCGGAGTCCGCGCCATTAACGTGTTTTGTCGCTTTTGCGCTTCTCGTGCGGTGACCGTGTTTAGCTAGTGCGTTTGTTATTTTCCTTGGCGTTCTGAGTGTAATGGTTTGCTGTGTCTTTCTTACTACACCTATGTTCTGTCTTTACTCAGTCTTGTGTCTCTGTTACAATCGCCTCTCCTGCGATTGGTGTCCTCACTCTGGCCTGTTCTGATGTGAAGTGTCTACCGTCGCTGGGCGGCGACTAGATTGGTAGACATTCACATAGTCTCGTTCTGTTCCAGTTCTCTTCTGTCTTGCTGTCTTGTTTCTGTTTGCTCTGTTCTGTCTCAAGTCCTACAATTCCAATCTGACATCTGTGGATGTGCAGAGACTTTGTTTCTCTGTGCTCCACAGCACCACCTGCTGGTTGGAATTCCTCTCCACAAATATATACATCTATCTACTGGGTACTCTGCTTCCGTGATTGTGGAGATTCTCCTCTGCTCAGCGCACACGGCGTGCGCTGACTCTGAAAATCTACCCGGGATCATTACACCTTCCAAATCTTAATCTCCCCTGTAAAAACAAAACCCTCTTCTCTACATGTGTTAATTCCTTCAATAGGTGAATTCAGGACTTTTCAAAAGCTTCTTCTAACCCAACAAACTCTCTTCCACAATCCATGTATCACTTGCTATTACTCATGTTCTTTAAACGTAACTATGGAAATCATTTCTTCAGGCATGCATTTAATTTGATCTAGGACGTACCATCCACCCAATGCCCCAGTTCAGTCTCATTCTTTCCAACGTTGAGAGGACTTCACAACTTATAATTACCCTTCACCTTTTGTTCCTTTGCCCTATTCCCTTAGGGCTCTTTCACATCAGAGCTTGCGTTGGAGAACGCCTAAAGCATACGTTTTGTTGTATGCGTTTTAATGCGTTTTGATATGCGTTGCACTGCAGTGAGTGTGCGTTTTCAATGCGTTACAGCACATAGAAAAACGCAGGTAATTTTTTTTCTTTAGTTTTCAACTTTCTACATTGTTCCTCTGTTGCATTCTGGGACTGATTGCCTGCATTAACGGATTAAAAACGCGCATCGTGTGCGTTTTACATTGACTAACATTGTAACGCATAAAGCTAGCGTCGGCCATAAAACTGCGCCTGGGTGCAGTGTAACGCAACGCACAAAAAGGCTGCGTTATATGTGAAAGCTAAAATGAAAGTCTATGGACTTTCATTTCACCTTGGGTAACGCAAACTTTACCCTTTGCGTTAAAACGCAGAAAATCTGCCCTAATGTGAAAGAGCCCTTAGGCGGCAAGTTCATTTGGGCAGGGCCACCCCACCAATTGTGTGACAACATTGCTGTAATTTGCCCTGCCATCTTTGCTATGTACCTAGGGTTGCCAGGTGTCCGGTTTTAGACCGGACAGTCCGGTTTTTGGCCGCTGTGTCCTGTCCAAAAAGGCATGTTAAACCGGACAATTAAGATGTCCGGTTTTATGCCTTTTGCCCATGCCCGTTTCTAGCCCCAGCAGCCAGGGAGGGAGCGCTGTATACAACATACCTCCCTGGCTCCAAGCGCTGCTCTCTCGCCGCCGGTCTTCTCCTCTCTGCATACACGCTTATACACACGCTGCTTCCTGTTTAGCCGGAAGCAGCGTATGTATACGCGTGTAGGCAGATGGGAGAAGACCGGCGACGAGAGAGCAGCGCTTGGAGCCAGGGAGGTATGTTGTATACAGCGCTCCCTCCCTGGCTGCTGCTGCTCACTATACATCTGAGGGGGGAGCACGGAGGGCGGCCCGGGAGAGGTCGGGTTGCCCTCCCCGCGGCTCCGGCTCCCCCCTCCATTATGGGGGACAGCTACCTATCTAACCTATCCTGGGGGCACCTACCTAATCTAACCTACGCTGGGGGGCAGCTACCTAATCTAACCTATCCTGGGGGGCACCTACCTAATCTAACCTACGCTGGGGGGCAGCTACCTATCTAACCTATCCTGGGGGGCACCTACCTAATCTAACCTACGCTGGGGGGCAGCTACCTATCTAACCTATCCTGGGGGGCACCTACCTAATCTAACCTACGCTGGGGGGCAGCTACCTATCTAACCTATCCTGGGGGGCACCTACCTATCTAACGTATACTGAGGGGCACCTACCTATCTAAGCTATACTGGGGTGCAGCTACCTATCTAACCTATACTGGGGGGCACCTACCTATCTAACGTATACTGAGGGGCACCTACCTATCTAAGCTATACTGGGGTGCAGCTACCTATCTAACCTATACTGGGGGGGGCATCTATTTATCTAACCTATACTGGGGGCACTTATCTAACCTGTATTGGGGGCACCTACCTACCTAGCTAGCCTATAATACAGGTGACAACTATACTGGCTACCTATATTGGAGACACCTACCTAAATGACCTATACTGGGGGCACCTACCTATCTAACCTATGCTGGGGGCAACTATTGCATTATTTGCATAGTTTTCCAGTTTTGTAATAGTTTTCTGCTCTGTCTCTTATTATGTGCATTTACTGGTGAAAAGTGGTCTCTTATTATGTGCATTTACTGGTGAAAAGTGGTCTCTTATGTGCATGTACTGGTGAGGACAGTTAGTGACATGGCTATGTACTCTGTAATGTGCTGCAGAAGATGTCAGTGCGATATAAATACTGTAAAAAACATTTTTTAAAAAGCCCATTGCTTAGCCCCACTCTACATAAAAGTGCGCTTCTGACTCCGCCCCTAACTCCACCCCCTGTCCGGTTTTCTCCATCAGCCGACCTGGCAACCCTATATGTACCTACTACCATGTATGCAGTATAACTATTTAGTCTCTGTACTACACAAGTGTGTATAATCTAATTGTATGTATAGTTTTTTGGGTTTTACTGAAACTGTAAATAGCAACAGAATATGTTGACAATACATAAATATATAGTAATTATCTGCAATAATGGCATTCTCATAAAATGTATGTTTTTGATTAGATTAATTGTTTTGTTTCGTTTTCTTTATATTCTTTTGTAAATTATATTTACATGATTGCAATTGGCATTAAAGGAGTAATATTATGAAAATGGTGCTGTGCTGCTTATAATATATGGTGGGCACTACTGCTAATGCCACACCGCAACTTTACTGCCAAGTAGAACTGAGAGGTTTCAGGTAGCAAAAGCTATTCAATTATTATTATTATTTATTGTATTTATAAAGTGCCAACATATTAAGCACTGCTGCACATAAGATGCATGCAGAGCCGGTTCTAGATTATTTGCAGCCTGGGGCAAACTTATATTGGAATGATCGCACAGCACCCAACAATTTGCACCACATGTCATAACTGCAGTGAGCCCACCCCCAAAAAAACATCCTCAGTATAGGTAGGTAGCCAGTTATAAGTGCCCCCAGTGTTGGTAGCTAGGTACAGTTGCCCCCAGTATAGGTTAGCCAAGTACAGTTTCCCCCACTATAGGTTGGCCAGGCCCTCTCTACACTTCCTGTTTCTGCCTGGTGCTGCCTACAGACTTCTGCCGCATGAGGAAGTCACCTCACTTGGCATCATGGGTGAACCGGGCCTGGATACATGGGTTAACATACAAGGTAGGACATACAAGGAGCTCACAACAAAACAACATCATGAAAATGTCTCTGATAACAGTAATTCAATGTCTTTGGTAAAAATAGATGGCGTCTGTACTAATCTGCGCGAAGGCTGTCAGACAGTGAGAATGCATAATGAAGCTGGAAACACTAGGGGGGGGGCTTACAATCTAAATCAATGATATACAAGAGCTTGTGCATGGCTTTGAACTCAAGCCCTGCCTATTAGGAGATCTGACTCCAATCAGTGTCTCAATATGAGAGTAGAATTTTTCTGAGTCTTATTGGTCAGCCAGTTCACATGATATATTAAACATGATATGGGAAAATCAGAAAGAAGAAGGAAAATAATGCTGCAAATGTCAGTGGTGTTTTGATGCAGTAAAACTCCAGACTTAATAGTCCTAAGTCTATATTGCACAAAGCTGCAGTATGCAGTGGTGTGTGCAGCTTTGAAAGCAGCCATCCTCCCCACTTTATAGAAAAGCCCTCATGACTACTTTACGATACCTGTGACTGTCTATCTCTCTATCTGCCTTCCTAAATATTGTCCTGTCTGCCTATCTGCCTGTCAGTATGTGTGCCTATCATGCCATGGCCTAAATTAAATAGCTTGTGTTGATGCTTTTCTCTTTTAGAATGTCCTAATTCACCTTATCATTAATGAAAATAATCACACATCTGGATCTTATCCATCCAGATCATATATACATATGCAAAGCTGAAGCCTGTCTCTGTCATTTAGTGCTTCAGTGGATTAGAAATGCTCTTGCATGCGTGAGCAGCATAACCGATAAGAAAATTGGAAATGCATGATATTTTTTAACAAGCGTTTCATTTCATTTAGCCTAGGTACAGAATGTCGATTGGCAAAAACGAGATATCCCTCAACATTAAAGAATGATAGAAAAAGGTTCATTCAACTCTAATACACTAATGTGAAAATTGGGGGGGGAAAATGGAAAAAAAGGAAACGACCACCAATTTCAAAGTGCAGCTGTCAATCATATGGCCCTAATGGTAATTAACAAGCTTACACGGGGGAAGCCGAGACCCACATAGGAGCTGAGGGATGGCTGGAAGTGTTTGCCTGAATTATTCACTGAGGATATGTTAATCATGGTGTCATACTGGAGACATGCTAATGTTAATACAGTGGTGATGATGCTATTTTTAGGATTAGGAGGTAAAAATGGCAAAATGGAGCAAGGCTGTTTTCATATTTAGTCTCTTGAGATATCATGACAGTGTAAAAGAGTCTATACATATTCAAGATCCACTTCAGTGTATTGGCTTCTATGCAAGCCGGCTTAAATGCATCAGTACTTGTGAACTTTGTTCTCTCTCTATTGTAAGTTTACTGTTCCCTTATATCTCAGTATATTATTTTTACACAGCCGCTTCTAAAATGAATAAACACTTTTATTCATGAGCTTTCTTTTTACGCAGGATGTGTTTGTCTTTTATGGGTACTCAGAGCAGGAAAATAAAGAAAATGTGAAAATCTCATTACAGGCTCAGAAACGTTTTCTCTCTTTTAAATAGCTCGAATAATACAAATCAGAATGCTTTTTCTAAAACTCGTTTTTTTTTCTGTTTCTCTCAATGGAGGTCCTTCGGTTGGGCATCAAAATCTCAAGATGGCAATTTGTAGCTATCAGATAATACTTTCTGCAACTACCGTGACAAAACAATCTGTAAAACTTTGTGTTTATCCTTTCCTAGCTTATCTAGTTTAAGTTCTAATGCTGGCCATGCACTGGTCGATGTGACCCAACAGATAGGACCCTCTCAGATCATTATCTGATCATAGAGGGAGCTATATGATCAAATCCCTTCATACTTAACAGATTTTCAAATGATTTCAGTCTGAAACTGCTGAAAATCTGTGCACACTGCCTGCTGGGTCCCTAGGTCTCCCCACCCCCACCATGGGCAGTGCACAGTAGTCAGCTGTATGCCATGCATCTTCTATCCACCGCCAAGCTCTCCTGGGGGCCTGTCCATGTGCAGGGTGGGATTTCTGGAAAGGACACAAAGGCCCGGGCCTTGGGTGACTGTAGTTCAAGAGGGGACCTGGAAGTGAAATAGGGGCTGCTACATATGAAAGAGAAGGCTGCAAATGGGGAGCAGCACATGAAAAGGGAAGCTGATGTCCAAGGGAGCTGTTCATGAAAGAAAAGGTCTGCCACTCTAGGAATGTTACACATGAATTTGGGGCTACTTGCAGAATGGGAGTGGCACTGTTGCACATGGACAGGGAACCCCGACATACATGGCCTTGGCCATGTGTTAAATACTAGAGGCCAAACACTACAGGCGCTGTGGTGCGTGCCCTACATAACCACTAGAGGACTGTATTGGTTAACCTCTAGCATTTGTAATGTGACACAGGTGCCCAGGAGAAAAGAGACAGGAAGGAGAGAGTGTTGGTGGAGAGAAGAGGCGTGGCATACGGATGACAATAGCTCCCCTGCTGCATCTGTCGTCATGATATCGAACGCCACTAGCAACGCACTCTTGACCCACCGAAGATTGAGTGAAATCTTCCATCCATTGCAGTCAACCCAATTGATTGATTGTGAACAGAAATCTTTCGGTATTCATTTGCTGCATCAATTTCTGCCAGATTCAATTAAATGACCTAATTGGCCTAGTATTGATGCAAAAAATTGTCTTGTGCATTGGCATCTTTAGTATATTATATAATTATCAACAACATTAGAGAAAGACAAGACATGGCTTGACTTTATTGGAGCCAGTGTCTCTCCAATAAAGTGAGAAGGTATCCTACATCGTTTTTTAGAAGTACAGCCCCAGTCTCCACCATTTACATTTTTCCTACAATTCTCTTATTTTTCCGACAGTTTTAACTTTGAACTGATTTATGTTCACCTCTTAGGTTTGACATTTGATTTGCTGTGGGACTCTTATTGTACTCAGTATTTATTTTCTTTGTTATTTCAGTCTGCAGAGGGCCTTAGAATTAACAGGTACAAATAATTCAGCATTTGACTCTTTTGGTATAGTTAGAGGAAAAACCACAAATCATGCCCCTACAACAGCAGAACCTTTTAGGGGCTCTTCAACGTTCACACCCATTCACTTGCTTCCCATTGCGAGTCTCAATGCCCTGGGGCCCATCTTGAAATGTTCATAAAACAAGTGTTACCACGAAAAAGGATTGCCCCAGAGTTTCAACCACTGACAGTCGTAGCACCAGGGAGTCAACCAGCAGACACCCGGATCCCACAGGGGTGTACAGTCAGAAGCAAAGAGTAGCATTTGACAAAGGCCTGTGTGCCGAAACGTTGTGCTTTTTGTGGCTATGTTACCACTAATAAATTAAGCTAATATTGCAAAATCCAGGTGGAGACCCAGCTTTTTCTACTCTTTGCATAAAACAAGCATAGGCACCATGCCACTCCTATGTCAAGTAGGTGGAACCCTGTATTGGAGGAAGGGGAGGTGATTGGGCTCCCTCACAGCTCAGGTGCTGCTTCCCTATGTATATAGCCATGTATAGTTGAATTCACCATCAGAACGTAAATGAATATCATCTTATAAAATTCATACAGTCAGTGCCGTAAGATGAATAATCCAAAAGGCTATGCCATAAGGTAAATAATGCAGATAATTGAGGTCAAGCATGTTCTAACTATCTTATATAATACAAAACAATTCGCACAGAACTTGAGCACAGTTACTGTATATGTCTAGTCTATCCAACAGAGGTTCCATAGGAACACCTACTGCAAGCGAAAAATATTTCACTTTTGGCTAACCTATTCTCGCTTATCTTTAATTATTCCTATTACTATGCATTATAGTGATAGGAATATAGCTTATCTTATATGTGTATAAGTATAATAAGCATACAATTAACAATAATTGGAAACATATAGTTTTGGGGTAAGCTACCCCTAAATATATTGTTAACACATCACATAATATAACCAAAACATATGCCCAGGTATAAATATAGTCACTTGATTAAGTCTCTACCATAATCTAAGACCAATATAGGGAAAGTTTAAAGGGGAAACTGGGATGAAGTTCAATTCTTGGTCACAATCAGTAGCTGATACACCCTTTCCCACCATGAGAAATCTATTCCTTTTCTCAAACGGATCATCAGGGGGCTCTGTATGGCAGATATCATGGTTAAACACCTCCCACAGGAAAATGCCAGGACCATGGTCCTGGCAGTTTCCTGTCTGTGAACCTCATTGCATTGTGGGAAATAGCTGTTTCCAACTGCCAAAAAAGCAAGCAGCAGCTACTTCCAGTGATATCACCTGCCAGCAGTAAAAATGTCATCATGTGATGAATGTCAGAATGTGACTAAATCATTTATACATAATTATTGTAAAAATGAAGCACTTTTTTATTACATTATTTTCACTGGCGTTCCTCTTTAACCACTTGATGACCCACCCTTTACCCCCCTTAAGGACCAGCGCTGTTTTTAGTGATCTGTGCTGGGTGGGCTCTGCAGCCCCCAGAACAGATCAGGTAGCAGGCAGAGAGATCAGATGGCCCCCCTTTTTTCCCCCTATGGGGATGATGTGCAGGGGGGGGTCTGATCTCTTCTGCCTGCCTGGGTGTTGCAGGGGGGGCACCTCAAAGCCCCCCTCCGCTGTGAAATTCCCCCCTCCCTCTCCTACCTGCTCCCCCCCGGAGATCGGGGCTGCACAGGACGCTATCCATCCTGTGCAGCCAGTGACAGGCTGTCCCCTGTCACATGGCGGCGATCCCCAGCCGCTGATTGGCCGGGGATCGCCGATCTGCCTTACGGCGCTGCTGCGCAGCAGCGCCGTACAATGTAAACAAAGCGGATTATTTCCGCTTGTGTTTACATTTAGCCTGCGAGCCGCGATCGGCGGCCCGCAGGCTATTCACGGAGCCCCCCGTCGTGAATTGACAGGAAGCAGCCACTCGCGCGAGCGGCTGCTTCCTGATTAATTAGCCTGCAGCCGGCGACGCAGTACTGCGTCGCTGGTCCTGCAGCTGCCACTTTACCGACGTGCAGTATGAGTGCGCGGTCGGCAAGTGGTTAAGTATGTTCATAGGATGTAGTAAGAAATCAGAGTGCTTGGCAGAAACCCACAAAAAAATGAGCAGAACATACAAACTATATGCACATAGTGTCTTGGTTAACACTTAAATCTGGGACACTAGCGTTGCTAGGTAACAGCACTATCTATTTAGCCAGGTTACTTCTGTATGCACATTTACTTACAGTTCTTTACTTGGCAGCAGATAATGTAATTGTAATTTATTTCCTAAAAACACAGATTTAGGGGCGTAACTAGGTGGGGGCAGCCCCTGTGACTGTAGGGGGAGGGCAGAGGTGAGGGAGGGTCCCAACTACTAACCTTCTCTTTCTACAATACTCAAGATAACTTTTTGGTGGCTACACGTTATGGGTGTGAAGATCCTAATGGCCAAACTTGTTTTATGGCCCTTGTATGATAAACCGCCATGTTGTGCGGGTCACCAAGTGAGGCAAGGGAAGGGTTGTAAACTTTGGGGGACCCCATCAAAGTTTTGCTGGGGGGGGGGGGGCATGGTTAGTAGTTACGCCCCTGCACAGATGCCAACATTAGATCCAGCTAAAGGGTCAGATGGCCAATAACTTCCTTGAAGAGGGGCGAGCACCAACGTTTCCATATAATATATAAAATATATATCAAGTCTAGGTGTGCAGACTTCAGTAAATGGACTTATGCATATCAGTAGTGGGTCTGCATAAAGAGGCTTCATTGTGAATCAGCAATGTTTGAAACAGACCATTTACATCAATGAATTTAAAACAGGCAGAAGTCTTGAGAACTTCTTGACCATCAATAGCAATTTCCGTGTTCAACTTCGATTCCCCAGTGTGACAGGTGCCATCCTGTACAATAACACCGTCTATTGCTTCATACTGCTTATCCCAGAATAAATAATACTCCTTGCTGGGGTAATCTAAATAATTCAACCACATTGATTAATCTTTCAACTCCAAGAGAAGGATATACTAATGAAAAAAAAATCTGCAGTAACTGTCAAACCTGAAAAATAAAAAGATATATTGACTATTCCCTGGTGTGTTTCCATGAATTTATTTCAAGCCATGGCCCAGCACAAAACGAAAAGATGATCCATTTGTTATTTATTTTCTTAAGGCACAAGCTGCAGACAATATAGTTTCAGACTGAAGAACCGCTGATGTCATCATGACACAGTAATCAGTCTCTGTTTCACAGATCTAGCAAGCACTATAGACTGGCAATGCAGTTACAGGGCTTAATACGCTCATTGTGGGAGTACTGGCATGGAGCTAAGAAAAAGCCCACGGCTGATAGAATATGACAGATCTTTTGAGCTGAAAGCAATCGAGCTGATAATCAACACATCCAGTTAGTTCAAATAATGTCCATGCTTTGTGATTAACAAGCACATTTATGGCGAGATAGATTTTCCTCTTTAATTCTACATTGTGTAACTCTTTCTTAGAATTGTGCCTCTACACTGAGGCCCAAGCGGTTAGTTGAGTAGAAAATAAACAATC
This sequence comes from Hyperolius riggenbachi, assembly GCF_040937935.1. Lineage (NCBI taxonomy): Eukaryota > Metazoa > Chordata > Amphibia > Anura > Hyperoliidae > Hyperolius > Hyperolius riggenbachi. Next base: position 167,357,114 of record NC_090646.1, read on the forward strand.
ATTAACCATCTGCATTTAAACCACACTCAAAGCAAGCTGGAACTCTAGTAGCAATAAAAACACCTCGGTTGTAAAATTGTATTTGGTTGCAAAAATGGAGAATATAAGCTTCCTAAATAAATGGATTGCATGCAACAATATTCTTTACTGTACCATTCACTAGCATTGAGGTCCCCTCTATTGAAGGGTCCCTACTCTACCTATACCAGTCAAAAAGCAATTTTTCAACCTAGGCGTTTTTATTGCTACTAGAGGTCTAGCTTGCTGTGAGTGTGGTTAGTGTGTAGAGGGTTAATGATTGTATTAAAATTGATAACTTCCCTCAGCACCTGCCTCCCCCATTATGATGAGTAATGCTACCCTCACTTGTGTGTATGTTTAACCTCCCTGGTGGTACCCCGAGCTGAAACCGGTGTAGGAAAAAATAGGCAGGAGCGGTTATCCCGAGCTCAGCTCAGGGTAGGAAAATACCTTGTTTCCTGGGCTTTTCTGAGTCCCGTGCGCGATCAGCACTGCGGACTCAAGCCTTCTCCCCACGGCCTCCGGGATCCCCATGTCCCCTGCTCTTCTTCCGGGATCCAGCAGACAATCAGGGCGGCAATGCGGCGTTACGCGTACGTCGTGACGTCATCGGGGGCTGTGGTTAAATTTAAAAAGTCTACTTGAACTTTTGCGCAGGACAGAAGGAAAATGTTGAGAAATGCACCTGGGATGTATGTAGAGAGTTTACCCTGTCTGAACCCCCATCTGCACCCGATCTCAGGACAGGAGGTAAACAGAGAGAAAGGCAGCCTGCATGTATGTACAGTGTTTAGCCTGTCGAATCCCCCATCTGGACCTGAATTCTTACACAGGACAAAAGGTAAAAATAGAAAATGCAGGCTGTATGTATTTAAAGAGTTTAGCCTGTCTAATTCATCCTCATTTGTCTCTAATCACAAGTTGCATTTGATCTCTCTCCTTTGTCACATGACTGCAATGGCAGATAAGCTCATTTGAAAGGACAGGATGTTAACAATATAGCCATTTGCTTCCCAACTGTCTCTGAGCTAAGGCTAGGTCCACACTAGACACAGTTGCAGGACGGACACTGCAGTCCGGATCAGGGGAAGATTAGGGGAAGTACCACCGTACTGCAAACTGATGAAAGTTAATCAGTTTTGCATCAGTTTACGTTAAGTTTTTCCCTGACAGAAAGCATCTCCATCATTAGGAAGGAGTGGGAGGATTTTTTTTGGGCCAATCATAAAGCTCAGGCTATCCGTTTTCACATCAGTTTTTTGCCTGTGGAGCTGGAGATGCGTTTTCTCATTGCTTTTCACTACCCCTGCGTGTATCCGTGGTCCTGATCTGTTGTTGAAAATGCAGCAGATCCGGACCTTCCGTTCAGGTTTTGAAAACGGGTCCCCGCAAACGCAGACGGATCCGTTTTTTACTTGGGTGAGGCTGGCTGCTATTTTGAACATTAGTATCCGGGACTCCGTTTTTCATCAGGTTTGAAAAACGCAGCCACGGATACGTTTCCGGACCTAGTGTGGACTACTCTCTGCCTGCTGCCTGCACTGACCTCTGCCTGGATTTTGACTACTCTCTGGCTCTGACTGCCGCCTGTACTTACCTCTGCCTGGATTTTGACTATTCTCTGCCTGCCACCTGCACCAACCTCTGCTTGGTGACTACTCTCTGCCTGCCACCTAAGACTAATAGCAAAGGGAAAAAAAGTCTGAAAGGAATCACGCTTCTACTGCCCCCGATTGTGATGTCGTCCTCTGTGCCATTCCCCATATATATAATGTATAGTCTGGTACCTTATTTGTACAGTTCCACTATTTTTTACATCTATTCATAAATTAAATTATTTCAACAATTTTGTGTTCTAGTCTTTTATTATATGTGGCATGTCTTTAAGACCTTTATGCTAAAATATTTTGGTGAGGTATGACTTAAGAATTGGAGTCCTAAAATTCTTGAAAAAAGTGTACTGCTTTTAGACCCATAAATCCAGACAGAAATGAACCACCAGGGAGGATAAGCAGCCATTATAGTCTGGCTGCAGGCTGTAGCTCTCTTGCCCCTATGCCAGTACAGCCCATCTATTTAATGGTGTGAGAATAACAGTTTGTCACTCTCTGGACATAGAAGACTGATTTATGCATGTACAAGTGTTCTTTTTATTGGTAGAACCTGACCTGAAGGTGCATCAGCATGAATTCTAGGTTCATGAGCATGCAGTGTTTGCTTGCTTGTTGACCAGTATCAGTAGAGTAGGGACCATTTCCATGGAGTTACCTTAATACTGGTAACTGGTCTAGTACAAAATGTTGTTGTGTGCAGTCCATTTTGGAATCTAATGTACTCCATTTTCAACCAAGTACAATTTTGCAACCAAGTTACCAACCTCATCCTGTTTCTCAAGAGTAAAAGTATGTGTGGCACTCCCCTTATTCAACTGTCTGTGTAAAGTGGTACGTAGAGGTAAATACATTTTCTCACCAACTTAGCTGTGGTCCCGGTTACCGATGCTGCTGAACGTGTGCTCTACAACTTGACAAGAAGGAAGAATCATAAATCACTGTTGAACTGAGAAATAAAGCTCCGGGCACCATCCGTCCTGTGCTGTGCATTTATTGCATTATCGTAGTCTTATTGTAACAAACATAGGGATCAAACCTTAGGGTGTATGGTGTACAGGGCCATTGGCAGCTGTGGGAGTGGAGGTGGGGTGTCGGGCACCAGTGTGGGACCTGCTGACCAACCTCATCCAACTTTAAAAAAACAAACTAGTTTGAGTGTCTTTTTATTCTGATTTTGTGTTCTTCTGATAGAGTTAGTGAATTGATGTACACCCAGAAGCATAGTTTAATGTAATAAATGGGCATAATAGGGTTTCATTCATCCCCTGCTGTTCTTCACCATTTGTTTATTGATTTAGACTACTGGGAATCCAGAGGATTCCTATTGTTCAGTTCACTGGACCAATTAGAATCCCAGGTTGTAAAATGCATAGATTTTTGTGATGTGGGACTGCAATGCACATAATCGTCATGATTTTCCTGTATAAATCGTTGGTTGTTATGATAAAGAATGTCAGTTAAATATATCATATAGGAGACACACACAGTGATATTTGAGAAGTAAAATGAAGTTTATTGGATTTACAGAAAGTGTGCAATAATTGTTTAAACAAAATTAGGCAGGTGCATAAATTTGGGCACCACAAAAAAGAAATGAAATCAATATTTAGTAGATCCTCCTTTTGCTAAAATGACAGCCTCTAAACGCTTCCTGTAGGTTCCAATGAGAGTCTGGATTCTGGTTGAAGGTATTTTGGACCATTCCTCTTTACAAAATATCTCTAGTTCATTCAGGTTTGATGGCTTCTGAGTATGGACAGCTCTCTTTAACTCACACCACAGATTTTCAATTATATTCAGGTCTGGGGACTGAGATGGCCATTCCAGAAGGTTGTACTTGTTACACTGCATGAAAGCCTTAGTGGATTTTGAGCAGTGTTTAGGGTCGTTGTCTTGTTGAAAGATCCAGCCCTGGTGCAGCTACAGCTTTGTCACTGATTCCTGGACATGGGTCTCCAGAATCTGCTGATACTGAGTGGAATCCATGCATCCCTCAACTTTGACAAGATTCCTAGTCCCTGCACTGGCCACGCAGCCCCACAGCATGATGGAACCACCACCATATTTTACTGTAGGTAGCAAGTGTTTTTCTTGGAATACTGTGTTGTTTTTCCTCCATGCATAACGCCCCTTGTTATGCCCAAATAACTCAATTTTAGTTTCATCAGTCCACAGCACCTTTTTCCAAAATGAAGCTGGCTTGTCCAAATGTGATTTAGAATACGTCAAGCAGCCTGTTTGTGCTGTGGGCTGAGAAAAGGCTTCCTCTGCATCACTCTCACATACAGCATCTCCTTGTGTAAAATGATGCACAGTGACTCCATCTGCAGCAAGATGATGTTGTACGTCTTTGGTGCTGGTCTGTGGGTTAACTCTCACTGTTCTCACCATTTGTCGCTTCTCTTTATCCGAGATTTTTGTTGGTCTGCCACTTCGAGCCTTAACTTGAACTGAGCATGTGGGTCTTCCATTTCCTCAATACGTTTCTAACTGTGGAAACAGACAGCTGAAATCTCTGAGACATCTTTCTGTATCCTTCACCTAAACCATGATGCTGAACAATCTTTGTCTTCAGGTCATTTGAGAGTTGTTTTGAGACCCCCATGCTGCTACTCTTCAGAGAAAATTAAAAGAGGAGGAAAACTTTCAATTGACCCCTTTAAATACTCTTTCTCATAATTGGATTGATCTGTGTATGTAAGTCAGGGGTCACTGAGGTTACCAAGCCAATTTAAGTTCCAATTATTAGTTCTATAGGTTTTGGAATAAAAAAAATGACAACAGTGCCCAAATTTATGCACCTAATTTTAACCCATTCGCATTCCGTCGTTTTCACTTGAGAAATGTTCACCTCCCATTCATTAGCCTATAACTTTATCACTATTTATCACAATGAACTGATCCATATCTTGTTTTTTTCGCCACCAATTAGGCTTTCTTTGGGGGGTACATTTTGCTAAGAGCCACTTTACTGTAAATGCATTTTAACAGGAAGAATAAGAAAAAAACAGAAAAATTCATTATTTCTCAGTTTTCAGCCATTATAGTTTTAAAATAATACATGCCTCCATAATTAAAACTCACGTATTGTATTTCCCCATATGTCCCAGTTATTACACCGTTAAAATTATGTCCCTATCACAATGTATGGCGACAATATTTTATTTGGAAATAAAGGTGCATTTTTTCCGTTTTGCATCTATCACTATTTACAAATTTAACCCATTCGCGTTCCGTCGTTTTCACTTGAGCAATGTTCACCTCCCATTGATTAGCCTATAACTTTATCACTACTTATCACAATGAACTGATCTATATCTTGTTTTTTCTGCCACCAATTAGGCTTTCTTTGGGGGGTACATTTTGCTAAGAGCCACTTTACTGTAAATGCATTTTAACAGGAAGAATAAGAAAAAAACTGAAAAAATTCATTATTTCTCAGTTTTCAGCCATTATAGTTTTAAAATAATACATGCCTCCATAATTAAAACTCACGTATTGTATTTGCTCATATGTCCCGGTTATTACACCGTTAAAATTATGTCCCTATCACAATGTATGGCGACAATATTTTATTTGGAAATAAAGGTGCATTTTTTCCGTTTTGCATCTATCACTATTTACAAATTTAACCCATTCGCGTTCCGTCGTTTTCACTTGAGCAATGTTCACCTCCCATTGATTAGCCTATAACTTTATCACTACTTATCACAATGAACTGATCTAGATCTTGTTTTTTTCTGCCACCAATTAGGCTTTCTTTGGGGTGTACATTTTGCTAAGAGCCACTTTACTGTAAATGCATTTTAACAGGAAGAATAGGAAAAAAACGGAAAAAATTCATTATTTCTCAGTTTTCAGCCATTATAGTTTTAAAATAATACATGCCTCCATAATTAAAACTCACGTATTGTATTTGCCCATATGTCCCGGTTATTACACCATTAAATGCCCCTATTACAATGTATGGCGACAATATTACATTTGGAAATAAAGGTGCATTTTTTCCGTTTTGCATCTATCACTATTTACAAGTTTGAAATAGAAAAAAATATAGAAATATTTCATCTTTACATTGATATTTAGACCCTTAGGTAAATATTTACATGTTTGTTTGTTTTTTATTGTAATGTTTTTTTATATTAAACATTTTATTTGGGTATTTTTGGGAGGGTGGGATGTAAACAATAGTTTTATAATTTAAATGTGTCTTGAGTTTTATTTTTTTTACTTTTAGTTGTAGTTTTACTTTTTGACCACAAGATGGCAGCCATGAGTTTGTTTACATGACGTCACTCTAAGCGTAACATACGCTTAGAGAGACGCATGGGGGAGGCAACAGCCAGAAAAAGCTAAGCTTCCGAGAGAAGCTGTCGCTTTTTCAGCGGGGGAGAGGAATCAGTGATCGGGCACCATAGCCCGATTCACTGATTGCCTGGCTAACGAACCGCGGCCGGGAGCGCGCGTGCACACGCACGATCGGCCGTGGGAGCGCGCATGGTTCCTGGACGTAGTTTCTACGTCCAGGAACTAAAATAGGTTAAACAATTATTGCGCGCCTTCTGTATATCCAATAAACTTAATTTCTCTTCTCAAATATCACTGTGTGTATCGCCTACATGATATAATTAACTGACATTTTTATCGTAACAACCAACGATTTATACAAGAAAATCAGGATGATTAACAAAAACAGAAGTTGGAGGAGCACTCATCCATAGGAAGGAACTGTTGTGTGCCCAAGCCTTGGATCCCTGTATCCTCAGAATCCTCAGTAGTCAAGTGTAGAAAGGAGGCTGGCACCACCAAATGTAGAAAAGTAAAAAATTAGCTTTTTATTGATCAGTCTTTAAAATGACAGCATGGTCAAAAATAAGGCTTTGGCGGCGACAGCCCGCTGTTTTGAGCTGTTATAGCTCTTTCTCAAGCCGAACAGCCCATAAAATGTTAGCAACAATGACCACACACTTATATACTGGTCTATGCATCAATTAGCCAATCATTTCAAAATCAGAAACACCAATCAGAGTGCAAGGGCGTGTGGATGGACCTGATGGGGAACAGGCAGTGTGTGATGTCATCAGAACTTACCTCCCAGTCAGCTGACCAAGGACAGCCCATCGCAGCATGGTAGAGAAAGTTCCACATGTAAAAGCAGAGTGTGCAATGTAAACAAAGATCACATGCACCAATAGGAACAGGCTCCAACAGCCCACCCATCAAAATATGGCATGGTATACGCGTACAAATGTCCGCATAGTAGGCGTCCCATAGACGCGATATCAATGCATAATAGCCACCGTAACTCGCCATCCAAACACATTATCAAAAAGGATGCGTACAAAAAGACGCATAATGCGTAATAATGGACGCAAGATAGCCGCATACCGCTCATAATGCCAACGCCATACTAATGCGTACAAACCGACGTAAAAACGCCCCCTGGCCGCAAAACCATATAATGGACGCGTACAAAAAGACGCATAACGCGTGGTACTGGACGCAACATAGTAGCATACTGCTCATACCAATGCCATGTCAATGCATAAAAACCGACGCAAAAATGCCGTCCGGGCGCATAAGAAAATAGATGCACAAAAAGAGGATATACTGCATAGCATCATGGCGGGACTCAAATCAAGTCACACCATGAACCAATGCACAACATTATACACGTAGAAGTCGCATAGCTAAAAAGAACAATTCTCACCAGGCCACAAAGTTCTTCCCTCCATCAGCTCACAGGGACCAAAGAAAAAGAAAAAGAAAAAACACATCACTGCAAGAAGTATCAAAGTGTTCAAAAATATTATAATGCTCCCAACCTTTTTTTCCGTTTTGCATCTATCACTATTTACAAGTTTAAAATAGAAAAAAATATAGAAATATTTCATCTTTACATTGATATTTAGACCCTTAGGTAAATATTTACATGTTTGTTTGTTTTTTATTGTAATGTTTTTTTTATATTAAACATTTTATTTGGGTATTTTTGGGAGGGTGGGATGTAAACAATAGTTTTATAATGTAAATGTGTCTTGAGTTTAATTTTTTTTACTTTTAGTTGTATTTTTACTTTTTGGCCACAAGATGGCAGCCATGAATTTGTTTACATGACGTCACTCTAAGCGTAACATACGCTTAGAGAGACGCATGGGGGAGGCAACAGCCAGAAAAAGCTAAGCTTCCGAGAGAAGCTGTCGCTTTTTCAGCGGGGGAGAGGAATCAGTGATAGCCCGATTCACTGTTGCCTGGCTAACGAACCGCGGCCGGGAGCGCGCTTGCACGCGCATGACCGGCCGCGGGAGCGCGCATGGTTCCTGGACGTAGTTTCTACGTCCATGAACTAAAATAGGTTAAACAATTATTGCGCGCTTTCTGTATATCCAATAAACTTAATTTCTCTTCTCAAATATCACTGTGTGTATCTCCTACATGATATATTTAACTGACATTTTTATCGTAACAACCAACGATTTATACAAGAAAATCAGGATGGTTAACAAGGTTGCCCAAACTTTCGCATCCCACTGTATATTCAATATACAAGCAACCCAGGCAAATTATTGTTCCATTGAATTAGTCTATTCTCTGGTGGTTTTTCCTGGGTTACTGGTTGGTACTAACAAGGAATTCTCATTGACCTGCTTATCCCACTCACTGAACCAACGGACCTATATATTCACTATAGTTATGCTATACAGAGAAACAGCCACCATAAAGCATATTCTCATTGGTCTACTGTTCTGATCAATGAGAATCCCTCATTAGTACCAACAGGAGATTTAAAGGTACTTATGTCAGGGCTCTATTTTAGTATTCGAGCATTACTTCCTTTCAGTTTTGCAGCAGGGAGAGATTCTTCAGTCAAGACTTTAGGAAGACCCCTAAGGATTACAACATTGATGAACGCTTGTTAGACATGGATTATAACATGGAACAGTAAGAAATTACTTGCAAAACATTTATTTACAGTATTTATTAAGTGCTTTATAGAATGATTCTCCCCTTACTTTTAACTCTTTATAAAAAAAAAAAACGGATAAGGATACCGTGCTTGGCATATGTATCTATTTACTCATATATTCAAAACACCAGGGAAGGTATCAGGAAGCCTCATTTATAAAGGAAGATTCCATATTTCATCACAAGTGCAACACGTGAGGCAAAGATATGCCCTTTGTCCTTCACATGGAAATCTTGCTTCTAACGGGGGCAATGGATGGTTCTGTTCACCAATAGCTGCATATAACATGAAGTTCCACTTCGCATGGAGTAATCTGTTTATAAAAATCTAAGACAGGAGTCTGCAAAGGCTTACAACAGTTACATATTGTACCGACATATGGAAGAAAGCCCAAAATATTTTTTTTAACTAATGGTTGACTTTGTCTAAATGGCTGGTTTGAATTATTACAGTTCTGCGTGTTTAATGTTTAAGAAGTGATGCCCTTTAGATATTAATCTATAATGCATTCTTTCTGAAAACAGACTTAATTTGTTACAGCAAAATATAATCTCCATGACTACAATACAAACTCAATGCATGACTAAACCTTAACAAAAGCCATTCGTAAGGCTTTGGCTGAAATCCCTTTCTATAGAATGGCTTTAGAAAGATTAGTGTGCTACACATAATGTCAGAATTGAAGGAAAGCAGAGTTCAGGCCTTTCATAAGGTGTGAAATATCTTTGTCAATGCAGTCATCAATGTGTGCATGCTTTGTGCTTTTTCCATTAAATAGGGACGTGAAAAGCCTCACCTGAGCTATATTTCACTGAATGAGACCTTTAACATCTAACTGGAATATATAGATTTTGAACATGGCATAAATGTTGAAACCACCTAAATCCACTTCTTAACTTGTAAAATATATTCCTTTTAATGCATAATCTGTACCGAAGAACACAATCTATACTCATATAGTTTTACTTAGAAAGTATGTATTTTTCTTCACTGCAATGACTTTATTGACTTTGTAAAGTAAACAAGAGATTTCCCCAGAGATGTTTGTACCTCAATAGTTGTCCCAGTAGGAGGGAGGAGTACTAGTCTGGACCATCTTATTTATCTCTTTACACCAACTACAAATTCTCCTCTTTACCATATGAATAGCTGAGCTACTGAGAGGCTTCACACTGACATCTTAGAACTTCACAAAGATAGGCTATGTAGAACATACTATTTAGTAATAAAGGATTTCCAAACATTATAATTTTGCATTCGCAAGTGTGTTTGAGAATTGGACCGCGAATCTTTGCGGACCGAATGTTTGCAGTGAGCCCCACTGACTTTAATGCCAGGCAAGCTTCTGAAACCTTCAGGGCATCTTTAGAGCTGCAATTTCTTAAAAAAAGGTGTGCAAAGTGTACAAAACCCAGACAGTGGCATAGCGGAGTGGGATCAAGGGTGAAACGTTCCCTAAAAAATATGTATTTTACGCAGAGGCTTTTTTTCCATGCATAAATGCAAGATTTATATATTACATTTTGAAACTTTTTGTGACCTAAAATTTAAATGTTTCAAATATTTCAACTATTCAAAATAGGCCTGAAAGAATGATCACAACTTGAAGAGTACCTGATATTTCCACTAAGGGCAATTTACAGCCGAGGTCAGCTAAGCTCAGCTTCTCTCATTTACATGGAGACTAGTGTCATCTGAAAATTACAACATTAATTATTGTAACCTTTTTATGTGTCAAACAATAATCACTGCAATCACTGATGTGTCAAACAATAATCATAAAGTAAGGAGAAAAACAAAACAAATGTGTACAAATTACCTCTTTTGGATGGCAGTGATTGAATTCTATGCCCTGTTTGTGTGCTGTTATTACTGCCAGAGCATACATGTCACTAATCACAGACACAATGCCGGCTCCCTCTCGCCTTACCTACCACTGTTCGTATCGCTGCACCTGCTCGCTCTGCTGTCATGCTGGCAGCAGAGGATCTGTATATCGGGCAGGAGCCAATTTTATTGGCTCCTGACCCTGTGATTGCTGTAAGCCAATCACAGCAATCACACTGCTCAAAAAGGCACAGAGGGCTCTGGTCTTAAATCTATCTATTCTGCAAGTACTTAAACAAAATATCATTAAATTATAATCAAGCATCGCACATGGTTTTGTTTCTTGCAAAACAAAATAAGTAATGCATCCCTTGCTGGATTATAGAGGAACACTAAGTTTTACACACAAAAAATAAAAAAATGCAAAGTTAAGTGAAGGTACTAATCGGGTGTACACCTGAGAGGTAATCATGTCTTGTGAGTCAGCCGTCCATTGTCTCTACTCCTCTTGCATCCTGTTGACACAGGCGGCATCCTGCTGCATCATGGGAGATTACAGGGATACCGTCCTTGTAATCAATTATGTCCATAACTCTGTATGTATTTATTTAAAGGACACACTGTCTGATATCATTTTTTTGTTCTCTAAATCAGTACCACTTTTTATTCTTTCTCAGCTTGGCACATTTATGTAGTTGCCAGGCAAAGCAGACAGCATGTAATGAAGAATTTATGTGCAAGCCTTTTTGGTAGGGCCATTTTCCCAGTGTGCTCTTCTCCACCACCATATGGACCCAGTAATTTGTCTTCTATATGCATGTGTATGTATCCCTATCTTGCAATCTGCGCACCATTGTTTCACTATTTTGTTTACCATAATTTAACACTGTAATGTCCCGTTAACTTTATTTTGTTTGATACCCCTATCTACTATAAAGTATTCAGCAATATGTTAGTGCTTTATAAATATTAAATCGTATTTTAATGCTATGGACAACTGATGTACACTGGACATGCTGAGCAAGCCCATTCAGTTGCACTCCACACATTTCCACTGTACATGCAACAGACTCACATCAAAAACACGTACACATTGTGGGTAAAGCATATGTTAGCATAACATGTACTTGTAAACTAGCCCAAAATTCTGACATCAATCAAATCATACAGATCATGGGAGTAGCAACAGAACCAAATACTGTGTGCCTACAAGGAAAAAAAACTAGCTATAATTGTATGCACCATCACGGTTAATACAGATTAAATGACTGCTAACAGAATATTGATTAGCTGCAGCCTATTCTATATTAGACACGGTTTCAATTCTTACAGATTCATTAAAACTGTTCCCTAACAGAAACCCTAACAGAGACTCATTTGAGTAACATATTACAGAATCATATTCATTATGTGTCATTTTAACACTGATTTTGTTACTTAAAGACATTTATACGAAAATCGGTTCTTGTTCAGACTTTTCATTATACTTTGTGTTTCGTGTTTAGTGTTTAACTGTGCAGAAAAGATTACAATATTTTAGTTTTGGTTCTGAGAAAATGGTTAGATTTGAGTTTTGGAATCCACCAGGGAGAATTTTATTTCATCCTTGCAGGAAGAGAGCACATCAGTCACACAGGGACATTGACAGCAAAAAAAAAAAAAGAAAGAAAGAAAGGGAAAAAAAAAGAAGAGAAAACATTTCAGAAGCATTAGAACCCCTGGCAGATTTTTATTTTTGTTCCTCATTTCCCAGATCAGTATCAAAGCCTTGGAAGTAAATGAACTGCTGAGGGAAGCTCTCCTTAATAGGGACATAGATAGTATAAAAAACTTTTTGCCTCTTAGCACTATCCAAAAAAAGTCTTTGGAAAGTTAAGCAATAGCTCCTAACTCACAGAGAAATTCTATTTTATTAGACTATTATATATGTGGCTTTATTGATCACTGTGGAGTATTCTTAGCACCATCTTGACTGTCACAAACGGGTTGTCAAGTAAGAGTGTCATTTCTAACTACAGTTCAGTCTGTTGGAAGCTCATACAGGAATGTCTTGAAGGAAATCATTGGAAAGGGGAATGTTGGAGGAAGCCAAGAGCCAATATATAGTGTAGAAAGTTTCTAACATAGGGACTAAGACAACATGAATCATTATACTCACATTTGTTTTCCACAGCAGTGGCACAACAGCAGGCTGGTGGGGGAAATACCATATTTTTCATAATGTAAGACACGATTTCCCCCCAAAAGTGGGTAGTTTGGTTTGGCTTTTCTTGAATGTTATGATGCTCCAGGGGCTTTGCTAAGAAAGAATGACTATTGCTTTTAGTGGGAAAAAAATGGCCTTGAAAAAGTAATTCATGCTACTTGTGGTTAACAGTCTGCTGTGTGACCAAAAAGCTATTTAAATACGTATATGGTGTATCATTTTAACCATGACCAGCAAGAGAATAGAATTAAAAGGGAATCAGAACTCTAACATTAAAAATATGTTATACATACCTGGGGCTTCCTCCAGCCCCATCCGCTCTGATCGTGTTGCACTCCGCTGCCCGCAGCTTTGGGAACCGGGTCCCGTTACTGATGTCAGTTGTGGCCAGCTACACAGGAGAAGTGCACTCTTTCCCTATCTCTCCAGCAGCTGCTGGAGAGATATGTAGAGGGCGCACTTCTCTTACGCCAGACTGGCTCCGACTGACTAAAGTGCGGAAACCCAGTTCCCGAAGCTGCGGGCAGCAGAGTTCAGCGGCATGGGAGCGATCGAAGCGGATGGGGCTGGAGAAAGCCCCATGTATGTATAAAATCTTTTTAATCTGGTACACTTTAAGGTGTTAGGCGGAGGCCTATGTCACATGAATTTATTTTAGTGACAAACTGAATCAAAAGCAATACAATTGTTATTTTCATATACTCTGTAACCTCAAAAAAACTTGTTAAAAAAACACACCAAAGTGCCTGGATTGAAAAAAAATACATAAATTGTTACCTTAAAAGCTTTTAAAAAATGTATGCCATGACAGTGTACAACTGTTATTTTTGCAAATAAGGGATTTCAATTACTGTTAGAGTACAGTGAGAAAACCAAAATACATCTTTATTCCCAAATAATATATATTGTCACCACACATTGTACTAGGAACATAATTTAAATGTTGTAATAACCAGGATGCTATAATGGCTGAAAATAAAGACGTTTTTCTTTTTTTTTCTCATTATTGCTTTTAAAATGCATAAAAAATAAAATAATTCTTAGCAAAATTTACCACCTAAAGAAAGCTTAATTGGTGTTGAAAAAAACTAGGTATAAATTATTTATAAGGCATAGATAATTTAGGTGTGATAAGTAGTAGGCTAATAAATGGGAGGAGTGTGAAATGTAGAAAATCACTTTGGTTGTTAAGGGGAAATAACTTACGGTATAGAAGTGGTTAAAGGGGAACTTCAGACTAAACAAACATACTGTCATTAAGTTACATTAGTTATGTTAATTAAAATAGATAGGTAATATAGGTCCATATGCAATTTACTTTTTCTCCTGAGTTTGCTCCTAGGTGATATTTCCACACTTTGCTAATAAAATGCCTTCAAATCACCAAGAAGATACACAAAATTATTTTTAAAGCACTTGGGGCTTGATTCACAAAGCCGTGCTAACTGTTTAGCATGGGTGTGCTAAACAGCTAGCATGTGAAGTGCCGTTTGCGCGAATCGCGGCACTTTTCGCACAAACGGCACTTCACGTGCTAACTGTTTAGCACACCCGTGCTAAACAGTTAGCACGGCTTTGTGAATTAAGCCCTTCTTCAGCTACTTTTTGTTACTTTTTTTTAAAGTGCTGAAAAGTTATGTTAAAAAGAGGTTGACAATTTATCTTCTAGGAGAAAAATCAGGAGAAAAAGTTAATTGTATATGGGCCATAATCTCTTACCCACACTGTTTGAAAAGAACAGGCAAATGTTTGTGATTTCATGGGACAGCCATCATTTTGGTTGATAGGAGGTGACAGGGAGCATGAGACACAGTTCCAACTGTCCTGTGTCCTGATCACCCCTCCCAGCTGCATGCGCTAGGCTTCAAATCTCAAATTCAAAATAAAAAAAATTAAAAAATTACGCCAAAACAGCAGAAGGAGAACAACAACATCAGAAATCCCATCATGCTTTGCACAGCATCAGGGGAAAAATGCCCAGGCAGTTTTCTTCTGTGCAGCTAAAATGAGACTTGGGTAAGAAAAACAAAGTTCTGATGCTGTGAAACTGCTAAAGAAACACCAAGCCTTTTCAGTTCTGCTGAGTAGATTTTTAGCCTGGAGGGTCACTTTAAAGTGACCCTCAACACAACGAAAAAAATGTCATACTGAACTTACCAGGAGCTTCCTCCAGCCCAAGCCCCCCCCCCACCCCACCCAGAGTCCGTGAGGCCCCTTGGCATGCTTTGGGCTCCCGCTAGTAGCTCCATTAGCTGCGTGACTTGGCCGAGAATCATGAGTAACTGTGCATGTGCATGAGAACAAAGGGAGCCCAGAAGACACCGAGGCACCTCACAGACTATGGGGAGCTGGAGGAAGCCCCAGGTAAGTGCAGTATGGCATTTTTTCATTATATACTCAGAGCTGTGAGATACTCCGTTCGTTTATTGCCTGATGAAGCGGGATGTTTGCCCGTGAAACGCGTTGCACTTTTATGTAGGAGTATGTGAATAAATTGTGAATTTTTTTTCTACAATCAACAGCGATTTTTGTCTGTTTGTGTGTGGACGGTCCACCACCGCCACCTAAACCGTTTTAAACCTTTTATCTTGTTTTATCCTACTGGCGCCTCTGTATCCTTGCATTTTTTCATTATGTTCAGGGTAACTTAAATATCTGTTTCTCTTGCAGTCTACACTGCTGCCCATAAACAAGCTAGTTTATAATAGAGTTCCTATTAAGCTGATAATCAGGAAGCATAAATCACATGCTATTGTCAATTTTTCAATTTCAGGTTGTAAAAAAAAAAAAAGTCTTATTTTATAGAGCAACATGGCTATACAAATATATCAGTGGACTATGCAGCCATATCTTTACCTTTGACCCTAAAATGCATCTTTAAACCCCAAAACTGTACATTGAAACCTTCTGTGTGGTCCAGTTTGTATCTATTGCCTCTAGTAAATAGTCAACAGGAGGGTCCACAATGTTACTTTGTATTGGATAAACAGCTGTTAGTAGTTGTAAACAGAGAGAATACTGGAAAAAGTACCGTTCAGCTTTTTAAGAATGATTTAATTAAAACTGCAAGAAAAAAATATACATAAGTAAAACTTAACGCGAACAGTTCAATATCTCCTGCTGGTAAGATGAAAAAGACAAAGTTCTGAAACAAATCAAAGCATAATGCAAAATCAGTGGAGGCTTAGAGGAAGAGTGAGGCAAATGAGATATAATTATCATTCAACATGTAAAGCACATGATGAGCAGAATATTTTAGTTGTATTAGTTTGATGGAAGGAAAACATTCTTCATGTTCTGCTGTAAGCCATTCATTCTCTCTCAGTCTATTATGCTAGGCACCTATAGTTCATTATTTTGTACAAAATGTTAATCACATATTATCAGTGTTTGCAGTTGGAAATCAAAGTCTTTACATGGAGTATTAAACAATGCTCATAGTTCTTTGCAAATATGGTTGAGGCTTGTATCTAACATTCATTGAGTCACTTTATTTTATTGTGTTTTTTTTTTTTTTTAAACTGGTTTAGCAAAAACAAATGACTATATTTCCCACCAATGAAGAGTATCTGCATATGGACAATAAAAACAAGTTCTACAAACTCTGGTGCTAAAAAAAAAATAGGGAAAGCCATTTAGGCGTTCATGAAAACGTGTAGCATTCAAACCTTGTCTCTTAACACAGTGAGACACTTGATTTGGCCTGAGGAAGTGACGGGCCCACAAAACGCATTGCCAGTGCTATTAAAGTTCATTTCTATATGAATTTGTCTCCATTGAGGTAAGCCACCTCAAACTTTATTTATTGTATTGTTTTTAATTCATTTTATTATTTTCTGGGTGCCTTTTCATCGTTCTGCACATTGTATAACTCCCCCCCCCCCCCCCCCGAGCTCAGGGGATACCTTGTTGTGCATTGTATACCACCCCCACTCAGGGTAGGGGATACCCTTGGACCCCAATTACGGGCTCCTAGGGTCTTTTTCTTGAAAAGTGCAAACATCTACCTGCTAGCTTAGACCCCCGAGTGAAGTTGTGTTTATTGATCTCCGCCTGGTTGGTTGCCCCTTTGCAACCTCCCTATGTGAGTACCCTCTATTCACTTATTTTTTTTCTTCTTCTATCATTTGTGACATACTGCACCATTTGGGCTCCCAGTGTCTGTGTTTTTTCGTTTCAGTTCACCCTCTACTTTGTCAACTGGGGCACAAAGCTATTACATTGTACCTCATGAACATGCTGCAAAAGTGCTGCTTAGTGTGGCAGCGCATGTAACATTTTCAAAGTAGGCACTCTATTGCTGTAGCATACACCACTAACTTACTCGTGGCGCCCCCCCCCCCCAAAAAAAACTAACAGCTGCTCAAATTGTCCCACTCTGGACCCTGTCAGGTCCAGTGTCTTTGTAGGACGAGATTCTGCACTTTGATTGGCCCAATAAGCTGCCTGTTACTTGATCAGAGTGCAGGGATCTTGTCCTAGAAAGTGAATCAACCCCAAGTCAGCTAGCTAATTGTACAAGCTGATAGTCAGTATTTCTCCTGTCTGGCTCTCGGGGAAATTGTGGATGTTGCTGAAACTCAAGAGAAGCTGAAGACGTATCAGAAACTTTCGCTGCCAGGCGGATCGACTGTATACACATCACCATGGCAACAGAGACGTGAGCCCTACTGTCCTAGTTTAAAACATATTGTACAGCTCTCATGGAATTACATTTTAAAATATGTGGGGTTTATGAATCTCTCAGGCAAAAAGGTTCCTGACTCTGGAGCTAGCTTATCACAGATGGCACCACTTTTTGATGGCTCATAGGGTCTTTTTCAATTCATTTTTTCTCCTAAATTTACTTGGAGACTATTTTTCATTTTTTGTTTAAAATTACTTTTAAGCATTTTGCAATTGAAAAAGTAACAAAAAGCAGATGAAAGCACTGTCACAATTATTCCTGCTTAGCGGTGGATTAAAAGGCATTGTATTGATAAGGTGTAAAAATATCACCT
Organism: Hyperolius riggenbachi; assembly: GCF_040937935.1. Classification (NCBI taxonomy): domain Eukaryota; kingdom Metazoa; phylum Chordata; class Amphibia; order Anura; family Hyperoliidae; genus Hyperolius; species Hyperolius riggenbachi. The sequence continues at coordinate 167,374,748 of NC_090646.1, forward strand.
AGGAGAAAACTCAATAGTGAATTGAATAAGGGCCATAATCTATGTATAACTTTTCTCCTGCGTTTTCTCTAAGGAGATATTTTCAAACATTAGCCATAAAATACTTTTAAAGCCCCCATCAAGCAAGAATGTACAAAAATATGTTTGATATTGCTCTTTTACCTACTTTGTAGTACTTTTGCAAGTTTTCAAAGATTTTTTTATTTTTAAAAAGAGGAAAAATGATCTCCTTTAAGAAACGCAGGAGAAAAGTTAATAGGATATAGCCCATAGACTTTTATTGCTGGTGCTTTTAAATAAGTTTATATACGTACTATGGGTTAATGTTTTAACCACTTCCTACCCCATACCGTGAAAATAAGTCTCTGCACTCTCCTCCCTACAAAATCTCAGAAAACACTGTTTATTTATCTCTGACCTGATAACATCACTACAGAGTTGCAAAGGAATTACAGCAAACCCCTCTCCTCCTCCCAGGGAATTCAATGGCAAAGTGTAATGATCGGTGTCAGCAATAACAGTTATCTGGTTATTAGGTGATCTGCAGTATCACCAATAACCCAGACACTATACCTGATTATGTGGTGTTCTTCAGAATCACCAATAATACAAGTATAGCAGGCAACAGAAGTGATAGCTAATAGCAACGTATAGTGATCGGTGCAACAGTAGTACTGATAGGTTTAGCTATACCTCACCAGAGGAGCTGATGGGTACTAACAGTACAGAGCCCCTCACCAGAGTCAGGGGCCCTCTGGTGAGAGTAGAGTGGTCAGACTAATTGAGTTGGCAACAGACAGGCAGATGCAGTACAAAATCGGAAGGCAGAGACAAGAAGGTTAAACAGGCAGAGTCGGCAGCAAGATCAGATGGGCAGAAGTACAGAATCACTGAGCGGAAGAGTACACAGATAATATACAGTCTTTCAAGTTATATAATTAAACTATCAAGGTCTGAGTGCTAACATGAAGTATTCACAACAGCAGACGAGGACCTACTGAATCCTCCGGGCTTAAGAACCCGAGGAGACCCTGAGGCACGCCCCCCTGCGCTCGGCCAATCAGCGGCGGCGGGCGCATGGAGTGATGTCAGCCGACCCGCAGGTCAGCTGAGACGCCTCTTTGCCGCATGAGGGTCGCGACGGTGTGCGCGTGCACGCATCACTACAACCTTATGGGCAGCAGACAAACCCGTCCTCGGCGTGCTAGATGCCCAAGGTATGGGTGATTGGCCAGGAGGGAAGACGGAGGCAGCTGCGGTGATGGCGCTGTTCGCCGCAGCTGCCCCGCTATCTGTTACACAAAGTTAATTAGTAAACAAGTTTAAAATACACATTCCAGGAGCAGACAGTAGCAGACTGTATACATTACTTGTTACATCTAATACATTATCAAAACAAATTAACTATTTAAATAAACAGGAGGCGGGATAGACAAATAAAATGTGGGGGTTTAATGTACAACAGAACTGTCTACCTTTAACTTATAAAGTATGAAAGTGGATATATTGTGTATTTTTTTCACTTTTTTCCTTTTAAAATGCATGGAAAATAAGGTAATTATTAAAACAAATATCAGCCACAAAAAGCCTAATTCGTCCTGAAAAAAAAGAATATATAGATCATTTAGTTGTGATAATTATTGATAAAGTTATTGCCAAAGTAATCAGAGCTGAGCTGAATGGGGAAAAGGACCATGGTAGGGAAGTGGTTAAAGTTGTACTCCTCTGTGTTTACAGTTGTTAAAAAAATGAAATAGTGTGTTAAAGAAACACTAAAGTGAAAAACAAAAATATGATTTAATGATTTGTATGTGTAGAACAACTAAGACATAAAACATTAGGAGCAGAGACAGATGTCTAATAGTGTTTCCAGTACAGCAAGAGTTAAGAAACTCCAGTTATCTATGCAAAAGAGCCATTGAGCTCCACGACTTTCAAAGTCGCAGAGAGCTCTGTCTTCTGAAGCTTGTTATCTCAACTGTCAGTCACTGTGTTCTCTTTTTCTCTCTAGAGCACACGTCAACAGTTCACTGGCCTGCTCTGTAAAATCGTTTAGAATGCTGAGTAGTGTGTAAACTGCAAATATTAGAGAATGATGCAATGTTATAAAAAACACTATATATTTTGAAAATAAAAAATATGAGAATATTTTCTTTGCTACTAATGTTCTAGTAATTGTCCGTACTATAAAAACAATTCATTAGATCATAATTTTTTTTTCGATTCAGTGTCTCTTTAAGCCCTTTGGAAGAATTGTGGAATCAGGAAGTATTTTACATTTTCAGAGTCTAGGCATGGGCTGCCTTCTATACATTGTACTACCATAAGTGTAAGTTACAGTAAACCTGTCTCCAAGTACGATGAAGTTAAGCAAACCTGTGCAACCATTACACATTTTGTAATTTTTACTACACGTCTGGCTTCAATATTTTTTTCACTCTGCTGAGCTCTGATATTTGTTTTTGTTGTGCATGAAATGAGACTTCAACTTGATTTGTAAATGTAACAAAACCCTCCATCTCTCTGTATGCTTTTCTTATTGGTCTCTCATTTCTAGCTTTGTACAATTAATTATATGCTTAATTGGAACTGGTCTTACGATAGCTCTTCTTCAGATATAAAGCTGAACATGAAGTTCAGCAGGGCTGCATATGTGGAAAATATTTGTGTTTCCTGCCCATAGCAACTGGTTATATCTCTTGTTTTCATTGCTAGTCATCATTATGAAAATGACAGGTGGAAGTATGACACATATTTCAGGGACTGTTTCTGGCCAGAAAAGTGGTGGAAAAGTTGTTTCAAGAGGCCTAGCACCTGGACCGTGGCATGCCGAAGGGGGATCCGTGGCAAAAGTCCCACAAAAAATTACGTAGTTGAGGCAGTCATGATTTCATCTCTAAAGGGCAGAAATTACATTACATTACTGAATTTGTGGAATAAAGTGCTTTAAAACGTCCGGCGTGTGCACACGTCGATCACTGTGATTTCCACATCACAAACAATCGCAAAGAGCATTAGTGATAACCTCAGGTGAGCCAATCATTGTTTTTACTAGTTGACACCTTTAGGACATAAATGTTAGTCCTCTCAGTGGCAATCTCTGTGTAGTGGTGTGTAGTGGTTGCCGTGGTTGTGCGCACATTCGCGGGAATGCATGCAACACCGGTTTTCAAGCCCCTATGGTTGGGCTGAGGTACTTCAATTACAGCAAAGTGGCCACAAAAACACTGATTCAGGAGTGTGGGCCCAGTGTTGGCCTAGCAGGCTTTATTGGTCACCTGAGGTGACTATAAAAAAATTGTTTTGCCAAAACTTATCCAACAGACAACCTTATCATCTTGGGTGTGCCAGCACACTAATATAGGTAAATGCTTCATTGAGATATGCAAGCCCCTTCATCACGACGCAGGTCAGGTGACAGATGAGTTTATATTATCTGCAACAATCATGTTACTATATAAGCCCTGCCTGTGATGCCTTATACAGAGGTTAGTAGTGGATACTAGATGATGCCAGTAGTCGGGGGAAACTGAATGTCACTTAACACAGGTCAGGTGACTGATGGCGGGTTTATACTATCTGTAACAATCACTTCACAATATAGGTCCTATACAGGGGCAGTAGTGGATACTAGATAGTGGTGTTGAAGGATCATTAGGTTATCTAGTCAGTGCACTACTAGGACCAGCAGACCAGTCTCCAGTTGCCAACATGTGCACTGGACACAGGGGACTGCAATATAACAATAGCAAGAAAAACAATAAAACAGCACTTATGAGGGCTATTTTGCAAGGTAATGTACCACTAGCAGCAGTGTTCACACCTGTGTCTAACAGCCAAAATCAGTGCACTGGACAGTCAGTAGACACACAGAACTGCAATATACCAATAGCAAGAAAACCAATGTTCCAACCCTTATAAGGGCTCTTAGATGTTCAGGAAGCTGTACTAGCAGCAGGTAACTCCACTGGGGACATAGAACATAGGCCTAACAAACACTTTCCCTGTCACACAGCACAGCTCTCTCGCTACACTACTTTACAGCAGCCACAGACAGGGTGTAAAATGGCTGCTGTGCTGGCCTTTTAATGGGGGGAGGGGGTCCATGAGGGAGAGATATCTGATCGGCTGCCATGTGCCTGCTGACTCAGGGGTGAGGGGTCAAAGTTTGGCTCCATGATGATGTATAGGGTGGTCAAACGCGCCATATGTTTACCTGATGACACGAACCCGAGTTGTTTGTCAGGGAAAGTGTCCGCCAGCAAACAGTTTGGGCCACCTCTATTCAATAGGTCCAACAGTAAAGCTACCCATACATCTACTGATTATGTAGCCTGATCAACCATCCAAATCAATAAATTTATGTCCCAAGCAAGTGCGTGGCATCACACACTTGCCTCGTCGTACATGTTCCACCACGTGGTGGGCAGGGTGCTATGGCAGGCAGCGGGGTGATGGCGGTGGAGGCCAGATGTCATGCTGGTGGACAGTTGAGATTTTACAAGCACCAGGGGGGACAGTTAAATTTGGGAGGTGGCCTGGAAGGTGGTGGAGGTGACATCACTAAGCAAATTCCAGATAGATTTCATGCTAAAAGCTATTGGGAATCAGCATCCAGTATATGGGCAGGCAACAGATCTCTGTCTTGGTTGATCTGCCCATAAATCGCTATATGTATAGGCAGCTTAATTTTCTCATACACTGAGAAGACAAATGTAGATGGCAGATTTCTGGGGCCATATGCAATTCACTTTTTCTCCAAAGTTTTCTCCTAGGTGATAATTTCACACCTTAGCAATAAAATGCCTTTTAAAGTGGAATGAAACCCAGCATTTCTTCTTTGCTCTAATAGATTATTTACAGCATATTATATACAACCAGCATTTTTTTTTTTACTAGAACAGTATTCAAAGGGTTAAACACAGGCCTTAGAAACTCCCCTGCAGGGAAAGCTGGACGAATCCGAACTAGAGATAATGTTATCTTATGTTTAACCTCCCTGGCGGTATGAATCGTGCGGCTGCGCGGCCGCGGGAGGGTTTTTCCTCACTTTTTTTTTTTAGCATGTAGCTAGCCTAGCGCTAGCTACATGCTTCCCCCCTCCCCGCGGCGTCCGCCCGTCCCCTCCGATCGCCGCGATGCTTGCCCATAAGGAAATCCCGTTCTGAAGGGGAATTCCTTGAGGGCTTCCCCCGTCGCTATGGCGACGAACGGAGTGATGTCATATCCGTCGCCGACGTCGTGACATCACAGGGAATCCCGATCCACCCCATAGCGCAGTCTGACACTGATTGGCCAAGCTGCGCAAGGGGTATGCGGGGGGGGCATGTATCGCGGCGGGTAGCGGCGGCGATCGCAACAAACATGCAGCTAGCAAAGTGCTAGCTGCGTGTTTGAAAAAAAAATGATGCAAATCGGCCCAGCAGGGCCTGAGCGGCACCCTCCGGCGGCTTACCCCGTGTCCAGCACGGGGTTACCGCGAAGGAGGTTAATTGCATCAAGTGAGAAATGTAAACAAACCCTTCTCTGACACTGCAAACTCTCCTGAAGACATTGAAACAATCAGAAAGCATTTCTGCTTACGTTAGAAGATGAATAAAGCAGTTATGAATAAAATGCAAAGTCAGCTTTCAGAGAAAAAAAAGTGTACTTTGGGAATATATAATTTCTAAATGAATAATAATACTTATGCACAAAAGCAAATATGATAACTGTATGTCATATAAAAAGTAGGAAAACATGTTTTATTGAATATTATGTAAGGGTTTTATACCGCTTTAAGCCACCAGCAAGCAAGAAAATACTCAGAATAATTTTGACAGAAATTAATGCAGAGTGCTAAAAAGTTGTTTTAATCAAAAGATGAAAAATTATCTTCTAGGGGAAAATTTTGGCGAAAAGTGTAATTGCATAAGGACATATTTCCTATATGTGCTAAAGCCACCCCTCAACTTCCCCCGTTGAAGGGGTACAAGCATTAGCCACTGTGTTTTTACACAAGCCTAGTGCTTTTTTTGACCAAGGAAAGCAACCAGCCGAGGTCCTGATGGACCACCCCGAGTGGAGTCTGGTTCACTGTCTCCACCTGCTGCCAGTGGTCGGTTTCCCCTAGCAACCCACCTTAGTGAGTAGACCTTTTGCTTAATTATTTCCACAAATTGTGTTACTTTGACATACTGCACCATTGGGCTCCCATTTTCTCTCTTGTATCTTTTGCTCCAGGGTGCTCACACACCCCATCCACTTTGAATTGCATATGGAGGAAGTTCCCAAAGCATGGTGCCTAGGGGTAATATTTGATTATTCTCTCATTTATTCCTCACAGTAACTCCCTAACCAGCTCCTGTCATCTCCAACGCAAAAACATATCCCGCATCCGACCTTTTCTCACTCAGGACACTACTAAAATGTTAGTACATGCTCTCATTATATCTTACTTGGACTACTGTAATATATTGCTTGGTGGACTACCAATGAACCAACTGGCACCCCTCCAATCTGTACTGAACTCGGCTGCTCATCTCATCCAGCTCTCTTCTCGGTCTTCCTCTGCTGCTCCTCTCTGTCAAGCTCTTCATTGGCTGCCAATTACCAAGAGGATTAAATTTAAACTCTTAACCCTAACCTACAAAGCTCTCCACAATCTCTCTCCCCCATGCATCTTGTCACTAGTTTTCAGATACCAACCCAACTGCAATCTCCGATCGACACAGGAGCTTCTCTTGTCCTCCTCTAGCATTACCTCCTCGCACTCACATATACAGGACTTCTCACATGCCACACCCCTCCTCTGGAATGCCCTTCCACAGCACATGCGTCACTCTCCAACCTTGGAAAACTTTAAACGCTCACTCAAAACTCACTTTTTCTGAAAAGCATACGCTCTAACTTAGACCATTCCACTTCACCCTCTAAAGTTTTACTCCTCACTAGAAAACCTTAACAGGCACTTTGCTTTTATGCATACCACAGACCTTCCCAATTCTTGTTTCTCCCCATTCCTTTAGATTGTAAGCTTGCAAGAGCAGAGCTCACCCCTTATGTGTCTTGGATTTTGTTGTTCATTTCATAGCTCAAACTCTGTTATACATTTTATACATCATGTTACATCTGTCATTGTAACCACCAGTTCAGTATTTTGTACCAGTGTCCATATTTGATGTATATCATTGTCTGTATCATTATGTACCCCTTGTTTGTTTACCTACTTTGTACAGTGCCACAGAATATGCTGCCGCTTTATAAAATAATAATAATAATATTCATAATAATGTGGACCCCGGAGTCCATATATATCACTTACAGATCTAAAATATTTATTACTGTAACGGTCTTGTGTTGTAGCTCAGATGTCTGATTATGTGGTGATCTGCACAATCACCAATAATGCAGACGCTATACCTGATTATGTGTGATCTGCAGAATCACCAATAATACCAGTATAGCAGACAAGGAGCTAAGTGTGTAGTGATTAGGTGCAACCGCAACTTTAATAGTTTAATGAGACCTCACCAGAGGGGCTGGTGAGGTATATCAGTACACTGACCGTGCACTAAGATACAAGCTCCAGCAAGCTGGAGAAACAATACTGAAAAGGCTGAATCTCCCGAGGAGCGAGTGATTCAGAATGTACTGCAGCCAAGTGAACACCCGAGGAGCGGGTGACTCAGACTGTACTGCAGCCTAGGAGAACCGCTTCATCAGAGGAGCTGGTGGAGCTAACACCTCACCAGTGGCGAGGGCCCACTGGTGAGTAGAATGGTCAGGCAGGCAAGGTACGGCAACAGAGAGGTAAGTATCGGTACAGAATCGTGAAGCAGGAGAGTAAACGGTAATCAGGCAGAGGTTCAGCAACAGGAAGGTATGTATCGATACAGAATCGTGAGACAAGAGAGTAGTCGGTAATCAGGCAGAGGTTCAGCAACTAGAAAGGTACGTATCGATACAGAATCATGAGACAAGAGAGTAGTCCGTAATCAGGTGTGAAGTCCTTGGCATCAACACCTCGGAACTAGTCTAACAAATAAACAGTAGCAAAGTAGCAATATCCTAGACTAGGTGTGAAATCCTTAGCATCAACACCTGGGATCTAGTCTAAGGTCTGAGCGCTAACACGCAAGTATTCACGACAACAGACAGCGTGTGAATGAAGCCCGGAGGCTTAAGAAGCAGAGGAGACCTCACTGGCACGCCCCCCTCCATCAGCCAATCCTGGGTGCCGTGGGACTCCTCTGACATCAGCCGACCAGCAGGTCAGCTGACGGGCTTCCTTCCCGCATAAAGGTCCTGTCTGTGCGCGCGCCCGTGCGAGGCAGCGACCCCCTGCACAGATGAATGCCCCGTTCCCGGCGTCCCAGACGCCGGACGGATGGCCACATGGAGGCAGCTGCGGCGGCGGTGCTGTTCGCCACAGCTGCCTCGTGTCTTACAATTACAAACCCTACACACCACAGACAGCAGACAAGTCCTTGTTTTTTGTTTTATTAGTACACACATTTTAGTTACTATGCAAATTTTTACACAGGCTTGAATTAAATACTATGAATTTGATTTGCAAAGGTTAGAGAATAGTGGTAACCCCTGGAGAACATAAATCATCCAGCAACCTTGGACTTGTTCTAAAGTAACAAATGTTTTGCATCATTTCAAAAAACTGAAAAGATAGTATATAACTACAGTCATATGCATATATTTACAGTTAGAACTTTAAAAAAAAAATGTGGGTTGACCTGGATTCATTAAAGTGAACCTCCAGACTAAAAATTGACTCAGCAGCACTGAAAAGGCTTGGTGTTTCTTTAACAGTTTCACAACATCAGAACTTTGTTTCTCTTATACAAGCCTCATTTTTAGCTGCACAGGAGAAAACTGCCCGGGCATTTTTCCCCTGATGCTGTGCAAAGCATGATGGGATTTCTGATGTTGTTGTTCTCGTTCTGCTGTTTTGGTGCAATTTTTTTTTTTAGATTCTTAATTTGACATTTGAAGCCTAGCGTGTGCAGCTGGGAGGGGTAATCAGGATGCAGGGCAGTTGGAACTGTGTCTTATGCTCTCTGTCACCTCCTTTCAACCAAAAAGATGGCTGCCCCCATGACAAAGATGGTAGCCCCCATGAATCACAAACATTTGCCTGTTCTTTTAAAACGGGGTGGGCAAAAAATTATATTACCTATCTATTCTAATTAACATAACTAATGTAACTTAATGACAGTATGTTTGTTTAGGCTGAAGTTCCCCTTTAACTGTTTCACAGCATCAGAACATTTTTTCTCTTATACAAGCCTCATTTTTAGCTGCACAGAAAAAAACTGCCCTGGCATTTTTCCCCTAATGCTGTGCAAAGCATGATGGGATTTCTGATGATGTTGTTCTCATTCTGCTGTGACAGTATGTTTGTTTAGGCTGAAGTTCCCCTTTAACTACTTCGGCCTCGTGGACGTACTAGCTACGCCCAGGAGGCCATGTGCGCGTCCGTGTGCTCCCGCGGCCGATCACGCACATGCACCGGTGTTCCCGGCCCGCAGTTCGTTAGCCAGGTGCCCGATCACTGATGCTATGGTGCCCGATCACTGATTCCTCTCCTCCGCAGAAAAACCGACAGCTTCTCTCGGGAAGCTTCACTTTTTCTGGCTGTTGCGTCCCCCATGCGTCTCTCTAAGCGTATGCTACGCTTTGAGTGACGTCATGTAAACAAACTCATGGCTGCCATCTTGTGGCCAAAAAGTAAAACTACAACTAAAAGTAAAAAAAATAAAACCCAACACACATTTACATTAGAAATCTACTGTTTACATCCCACCCTCCCAAAAATACCCAAATAAAATGTTTAATATAAAAAAAACATTACAATAAAAAAAACATGTAAATATTTACCTAAGGGTCTAAACTTTTTAAATATCAATGTAAAGATGAAATATTTCTATATATTTTTATTTTAAACTTGTAAATAGTGATAGATGCAAAATGGAAAAAATGCACCTTTATTTCCAAATAAAATATTGTCGCCATACATTGTGATAGGGACATTATTTTAATGGTGTAATAACCGGGACATATGGGCAAATACAATACGTGAGTTTTAATTATGGAGGCATGTATTATTTTAAAACTATAATGGCTGAAAACTGAGAAATAATGAATTTTTTCCGTTTTTTTCTTATTCTTCCTGTTAAAATGCATTTACAGTAAAGTGGCTCTTAGCAAAATGTACCCCCCAAAGAAAGCCTAATTGGTGGCAGAAAAAACAAGATATAGATCAGTTCATTGTGATAAGTAGTGATAAAGTTATAGGCTATTGAATGGGAGGTGAACATTGCTCGGATGCATAAAGTGAAAACGACTGAAGGCTGAAGTGGTAAAGGGTACCTAAACTGAGAGGGATATAGATGTTTCATTTTAAACAATACCAGTTGCCTGGCAGTCCTGATCTCTTTGGATGCAGTAGTGGCTGAATCACAGACCTGAAACAAGCATGCAGCTAATCCAGTCTGACTTCAGTCAGAGCACCTGATCTGTCAGGCAACTGGAACTATTTTAAAAGGTAAAATCCATATCCTTCTCAGTTTAGGTTCCCTTTAAAGTTAAGTCCCTACTGTGACTGTAGGCATGTAACTACAAAAGCAAAACTCTAATTAAAAAACTTTTCTGCAATCCATGCTTTGTTGATATAACCCAGACAAGAATTGCAAATTGTACTGCCAAACAGCAGACACATTTTAGTATGTTTTCACCGCTAATCTCCAACCTTAGTTAAGCAAACTTTATCTACAGACATTTTTTTTTATAAAATGTGTCTGAGTATAAGCCTATAAGCCTTTTGTTTCCTTAAGTTTTGTCTGTAACAACGATGATTTAATAGTTTAAAAAATTGGTTTGAGTAACCAGAATGCCTTCAGTTCATGTTAAGGGCTGCTTGACTGTTTTGAAGAGGAATGTACCTAATTAAGTATGCATTTCTGATTACTGCATAACCTACTGCAACCTTTGGTTCTTGTCTTCTGTCATTAAGTATTCATTTGTCAGTCTATCAAGTAAAATTACAGTTTTAATAGATCTAAATTACTGTTAATGATTTTAAGAATGGAAATTAAAGGTTAAAGGAGCCCTATCTGTTAAACTTTTTTTAAATCATAAAACCTAATATTATTTAGCTATGTGTTTATCTTAAAAGCTAAGCTTGTTCGCTGGGTACAGACATAACATGCAGGAACCGTTCAATCACCCTCAAGAGGTCCCATCCACCAGATGCACTGCAAAGAAGAGTACTCAGCTTGGTTAGACAATCCCCCTTGTACTAAGGGGTGAAGTGGTAGGGACTAAACAGATGCACAATGAGCACTGAAATTAGTCTATATTATTATCCATTAAGTCTCTTGAAATGCCAGGGAAACGGTGTATGGGTGGGATGGAAAAATGTCAAGCTTCATAATTATGATCCGGTGGATCTCTTGATTTTTTGTAAATATAGGATGTTGTAGGAAAGACTGGCCCAGTTGCAGGTTTACTCCAGGTTTGAAAAAGCACACAGGTTGTCCATAACTGCACTATTCTTTACTATGGGTGGATTGGTTAAACTATAATTTCTTATACAAGTGCTGTTATTCCACTATTGCATTAGGTTTTCCTTGGAAGATTTGAGATGATGTTTAACCACTTGCTTACTGACTGCTAAGCCCCTTAAGGACCAGAAAATTTTTTTCTACAAAACGAGGAGTGACACTGTGATTGGCTAACAGTGATCATGGGTCCTGACCAAGATTCGGAGCTCTGCTGTCAAAGTGAATGCAGAGCAAGCGGGCTGCAGTGTAGCAGTATCAGTGAGAATGGGGTACACAAGTTGAAATCTATGCCCTGGTAGTTCAGAAGCAGTCAATAAAGATTAGCTTTTTTACATATAGAACTAGTGTGAATTGTCACATTTAGGGTGTTTTTTCATGCATAGTCACTATTCAACGAAAAGCCAATGATGATTCCTGTAACAAACACTGCTTGTGTGCTCTGAGCTCTGTAAGAGACTAAAAGTCGGTATCGAGGAGTCGGAGCAATCTTGGGTACCTGGAATCGGAGTTGGTGGTTTCATAAACTGAGGAATTGGAGTCGGATGAATTTTGTATCGACTCCATAACCTTACGCTTGCTTGAGGTGTGTGATTCAGATTCTACTGTAGTCAAAAAGATCAGCAGGACTGTCAAGCAACTGGTATTGTTTAAAAGGAAATAAATATGGCAGCCTCCATATAACTTTTGCTTCAGGTTCCCTTTAAGCTAGGAATGCATGGGTCAGGACAACTGTAGTGAGAGGTATATGGAGGCTGCCATATTTATTTCCTTTTAATCAATACCAGTTGCCTGGCATCCTTGCTGGTCTAATTGGCAACAGTAGTGTCTGAACAACATCAGAAACAAGCATGCAGCTAATCTTGCCAGATCTGACAATAATGTCAGAAACACCTGATCTGCTGCATGCTTGTGTAGAGTCTATGGCTAAAAGTATTAAAGGCAGATGATCAGCAGGATAGCCAGGTAACTGGTATGGCATAAAAGGAAATACATTTGGCAGCCTCCATATTCCTCTCAGTACAGTTGTCCTTTAACCAGACCATTCAGACATTAGCTAGCTATGACTAAAGAGTGAGTGTATGCTGATACCCATGAGCAGATATGCCTTTGTCCGGAACTGTTTGATAATAAAGATTGGACTTTTTGAATCTCACAGTTAAGCAGACTTCCTTTCCATTGTTACTATTGGCTTGGCTGAAGCTAGTCCTTCTCCTGTCTGATTGGTGGTGTGGTGGGCGGCGTTTCCCCTCCGTTTCTTACATTCAGACATTTTACTGAATCAGACCTGAATCAATTTTAGGGCCCATTCACACTTACAAATGCAAAACGCTAGTGATTAGCGTTAGCATTTTGTGCCAGCGATGTTTATGCAATCATAGCCTACAGATCACATTTTTGTGTTTTTTGAGTGATCTTGATTAGCGATTCAAATACATTGCAATCGCAATTGCTCAAGATATGCTAAAAATGCTGCATGTAACGCACTTTGTGTCTAGCACGAAACGTGAATCACCGATGACTGCAGCAGTGAGATCACAGCCATAAAGTTAAAATTGCACTAGCACTTTAAAATCCACTTGATGTCGATTTGATGATTAGCGGTAAACGCCCGCTAATTGCCTGAGTGTGAATGGGCCCTTAAAGTTCTGGATTCGATTGACCAACTGCATTGTTTTCTTGTTTTGCTAATTGCCTCTATAGAATTAAAGTCAATGGGAAACATTATAAAAAAGACTAAAAGCCAGATACTTACCTAAGGAGAGGGAAGGCTCTGGGTCCTATAGAACCTTCCTTCTCCTCTCCTGGTCCCCGTTACAGCGCAGGATCCCCTGTACCAGTATTCAACCAATTCAATCCAACACTGCTGTGTCCACTCCCGAAGGGAGGCTTCAAAAGTCTTCAGGAGCCCAAGTGCACCCATACCGAGTATGCCCTCTCTTGCACATTTGCGAGTGCGCAGTATGGCGCCACCTGTGTTCAGGAGGACTCAGCTCCTGAAGGCTTCTGAAGTCCCCCACAGCGGGGGATTCAAGCGGAGGAGCTGCCGCCGCAACAAGGGCACAGGGAGAGGAGAGGGAACGCTATATAGAACTCAGAGCCTTCCATCTACTTAGGTAAGTATCTGGCTTTTTTTTTTTAGAACGATTCCCATTTACTTTAACTGTGCACTAATTGACATGTGTGATAATGCAATAGATTGCTTTTCTATTGGCAGTTTCATTGAACAAAAAAAAGCAAGCCTAAATATATTCCCATTCCAATAGGACTAGCTTTTGTGTTTTTTGTTCCACAATAATTTAAGTGAAAAAATAAACTGTGCCAAATTATAAGATAAACCTTGGAAATAACTAGGTATGAAGCAACATATCCTTTGTAAAATGGTACAGTTTTTCATTTTTTTTCTTTCCTAAGGGAAAAGCTAGGCTTAATATATTTTTAAACTCTACCAAGACTGTGTTTTTTTTTAATCAAGCTGACTCCTTCTAAAATGAATTTGACAGGCTATGTACTATAATTCATTTTATTTGTTCTCTATATCACAAAACTGTGTGTAAGAATTTGACAGTATGTCAAGCAAAGTTGAATAACAGAATTCATGTGCACCAACTGGAGAAAGAAAACAGTTTTTATTGGGTGAACAAGTGAAAGCCTGAGGGTTGAAATTCCGTTGTTCTTAAAATACCACGAAAATTGAGACGACACTCTTATACAGCCAGTAACATACTGTTTTGTAATATTTATTGTATTATTTTGAAAATAAATTGATTGTGTATTAAAACCTTGACATTTAATTAGTTACACTTCATTGCTCAATGTCTTGTGAAACTAAAAAATGTTTTTTATTCTACTTTCCCTAAATACTAATACTAAAGTGAAGATAGTAAAAGGAAAGAAATGTATTTTTTAACTTTGTATTTTGGATTTTAACACAATGTGAAGTGCTTACAGTGCTTTATTTTTAATTTTTTTTCTTGAGTTTATACAATTCAATAAAATATGAAATATTGTTGACATTTTTAAAGGGGCTTTTTTTGGGGTGGAAAGCAAGGAATATTGCAGTAGATGTATCAAAACCTGTTCAAGTAATATTTGTGCAAATCTGTTGCAGAACTTTAGCATGTGCCCAGATCAAGGATTCTGATTTAGTAATCTGAGCAAATGCTCCATATTGTACATGTTTTGCAACAGTTTAGCTCTGATTGTCCTTGCTCTGGTTTTGGAAAAATAGAACCCCATTGCTCTTCGATGACTAAAAGGGACTAGATGTAAATAGTGAAAACTTTGCTGATTGATTTGTATCCATACAATAATTTTTTCTAAGCTTTTCAATAATAATTTAATGTAAATAATATGACTGTTGTGTGTAAATAACACTTTATTCTAAGTTTATTCAAGTGCAAGAAGGAAATAAGGCAAGAAGAATGTTTTGGACATGAAAGTGCAGTTTTGCTAACATTTTCTTGCATGAAAAACAAAGATTGTCAGTGATGGGAAATTTGGGCGCCCCAGGCACGCAGTAAATTTCAGGCACTGGGGCTGTCCACAATGTCAGTATTTCAATGGGTGTCTATGGTGGCGCCTGGAAAACTGCATTTCATGAGGTTGAGTGGTTACATTAACCATGGAGGGTGAGTGGTTATGGTTAGGCATGGGGAGGTGGTTAAGGTTAGGTATTGGTAGTGGGAGGATTCAGTGTGTGAATAGGGTTATGTATAACTATAGAAATATATCAGTATGTGTCACTAATATTTTTCTATCCCCATTTTCACTTTATTAGTAGCGTATAGGTAAATTGACTGGTATTCTACTCTCGCATTTGCTGGGCACTCAAATTTCCCTGGCACCCCTTTTTTTCATGTGTGCCAATTAGGCCAGTTATTAAACTAATTCGCTGTTGTGTGTTCACGTGTGAAGCAAGTATGTATAATATGTAGCTGTTGTTGAATTTTTCTGTTTAGCTCCTTTTTTATCACCTTTGCAACTGACTTTTGCAACGGTTTCAAGTTTGTTAAAACTGGTGTTTCAAAACCTAATTTCTACACTTTTTTTTATTAAATAAGTAAAGATAATGGAAGAAAAATTGTTATATTTAAAACTGATTAAAATTTAAAAAATAACATTTCTTTAAGTACGTTTTATATGCAGGTTTGCACAAACAGTGTAGTTAATTCATGTTAGCAACTATGGCAAACCATTTACTGTGTTATATATTACTTTCTTTTTCTGTTCTGGTGTATAAAACCTCAGAATGTCAATGTTTCTCTCCCTTAGTGTGCACTGATCAAGAGTTCAGAGAAATAGCAAACCGACTAAGAGATTGGTTTAAAGCACTTCATGAAAGTGGATTCCAGAAAAAGAAGACAAAATCAACCTCAAGACCAGAAAGAAGTAGTAAGTATTTTTGGCCTAGCACATGTATAAAAAATGAATTGATTGTGGTAATAGAAGAGCTAGAATAAAAAGCCATGTCCTGGAACACCCTCGGTGTAAAGGTGGTTTAGGATTACATGCTAGCTTATTGCAAAACAGCTCAGCTGGCCTAATTATCGAATTGGAATAAGTCTCCATTTAGTAGAAGTAGAAAAGCAAATTAAGCCGATCTCTTTGGCAAATCTTTTATGAACTCCTCTTTCACTAGTAACTCCAACAAACGTCATACGTTTTTCATTAAAACTTAAGCATAGAAGTAGAGAAAAAGGTTTATTTTGTCTCCAAATTTCCCTTTTTGGATGGAAATCCAAGATAACTTTCATTTTTGAATCTGCCCTGGGAAATGTGGCATTTACTGTTTGGTACGGTAGAAAATTAAGAACAGTTGGTGATCTCGGTTGGAAATTAAAACATTTCAAGGCATCAATTTCTTTTTTATAAAATGTTTTGAATCACATCTCCAGAGCATAGTGAACCAGGGTTATTACAAGCTTGGGACTAGCATTTTTTTCTGCTGTAAAGAAATGAGAGACTGAAAACCTGTTAGAGACTTAGCACATAAACTGACAATACAGGTAAGAAGCAGTAAGACACACAATGCCAAGATCATAGTCCAAGTAATAGAAGTTCATGTGATTCTGTGAGCAGGATGCATGATCAGGTAGAATACACAACGAGGGTTGGCCCTGCCAAAGGCTTACAATCGAAAGGGAGGGGTGGTGGCATTATAGGGGGAGAGGGACAGGACACAATATAATAAAATATTTACAGAAATGTGAGAGGTGTATACTCACTTTTGTGAGATACCGTATGTACACTTCTAGGCGGCAATTCTAATGTGGTCCACCCACCTCATGCTACCATCTAGCAATACAGAAACACACTCCATCTTGGGGGGAAAGGCTACAATATTGGAAGCTAAAGTTCCTCCTAGTTTAATAAATGTTAGCCCCCCACCTTTTCTTAACTTTGTAACTATACAGTGGTGTGAAAAACTATTTGCCCCCTTCCTGATTTCTTATTCTTTTGCATGTTTGTCACACTTAAATGTTTCTGCTCATCAAAAACCGTTAACTATTAGTCAAAGATAACATAATTGAACACAAAATGCAGTTTTTTTTTTTTTTTTAACCAGAAAAAAGTTTATTCAAACAAAACAAAAAGGACACATATCGTACAGTGAAACCAGAGGTTACATTTGAGAAGCAGTCTTCTTATGGGGGTACAAATGTGGTAAAGTTGGGTCTATGCAGTTACATGCATAACAGATTGTGTTATAAAGGGAGGCACACATTGCTCCAGAGGAGCACTTATTTAAAGAATAATCACATAGGTTAAATAATATAAGAGATGGAACATTCAAAGGGGAACAAACCATTGCTCATATTGTACCACATCGCCACTGTCTAGGTGCGTGTATAAACCAACAATTAAGAATAAAAAGAGAGGGTACATACGAGCTTATATAGTGTAATTTTAGGCTTGTATAAAGGTTTCATATTTGGAGCTCATTTTCTATCTTTCCAGACATCCCAGATTAAGTGGAATTGCTTTATTCTGTTTCTGTGTGTATAAACCAATTTTTTGAAGGGAAGGCCTTTATCTAGACGTTGAATCCAGCAAGAGAGCAGGGGGGGGTTAGGTGACAGCCAGTGCAAAGCAATTTCTTGCCGAGCGGCAAATAGCGTCTCTCTCATTAACATTTTGGTACATGCTCTTATTTCTTCCTCATCGATTATACCCAAGATGCATAAAAGGGGGTTGAGGGTAGTTGGGCAGCCCATACGGTCATGTAGGAAATTTACAGTTTGGGTCCAAAAATCTGCCACCGGGGGGCATTCCCAAATAAGGTGGTAAAATGTAGGAGCACTATATCCGCACTTTGGGCAGACGTTTGTTGCTAAGGGGTTGTATTTTATCATTCTACTAGGGGTCAAGTAGGCCTGATGGAGTATATAGAGTTGAGTGGCCCGGTCTTTAACATTGAGAGATACTCTCTTAACTGCTTCCAGAGCGTCTACCCAGTCCTCCGTATCTAGAGTCATACCTGTGGCCTCCCATTTTTCTTTAGAGCCTAAGGTTCTGTCGTAGGCAGAGCGCTCTATCATTTCTTTATATAGAGTTCCTATTAAGTGTTTTTTAGGCCCATCTGCTATTGTGTTAAGTACTGAGTCTGGCTCAATATGTACTGGGTCCTTCTTAAACTGACTGTAAAATGCGTGCTTCAATTGCAGAAAACGGAAATAGTAAGGTGAAAGTGCAGGGCATTGGTCCACCAGTTTAGCGAAGGGGATAAGTTTCCCGTGTTCTACTATTTGGCCTAAGTAGATTATACCCATTTTAGCCCATAGGTGAGGGTCCGGTACAGAGGTAAATTCCTTCAGGTGTTGGTTATGCCAAAGGGGCGTGTGAGCATCAAAGCTAAAGGATTTATATAGGCCTCCGGCACGGCGCCAAATCATTAGTGCCTGCGTAAGAATTGTATTAGGCATCTTACTAGCAGGTATCTCCTCTCTGAGGAGATCGTGGGCAACACAATCTTTAAACAGATCAGAGCTATATCCCAGTGCTTCAGGGTTATATAGGTTCCCCGTGGAGAACCAGGATGAGATGTGTTGCATTTGGGATGCTAAGTAATAATGCTGCAAAGAGGGCAGCGCCAGACCTCCCTGACCATTTGGGTTTATAAGTATAGTGTATTTAATTTTGGCCCGTTTGTAATTCCAAATAAAAGAAATTATTATAGTTCTAAGCCGTTTAAAAAAGGACATGGGAATGTATACCGGCGAATGATGCAGAACATATAACATCTTAGGTAAAAGTATCATTTTGACCAAGTTAACGCGGCCGACGACCGTTAAGTATAATTTGGACCAGGCCCTGCACTTTGCCTGTACAAAGGGTATAAGTGGATAGACCTCAGCTTGTAGATATAACCTAGGGTCTGAATGGATCTGAACACCAAGGTATTTGAAGGACTGAACGGCGAGCAGCGGGAGGTCCGACAACTGGGACGTAGCTGGAGGGGAATCTAAGTATAGGAGTACTGACTTGGCCTTATTCAGTAGAAGACCTGAATAATGCCCTGATTCTGTAATGGTGTCTAGAGCGTTGTGCAACGATTCAGCAGAGTCTGCTAAATAAAGAATGGTATCATCCGCATAGAGGCTAATTTTCTCTTCTGTGTGCGGTGTACAGAAGCCATGTATTGAAGGGTGTGCTCTTATGCGGCAGGCGAGGGGTTCCACTGCTAAAGCATATAGTAAGGGGGAGAGCGGGCAGCCCTGTCTAGTACCCCTGCCCAGAGAAAAAGACTCGGAGATCCATCCATTCGTACATACCCTTGCCTTGGGGTGATGGTAGAGAATTTGAACCCACTTGCAAAAAGTGTCTCCAAAGCCAAACCTGGCAAGGACCGCATTGAGATATGGCCACTCGACAGTGTCGAAGGCTTTTGCCATATCGAGTGAAGCTACCACTCTTTTCCCCATATTGATGTGTCTAGCTTGGATGTTTATCAATAAGCGGCGAATATTCATAGCAGTATTTTTCCCAGGCATGAAGCCCGTTTGATCGGGGTGTATCAGTGAAAGAATAACTGTGTTGAGTCTGTTGGCGAGTATTTTTGCTAATATTTTAATATCCGCAGTCAAAAGAGAGATCGGACGGTACGAGTCGCATAGCAGCGGGTCCTTGCCAGATTTAGGGAGTATAATAATTAACGCCTCCATCAGTGATGGTGGTAGTTCGCCCGTTTCAAATGCGGAGTTGTACATTTCTAAAAGGAGGGGTGTAATGTTATCCATATATTTTTTGTAGACTTCAATGGGGAGACCATCCAGACCAGATGCTTTTTTAGATGGGAAACCAGCAATGGCCATACAGATCTCATCTAGTGAAATTGGGGCGTCTAGGGCATTAGCTTGGTCAGGAGTAAGCCTAAGTAATGTAATTTCCGATAGAAAGATCTCCGAGTCTGTCTGGTTTGTAGTGGTATGGCTGGCATACAGGGCTGAATAGTATTCATAAAAGGTTTTGTTTATATCTTCACAACCTGTTACTTGAGTACCGTTCAGGTCTTTTATGTGAGTAATAACAGGTGGGGAGGTGTATACTTTGCTTATTTTGGCAAGGAGCGTGCCCGCCTTCTCCCCCTGTTCGTAAAAGTTTTGCTTGTTAAAAAACAATTTGCTTTGAGTTATTTCCTCTATTAACTGTTTATGTTTTCTCTCAGCTACTCGCCATTCATCCAGCAATTCAGTCGAGGGGTTGGTGATATAGTGCTTTCTAGCTGTTTCAGCCAATGTTATAAGCTCTCTTTCTTTGTATTTAGAGTCTGATAGTGGTGCTCAGCAGAGCTCGAATATTCGAGTAGCTCGAATATTCGAGCTCTTTTTCAGCTATCCGAGCTCGGTATTCGAGCTCCGAATAGCTGTAGCTATTCGAATGGGCTATCCGAGTACACTCGAATAGCCCATTCACTATTCGAGCTATTCGAGCAAACGGCGCTATTCGAGCTCGGTACCGAGCTCGAATAGCGTCATAGCCCAGATTGATGTCCTTAGAGCCAATCAGAGGGCTCCCAGGCCCTCTGACGGCAGCCAATCACAGAGGGGGACCCTGGCCAGCCCCTACCCTATAAATAGCGGCCGCCATGTTCCGTTTCTCCATGCTTGCCTGAGACTTGTACAGAGAGAGAGTTGCTCCTTTGTGCTTTGGCTTAGCAAGTGCTCTATTGTGATCATTTACCTAGCGTTTTTGCTCACCTACACCTGCCATATACACCTATATTGTTGTTAGTTAGATAGACATTGTATTTTAGTTAGTAGCTTGTGTGTTACATTAGAGACAGGCAGCTGCTGCAAGCTTACAGGTTTAGGCCTCAGGGGGGCCTTGCCTCTGTGGGCAGCTGTCCTCTGTTTATTTCTCTCATCTATACCAGTATTTCTGCTGTCCTTTACTAATAGTATTGTAGTTATACTGTACTAGGAGTAGGACACTCACTGACTGTCACTGTTTATAGGCTACTAGCTAGCTCCTGCGTGTGTGCACTCACTCACTGTGTGTACATACTACACACACTCTATTTCCTTCTGATTACTGATAGATTATTGTTAGTTAGTTGTACTTACTGTTACTACTTACTCTTACTGTACTAGGAGTCTAGGACACTCAGTCAGACAGTCACTGTGTTCATAGGCTACTAGCTCCTGCGTGCGGTCACTCACTGTCTGAGTGTACACACACCACCCACACTCTATTTCCTTCTGATCGCTGATTGATTATTGTAATTAGTTAGTTCTACTTACTGTTACTACTTACTCTTACTGTACTAGGAGTCTAGGACACTCAGTCACTGTGTGTTCATAGGCTACTAGCTCCTGCGTGCGGTCACTCACTGTCTGAGTGTACACACACCACCCACACTCCATTTCCTTCTGATCGCTGATTGATTATTGTAATTAGTTAGTTCTACTTACTGTTACTACTTACTCTTACTGTACTAGGAGTCTAGGACACTCAGTCACTGTGTTCATAGGCTACTAGCTCCTGCGTGCGGGCACTCACTGTCTGAGTGTACACACACCACCCACACTCCATTTCCTTCTGATCGCTGATTGATTATTGTAATTAGTTAGTTCTACTTACTGTTACTACTTACTCTTACTGTACTAGGAGTCTAGGACACTCAGTCACTGTGTGTTCATAGGCTACTAGCTCCTGCGTGCGGTCACTCACTGTCTGAGTGTACACACACCACCCACACTCCATTTCCTTCTGATCGCTGATTGATTATTGTAATTAGTTAGTTCTACTTACTGTTACTACTTACTCTTACTGTACTAGGAGTCTAGGACACTCAGTCACTGTGTGTTCATAGGCTACTAGCTCCTGCGTGCGGTCACTCACTGTCTGAGTGTACACACACCACCCACACTCCATTTCCTTCTGATCGCTGATTGATTATTGTAATTAGTTAGTTCTACTTACTGTTACTACTTACTCTTACTGTACTAGGAGTCTAGGACACTCAGTCACTGTGTTCATAAGCTACTAGCTCCTGCGTGCGGGCACTCACTGTCTGAGTGTACACACACCACCCACACTCCATTTCCTTCTGATCGCTGATTGATTATTGTAATTAGTTAGTTCTACTTACTGTTACTACTTACTCTTACTGTACTAGGAGTCTAGGACACTCAGTCACTGTGTGTTCATAGGCTACTAGCTCCTGCGTGCGGTCACTCACTGTCTGAGTGTACACACACCACCCACACTCCATTTCCTTCTGATCGCTGATTGATTATTGTAATTAGTTAGTTCTACTTACTGTTACTACTTACTCTTACTGTACTAGGAGTCTAGGACACTCAGTCACTGTGTGTTCATAGGCTACTAGCTCCTGCGTGCGGTCACTCACTGTCTGAGTGTACACACACCACCCACACTCCATTTCCTTCTGATCGCTGATTGATTATTGTAATTAGTTAGTTCTACTTACTGTTACTACTTACTCTTACTGTACTAGGAGTCTAGGACACTCAGTCACTGTGTGTTCATAGGCTACTAGCTCCTGCGTGCGGTCACTCACTGTCTGAGTGTACACACACCACCCACACTCCATTTCCTTCTGATCGCTGATTGATTATTGTAATTAGTTAGTTCTACTTACTGTTACTACTTACTCTTACTGTACTAGGAGTCTAGGACACTCAGTCACTGTGTGTTCATAGGCTACTAGCTCCTGCGTGCGGTCACTCACTGTCTGAGTGTACACACACCACCCACACTCCATTTCCTTCTGATCGCTGATTGATTATTGTAATTAGTTAGTTCTACTTACTGTTACTACTTACTCTTACTGTACTAGGAGTCTAGGACACTCAGTCACTGTGTGTTCATAGGCTACTAGCTCCTGCGTGCGGTCACTCACTGTCTGAGTGTACACACACCACCCACACTCCATTTCCTTCTTATCGCTGATTGATTATTGTAATTAGTTAGTTCTACTTACTGTTACTACTTACTCTTACTGTACTAGGAGTCTAGGACACTCAGTCACTGTGTGTTCATAGGCTACTAGCTCCTGCGTGCGGTCACTCACTGTCTGAGTGTACACACACCACCCACACTCCATTTCCTTCTGATCGCTGATTGATTATTGTAATTAGTTAGTTCTACTTACTGTTACTACTTACTCTTACTGTACTAGGAGTCTAGGACACTCAGTCACTGTGTTCATAGGCTACTAGCTCCTGCGTGCGGGCACTCACTGTCTGAGTGTACACACACCACCCACACTCCATTTCCTTCTGATCGCTGATTGATTATTGTAATTAGTTAGTTCTACTTACTGTTACTACTTACTCTTACTGTACTAGGAGTCTAGGACACTCAGTCACTGTGTGTTCATAGGCTACTAGCTCCTGCGTGCGGTCACTCACTGTCTGAGTGTACACACACCACCCACACTCCATTTCCTTCTGATCGCTGATTGATTATTGTAATTAGTTAGTTCTACTTACTGTTACTACTTACTCTTACTGTACTAGGAGTCTAGGACACTCAGTCACTGTGTGTTCATAGGCTACTAGCTCCTGCGTGCGGGCACTCACTGTCTGAGTGTACACACACCACCCACACTCCATTTCCTTCTGATCGCTGATTGATTATTGTAATTAGTTAGTTCTACTTACTGTTACTACTTACTCTTACTGTACTAGGAGTCTAGGACACTCAGTCACTGTGTGTTCATAGGCTACTAGCTCCTGCGTGCGGTCACTCACTGTCTGAGTGTACACACACCACCCACACTCCATTTCCTTCTGATCGCTGATTGATTATTGTAATTAGTTAGTTCTACTTACTGTTAATACTTACTCTTACTGTACTAGGAGTCTAGGACACTCAGTCACTGTGTGTTCATAGGCTACTAGCTCCTGCGTGCGGTCACTCACTGTCTGAGTGTACACACACCACCCACACTCCATTTCCTTCTGATCGCTGATTGATTATTGTAATTAGTTAGTTCTACTTACTGTTACTACTTACTCTTACTGTACTAGGAGTCTAGGACACTCAGTCACTGTGTTCATAGGCTACTAGCTCCTGCGTGCGGGCACTCACTGTCTGAGTGTACACACACCACCCACACTCCATTTCCTTCTGATCGCTGATTGATTATTGTAATTAGTTAGTTCTACTTACTGTTACTACTTACTCTTACTGTACTAGGAGTCTAGGACACTCAGTCACTGTGTTCATAGGCTACTAGCTCCTGCGTGCGGGCACTCACTGTCTGAGTGTACACACACTAAATTTACTTGTGATTACTACTGATTATTGTAACTGCTAGTTGTACTTCCTGACTGTTACTACTTACTTACTGTACTAGGGGACACTCACTCAGTCACCTCACCAACCAACCCACTCCATTAAAGTACCCCACTTTTCACCCGCCCTTTTAAAAAACTTTTGTCTATACGCCCAAAACATTGAAGATGTCTGGAAGTGGCAGCCAGCGCGGTTTGGGCAAGGGGAAGGGCAGCAAGGGAATCAGGAGGAGAGGGAGCAGCATTGTGGCAAGCCGCGGCCGCGGGCGCGCCACCATGCACAGTTCCGCAGCAGCAGCGTCAGTGGCTAACATTCCTCCCATAGCCACTGGCCGTGGACGCCTTGGGCGCCGCCCAGCAGGAGCATCTGCAACTCACGCTGCAGAGACACAGCAGCAGCAGCGTGTAGCACCTGCTCCCATTTTCCTCCAGCCGGGTCGGAAACGTCCCATTGAGGAAAAGGATGCAGACACTGTGGTGCAACTCATGACGGAGGATGAGCAGCCCGCCATCAGCTCTGCATCCGAGGCCTCCACCCTCACCACCACCACCACCCCTGTTCGCAGCAGCCGCCCAGCAGGGTCTGGGGAGGAGGCCAGTTCACCGTCACTCGCCGACCTGTCATTCAGCAGTCTTTTGACCCCAGGCATCATGAGTAAATTGTCTGCTGTTGTTGGCGATCTTGAGGAGGAGATGCTGATGGGCACTTTGGGGGATGAGGGATTGGACAGCAAGACTGTGGCGACAGTCAAGCAGCCCATCCATGCATCAGGAGAGGAGTTTGGGGGGTCCTCATCCCAGCAGGACATGTTTCAGGAGGGGGAGGATGATGATGACCCGGTGACAGACAGAGACTGGGTGCCACCACCTCCAGGGGATGTCGTCCTCAGCAGCTCTGAGGAGGAGGAGGAGGATGCGCTTGTGGGCCTTGCAAGGAGGCGCAACATTGCAAGCATTGGCAGCGTCCCACACCCTGCTGGTGTCTCAGGCTCAGCAGCAGCAGCATCAGCCAGTACCACCACCAGCCGCACCCAAGCCCCCCCCCCCAACCACCACAGGGAGACAGGCAGCAGCGCTTCCATGCCGTAGGGGGATGTTTAAGTCACCAATCTGGCGATATTTCACCATGCCCACTGTGTACAGCAAGTACGCCACTTGCAACCACTGTCAGCAGAAGTTGAGCAGAGGTGCAGACCCCTTAAAGTTCTGCACCAGCTCGCTCATCAACCACCTTGCGGCTAAACATTTCCACCAGCATGAGGAGTTCCAGAGGCTGAAGGCATCTGGTGCTGGCAGTGGCACCACACCCATCACTGCACAGCCTTCAGCAGCAGCAGCAGCAACAGCAGCCACCCGCCCTCCTGCTCCTCCAGCAGCACCAGCAGGAGTGCGGAAACGCACTGCTCCTCCCCCCTCTGCAACTCCTGCCGCCGACACTGAGGCCTGTTCTGGCAGCCAGTCCTCAGTGGCCTCCTCTGCTGTGTCTGCTGATTCCCGTGTCAGCAAAAGGCCACGCCAGAGCCTTTTGAGCGAGTCCTTCCAGGGGGTGGTTAGGGCTCTGCCTCCCAGCAGCCGTCGCGTGCGGCAGCTGAACGGCTTGCTGGCACGGGCCATGTGCTCCCAACTCCTGCCGTACACGCTCGTGCAGGAGGGGAGCGACATTCGTGCGCTGCTTGCTTGCGCAGCCCCAGACTGGCAGCTCCCCAGCAGACACTTTTTCTCCCGCAAGGCCATTCCTGCACTGCACCGCTTTGTGATGGCCAATGTGGAGCGAGGGCTGGAGCACACGGTTGGTGAAAGGGTCCACGTCACCATGGACTCCTGGAGCAGCCGCTTCGGGACAGGCCGCTATCTGTCCTTCACTGTCCACTGGGTCAGCTTGGTGGAAGGGGGTGAGGATGGGAGAGCAGCAGCGGGCACAGCAGCAGCAGCAACACAGTGGGTGGTGCCACCCCGCAGGCTCAGGGGAACTGCAGCAGGTTCCTCCGATCCTCTGCCATCCTCCGGCACACCTGGCCAAACCCCCCGCCTCAGCAGCAGCGTGAAGGCCCGCCACTGCCAAGCGCTGCTGCACTTGGTCAGCCTTGGGAAGACCAAGCTGACGGCAACCCATGTGTTGGCCAAACTCCAGGAGCAGGAGAGGATTTGGCTGACCCCCAGAGGCCTCAGAGTCGGAGAGGTGGTGGCCGACAATGGGGCCAATCTGGTTGCCGCAATACACAGGGGAAACCTGACCCACATCCCCTGTCTTGCCCACGTGCTGAACCTGGTGGTGCAGAAGTTCCTGCGCACCTACCAGGGGATGGGCGAACTGCTGGAAACGGCAAGGAATGTTGTGCGTCACTTCCGGCGCTCGGCTGCAGCCTGTGCGAGCCTGGAAGACGTGCAAAAGGAGCTGGATCTGCCACGCCATCGGCTGATCCTTGACGTTCCGACTCGCTGGAACTCCACCCTGGCGATGTTGGAGCGTCTGGTTGAACAGAGGCACGCTGTCAAACAGTACCTTGCCCTGGCCACTGTTTCCGCAGCTCTGAGAAGGGACAAGACCAGCAACTTCCCGTCCATCGTCCCCGATGATGACTGGAGGCACATGCAGCAGGTGTGCTTAGTGCTGGCTCCCTTCCTGCAGGCCACAAACATGGTGAGCAGGGACCATGCTATGGTCTGCGAGTGGGTGCCCCTGGTTTCTCTGCTGAACAGGGCCCTCGATGCTTTGCTGGAACAGGGAGCGGCAGCCTTGGACCAGCAGGAGCGGCAACCAGCTGCGCAGTCCACCTCTGAGGGGGAGGAGGAGGAGGACTTGGTGGAGGTCCCTGACCTGGCTGCTGATGAGGGGGATCAGCACAGCGCAGCTGAGTTGGTGCGGGGGTGGAGAGAGGATGAGGCGGCAGAGGAGGAGGATGAGGACAGCACTGACGTCGATGTGCCAGCAGACGTGGCCCGCCTCTTCCCAATGGCAGCGCACATGCTGACGTGCCTGCGCAGGGACCCCAGGGTGATCCAGATGAAGCAGAGGGAGGACATCTGGATCAGCATGATGTTGGACCCACGCCTCAAGGGGAAGTTGAGCCAGTTCCTGCCGCCTGCAGGAGGAGACCCAGCGCAACAAATAAGGAGCTTGCAGCAGGCCCTTGTTGAGCGCTTGGAGGAAGCCTTCCCCCAGCCTTCCACCCCCACTGTCCAGCAGCCAGCACAGAGGCAGCAGCAGGTGCCTGCATCCAGCAGCAGCAAGCGCCCCACAGACCTGCTGTCTCTCAGCCACGAGCTCTACAGGACTGTAGAGGCTCCGGCAGCAGTGACTAGAGAGGAGATGCATGCAGCAGCATCCTCCTCCGGTCACAGCCAGCGCCTGACCCGCATGGTGGCTGACTACATGGGGTCGTACAGCGGGCTTGACAGCGATGCCCCTGTTGATCCCATGGAGTATTGGGTCAAGCGCATGGAGATCTGGAGCGAGCTGGCGCAGTACGCCCTGGAAGTGCTGTCCTGCCCCCCTTCCAGCGTGCTGTCCGAGCGCTGCTTCAGTGCAGCTGGTGGCGTGGTCACCGAGAAACGCTCACGTCTGTCTCACAAGTCTGTGGACAGACTGACGTTTCTCAAGATGAACCAGGCGTGGGTGGAAGGCGAGTTCCTGGCCCCTGTTGTCGGCGAGAGGGGGACATGAACTGGCTGCCGGAACCATCGTTAATGTGCCTTACCACCCTTTACCACCTCCTGGCTCCTGCTCACTAAGCCAGCCTGGTTCACTTTGACTATTACGTCGCCTGCAGCCACACATTTTACACCTACAGTGGGCTGCTGTGTACTGCCCTTCTGCTGTCTGTCTGTGTTTCCCACTGCCAGGGTACACAGATGATTTACCTTCTGCTGCCACTCTGCCACCAGCTATTACGTCAAACAATAGCTATATTGGTTGCAAAACCAAAAACCAAAAAACCATAAAAAAAAAAAAAAGGTTTAATTTTTCTGAGGTGCCCGGGTTGAAAACTGTGTTGTCCCAGTTGTGTATTGGACACAATGTGGGCTGCACAACCGCTGTCTGGGACCTCCTGTTGTGTTTATTTACAGCCCTGGTATCACCGCTAGGTACCAGGGCTATTATGTCACGCTGCCTACCTGCTGCCACACTCACACTGCTCCTCCATACCTCCTCCTGCTGCTGCTGCTGCTGTCTGTCTGTGTTTCCCACTGCCAGGGTACACAGATGATTTACCTTCTGTTGCCACTCTGCCACCAGCTATTACGTCAAACAATAGCTGCTCGCCTACTCCTCCATTCCTCCTCCTGCTGCTGCTGTCTGTCTGTGTTTCCCACTGCCAGGGTACACAGATGATTTACCTTCTGCTGCCACTCTGCCACCAGCTATTACGTCAAACAATAGCTATATTGGTTGCAAAACCAAAAACCAAAAAAACATAAAAAAAAAAAAAGGTTTAATTTTTCTGAGGTGCCCGGGTTGAAAACTGTGTTGTCCCAGTTGTGTATTGGACACAATGTGGGCTGCACGACCGCTGTCTGGGACCTCCTGTTGTGTTTATTTACAGCCCTGGTATCACCGCTAGGTACCAGGGCTATTATGTCACGGCGAGCTGCCTGCCTCATTGACTGCCTGCTGCCACACACTCATCCTCCTCCTCCTGCTGCTGAATTTACCTCCTGCTGTCTTTGTGTTTCCACTGCCAGGGAGCACATACAATGGCGCTTCCAACATGCGTGCGCCCACCAGCTATTTGTTACGCTCAAAAATAGATGCATTTCTTTAAAAAAAAATTGAAAAGAGAAATACGTGAAGAAGAATAAGACTATATTGAAAAGGAAGGAGAAGAAGAAGAAGAAGAAGAAGAAGAAGAAGAAGAAGAAGAAGAAGAAGAAGAAGAAGAAGAAGAAGAAGAAGCTATTTAAGGCCAATTCGAATAGTCAGCTCGAATAGTTAGCTCGAATACCGACTCGAATAGTGAGCTCGAAGTCCGAGGTCGAATCGAATAGTAAAAATTATTCGACTCGAATATTCGAATGACCTCGAATAATTTACTATTCGAATTCGACCAAACTCGAATTTTAAAAAGGGGTATTTGAGCACCACTGGAGTCTGATTTACAGTTGGAGATTGCACTAATAAGTTCCCCTCTGAGGAAAGCCTTGAAGGCTTCCCATTTTAGAAGTTGATTGTCTTCATCCCTGTGGTCAAATTTAAAGTTTTCAATATGATTAGCGATGTGGTCTTGGTCAGTGACCAGATCTAGCCAAAAAGCATTAAGTTTCCAGAACTGAAATGGTGGTTTATTACCCCACGCAATCGCCATAGTAATGGGGGAATGGTCCGACACTAGGCGCGGCAGGGCCCCAATATCAGAGACATATTTAAGGAGATCAGGCGACGTAAAAAAAAGGTCTATGCGAGAGGCTGCTTTAAAAGAGGCAGAGTAGCATGTAAATAGTTGCTGCGAGGGATTAAAATGGCGCCAAACGTCCGTTAGGTGGACTTCAGCCATAAGGTTTGCAAAAGAGGTAGTGTTTCCTGACTTGGAGGGGTGTTTATCTAGTGAGGGGTTACATACAGCGTTGAAGTCGCCCATCCATACTGTATATTTACAGAAAAATTTAGCTGCATACTGCAACCCCTCCTTAATTACAACAGCACTGTAGGGTGGGGGAATATAAATATTCATTATTAACAGAGGCTCACCATTTATCCTGCAGCAAATAAATACATACCTGCCATAATGGTCTGTTTTAGCATTAAGGAGTTGAAATTGTAAGGACTTTTTAAACAAAAGAGACACCCCTCTGGAGTACTGAGAGTATGTTGAATGATATGACCATCCAATCCAGCCTCTGCGCAGAGCCATCACTTTATCTCCTGAAAGATGAGTCTCCTGCAATGCTATCACATCTGGTTTGTGCTTGGCTATGTAGTTAAGAACTATGTGGCGCTTCCTGGAATCATTCAAGCCTCTAACATTCCAGCTCATAAACCTAAGCGATTGTACCTGTGTTGTGCTATGTGACATCTAGACTGAACTCACTATGTGCCTGTACGTCTGCATTGAAATCCCCTTGTCTATGTAAGTTTATTGACTGTAAACCTCGGTTTTGAACGGTGAGAGTTATCATAAATAACCTATGAGTATGTACGTGTAACAGTAAAAAGTAACATACCCCAAGAACCCGAGACCCACCCTGACTTACCATTTAACTCGGCTAGTCCTTGTACCCGAACAACGAACACTCATACACAGCAGGACGACAAACTGCCACTATCTGCTGAGGGTGACCCAGAAAAGCCCTTAGTGGGGCGAAAACAAGTAGTTACGATCTGGCCGATCGCTCAACCGGCGAGCAGCCTAGATCAATCTATACGCTTTGGCTTTGAGACGGCAGGGAGAAGGGAGATAGCAAAACCTCCAGCCAGCTCCGATCTCCGTGCCATCCCGCTCCTAACGAGAGTTACGTATACACAGTTTTATATTGCATCCCAGTTCCGTTATATTTTAGTAAAATCAGAGAACATTTCTTACTTTACTTTATAAAGTTGTATGTGAGACAGGTATATAACAGTAATGAGCGGATAAGGAGGCAGAGTGAGAGGGATGGAGGAGGAAAAGAGCAGGGCAAAGGACAAAAGTGTAAGTATAAAAGCTGTGTAGATCCTGAAATCTAACCCATAGTCTTTATGCGCCAGAGTCCTCACTTATAGCGCCACTGAATCTCTGCAAACATAGCGTTCTGCAGCCAGTGGTGCAGTTTATAATTCGCTTGGTTAGTATCAGTCAGGCACAACAGGCACAATTAAAGTGGATTGCAAGGTATATTGTTTAGCATGTGCTAGGGAAGAGAGGGTAAATCGAAGCTAATTCCTTGCCTGCTGCATTCCTGCTGTCCTCAGAAATCCAATAACGCTGGAGGCTCCGGTGGTTGCGTTTGCATGGATAATGTCCAGTTCTAAGCAGCAATAAACGCCCAGTGCTCACTCATCCTTGTCACCCTCTTGCCGAGATGGAGATTTACGGGCTTTTGAGCGCGCTTCCAGCCAGCTCATCACAGCTTCGGGTTTAGTGAAAAAATGTGTTTGGTCATCTGCAATTACCCGGAGTTTAGAGGGGTAGAGCATAGCATATGTAAAACCAGCATCTTTACGTTTCTTTTTAGCATTGAAGAAGGTTGCACGCTGTTTCTGCAGATCTATGGAAAAATCCGGATAAAATGACAATCTGGCATTTTCATATTTTACATCTCCCATTGCTCTAGCAGCCCTCAATACCGCGTCTCTGTCCCTGTAGTTCAGAAGCTTTAGTATAAATGTACGCGGAGCAGCTCCGGGGATTGAGATTTTGGGAGAGACCCTGTGCGCCCTTTCTACAATGAAGGCTGTGGAGAACGTGGCTCTGTCAAATAACTGTATTAATAGTTTCTCCGCAAAGTTCTCGGGTGAAGAACCCTCCGCTTTCTCTGGCAAGCCCACTATACGGATATTTGACCGGCGGTTACGATTTTCCAAGTCTTCGTGCCGCTCTTTAAGTGATCTTACCTCATGCTGGGTCTGCACAGTATCTTTTTTCAAAGGCCCCATCTGATCCTCCAACCGGCTTATACGGCCCTCTGTTTCTGTGACTCTGCCCCGGAGAGACTGCATGTCTGCCCGGAGGAGGGAGACATCCGATCTCACCTCCTCAAGTTTGGTCGTAATGCTGGTAAGGCTTTGCTGACAGGCAGATATCCCTTGCATAATCTGCTTGAGCGTAGGAGGTGCTGTCTCATCTTCTGAGGGGTCGTCGCCATCTTGTTCTTCCTCGTGGCGAAACTTGCGGAGCTTAGCCGCCGCTTCCGAGCCCCTTCTGGTCATGGTGAATGGATCTGAACTGATCCCAAGGGTTCACGGAGCTGAGGCGAACCGGTCCGGTTGTTAATTCTCACGGATTACTGCGGCAGGATAGAATAGTGCGGATGTAGGAGCGGGAGCTGATCTCTAGCACGTCCTCACCCCATGAGCCTCCGGCCACGCCCCCACAAAATGCAGTTTTAAATGATGGTTTTCATTATTTAGTGAGAAAAAAAAAATCCAAATCTACATGGCCCTGTGTGAAAAAGTGATTGCCCCCCCTTGTTAAAAAAATAACTTAACTGTGGTTTATCACACCTGAGTTCAATTTCTGTAGTCACCCCCAGGCCTGATTACTGCCACACCTGTTTCAATCAAGAAATCACTTAAAGGACTTACGAGGCCAGATTTGTAAAAAATACATTAAAAAAGTTAGATACCTGTGTGTGTTTGCAAGGTACGGAGGACGCCGTCCGCGCCCTCCGTGCCATTCCGCCTGGTCCCCGCTGCTTAATATGCCCCCGAACGGTCCCCGACCGCGTGGCCCGGGTCGTGCTCCCCAGCCTGTACCAAGATGGCCGCCGGAGCTGGCCGTGGCTGCGCAGTCCGCATAGCCGCGAGTGCGGCTGCGCAGCTCTAAGGCCAACCCTCCGATCCACGTAACAGTAGCGTGGATCGGGGAGTTGGCCTTAGAGCTGCGCAGCCGCACTCGCGGCTATGCAGACTGCGCAGCCGCGGCCAGCTCCGGCGGCCATCTTTGTGAAGGCTGGAGAGCCCGACCTGGGCCGTGCGGTCGGGGGTCGTTCGGGGGCATATTAAGCAGCGGGGACCAGGCGGAACAGCACGGAGGGCGCGGATGGCGTCCTCTGTGCCTTGCAAACACACACAGGTATCTAACTTTTTCAATGTATTTTTTACAAATCTGGCCTCGTAAGTCCTTTAAATAGGAGCTATCTGACACAGAGAAGTAGACCAAAAGCACCTCAAAAGCTAGACACCATGCCAAGATCCAAAGAAATTCAGGAACAAATGAAAACATAAGTACTGTAATTGAGATCTATCAGTCTGGTAAAGGTTATAAAGCCATTTCTAAAGCTTTGGGACTCCAGCGAACCACAGTGAGAGCCATTATCCACAAATGGCAAACACATGGAACAGTGATGAACCTTCCCAGGAGTGGCCGGCCGACCAAAATTACTCCAAGAGCGCAGAGAAAACTCATTCGAGAGGCCACAAAAGACCCCAGGACAACATCTAAAGAACTGCAGGCCTCACTTGCCTCAATTGAGGTCAGTGTTCACGACTCCACCATAAGAAAGAGACTGGGCAAAAACGGCCTGCATGGCAGATATCCAAGGCGCAAACCACTTTTAAGCAAAAGAACATTAAGGCTCGTCTCAATTTTGCTAAAAAAAAACATCTCCATGATTGCAAAGACTTTTGGCAAAATACCTTGTGGACAGACGAGACAAAAGTTGAACTTTTTGGAAGGTACGTGTCCCGTTACATCTGGCGTAGAAGTAACACAGCGTTTCAGCAAAAGAACATCATACCAACAGTAAAATATGGTGGTGGTAGTGTGATGGTCTGGGGTTGTTTTGCTGCTTCAGGACCTGGAAGACTTGCTGTGATAGATGGAACCATGAATTCTACTGTCTACCAAAAAATCCTGAAGGAGAATGTCCGGCCACCTGTTCGTCAATTCAAGCTGAAGCGATTTTGGGTGCTGCAGCAGGACAATGACCCAAAACACACCAGCAAATCCACCTCTGAATGGCTGAAGAAAAACAAAATGAAGACTTTGGAGTGGCCTAGTCAAAGTCCTGACCTGAATCCTATTGAGATGTTGTGGCATGACCTTAAAAATGCGGTTCATGCTAGAAAACCCTCAAATAAAGCTGAATTACAACAATTATGCAAAGATGAGTGGGCCAAAATTCCTCCAGAGCGCTGTAAAAGACTCGTTGCAAGTTATCGCAAACGCTTGATTGCAGTTATTGCTGCTAAGGGTGGCCCAACCAGTTATTAGGTTCAGGGGCAATCACTTTTTCACACAGGGCCATGTAGGTTTTGAGTTTTTTTTCTCACTAAATAATAAAAACCATCATTTAAAACTGCATTTTGTGTTCAATTATGTTATCTTTGACTAATAGTTAATGGTTTTTGATGAGCAGAAACATTTAAGTGTGACAAACATGCAAAAGAATAAGAAATCAGGAAGGGGGCAAATAGTTTTTCACACCACTGTATAACTATCAGGTTAGCTGCTCCCAGCCCCTCCTCCTGAGTTTCCTATTTGCATGATAAGTAGTAGCAGATTTGCATATGATTTGCATCTGAATTGAATGCGAAGTGTGCAGAAAGTCTATTTAGGTGCTGCACACTGAGCTGGTGGTCATTTCAGATGCAGCCTTAGTGGAATGCGCTGGAGTTCTCTTCACACTCCATCTTGGGGCCATCTGCCTACGTCTCCTGATTCTGCTGCCCATTTCAGTAATCCAACTTTTATTTTCACTTCTGGGTTACATTGCCGATGCATTTCACCCAGCTCCCGCAGCCAACTAGCAATGGGACCTCCCTGACAATAGCTGATCAGAAGCCACAGATTGCTACCTCTCTCACTGACCCACACTTCAGTCTGGTCCTCCATCCTTGGGCCTTATGTCACTGCGGTACTTCTAGAAACCTTTATGGGGAGCATTCATTCCAGATGTCATTCAGTTCATGATGTCAGCTAGCAATGCAGTTTACAGCTGTTTTGACAGCAGAGACTTCTGCTAGTGGGCTGAGCTGACAAGTAGCATCACAGTTTCTCAACCTATAGTCCCGCTTCCATGGCTGGCCTAATGTTTCAACTGGCTTCTGTATGTTCTCCATCACACAAAATTTCTATTTAGCTGCTCTCAGTTTAACTGTAATTTTCTGAAAACCACAAGGTTCTTTGAAACATGTTTTTCCCTTGTTGCTACTGTTCTCCTACACATACCTAGCTTATGTGGTGGAGTTCAAGGAAATTACAAGTTCGAGAATCCCAGCCAGGTCAACATCTGCAAGGAATTTGTATGTTCTCCCTGTGTCTACGTGGGTTTCCTCTGGGCACTCTGGTTTCCTCCCACATCCCCAAAACATACAGATAAGTTAATTGGTCCCCCCTAAATTGGCCCTAGACTATGATACATACATACCGTAGATATTGGACTATGGTAAGGACTAGATTGTGAGCCCCTCTGAGGGACAGTTATTGACAAGACTATATATTCTGCACAGTGCTGCATAATATGTCAGCACTATATAAATTCTTAAATTAAAAAAATATGCAATTCCTGTATCCTGATTTCCAAAACAGTTCACAAAATAATGTACATATGGAAAGATAGATATGTGAAATGAGATTTAGCTTTGAAAAATAATTTCTTCCTTACGGATTTCAGTTTTTTATATTACTCTTATGTATGACAACAGGCCTGCTGCGTACATACTGTACATTCATTCAAACTGCAGATCAGAGCTTATCTGTTACCATATCCGAGAGAAAAACAAAGCCCATCTTTCTGAGAGACATAAATGGTGGGAAATAGATTTCCCCTTCTGAGTAACATTTTTCAAAGCAGCATGACATGTTCAATTTAGCGCATGTTTAAGAGTGTTCAGACAGTTATTCTGTCTTTCTCGTCCCCAGAACCTCATAGATATGTATGTACAATAGAGTCTGTTGCTGTTCTCTGTATATGTTTATATGAAAAGCACATTTTCAAGGTTATTGGCAAGCTGCTTGGCGCATCCTGTATTGTAGACAACTGTCAGCGACACACAATTACATTTAGAGTGTTTTTTCATTGTTTTCTTGCATAACACTGAAAATAAACAGGTATTATGCATTCAAGGTTCAGGCTTAATGTTCAGTCAACCTAAAAACTATTAGTCAAATTTGTGATGGTTGGATTCACCTTTAGATAATTTGAGATGTTTGTGTGCTGGCCTGATGTTCCTCCGCTCTGTCTACATTTATGACACGTCTTGTCTGGCATTATGGTGAAAAAGAGTTGAGCTGGCCCGGTTAGATTCTCTATAGCAGCCAGCTTATTAATACTAAATTACAAGGTCCAAATACCCTCACACACCCCCACCTCTCAAAATCGGATACCATCTGCCAAAATAATCTTCTCCATCTTAGTCTTTGAGTATAAAATCGGATGTTTGTGTGAGTTCCTGGCTGATGTCAACGAAACTTGGTATGCAGATCCTTTACCTGGGATGATATGTTCTGGAGGTCTGGCTTCCCCCCCCCCTGCACACCTGCAGAACCACAAACAGCCAGTCAGATTTCACCCATTCACGGCAATGGAAAAATGTTAAAAGGCTGCAATTCTCGCAGTAAGAAAGCCAGATTCCCCAAACGTGCCACAGTTCGTCACTTGATGGCCTAGGTTAAAAATTCAGGGGAAGTGGGCGATTTTATAGATAGAAATTTTTACAACAACTAATTAACAAATCAAACTATCTGTATCATTATACATCTATGGATCCATGTCTGGTGAGTTAAGTAAACAGATGTATTTTATTTCGGTGGCAAGGATATGTTAAACAACTAAACCCTAGTTATATATCTTAATGTAACACTGTTTTCCTTTACATCTAGTATGCTTTGAAATATTACAGGGGGAAAAAAACACTTCTGCGATTGAAAAAAGCATAATGCTGGAGTGAGATTAACAGGGGGGGGGGGGGGTTTACAGATTCTTGGCATTAAAATGGATAAGCTGTTTCTCCCAGGCACCCACATGTGTTCAGAAATAGCCATTCTGTGCTTGGAACTGTAATGGCAATAATCTGTTTTTTTTGGGTAGATTCCTTTTTTTTAGCTGATAACTTTTGAAAGAAAGTTTGCTTATTTCTTTAAAAAGTATACATAGTAAATATAGTAAATGTCAGTAGGAGGTAGAGGAGATGGAACTCCAGCACTCTCAAGATTGCAGCAGGGGACTGGACTTGACCTTCCTTAGCATATGACTGAAGCAGTGTAATCCCCTTTAAGAGCGTGCATAGGCTGTGTGGCAATAGACAAACTTGTGTTGGAGGGAGAGACGAGGTGGAGCCAGCACTGCAGATAGGGTAATTTATTGAGTCAAATATAGCAGAGACACTTACAGTCAGCGAGATCAGATGCAAATGCGGGGAGGTGGGCGCCAGGTCTATGCCCCCCTGCGGACGTCCGTTTCGCGCAGCAAGCGCTTGTTCACCGCAATGGGGAAAGAGTTGGGGGCGGGCAGTTTCAGCGTGGGTTACATACCCACGTAGCGGCGGCACTTCCGCCTACGTCAGCCTGCCACGCCCCCTGGTTTCTAGAGCAACCACTGACGCCCACCTCCTCCGTAAGGAGGACGGAGAGCGTCCATGTAACTAGGCAATGGGAGACCTATGCAGCGGCGCCACCCACCACACCAATCAGGGCCCAGCTCACGCGTCTAAAATGTAAACAAAACGTAGAAGCAATCAGTGCTGCGTTCACGTTTATAAATATTAGCTAACTGTATTAGAGGCATGTAGGACGCAAGAGCGCGGGCAGTGACAGGACGTGCTAGGGCACCGCAGCACAGGAACTCCATCCCAATGTTTTAGCACATTAAAACCAGCTGAACTGAAGCTAAAGGAGGGAGAGGGAAAAGGGAGAGAAAGGAAAGAGGGGGGGAGGGAAGGAAAGAAGGGGGGTGTGTGGAAACGGGGGGGAAAGAAAGAAAAGGGAAAAGGGGAAAAAGGAAAAGGTATAAGGGTGGGGGGGGGGGGGCGAAAGGGAAATGGAGAGAAGGGGAAAGGGAAGGAAGTGGGGAAGAAAGGGAGGGAGGGGGAGGGAGATGAAGGGACGGGGAGAGCAAGAGGAGCAGGGTAGGGAGGACAAGGAGCGGACGGAGGGAGATGCCTGAGGCATAAAGGAGGCGCAAGGAACAGCAAAAAGCCCAAAATAGTCCCCAAAGGAGGTAAGAAAAGTGCAGGGTCAAGTAGAACTGCACATGCATGCGCAGCAAAGACATGGGGGGCTGCGCAGGCATGTGCAACTACGAAGAGGAGGCTGGGGCATATAGAGGCCGAAGACCCAAAAAGCCGGAGATCAAGATACCCCAAAGGGTGTAGGTAAAAGGTCTCACATGAGTCCCACCTGATATTTCATATTCTGGGACCCAGGTGAGGAAGTGGAGAGAGCAAAGAAAGCATAACAAACATAAAGAGCGTTCAGGAATTATTTCTCCAAGAAACAGGCTAGCTCATTTTTGTCATTAAATCCAAGCGGTCCAAGAGCATTTGTTCGCATGATCCAGCGGGCCTCATGCTGTAATAAAGTACGTTCTCTGTCACCACCTCTGGTTGTAAAGGATATGGTTTCTAAAGCAAAAAAGTGTAAGCAGTCGGGATCCCTCCTGTGACACTCAGCCATATGCTCTATCAGTCTTGTATGCTTATCTTTGGACTTAAGGGAACGGAAGTGTTCCTTAATCCTAGTCTGCAGTTCTCGGGTAGTTTGGCCGATATAGAATCTCTTGCATGGACATAGTAGACAGTAGACTACAAATTTAGATCAAATTTAGATCTACATGAGAGGACATCTTTGATCTTAACTGGTATGCCTCCCAACGTCTGTGGTCCATATTTGAGGATCTGGTTACAGATGCCACATGTGCCGCAGCGATAATTCCCTGGCTGTTTAAGAGTATTCAGCCAATTGGCTGGTTGTGATCTCTTATACTCACTGCTGGTCAACATGTCACCTAACGTGGGGGCTCTTCTGAAGGTTACCAGGGGAGGCATCATGGTAACATCTGCAAGGAGTGGGTCTCCCTGTAAAACATGCCAATTCTTACGAATGGTTTTTTTGATAATATTCGCCATTGGCGAGTATTCAAACACGAACACCTGCTTTGTATTGGTGCCCGGATGATTCTTTGGGGCCCCAGATTGGCGTTTTCTTTTGACCAGCTCACTCCTGGATCTTTTAAAGGCTCTTTCTTTAGCTTCCTCTAGTAGTGAGGGATCGTAACCTCTAGATTGTAGTCGTGACTTCAATTCTCCGGCCTGTCTTAGATATTCCAGATCTTCACTATTATTTCTCCTGAGCCGCAAGAATTGCCTCCTTTATGCCTCAGGCATCTCCCTCCGTCCGCTCCTTGTCCTCCCTACCCTGCTCCTCTTGCTCTCCCCGTCCCTTCATCTCCCTCCCCCTCCCTCCCTTTCTTCCCCACTTCCTTCCCTTTCCCCTTCTCTCCATTTCCCTTTCGCCCCCCCCCCCCACCCTTATACCTTTTCCTTTTTCCCCTTTTCCCTTTTCTTTCTTTCCCCCCCGTTTCCACACACCCCCCTTCTTTCCTTCCCTCCCCCCCTCTTTCCTTTCTCTCCCTTTTCCCTCTCCCTCCTTTAGCTTCAGTTCAGCTGGTTTTAATGTGCTAAAACATTGGGATGGAGTTCCTGTGCTGCGGTGCCCTAGCACGTCCTGTCACTGCCCGCGCTCTTGCGTCCTACATGCCTCTAATACAGTTAGCTAATATTTATAAACGTGAACGCAGCACTGATTGCTTCTACGTTTTGTT
Organism: Hyperolius riggenbachi; assembly: GCF_040937935.1. NCBI lineage: Eukaryota > Metazoa > Chordata > Amphibia > Anura > Hyperoliidae > Hyperolius > Hyperolius riggenbachi. The sequence goes on from NC_090646.1 coordinate 167,414,466, forward strand.
TACATTTTAGACGCGTGAGCTGGGCCCTGATTGGTGTGGTGGGTGGCGCCGCTGCATAGGTCTCCCATTGCCTAGTTACATGGACGCTCTCCGTCCTCCTTACGGAGGAGGTGGGCGTCAGTGGTTGCTCTAGAAACCAGGGGGCGTGGCAGGCTGACGTAGGCGGAAGTGCCGCCGCTACGTGGGTATGTAACCCACGCTGAAACTGCCCGCCCCCAACTCTTTCCCCATTGCGGTGAACAAGCGCTTGCTGCGCGAAACGGACGTCCGCAGGGGGGCATAGACCTGGCGCCCACCTCCCCGCATTTGCATCTGATCTCGCTGACTGTAAGTGTCTCTGCTATATTTGACTCAATAAATTACCCTATCTGCAGTGCTGGCTCCACCTCGTCTCTCCCTCCAACATAAATATAGTAAATACCTGTATAGTTTGAATATCCTATACTATAAAACCCCTGTGTCCCTGCGTACTCTCCTGTCCCTGCGTCCGTGCTTCTGCGCTACTGCGCATATGTAGCATGGGCAGCCATTGGGACTGGAGGAGGACATGGCAAGGGGGCCGCGCGCATGCGCACTGATGTGGCCGGCGGCGGTCATGGGCGTGCGCACTGATGTGGCCGGCGGCGGTCATGGGCGTGAAGTCCTGGGGCGGGGTTTTGCAGGAGATTGTGCTCTGTCATCAGTCTCCCAGCAGCGATCACTGCTAGGAAACTGTTAGATGGCGAAACCGCCGTCTATTTACACTGTACATCACTGTGATCTATAGCAGCGCTGTCCTGGGGACAGCCGTGTGACATGGCTGTCCCCCTGGGAGGCTCAAGAGCAATCGGCTGTCATAGGCTGATGACATCTGACCTGCTGCATGCTTGTTCAGGGTTTATGGCTGAAAGTATTTGAGGCAAAGGATCAGCAGGATAGCCAGGCAACTAGTATTGCTTCAAAGGAAATAAATATGGCATCCTCCATATCCCTCTCACCTCGAGTTCACTTTAATAATATAAGTAGGCTTGGTTCAAGTAAAAATGTACTACTTATAAGGATGACAGCCAGGCCTTAATTGCACATAATGGACTTGATTCACTAAAGCGTGATAACTCAGTTATCACGTGTAAAGGCTTTGCACGTGCAACGCATGTGTAAAGGCTTTGCACGTGCTAAGTATCATTATCACGTGCTATGTATCATTATCACGTGACGTCACTGCAGATCATGCGAATTGAATGTAGATCATGAATTATACTTTGTATGTGATAATGATACTTAGCACATGATATCACGTGCAAAGCGGCTTATCACTGTCGTGCTTAGTGTTAGCATGCTTTAGTGAATCGAGCCCTGTCTGCAAGTATTAACTTTTGTAGTCCGTGTGTAAGGCTGCCAAGTGCTGTTATGTGCTAGATTCCTTGTTAATGATAACAAAAAGTTTAATTCTACCTCTGCTTTCCAAGGTAGGGAATTCTGTTTAGCCAATCAAAATCTTGGTGGGTAAAGGTAGCCATACATCTAGCGATTCTGATTCAATCGACAAATCGATCGACTTTATTGGGAAATCGACTTCAGTATGGTTGATGGAACGTCGATCAACTAGTGACCCACACACTATAAGTGATATACTATGCGATTTACCTTCACTAATCTATCTGACCAATGTTGTGCCTCTATGCTCTGAATACAAAATAAATTCAGATTCGATTTAATTTAGGGTTCCAACTGCCAGCCAATTGGTCTGTAGTTGCTCACTTTGTTCATTGTGTTTTCTATCTCTTCCTGAGTCAATGGAAAATTAGGTCTCAGGAGTTTGTATTTTTTTCTCACCCCTATTAGCTGGTAAAGGAGATCCCTTTTATACAAGAGAAGAAGAGGAGCACAATAAATCCTGGGTTAGGTAGAAGGTGCTCAGCCTGATGACACAAATTAGGCACAGAAAATTTACTGCAAGCACAATTATACTACAATTAACCCATATCAGGCAGAACACTCACATCCCAGAAATTGGAAGAAGCAGAAGAAACTGATTGACAGTAACTTGTAAAAGGAATTACAATTTTCTGGATAATAAGGATAATCTAAATCTCATTTTTAGAATGTGTTAATGCAAGCTTTGTCTGTCTCTGGAAAACTAGTGCAAAATTTGCACTAATACACAACATAGTTAAAAAGTAACAAGCTTTTGAATGTACAGTATATACTGCAAAAATGACAATATTTCCTATCACCTAGGTATTAAAGCAGACTGAAAATAAACGTATGAGATAGTTATATATGTAACAGCAATAGCATATGGGACCCCCTGTAGTCTCATATTTATATATTCAATTTAAGTGGCTAAATATGATCTCTGAAGTTTATACATCAGCCATCTTAGTGTGATGTACAATCTGGTTAATTCAGGTGCCAAAAAAAAAAAAAAAACACGTACAGGTCAGTGAGATGCAAATAATTCTGAGTTGAAGCCAAGATATGAAAAATTTGCATTAAAAAGTATGCAGTATGAAAATATACCAATCAAATCCTTCCAAAGTGGAATTTGATTGGTTCAAGATGCATAAATCTGCATGCAAAATTTGCATAACCCCGTATTAACTAGAAATTGTTGGTATCTCACTGACCATCCCTACTTACAGAGCAAGGAAATCTCCACACTGTGATTAGTCAGTTGCATCATGTGATTCAGAGTGTCCAGTGGAAGAACAGCAAATTCACCACTCTGTCCTTACGAACGGAAGTGGTGTGAGGTAATCCAATATTTAAGAGAAGCTTGTGGAGTATGTTACCACTTACTTACTTCAGCCATGGTTAGGGATTGATTTTTCACACTGAAATTTTAACTCAATACTTTCACATAAATAAAATGGATTTTCCCAAGATACACACTTATATACAAAGCTGACATTTTTGAAAAAAAAATATGTTGAAGCAAAAATCATCATATTAACTTATTACTACCCAAAGTGATAGTTGTACATGTTGTGTTAATAAACCAAAGGAGAACGTGTGAACACCGAAACTTCATTTGATTATTCAATTATAAAGAAACCTCTAGGATGATTTGGATGAGGACATATTGTTGCAAATTTCCTTAATGGCCCCATGCATAATAAGCACTCCGTGAAATAGAAATAGAAGATCCGTGTGGTAAATTAATATGATGTACTGTAAATGCGGTAATCATCTTTTGCATCACATTAACTTTCTATTAACTAATCAGTTAAAAACCGATGTTAGCCTTAATATGGATCATTTGAAAAAAGAGGCTACTGGTAACAATTGAATTTATTGCGCTATGATCGCAAACAGTATATGAATGTAAATTAAAAGTCGTTCCTAGACATGTTTCCTAACAGACAAAGATGAGGCATTTATTTGTGTGAATAGTAGGGTATTAAAGAGCACCCTGTGTTTGTTCAAAGTTAATGTCAGGACTGTTTAGATCAGGCATGGGCAAACTTGGCCCTCCAGTTGTTAAGGAACTACAAGTCCCACAATGCATTGCAGGATTCTGACAGCCACAGTCATGACTCATAAAGGCAAATGCATTGTGGAACTTGTAGTTCCGTAACAGGTGCAGGGCGGCCGAATTTGCCCATGCCTGGTCTAGATGGTGTAATGGTTAAGGGCACTGTCCTTAGCTGACATAGGTGACTCGGGGTCAAATCTCAGTGCTTCCTATTCAGTAAGCCAGTATCTATTCAGTAAGGAGTCATTGGGCAAGACTCTATCAATGCTTCTGCCTACTGAGCACGCCCTAGTGGCTGCCTCTCAAGTGCTTTGACCCTGACAGAAGAAAAGGGGTATACAAATGTTGGAATTATTATTGATATCAAATGGTGTGAGGTTCCTCATTGGAGAGAGAGTGGAACTCTTGCTTGATTACTCCATGGTCACAGAGTGTGTGGGGGGGGGGAGACCACAGAGCTGGAGGCTAGGCTGTCACAGAGAGTCCTAGCCTCCCGGCAAAGTGCTAAGGCGCTTTTTCCAAGGATGGGGGGGCGGGATTTTACCTTTGTATAAAAAAAGTAGGTAAACAGATGAGAAAATGTCATTTTTATTTTACAGATTTGTTATACTGTCTTTCTGACATCAAATTTTGCGCACACTAATTGTCCGCTTCCATTAGCTCCCAATTAGCAGTGTTTCATTGCATGCAAGCCGGATGGAGAAACGCTGCTTATTCAGACAACAGGCTTGCCATCCAAATCATATGTCAGTACGATTCTGGATGTCATGCTGCAGTTGTTCACAGCACTTATCCAAATCCCTGTAACCGTGCACGGCACAACAATAACGATTTGACTGTGGCTTTGCAGCAGCACCAATGTTGTGTACGATACAGAAACGAATGCGGCACCCAGTGGAAATAAGCCCTAAGGGTGCTCTTTATGGAGAGTTGTACCATTTAAACAGAGATAAAACCTTGAGCCCTGCTTTGAATAGGAATAAAACAAACTGTAAACCTAGCCCATATGCAATTAACTTTTTCTCCTAGATGATATTTCCCACCTTGGCATAAAATGCATTTTAATCCACCAGGAAGCAATAAAATACTCAACATAATTCTGATACTGCTTTTTCACCACCATTTGGGTACTTTTTCCAATTGTAAAATGCTGAAAAGTTATTTTAAAGAAAAAAATGAAAATTATCTCCCAGGAGAAAACTCAGGAGAAAATGTTAATTGCATATGGGCCCTAGTTTCTTAAAACTCTCCTGACTCTGAGCCTAGATTTGTATAGGTCAGAGAATTCCGTCCCTAAACCGGCCCATCTGAAATTCCAGGAGTGGTATCATGAGTTAAAAGTCTTGTCCTGCCTGGTAGGGCGCCAATTTCACTTCTCTCCGTGGAAGTTGTAGTCATAAAGCTATTTTGTTTGCAAAGACTGCTCCCAAGTTCTCTGCCCTCTGCTCTTCTCATATTAAAGGCATTCTGGCAGGTAAATTGACTTAAGCATATGTGCACAGATACCTCCTGCTTGCAGAGACTGAAACTCAATTTGGAGCTTCAGTCCTCGTATAGCAGATATAGCCAATTAGATGACTTGCCTGAAGTGACAGACACATCCTCACAAACACACCTACTGCTGTTTCAATGTCTACGTACGTTGTTTATGCTGTAGGAAAGTTATCTTTGATGGCTTATAATGGACCTCACATGCACAGCAGTGATTGAAACAGCAAGATCTTTATTACATTAAACAATATTTTAACTTTTACTTCTTGACTGTTAAATGATCATGGTGGGCCATTAGAAACTGTTTACCACATCTGTACCCTCCTTTGCAGGATTCGATACCAGCATTCTTCCAATCTGCAGGGATTCTCTTGGATGGATGTTTAACAGACTTGATAGAAACTATGACCTGCTATTGGATCAGTCGGAGCTGGGAAGCATTTATATTGACAAGAATGAACAATGTACCAAGGCTTTCTTCAATACATGTGACACGTACAAGGACAGCTTAATTTCTAACAATGAGTGGTGTTACTGCTTTCAGCGGCAGCAAGGTAAGTACACAAACAACCAAGCTGTATACAAACACAGTCATTTTACAGTGGAAGAAATGGTTAGCATTGTCTGCTAATGGAAGGTGCAGTATGAGCAGTAAAACAAGTACACTTTTAAAAAAATTGTTTTGATCATAACTACATGGCTGTCATTTGTCAGTTCTCAGCAGCAGTTGTGGCTGAACAAACCTTTAACCCCCTTGGCGGTATGAAAAATCCCGCCAGGGGGCAGCGCAGCAATGTTTTTTATTTTTTTTTTTTTTAAATCATGTAGCGAGCCCAGGGCTCGCTACATGATAGCCGCTGCTGAACGGCATCCCCCCGCTTCGATCGCCTTCGGCGATCTCCGATCAGGAAATCCCGTTCATAGAACGGGATTTCCTGGAGGGCTTCCCCCGTCGCCATGACGACGGGGCGGGATGACGTCACCGACGTCACTGACGTCGGGACGTCATTGGGAGTCCCGGGCCACCCCTCGGCGCTGCCTGGCACTGATTGGCCAGGCAGGTCTGGGGGGGGGGGGCCGCGCGCCGCAGCAGATAGCGGCGATCGGGCGGGGGCCGGCGGCGATCAGAGTGCTGGCGCAGCTAGCAAAGTGCTAGCTGCATCCAGCAAAAAAAAATTATGAAAATCGGCCCAGCAGGGCCTGAGCGGCACCCTCCGGCGGCTTACCCCGTGTCCAGCACGGGGTTACCGCTAAGGAGGTTAAAGAGGAACTGTAACTGAAATATTTAGCTTTTCTCAAATAGCTCATCAGGGCATCTGAATGGCTGACATTGTGGTGAAACCCCTCCCACAGTGTGATGTCAGGACCTAGGTCCTGACAGTTTCCTTTCTGTGAGCCTTGTTGTATTGTGGGAAGTACCGTCTTTTTCCAACTGCCATGCAACCAGCATCTCCCTCTGTGCATATGTATATCTATAAAAATAAAAAATAAAAAAAAACAACAACAACCTTTTAGCCTATCGCATTGTTAGCCAATGTGGTTATAGATAATGGCAGTTGGTGTTATCTGTTCTTTTTTATGTCTACAAATAGTAAAGATGATGATGTGCAGGCTGATTGTGTATCAAACAATATGAACAAACTAGTTGACCTAAACACGTTGAAAAACAGGCTCTAGGTCTGTCACGCCACAGCCGCATTTCAGTGTGCATGCGCGCACACCCATCCGCCCGTGCACATGCCCACCCGGCTCTATGGCCCTGTCTTCCTTTCCCGATGGCTGTCCGTGCTGTACATGGGCAGTAGCACAAATGCACGGACACAGGGACAGGATGACGCAGGGACACTTAGGTTTTATTATATAGGATTACATGGTGAATATCAATCATTTCTTATGTTATAAACTGAACAGAGGCGCCAAAAGGATAAAAGCAATATTTAAAATATTTAAAAATGCTTAGGAGGCAGTGGTGGACTTACCTCCCTCAAGCAGACACAAAAAAAGTGTAGTAGAAAAAACAGTACATTTATTGGCACACTCCGGGATTTTTATACAACGCGTTTCGCAGGTCTATACCCGCTTCATCAGGCAATGGAGGTAGGAGTACACAGCAGAATGTCTGAAACACACCTGGCGCCTTTCAATCATTTCTTGATCTCTACTATTTTTTATCTTCTCACTTTGCAATGTATTAATTTAATTTTTCCCCCTTTTTGCTAAAGCTTCTCTTTAACATACCCTGCCACTGGCTTAATGGACTAAATTCCAGATCTCTGCCTTGCAGTGAAAACACAGCAGCCTGGAACTCTCCAAACTTTGTACATGTTATGCTGAAGGACAACTGTAAAAGGAGGGATATGGAGGCTACCATATTTATTTCCTTTTAATCAATGCCAGTTACCTGGCTATCCTGCTGATCCTCTGCTTCTAATACCCTGAACAAGTATACACAGATCAGGCGTTTCTGACATTCTGGTCATATCTGACAAGTTTAGCCACATGCTTCTTTCTGGTGTTATTCAAACACTACTGCAGCAAAATAGACCAGCAGGATAGCCAGGCAACTGGCATTGTTTAAAAGGAAATGTTCCATCTTCTTCTCATTTGTCCTTAAAGGACAGTAAAGTATAGGAAAGTGGAAAATCACTCTAAAAAGTGCTAGAACAGTGTGATTTTCCAAGTGTTTTTTTTTTTTTTTTTTACAAAAGCTGTACACTTCCAGCTCTACTGTACCAAAAAATAACTGCTACACCGAAACCCTCCAAAAATCGCTAGGCATAACAAGAACATCGCTAGGCACATGCCTAGAATCACTAAAATCACTTCTAAAAACGCTTAGCGTTTGCGATTATGCTAGTGTTTTTAGGTGTGCACCAGCTCTAAGGAAGTATTGTACTTATCTGATAAAGTTGTTTGAATGGTTCCTTTGCTGTTAATAGAAAAAGTAATATCAAGAGAGACTAGGGTCAAATATAACATTATGCAGCAACTATGCATCAATCATTCCTCAATCATAATAAATTAATTTCCTACCTTGCACCAATATCAGATTTCAGTGGAAACGGGATTCAATATTAATCAAATTGTTTCAATTCTCTCCTAACATTTTTCTGTTAAATAAAAAGTAGGGATGGGACGAATCCACAATTTCTTCGAATCCGAATCCGGATCCGAATCTAAAAAGGTTCTCGAATATCTCGAACCTTTCGAATCCCGAATCTAACGAATCCTGCACATACGAATTGTGCGATCCGTGGTATAGTTGCCCGCAGTATAGGTAGCGAGGTAAAGGTGCCTTCAGTATAGCTAGCTAGGTATGGGTGCCTTCAATATTGGTAGCTTTCAGTATAGGTAGCAAGGTATATGGGCCTTCAGTATAGGTAGCAGGGTATATAGGCCTTCAGTATAGGTAGCAGGGTATATGTGCCTTCAGTATAGGTAGCAGGGTATATGTGCCTTCAGTATAGGTAGCAGGGTATATGTGCCTTCAGTATAGGTAGCAGGGTATATGGGCCTTCAGTATAGGTAGCAGGGTATATGGGTCTTCAGTATAGGTAGCAGGGTATAGGGGCCTTCAGTATAGATAGCAGGGTATATGTGCCTTCAGTATAGGTAGCAGGGTATATAGGCCTTCAGTATAGGTAGCAAGGTATATGTGCCTTCAGTATAGGTAGCAGGGCCGGGCCGAGGCATAGGCTGGAGAGGCTCCAGCCTCAGGGCGCAGTGTAGGAGGGGGCGCACAATTCATTTAGCTGTCATTCCTAATTGTGTTTGAAGCAGAAAGAAATAAGACAAGGGGATACATAGCAGTGACTGCAAGCCAGATAACTAGATATTAAGGTGTTGGGGAGGTTGTGGGCCCTGTGGCACCTCTTAGTCTAATAGCAATCAGTGTGTGATGGCTGGGGGGGAGGGATGGAGGGGCGCACTTTGGTGTCTCAGCCTTGGGTGCTGGAGGACCTTGTCCCGCCTCTGATAGGTAGCAGGGTATATGGGCCTTCAGTATAGGTAGCAGGGTATATGGGCCTTCAGTATAGGTAGCAGGGTATATGGGCCTTCAGTATAGGTAGCAGGGTATATGGGCTTTCAGTATAGGTAGCAGGGTATATAGGCCTTCAGTATAGGTAGCAGGGTATAGGGGCCTTCAGTATAGGTAGCAGGGTATATGGGCCTTCAGTATAGGTAGCAGGGTATATAGAGGCCTTAAGTATAGGTAGGTATGTAGGTAGGTATAGGGGCCTTTAGGTAGGTAAAGGGACCTTCAGTATAGGTAGCAGGGTATAGGGCCTTCAGTATAGTTAACAGGGTATATAGAGGCCTTAAGTATAGGTAGGTATGTAGGTAGGTATAGGGGCCTTTAGGTAGGTAAAGGGACCTTCAGTATAGGTAGCAGGGTATAGGGCCTTAAGTATAGGTAGGTATGTAGGTAGGTAGGTATAGGGGCCTTTAGGTAGGTAGGTATAGGGGCCTTTAGGTAGGTAGGTAGGTACGTATAGGGGGCCTTTAGGTAGGTATAGTGGCCTGTAGGTAGGTAGGTAAGTATAGTGGCCGGTAGGTAGGTAGGTATAGTGTCCTGTAGGTAGGTAGGTAGTTAAAGGGACCTTCAGTATATGTAGCAGGGTATAGGGCCTTAAGTATAGGTAGGTATGTAGGTAGGTAGGTATAGGGGCCTTTAGGTAGGTAGGTATAGGGGCCTTTAGGTAGGTAGGCACGTATAGGGGGCCTTTAAGTAGGTAGGTAGGTATAGAGGCCTGTAGGTAGGTATAGGGGCCTTTAGGTAGGTAGGTAGGTAAGTATAGGGGCCTTTAGGTAGGAAGGTAGGTATAGGGGCCTTTAGGTAGGTAGGTAGGTAGGTACGTATAGGGGGCCTTTAGGTAGGTATAGTGGCCTGTAGGTAGGTAGGTAGGTATAGTGGCCGGTAGGTAGGTAGGTATAGTGTCCTGTAGGTAGGTAGGTAAAGGGACCTTCAGTATAGGTAGCAGGGTATAAGGCCTTAAGTATAGGTAGGTAAATAGGTAGGTAGGTATAGGGGCCTTTAGGTAGGTAGGTATAGGGGCCTTTAGGTAGGTAGGCACGTATAGGGGGCCTTTAGGTAGGTAGGTATAGAGGCCTTTAGGTAGGTATAGGGGCCTTTAGGTAGGTAGGTACATATAGGGGGCCTTTAGGTAGGTATAGGGGCCTGTAGGTAGGTAGGTATAGTGGTAGGTAGGTAGTATAGGGGGCCTTTAGGTAGGTATAGGGGCCTGTAGGTAGGTAGGTATAGTGCCCGGTAGGTAGGTAGGTAGGTACGTATAGGGGGCCTTTAGGTAGGTATAGTGGCAGGTAGGTAGGTAAAGTGGTAGGTAGGTAGGTAGGTAGGTAGGTAGGTGTCGCTCACCCCCATGGCCTCCTCCGTCCCCTGTGCCTCCTCGCTCACCCCTGCATAAGTATCAACTTACATGTCCAGTGGAGCGCAGACAGAGCGGCAGACCTCTTCCTTCCTTCTCGGTTCCCTCTAGTGGCCGGACCGGCTTTTACTGATGACGTCATTGTAAAAGCCGTCACTAGAGGGAACCAGGAAGTCAGCGAGAGGTCTGCCGCTCTGTCTGCGCTCCACTGGACGGGTGAGTTGATACAAAGTATGCGGGCGGCCGGGCGGAGGAGGCGCGGGGCGGTCGGAGGAGGCGCGGGTCGGAGGAGGACGAGTGCGAGCGGCGGATGCGCGGCGATGCAGCGTCGGGATTCGGCGGATTCGTAAAGTGGAAAATGGCGTCGGGATTCGAATCCACGAATCTCGAATATTTCCCAATATTCGAGGGATTCGTGGATTCGCCGGATTCGTCGTCCCATCTCTAATAAAAAGTCACTGATCACCACCATTCCTACCCCAATTTGTTTAATATAAATTATACTTTGGACTAGGGATGGTCAATAACTTGCAATACGTTTTAATAATCTATTTGCAATAATTTTGTTTACTTAATTTTCTTATATCTTCTTATATCTATTACAGATCCTCCTTGTCAAACAGAGCTCAATAATGTTCAAAAGCAGCAAGGATTAAAGAAGCTTCTTGGTGAGTTAATTTACATTTTTAAGTTAGAGTAGGTTCACGTTTGTTTTAAAAACATATCGGTTGCTCTGTTTTTTGGCTCGGATCAGAAATGGAGCTATGGATACCAATGTTAAAAATAGCAGCCTTCTTTACTCAATTTCAAAATGGATCTGTGTGCATTCAGGGGGATCTGTTTTCAAAAACTGAACGGACTGTCCAGATATGCATGATTTTCACAGATACACAGAGGGGTAGTGAAAATCAATAGTAAAACGGATCCCCCTCTACACAGGCAGCTTTGGACACAGAAACTGATCCATTTTCTGTGTCCCAGCCTATGGGTGAGGAGGGGCCCGCCATGCTGGAGAAGGGAAGCCAGGATGGAGTGACAGCGGTCGGCAGGGAGGGGGGTTGCCCTTTTGGTCCCCCCCCCCAAAAGATGTTAAAATGTAATGTCTGCAGCGAGCGGGGAAGTCTACCTTCTTTCCTTACTTCCTCCGTTCACCGCGTCAATTCCTGCAATGCCGCCGTCCCAAGTATAGAGGGTGACATTGCAGGAAGTCAAGCGGCGAGCTGTGGAATGCAAGGAAAGAAGGTAAGCATCCCCGCTTACGGCCAGCATTAACAAGTTTTGCGCAAATAGCTGGAGGGGAGCGGGGACGGGGGATCCAAGTGGGGCGAGCCAATAAAACACATAGGTATTGTAATACATCATTTTCCTTAACCACTTAAGAACCACAGGCTTACACCCCCTGCTCCTTAGTGACTATTTTTTACAATTCAGTGCTCTGCAGCTTTAACAGCTCGCTGCAGAGCCATACAACTTAGCACACAAATTAATTTTTCCTCCTTTTGTTGCCACCAACCCGTCGCTGCTTCAGGCTTTGTTTTTTTTTATTTATTCATGTATTTGTTCTTTTATTTTAAATAAATGTTACTATTTTTTTCAGCCTATAAGAGGGGATTTTAAATGGAAAGGTTGCCCACAAATGCGCTCCTCGTTCTAATATCAAATTACTAATCACCTTACTACACTTTAGCTCTTTTGGATCTCTCCTGCATAAAAAGTGGGTGTATCACTTAATATATAATAATCAATGAAGTTAGGGTAATATGCATGAAATCCCTAGAATGTTCTCATAGGATCAATATATAAAAATATATAAAAAAAACAATAAAAGCTTTTATGTTTTTTTTGTATATTGATCCTATGAGGACATTCTAGGGATTGCATGCATATATGGAAACTGAGTTTAAAGTAGATATGAGATATTGTTGAGCGCTCTGCATATTACCCCAACTTCATATATAAAAGGGGATTGTGTAGTGAGGCGATCTAGAGGCGCCGAGTGACAGGGCTGTCTCCAGTACAGCGCTGCGCTGTTCTTTACAATGTAAATAAGTGGCCATTTCTTTTTTTTTTTCTCGATCACCGCTGGCAGACTGTTGATGGCACGGAGTGCCGTCACGCAAGCGGGGATGCTCGCACCACGCAAATCTCCTTCCCAGATGGTCCTGGGGGGGGGGGAACTCTGCGGCCACCGATTGGCGTTAGGCGGTTTGCAGAGTGGTTAATGCTTTTAGAGGTTAGTTGAGTTGTTCTACAAGATCCAATCTTGATCCATCCACACATTGCTAAAACTCTTTTGTACTTGCTAGAAACCTCCTTCTACTTTTTCGAAAAATCTTCTCATCTGCTTGTAGCCAAGATCCTTGTTTCTTCAAGTTTTGTCAGTTGCTTGAAAGGATATTACTGTCAGCGTTCATCCTCTTTTAGCTCCAGCACTTAACCAATGTAATCCCAGTGGCCATGCTTTCATCTGTACATGCAGCCAGGTAATGTGGCACACTTATATCAGAGGTGGCAGAAGACTCAAATAATCTCTGCCAATTCTCATTTGAATTTTCTGCCACCACTTACCGTACATGAGGCAGCTGCATCACCCTGCAGCACGTTTAAAAATAGACGCAGCTGGTGGGATCACATTAGTGTCAAAGCTGGAAAAGGACGCCGGAGAGACTGTTTCTTCAAGCAAGCTGATAAGACTTTAAGCAACACATGGGTTTCTGGCTGAAAGTGTGATGAGACCATTCTTCAAGAAAGATAAAAGAAGACTTCTAGCAGTTAGGAGAGGGCTTGAGATGGAACCTGAAGATTCATATCAGGGCACAGCGCAAAACATATTAGGAAAAAAAATGAATCTTTGGGTGTTTTTTGGGGGGTTTTTGTTAGTCGCTTTGTTATTAGGGACATGGAAGCTGCCATATATACTTCCATTTAGAACAATATCAGTTTCCTGGCATCCATAGAGCCCCCATAGACCACTTTTGTATTCCAACCAGGCGTGTGGATGAGCAGAGAATTTGCTTCAACCAGAAAGTGGAAGTGGCAGCTAGGAAATTAAAGCTGCTGACAGCTGTATTGATTTATCAGCTTCAATCTACGGTAATTCTTCACTGACTGGTGCCTTTGATTTGATAACTGCTACATTCTTTTTAGTGCCGATTTGCATATCAGATGGATTTCTCTCTACCACATTTCAGAATCTTTAAAACTAGGTTATTAAAAAAAAGAAGACTTTAAAATAGTGTGATCCAAAGTTGCAGTTAGCCATTGCATCTTTCTTGGGGACGTTTTGCATGCAAGCTGACTGATTTGCTTGTTCTAGTCTAAAAAATAAATTAGAACTAAACTCAGAACTTCCCCTCTGCTCTGAAACATTAGCCACAGCATAATAACCTTTAAGTAAAATACATTCTTCATTACAATTTATGAAAATCCTAAAAAAAAAAAAGCTGACGTTTTACTTGGTTTTTACTCCTTCAGAAGGCAATGAAAGGGTTAAGCCTCAGTTCTCACTAAATGGAGAACTGGCAGAGCTCTCCTCCAATATATTCACAGTTGCAAATAACAATTAATTACACAGGTTTATCTGCTTAAGCAAACACAGGACAGAGAAGTTAATTTTTTCCAGCAACTATGTGTGGAAAAAGACTTGTCATTGTGTGCTGTGCAAGAGTTCGGGTCCACTTTATGTAAGTAATATATTTAGATGGGCATAACTACTTGCAGTTTAACACAATTCTATAAAGCTTTTAACCGCAGTTGTGCCCTTCTCTTTTCACCAGACATGCATAAGTGCTTCAGCACAGTAGGGTAAGCGTGTAGGCTATACAGGATTACTTTAAACTGCTATTACTGCTTAGAAAAGAATGGAGAAAAAAAACATTTATAAGGAATGTTGTTTACAATCCAAGGTGAAATACCAGCTGTTGGTGTTTGAAATAACAAACAACCCATTCCTATGATAAAACACAAGTGCATCAATTATGTCCTGCTGTACAGTGTCAATATATATCATAACTATGAAAAGGTTATTTTAGAGAATGCCTCTCAGTCCCTTATGCCAGCAAAATATTGTCAATGCAATCAGTCAAATATTAATAATGCTTCCTGTTTCCAAAGGACACTACATTCCATCATGTGATGAAGACGGCTATTATAAAGCAGCACAGTGTCACGGAAGCATCGGTCAGTGCTGGTGTGTTGACAGATATGGAAATGAAGTCACTGGCTCCAGAAAAGTTGGCGCAGTGGAATGTGGTAATCATCTGTTATCTCTTAACTAATCAAATTATAAACACAGTCATGGATCCTGTATTACAAAAAGGCTAGACAGTATTTTGCCTTTGATATCGGTGCTTGGACCTTGTATTAATATTTGAACAAAATAGTGATTGACTTACTCTGACCTTTTACAGAAACGTATATGTTAATTATTGTTAGCTCATATTTTTCTAATAAAAAAAATGTCTTATGCAGATCAACTATATAAACTGCATCTTAGCAAATTACATTGCTAATCTTTACCCCACTGTATTATGTAAATATTGGGACGGGATGGTCCATATAAAAATAAAAAAGGCAACTAGGATTGTCTGCCTGTTCCAATAAAATGATCAGTTCCACTTAATTTTCAGTAAGAAAAAACTGCACCCCTATAGACATATAGCACACTTGGCAAAGGCATAATGATAAAATAGTCACTGTTGTACACCCAAAAGCCATTGGTGGTAATGGATTCTCAAATCTTGACTCGTTTCGATATTTAGGAAAAATTGCTGAAAAACTATATTATGTCAGAAATACAATTTTAACCACTTCACACCAAAGGGGTTTTTACCCTAACGGACAAGAGCGATTTTCACCTTTCAGTGCTCATCCCTTTCATTTGCCAATAGGTTAATCACTACTAATCACAATGAAATGATCTATATCTTGTTTTTTTCACCACCAAAAACACCATTTTTTCTATGGTGTTTTTTTTTTCACTAATCTCACATACACGCACGCGGGAATGCACGTGCGCATGCAGGAGTGTGCATGTGCACAGCGACAGCAGCGCTGTTTGACTTATAAAAATGTCCTGGAGCCGTTAAGAGGCTCTAGCAGGACGTTTTAATAAGTCTGCTTGTCATTAAGTGGTTAAAGCATTTTACAATTGATTGCATATATAAGTATGTGCACTAACCACCGCAAGATATGTTTGCACTTACATACACACATCAAGCTAGAACAGGGAGGGGAGGTTAAGCAAAAGTTATTTTAAGGTCTTCACTGCCTATAAAGGCACAGACCCTATTACTCTTATTTCCATCCACATGAAGAATACAACCTATGAGGTGCTTTACTGCAGTAAAGGGGAAGGATAGATGGTACTTTTGCCTTATGGAGATGTGAAGATTGCAGAGCCCGATTGGAGTCTCCTGTCCAGATTTTAGTTTTGTTAAAGGTCCGGTTCACATTGGACTAAAAAACGGTCCGTTTAGCAGACCGTAATGGAGCGGACCCTTAAAGAGGCGAACAGATCCTATGTTATTCAATAGGATCCATTGACATTGTTATTTGAAGGAATCTATTCACCCCATTCTGCCAAACAGACTGCAAGTTTGAGTCTGCATCGATTTTTCCAGATAGATACTTCTGTCACATTGACCATGCTCTAACGGAACAGAGGGTCAAGGATGTTTTTCATCCTTGCAAGTGTGAACTGGGCCTTAGTCACTAAAGTGGTAAAAGTTAGATACTGTCATCAAATTCAGAGACTAACTATGTCTTATGAGTCTCAAAGGAAAAATGTTGATGGGGCCCTCTACCCTTCACACTCTTGGACATCTTCCCTTCCCCTACTCCCTGAGGAGGAAAGTTTATAATCCCCTCCACCGATAAAATGCCTAACAATTAATGTTGGACAGTTGGTCTCTTAAAACATAGTACTAGAAATAGTTTAGGCCATTATGGCTATTGCAGCTGTTGCAAGGTCCTTGCCCAAATTTTCTTCATAGGCAAAAATAGTACCGAACCTTAAAAAAAAAAAAATTGTTGAAAGTTATCCTTGTATTACTATTGATAAATACATTTAAAATGGAATAGATTTGTATGTGAATGATGGGTTTCGAACGGACAGAGGCCTTTTTTATAGTGATGTAGTCTTTTTTGAAAGAATATGTTTATTGAATTTTACATTTTAAAACAATAACAACAATAGTGTCAGATAACTGACTGACACTGTAAAAATCAAACAGTCTTGTCTATTATTAATACAATGCATGACTTGTAAGGGTTTCCGATTACAGCGGATATTAGGCAAAGTGTGTAGAGTCATAGAGTTCAAATCAGGAACCCAGATTTAGAAAAGCAGTATATAGCAGTTAATTAGTACACATCAAAGTTTATAGTTCCAACTCGGTTATCACCCCCCTCAGAGAAGCTCAAGGTTACTGAGAACACACTGACCACAGCACTCAGTCATCAAACTGAAGTTTGAAGCGTGAGATCCAGCTAGACCAGACCTTCCGGAACTTTTTGGGGCATTTACGCTTAATATACACTTTTCGAAGTAGCACCAGTTCTCTATGTACATAAGCGACCCAGTCCTTTTTTCTTAGGGCCTATAGGTTGTTTCCATTTAATGGCTATTAGTTTCCTGGCATAGGAAATGAGAGATCTGAAGGCTAGCGCTTTGGGCACTGATAGCAAGTCATCTGGTATATTCCCTAGCAGCATTTGTTCTGGAGTTAACTCAATTACAACCCCTAGTATCCGTTGTAGCTCTGCATGGATCTGGTGCCAGTAAGAAAGAACATGTGGGCAGAGCCAGACCATATGAAAGAAGTCAGCGTCGGGTTGCTGGCATCTGTCACACCCCCCATTAGCAGCCGGATCAATTTTTTGCAATCTCTTTGGAGTTAGATAGCTTCTATGCAGAAATTTCAAGGCAACTAACCTATCACATGCTGCAACATTAGTAGTAACAAAGTAGCTCAGTATCGAGGACCAGGCCTCCGGGGTTAGACCTGGGATATCTGCTTGCCATGCCAAGAAGACTTTATTCATTTTTGGTTGACCCTTTGCAGGAAGTGTCTTATATAGGACTGAAATGACATGCTCCACATCGTTTTTGATTATTTCTCCCTCGGTGGCATGCGACCGCACCAGTACTGGTCTGTTCCTAGATAGGAACTGCGCCTTAAAAGCATGATTCACCTGCATGTACCTAAAGAACATGTGATTGGGGAGGTTATATTCCCGTTTAAGAGATGCATATGATTTAAGTTTATCCCCCTCAATTATATCCCTTAATTTGAAGATTCCACAGCCTGCCCAAGCCTTTGGATCTGGGATCGTTAGAAATTCAGGCAGAGAGGGGTTCATCCAGAGTGGTGTGTGTGGGGAGATTTGGCCTGGTTGGCACAGGGCTGAGTTAACTTTCTCCCAAACCTGGGTGGGCATTAACATGTTTGGTGTAGCTCTAGGGATATTTTTGCTACCTCTAAATGGGAGGCTGGACAGAGCAACCAGAGAGCCCATAATTTCTGCCTCTAGTGCCGTTGCCGGGTTATACAGTGACTGGTCAAACCACCACCGTACCGTGACCAGGGCGGATGCCCAGTAGTAGTGTTCAAAGTCCGGCAGACCTATACCTCCACTGTACTGATCAAGCTGTAAAGTTGTAAGTGCAATGCGTGGGCTTTTAGGGTACCATAACAGCGAGGTAATGGCCTTGTTTATTTCTTTAAAATATTTAGTTGGGATGAGCATAGGACTGTTTCTGAAATAGTATAGGAATTTAGGTAACATGTTCATTTTAATAGCATTGGCGCGCCCCATTAGAGATAGTGGGAGAGTCTGCCACACCTTACATTTTTGCTTAAGTTTATAAAGTATCGGTTCTAGGTTTAGGTTGTAATAATCTTTGATGTCTTTTGTAATCCTAACGCCCAGGTAGGTGAATTCCGACACCCATTGCAATGGGGTTGGTGCTGGGAGCACAGGCACCTGTGCGTCCAGGGGGAGGATGATTGATTTGTCCCAGTTTACTTTGAACCCGGAATACTTTCCATAATCCTAGATAAGGGCTAATGCTGTTACTAAGGAGGGGCCTGAGTCTGACAGGTACAAGAGGAGGTCGTCTGCGTATAATGATACTTTTTCCTCCCTTGTACCATATCGTAACCCTTTGATTAAGTTATTATTGCGTAGCAATATGGCCAGGGGTTCCACCGCCAGCGCGAATAGAGTTGGGGAGAGGGGACGTCCCTGCCGAGTTCCCCTTGAAAGAGCAAATGGCTCGGACACGGATAGGCATGTGCGCACCCTTGCCCTCGGAGCCGTATACAGAGTTCTGAGCCAGCCCACAAATCTATTGCCTAGCCCAAAACGCAGCAACGTCTCCCATAAGAAGTTCCTGTCTACCACGTCAAAAGCCTTCTCGGCATCTAATCACACTATTATTCGGTCCCCCATCTGAGTATGCGTAATAGATAGATTAGTCATTAATCTCCGCAGATTTATATCCGTCCCTTTTCCTGGGATAAATCCCGATTGTTCCGGATGAATAATTTTAGTTAGCAATGTGTTAAGTCTGATAGACAAAATTTTAGCTAGTATTTTGTAGTCCTGGTTGAGCAGTGAAATCGGTCTGTAAGATTTGCATAGTGCAAGATCTTTTCCCTTTTTGGGGAGAACCGTAATCAGTGCTTCGCCCATAGACTCTGGTAATTTGTTGTTGTCTAGCGCAAATTTGTAAGTACGTCGCAATCATGGGACCAGGATCTTACATAGTGATGTAGTCTTAACAATTAGACATACTGCACAGGAATACTTTTGTATGAATATATTTTAATTACCATTAACTAAAGCTGTATTCTTATCCGAGTTACTACCATCTATCAATTTATTCTTATGAAAAATACTTTAAAGGCTAATTAAACTTATTTTTATTATGGCAGGTGGTGACACAGATACATCTGGTGATTTTGGCAGTGGGGACTTTCATGACTGGTCTGATGATGAAAATGATGATGCTGAAATGATGAACGACGAAGACGAGATTGAAGATGATGATGAAGACGAAGGAGGTGACGATGATGAAGAAGATGAAGATGGATATATTTGACATAAAGTAATGCAAGATAATTCTATTTTTCATGTCGACAAAGAAAAAGACATCCCTTAGGAAATACCTTTTGCTCACTTTGCCACCAAGAAAAAAGGATTTGAAATAAAAACAAAACATGTATATTTTGTATGATCATACCAGTTATTAAAACTGGAGTCATAGACTTATGTTTCAGAGTCATTTATGTGCTTTTGAGCTTTTATATGCTTTTGAAAAGAAGAAAAATGCATTGGAAGTATAACCTGAAGGAAGTCATACAACCTGCACATGTCAGCTAAAGACAAAATAATTCAATCAAGTGTAAAAGCACAGACCAATGACTAGACATCTGTGCATCCCCCAAGCGGAAGATGAGATGTACTGAAAAAAAAAGTGAGAACTTATGTTAGTGACAAACTTTGACAATGAAAACTCTCCTTGTTTTGTTTACATTTATTTCCTCAGAATATGCAGAAATGTGTTTATTTGTTTAGTGGGCTTTTAGACCTGTTGTCTTATTATGTAGTTTTTTTTTCCTTGATACTTTATTTAAAAGCATAGTATGACTATTAGTCAACCAGCATGATGATACGTATGCTCTAGATAATCCAGTTTTCACAGAATCGTGTTCTACCTGAGCAGATAATCAGAACTGCTCTGCTGAAAAGTATGTTGTAAGCAGAACTGGTACAAAACAGATGAGACCCCTCCTCTGCAGAAAATTACACATTCAACATCATAAGCAAGATAACGTTTAGTGTTCTTCCATATCATCGTTAAAGTGAATCCACGGTAAAAAAAATTAAACAAAAAGAGTTGTTGTTATTAGAGAATGGGTTTTTTTTCTTGATTTTTTTATCTCGCTTTGTATTTTACTATTTGTAATTTCTATGAAAGTTACAAAATTGTTTCTATATTGTTGGATAGGTAAATCATACACAGATCTAAAGGCAAGTTGGGTACAGTGGACCCAACTGAAAAAACTTGCTGCTTGCTAAAGATCTGAAGTTTTTTTTTGTTTTTCCACTTTTTCACTATAAGTTTTGATTTCTTTTGGTGAACGGAGTTACCTTTCATGTTGGGAACACAGTAGCATACAGCGCCAGTTGATTGCACATCATGTACAATTAAGTACAGCTGCATGGTGCTGTGTGCCTTAGACCACAGGGAGCCCATATTCCATCTGGTAGCAAATTCCTGCTGTTAATCTCACTCAAATCTTAGCAATATTTTAAGTTGACCACAAATCACCCATGTCCGTGGCAAAACACAACATTTTTACAACTATTTGGTTTATCCAATGAAACCAGACTATTGCATGTTACAGCTAATGGAATCTGCAAAAATGAGTATGAGGCTCTATTTTTGTACTTTAAATGTATTTGTGTAATACTCAAGTCATTCAAAGTTTAGCACCCTTTAATCAAAACACAACGCAGCCTTAGCAATTATCAAAATTATTTTTATATCTAGCCACTTAACCTAAATAAAACTAGCCACCACTTTATACTAGAGATTATAGTTGCTAAATAAGCTTTCAAAGTGATTCACATTGAAAGCTCGCACTGTTGTTAAAGATTGCTGGCAACATTTGATGGGAAGGTGAGGAAGAAAAGCATTCTAGGAAATGTAGGTCTCTCAGGCTTTTCAAGAATCAAAAGCATTGTCTCTTTGATAAATGAGTTGGTATAAGGAAGCAAAAATTATATCTGTGCTTTAATGCCAGTTATAGAGTTCTAAATTGTTTCCAATACCATTTTATTTTACAGTCGGTATTTTATTTTTCTAAGATAGTATCATATTATCCAATAGCTTGGTTTTTTTTTCTACACATTCTATATATTTATTCATATTATTTTACACTGCCATTGCAGCAGGAGTGGCAGTGTTAGTGATTTTAGTTAGTGATTGTGTACATGAATGTGTACTTATTCACTTGCAAAGGCTTCTGGGAGGAGAAGCTGGTTCTGAAAAACTGTAGTAAGCGGATACATCTTTTCCACTAATACCACATCGCACCTTGGCCATGCTTACACAAGACACATATTCATACATATACAGTATACAGTAACTTGCACAAGTCCCTTCTTTGAATTCTTCAATGTTTTATTCTGCAGTACCCCTAATAAGGTAGAATGGGCAGAAATTGCAGGATGCAGATTTGAAAAGCTGGTAGAGTCTTTCCTAAAATGATCTACAGCTGTGATTGCAGCCAAAGATGGCACTACCAAGTACTGACCTCCTATGCACAATAAAAAGTTTAAACCTTTAGTGCCTATGAACATGAACCATGCAAATGCACTACTACTGCAATATATAGCATCTGTACTGCATTTGTACCGTAGGCTTTTATGCATTTTAATTTTCTGAGTGTAGTAAGACGCAACCTGCTACATTTGCAAAATGTAATGCATTGGCAATTAAAATATGGCAAAAGTGATAAACAGAAAAAACGGTTGTGTACACTAGCCTGTAAAGAACTCTTTAAATCAAATGGGGATAATACATCTTAATTTCATGTCGTAAAGAAATATTTTAAAGCCCAAGGGCCTAAGTTACCTAGATGGGTCATAGCAACGCACATGGCTCACTGAAGAAGATAGGCGCTACGACAACTACTTCTCTTCTAACACAACAGGATCAGACCTTTTGCACTATGTCATGAGACCTGGTCAAAAAATAAAAGTGGCACGCACAATTCAGCAGTTCCTTTTCAATGGAAAACAACAAGGATCAGTGCCTGTCATGCAGATATTTTACAGCATGTTATACCTAGTAGGGTATGCAAAGCAGTACTAGTCACACAGTTATTACATTGTGTTTAGTCAGTTTAGAATAATAGCCATACATGACTATCCTGAGAAATGACCTGTGCGGTTTTTATTTTTATATATAGATTTCTGTAGTTTTACCAGAATGCAATGAGGGATTATGGTAAAGCAGTGGGCATCTGTATATAAAAAATAAACGCATAAACACACACAATCACACACAGAATTATTGACACTGCTAACTAACCCTACATGTATTTATTGGTTGACTTATTCATGCATGACTCTCTAACAGCCATGAATGATGTTCAGAATTCAGAAGTTGGTGACTCCTTACTCAGTAAACTAATTACTTGTTGAACAAGTTAATGAAAATGTAGTTGGTGTGATGATTTTGAATACCATATTAGTGTTATAAGGTTAGCTTATTACTTTATCCTCTTTAGTTGGTGAACAAGAAGCATTTTTAAGGAGCCTTCATCACCAATGAAATTATTTGGCATGATTTTAAAATAAAACATCAGAACGATTTGCAACAGAGCTGAAGAAATAAAGGAATGTTTTATTTTTTATTATTTTTTTTTATTGTTATGTATCTACCATGTGAAATGGATAATGCTTATGATTAATGTGTATGTTTGCATTTAATCCGTAACAGTATAAAAGCTTACTTTAAACACTATATTTATGTTGGCATGTTGTTTCATTGTGAAGACCTTTAACAAAAACTCCACTACCTTCTTGTATTCCAGTAAGATACCCCACATGATTGTGGGAATAACGGTGCATTTCTGCACAGTTTACTTTCAGAGTTGGTCCCTTGGAAATTCTTATTTTCCTTTCCACTTTACTGCAAAGAATAGTTGATTTGATTCTTGTCTAAATTTAATGTTTATCTTATGTATAATGGAGAAAAATACAATGCATTTTCTTTTATACAGTTTATGTATAGTTTGCAAAATAAAGACTCTTGTAACCATTTTGTCTCCTTGTGATAACCTCCAGTGTGTGTAACTTCAAAGTATTTATTCAAAAATATTTGGGTACCCTAAGAGTTTTTCATAGGGAGGTCAACAGGCACACAAAGGGCTTAATTCATTAAACCTACCGCGCACAAACAGCACAGGTTAATATTAGCTGCGCACGGTCCTATCAGCGTAATGTGTGCTCTTTACTTATACATGATGCTCCTAACTGCCGTGTAATGTGCTTGTAGTGCAGCTGCAATACTCCACTAGTGCGGCTGCTACTACATTAATTAACAAAGTAGTGGGTGCACTAGTGAAGTACTGTGGTCACGCTATGAGCACATCTCGTGGCAGTTCGGAGCATTGTGGGTAAGTTAAGAGCACACTCTACGCTATTGTGTGTGGTAAGTTTAATGAGTCAAGCGTAAAGAGAGATAAGTCCTTGTGATTATTATCTTGCACTGTGGTCCCTTGCTCTTAAAGGAATACTGTAGGGGGGTCGAGGGAAAATGAGTTAAACTTACCCGGGGCTTCTAATGGTCCCCTGCAGACATCCTGTGCCCGCGCAGCCACTCACCGATGCTCCGACCCCACCTCTGGTTCATTTCTGGAATTTCAGACTTTTAACTGCATTGTCGTGTTCTCGCTCCCACTGATGTCACTATGAACGTACTGCACAGGCACAGACCATACTGGGCCTGCGCAGTACGCTCTTGGTGACAAGTAAGTTCAACTCATTTTCCCCCGACCCCCCTACAGTATTCCTTTAAACATATATTACTGGATTACCTGTTAATATTCTCCCTCCTTTTTCTTTCCTTTTCTTTTCTTTTTGGTACTGTGCATCACGTGTCCATGGTTAGAAAATTGTTAGTAGCCTATCTGGTGTTCAATGTCTCCAGGATTTCTGTGAAAAAAAGTGGTTCAATTAATTTCAAATAATTTTCAAGCATTTTTTTTGTAATCATTTTTTTAATATTGAATTCAATACATATTATTGTATTAAATTCAATAAAAAAAAATAGTTTTCCGCCAGATGTTGATGAAGCAGCCTCATCACCAACAGTTGCCGGGGAACATGTAATCACAGAGGGACAAGCAAATCCACAGAGGGACACGGAAGAAGACACCGGGGAAGCTATCAGAGGTACACAACGAGGGATCAGCACACCAATGGTGAGCATAGGTTAGCTAAGCATAGTTACCCCAGTATAGGTTAGCCCAGGCATGGGCAAACTTGGCCCTCCAGCTGTTAAGGAACTACAAGTCCCACAATGCATTGCAGGAGTATTACAGCCACAGTCATGACTCATAAAGGCAAATGCATTGTGTGACTTGTAGTTCCTTAACAGCTGGAGGGCCAAGTTTGCCCATGCCTGGGTTAGCCACATATAGGTGCTACAGTATAGGTAGCCAGGTATAGGTGCCAGCGCTGTGGAGTTGGAGTCAAGGAGTCCTAGACATTATGGGTACCTGGAGTCGGAGTTGAGTCGGTGGTTTCATAAAATGAGAAGTCGGTTTTGGATGATTTTTATACCTACTACACAGCCCTGATAGGTGCCGCAGTATAGGTAGCCAGGTTTAAATGTCCCTAGTATAGTTGGCCAGCTATAGGTGTAACAGTATAGGTTACAGCAAGGAATAATTGTCCCCAGTATCAGGCGCTGTAGGTGATACAGTATAAGTTAGCCAGGAATATGTGTCCCCAGTATTAGGCAGCTGTAGGTGATACAGTATAAGTTTGCCAGGAATATTTGTCCCCAGTATTATGCAGCTGCAGGGGCTCACTCCCCCCCCTCCTGTTTCATTCCTTATGCCCCCTCCCTCCACTGATCATCCATCCCACCCCATCCCTCCTGATCACCGGGCGCAACATTTGTGATCCCCCTTCCTCCACCGATCACCCCCCTCCTCCTGATCCCCTGGCAGTGCTGTGAATGTTTTATTTCTTATCCCCCTTCCTCCACTGATCATTCATCCCACCCCCATCCCTCCTGATCCCTGGGCGCAACATTCATGATCCCCCTCCCTCCACCGATCAACCCCCTCCTCCTGATCCCCTGGCAGCGCTGTGAATAGAGCACAGGGAGTTTTACTCATCGAGGCTCTTTCCAGCAATACAGTACCCAGGACGCGGCTGATGACGTCATGAGCACATAAGATACATTTCATCTGCTCTCTGAAGACAGCTCTCTGAGAGCTTTTTTTCTCTCTCAGGGTTAACAGATATATTGTGAGGGAATCCCCCTCCCCTCATGGTTCATGCAGCATCAGTTTTGGCTACACTGAAGTGTGAAAGGGATTAGATAACAGTAAACAAATAAGATAAGCATTCAAATGTATACACCAGTACTTAGCAGCACTTTCCAAAAGCTTCCTTTTGCAGTTAAAAAAACATGTTAATCGATAATGTTCCTTTAATCCTGTAAAATGTGATTATGTGAATCTAGCCAGGTTTGGAGACAGGAAGCAATCAGGAAATCTTCCTAAATGTAAGAGCCATAGAAACACATTTCTTAAAGAATGGGGAATGTTTTAAGATTCCTCCACAGATAAAATAGGATACCTTGTTGTGTTCTCGAAGAACACTTACACAGAAACAATAGCTCAACTGCGAATGTTGGGCTATTCATTTTACCACAGCCTGCAAATAATGGCATAGTAAGATAAACAGAGGAAAGTTTTTGTGAACAGCCCATTCTCGAGTTTTCTGTGCATATAAGTGTGTGGTTATTTAGTTTAGTTCAAATTAAATGTACCTCTGCAGAAATGAAGATGCTGACCAAAAAGTAATCTTCTAAAACACAGTAGTTGAAGCCCCCTTACACTTTCTTTGGATATATCATGGCCTGCATAATAAGCACCCTCACAGGATAGAACTTCTGGCTTGATCCAACACTTCATACCCTCAGGTCTTAGATAGAGCCATGTAACAAGCGCACATTCTCAGGTTTAACAAGCTAGTTTTCAAACTCAGCTCAGATAGAATACACCACACTGATTATAATGAGTTTAATTGCACCCTCTTTCAATGGGTTTTAGTTTATATCATACTTAAAAAAACAGAAACCAGAAAATAAACAGGGATGGGAGAACTTTTGTACTGCTACTGGAAATCTAGCCCAAGTTACAGCAGGGCATCCTGAGTTCACTCCTTGAAAAAGGAGGCAGGCTTGCTGAAATGTTCTCCTCCTATCACCCTCTCTTTGCCACCTACAACCCCATTCACTACCCTTAGAAGTAAGGAGTGTGAGAGGAGGGAGCATTGCTGCAAGCCTGCTTCTTCCTGTTTGAACATTTGACTTTGGCCAAAAGTCTTATTTTTGAAGTAGTGATTTTGTAGATGGGGGGGGGGGGGAGGGGTGGAAATGAGGAAAGGAATGGACTATGCACAGAGATAAGTGAATCAAGCATGAACATACTTCTGCACATACCCTATGTAGCTTTGGTGTGGGTCAGGTGTTCTTTAATGAATATCATAAATTGATATGAAACTTACTACAATGCTTCAATACTGTTATCCTCAAACTCATGGCATGGGTCAGGCATGTTTTCCCACTGCTTGATCAAAAACTTTCTTTCAAAGTATGAAAATTAACTTTAGGTAATACCTTTTAATAATTACGGGTAACTGCAGAGAGTTTTCTTGCTGGCTATTATTGTTCAGATTGTCTTTATCAGGAAATAATACAGAGAAATTACAGAAAAAAAATTACTTTTCAACAATTTCTGCTTCAAAATGCAAACAACATACTAAGGGAAGTAGAGAATGTGTGTATTGTACACATAAAACACAGAAGAAGGTGCAAACAACTGTAGCATAAATTAGATGGATTAGTATGCATGGAGATAGTAATTACATGTGATGTGTGAAAAGGCTTATAAGGCCATCTTATGATGAATAATCTAAACAATGGTTATTCGGTAGGGACTGGGGGTAGGTGACTCGGTAGTCAGGATTTTAAAATAAAAGAATGCAGAAAAATAGAAGAAAAAAAATAGCAGAAGACTAGAAGAAGTTAAGTTTAAAGGAGAAGGTGCAAGTTAAAATGTCAGGAGGAAAACAAACGTATACAGAAGTAGATGATGTCACAGGATGCTGGTATACAATAGCATAAAGAAGGTTACAGCTGTGAAGTAGAAATATACAATAAAAGAAGGAAAGGTTTTTTTTACTATTATATTTAACTTATCTTTTATACTACATTTAACCTTAACGTTTTCTTGTTTTTTGTTAATTGGAGGCAGGGCTGCTGCAGCTGGCTGTGCTTAGGCTGTCTCCATAGACCTAACGCAGAGCAGCGCAGGGAGCTCTTGATATTTACCTGATCCAGACTCTACTCTTTCACCAGGGAGCAACGCTTTGATCTGACATCAGTCTCTGGGTGCCGATCACATGATATGACGTGGTTTAAATAGAAAAAGCATCCATGGTCAACAAATCAAGCGACAAAAACCTCCATATGATAATATATAAATTTATTGAAAGGACGTATCCTAATTAAAAACAAACACTTCACCAGTGTAGCTGAGGGGGATGGTCAATAATAGCACAATAATTGCGTAGTAATCATGCAGTGTAACAAGAGGGGTATAGTATGCACAAGGCATGACACATAACCACTTGCGTCCAATGATCGTGTCCTAGCAGCACAAATTACCAATCAAAATCACCACATATATACATATGAATATATAGCTGCTGGTGCAAAGCGCATACATCTAATAAAAAATGCTCGTAACCTCACCTCTCAGATGCACTGCCCCTCTCAGCCTCCGCCGGCTACTGGTGACCTCACATGTATCGCACCTCCTAGCGATCTCCGAAGAAGCACCGCTAGGAGGTGCGATACATGTGAGGTCACCAGTAGCCGGCGGAGGCTGAGAGGGGCAGTGCATCTGAGAGGTGAGGTTACGAGCATTTTTTTATTAGATGTATGCGCTTTGCACCAGCAGCTATATATTCATATGTATATATGTGGTGATTTTGATTGGTAATTTGTGCTGCTAGGACACGATCATTGGACGCAAGTGGTTATGTGTCATGCCTTGTGCATACTATACCCCTCTTGTTACACTGCATGATTACTACGCAATTATTGTGCTATTATTGACCATCCCCCTCAGCTACACTGGTGAAGTGTTTGTTTTTAATTAGGATACGTCCTTTCAATAAATTTATATATTATCATATGGAGGTTTTTGTCGCTTGATTTGTTGACCATGGATGCTTTTTCTATTTAAACTGTGTCAGGTTAGTCCATGGATATGGATGTGTCTATATTGCTCTGTTTTTTGATATTGTGTTTCAGTAATTGTGAAATCTCTTTGATTTCTTCTAGAGCTTGTGATTCTTTCACGATGGATCTTAATCTTTTAGATTCATTGGAGGCTAATTGGGAGACTAATCTGCATAGCATATTTGCACATAAGGAGAGTGTCATTTTAGGGAGTGGCATCTCAAAGGAATTGAAACAGTTGTGCCTGGAACTTAAGGATATTCATGTCAGCTACATCAAGGTATGGTGGAATGTGAGCAGTCTTGAGAACTATGACAGGCAGGGTATTTATCCCAGGGGCTTACGAGTCCAAATCTTCCCCTCATGGTATTTAAACGAGGATGGAAAGAAACTATGGGAGACAGGGCTGTCCAAATGTTCTCATATCATTGTGGACATGCTTTTGCAGCATGATAGAGAACTATTGACTCAATATAAGCGTAAGATCAGTGACCTAAAAGCACAGATTGGACAGATGGGTCCCACGGAAAAAATAGAGTCGTTTATGACTGATCTTAAAAATGAATTGGACAAAATTGAGGCAGAAATCATCTCCAATAAAACGAAAAAACTATCGAGAGATCGGTTGGATTACAGTCTCAAAAGAGCTTATATGTGGCACCATTCCGGTAACCCCAAAGGCAGAAAAGCATGGACCAATAATAACAAATTTAAGACTAAAAAAAAACCCAGTGGTCATTTGGGGGGTGCGCAAGTCAATGTTACTTCCTCTTATATCTCTGATTCAAGCGATGCCTTTGAATCAGACGGAACATCACAATCAATCGCACAGAGAGTGGCAACACCATACGCCCCTAACCAGACCAAGAAAAGCGTCATTAAGAGACGCAGAACGGATAGGAGTTCGCCTGACCAATCAGCCCTTCAGGTAATAAATTTATCTTCGACACCTCTAACAAATGGTGAAATGAATGTGTTATCTAGAGGATTGTCGTTTTCTCCTAATAATCATTTTGATGAATTTGAAATACTAAAAGATCTGTATTTTTTCTGCAGACGATTAACCCTTAAAAAAATATATGACCCTCGTTCTGTGCAAGATCAGGACATACTGGATCAAGGATTTGACCTCAATGACCAACAAGTTTTTGATGACTTATTAAGTCTCCTAAACGAAAATGAAGAACAGGTGAGTGAGGTCACCTTTAAACCTCCATCTAAATTTTTACCATACTTCAGTACTGAGATAAAAACTTTTTTTGATCTAGTGTGTAGGGATCTGCATAATCTAGGGAGTAAACGAGCCATTTTTGCTGACAATTTGCTACCTGAGGAAAGACAAGCTATTAGCTCTTTGAAAGCTAGGAGAGACATCCTCATCAAGGAGGCTGACAAAGGGGGGAACGTGGTCATCTGGCCTCTTGAACTGTACTTAAACGAGGCATTTAGACAGCTCAATGACCAATCGTTTTATTGTAAATTACGAGGTAATCCCATGGATATGTTCAAACATGAGTTTCGGAGTCTTTTAGATACAGCTAAATGTGAAGGGGTGATTACTGATAAAGAATTTAGATTTTTGTGGCGAGATAAACCGGTGATGGCAACATTTTATATGTTGCCAAAAGTACACAAAGACCCCCTCAAGCCTCCAGGTAGACCCATAATATCGGGGATTGGCAGCATGACTGAACGTGCTTGCCAATTTATCGATTATTATCTGCAGCCTTATGTAACATCTTTAGACTCGTATATACGTGATACGGGGGATTTATTGAGTCATCTTGAATGCATCAATGTACCTGAAGATTCCCTCCTTGTTACATGTGATGTGGAATCTCTTTACTCAAATGTAGGCCATGATGAAGGTCTGCGAGCTGTCAATTATTTTTTAAGCATGGGCAAGATCCCTGATTCTCGGAGATCATTCTTGTTATCGTTGTTGGAATTTGTGCTGAGGCACAATGTCTTTGTGTTTGACTCGCGCTTCTACCTCCAGGTCAGGGGGGTAGCCATGGGGGCAAAGTGTGCTCCTTCGGTTGCCAACCTGTTCCTTGGGTGGTGGGAGCGCGAGTATGTCTGGTCAGAATCGATGAGCCTGTTCCACCCCCATATTTTGGGGTGGTTCAGGTTCATCGATGACTTATTCATCATATGGCAAGGACCACGACACTTATGCATCGAATTCATCGAGGCATTGAATCACAATGATTTGAATATCCTCCTGACCCATAATATTAGTGATCAGGAGGTTGAATTTTTGGATCTAAGAATCAAAAAGAATCAGCAGGGAGAACTCACCACGACGGTATTTCGCAAACCAACTGCAGTGAACAGTATTCTACAATATGAATCTCACCATATGGAATCAGTGAAACGTAATATTCCAGTAGGGCAGTTCATACGGTTGCGTAGGAACTGTTCAGACAATGAAGATTTTGAATCAGCAGTCATTGATTTGAGAGAGAGATTAAAAGCTAGGGGGTACCCTAGAAAGTCCATAGAGACAGCTATCAGGAGGGCAAGAGCAATACCCCGTACGGAGCTCTTACGACCTAAGAGAAGACGACGTGATTCTAAAATAAGAATAGCCACGCCATATAATAACCGGTGGCAGGATTTGCGGAGAATAGTAGATAAACATTGGGATATATTAAAATTAGACCCTGACATTAGACCATTCCTCACGGATCGTCCGAGTCTCACAGCCAAGAGAGCACCAACTCTAAAAACTATATTGTGCCACAGCCACTTTCAGCAATCTAACACAAGTAGATCAACCAGGGGAAGTTTTCCCTGTGGTTCATGCAGTGTTTGTCCCAACATGAGAAGTACGAGGACGGTTAGGAATCGCCATAATGGAAAAAATTTCCACATAAATAACTTTATTAACTGTAAAACTCGAGCTGTCGTCTACATGTTACAGTGTCCATGTGGATGGCAGTATGTTGGGCAAACGAAGAATGCGTTGAAGATTCGGTTACAGAAGCACCAATCGGTGGTCAAATTGGCTGGTAGGGATAGGGCACGAGGTAAAACACTTACAATATTGGCTACCCATGCACTTAATGTACATCAAGGTTCTCTTAGGGATTGGTTATTCTGTGGACTTGAAACCATCAGAACTGATATTAGGGGTGGCGACGTAGTTAATAAACTCCTGCGTGCTGAGCTTCGTTGGATATTTAGATTACAAACAAGAAGTCCTAAGGGGTTGAACGAGGATGCCAGCTTTTCATGTTTTTTGCCCCAATAAACCATTTTTTTTTTTTTTCCCCTGGTGTTTGATCCCTGTTGTGTAAAACAGCTCATGTTAACCAAAGATTTTTTGTTATTGACAGGCACCATACAATATTCACTCTGTTGACATGATATTATAAACTGAATTGTGAATCGAGATGTCGATTTTCCTTTATTTCGATATGTGCACATTGTTGCAAGTGAGTATATTATAATTAAATTAAGTATGAATTATTTTGATGTATTAGAATTGTACTGGGTTTCCAGGGTTTGTGTGGTTGGTACTATATAATGGAGAGACATGTTCATATGTTTATTTTTTATTTTACATTACACTTTTTGCACTTTCGCATGCGTAATTTTTCTCGTCCTTGTCGTTGTGAGTACGACAATGGACGATCACTATGTGGTTTGTCACTGTTTTGTATTGGCACTTTATTATCCAGTTGTCAGAGTGAGTACTGACACTGGACAGCACTGTTTATTGTTCCAGTTATGTCGGTGGTAAGTACCGACTTTCTGGTGTATTGCTATTTGCACAACCATTGCACGGCTTCACTTTGTTTTTAGGTCCATGTGCACCGAATGTGTTTTATTGATGAGCAATATTGTTGCACAGCCACACATTTTGAGTGGCCGTCTCACAATTAGAGTATTGGGAATTTTTATTCATTGGTCTTTGTTTTGTTTTTTTCGTAGTTTTATACATATTGCATATTATCACTGGCACTAGATGGGGTTGACCTATCCGTCTTCACTTTTGAATCTTCAATCAAATCTCAAGGCACAAGACACTTTATGTTGATTATATGTATGTGCATGCATGTACAATAGTGTGTGCATGCATTGACATATGTAAATATATATATATATATATATATATAATCATTGGATTATTAAACTTATTATTATTTTTATTGGTACACTTTATGTATAACAGAAAATTTTCTATGTATACTCTTTTCATGTCTTCACTCTGTAGAGTAGCATATTCACTTTGGACCACTGGAGGCCCTCAGTACTCCTTTAGCAATGTATGTCTTAATTCATTATGTTTTCTATGTGCAATATGTTCTTTAGCCACAAGATGGCAGTCATTACGACATTCATATGCAGATTATCAAATTGCTTCTATTATTACAAATATTTTCATGTTATGATTATTTATATTTATTCAGCGACCTTTACCATCCATTTGGTTGATGGTTTATTTATTATTCTACCACCGCTCTATGCACTGACCCTCAGCATACAGCATCATCGGGTGTGCGCCGCTCAGTCTATGCGACCGTGAGGTCCGCGTAGCGGAGCGGCGCACAGGGGGCGTGGCCACGCCTCCTGCATCGTTCTAGCGGCGGTATTAAAGGCGGCTCCATGTTTTTAACATTATCTCCGAAGAAGCACCGCTAGGAGGTGCGAGAAAAAAAAAAAAATCTCCGAAGAAGCACCGCTAGGAGGTGCGATACATGTGAGGTCACCAGTAGCCGGCGGAGGCTGAGAGGGGCAGTGCATCTGAGAGGTGAGGTTACGAGCATTTTTTATTAGATGTATGCGCTTTGCACCAGCAGCTATATATTCATATGTATATATGTGGTGATTTTGATTGGTAATTTGTGCTGCTAGGACACGATCATTGGACGCAAGTGGTTATGTGTCATGCCTTGTGCATACTATACCCCTCTTGTTACACTGCATGATTACTACGCAATTATTGTGCTATTATTGACCATCCCCCTCAGCTACACTGGTGAAGTGTTTGTTTTTAATTAGGATACGTCCTTTCAATAAATTTATATATTATCATATGGAGGTTTTTGTCGCTTGATTTGTTGACCATGGATGCTTTTTCTATTTAAACTGTGTCAGGATAGTCCATGGATATGGATGTGTCTATATTGCTCTGTTTATTGATATTATGTTTCACATGATATGACGTGATCTGGACCTGAAAGAGGATGTCAGTATTACAGGGTCAGCTCTCCTTTTCCACCACCAAGTCATGCTGTAATGCTGACATCCTCCTTTGGGTCCCTATGACTTGTTATATCGTAATCGGGATCCAAAAGATGATGTCAGCATTACAGCACCTCTTGGTGGTGGAATAGAAGAGCTGACCCTGCAAAAAGAGAGCCGACTCTGCATCCGGATTGGAACAGGTAAAAACAAGCGCTCCCTGCATTAGGGTGGGGAAGGCAAAGAATTAAGTGGTGCAGCAGTGCACATTTAAAATAAAATAAGAAAAAACATGGCATTTAAAAAGTTGATAAACATTGTGTCGGCTTCTAATTCAGTCAAAATTGTAAGTTTAACTATTTACTATAGATATGTAGTAGTTCAAAAATGCCCATTACCTATTTACCTGCTGAGGTCTCTGTATTATTTTAGAGGACTCCCAGATTTCACCATAACACCACAATCCCTTGCTTACTCCCACTCACCCAAGCACCGTGAGGTTAGGATGGGCCTCTTGACATGCATAGAATGACCTTGCAAGAGGAAGAAATGCTTCTACCTTGTAATAGCAGTCTGCATGGAGAACAAGAGGTTAAAAGAGTCGAAAGGGAGCAATATGTTGATGTTTCTACATGGTGATGAAGACAACTCAGCTAAAGCAATTAAAATTGTCCTTCAGTTCACCGAAAGCTACATTTCTATCACTCGAGTTGATCAGATTAAAGCGATTGTAAAAAAAAACAAAAAAACAAAAAAAAAACCCACATTTTTAGTAACAGAAAAAAATGGATTACTTATGTGACAAAAATGTGAAATAAGTGAAAAATGGACCTCCCATTGCCTACTCAGTGATTAAGCTGCAGACCAGCTCACTCGCTTGCAGGGGACAAGATGCACCAGCTGCTGGTTGTGCTCATAATCAGTGTCTGACTGGGAGCTGGAAAAACTGAAGAAATCCACTTGCTGGCCAAGCAGCAGTAATCAAGTGTTGCTGCTCACAGTGAAGACTTGCTGCAGGTTTCTATTAGGAGTGATAACACAGGGTTACTGCTGCTTGGCCAGCAGCTGGATTTCCTCAGTTTTTCCACCTCCCAGCCCGACACTGCTCATAATGCATTTCCTCTGGCATATGTGGTAGGAACGTTGGTACATTCCTACCTTCCATGGCTCCCTCATGCTGCAGTTGAGCCGTTTTTCCCCGCAAGCTACATTGCTCTCACTGCAGTATAGCACCTGTGAGGCCCCTGTATTTTCTGCAAGCTGCGTCCATTTCGTCTTCCACTGCACTGCACAGCACAGGTCTGTCATTTTTTTTTTACTTATTTCACACTTCTGGCACATAATTCATTTATTTTTTCTGTTACTGAAAATTAGGTTTGTTTGCAATAGTCCCTCTTTAATGTGCCAACTGCACTCTCCTGAAAGGAATTTAAGTCTATTGCCTTTTCTAAGAATAGGTTGCAGCTCGACTCCCCATTAGGGATGGTCAATGAGAAGCAAACACTTTGATTTCGTTCAAGATTATGCAAATTTTATATGCAAATGTATGATTTTTAAAAATTAACCCATCCTCCCAAATGAAAATTAATTTGGCTCATTTTTAAGCTGCATAAATTTACATACACAACTTGCATAATTCTGGATCAGCTCAGAATTATTTGCATCTCGTCATTTACCATTCCTACTCTCCATGTACCCTAATGGCATATTTTACGGTACCGTGTCTGACCTAATTCTGATTTAGACAGTAGTGAGAATATCAAAAGGTTTTACATACAGTAGCTTGTTATTTTTACAGAAAGTATGCTTCTAACCCCTTTTGTAAAAAAAAAAAGTAGATCCCCCTCAATTTTCTCTCTCTCTACTAAACAAATAAAGTAGGGTATGGGGCTAGGTAGGTTAGGTTAGTATTTTGGATAGGGTTAGGAAGTTAGTGTTAAACATTAGAAAGGGGTTGCCATTAGGGAATGGGTTTTCATTAGAGAGAGGTTATGGATTGCTATCTCCCCTGTTGATTTTAGCAGCTTTCCAGAAATCTTGGCTAATACAGTATTAGCCTTTTTTATTTTGATTTTAAAGTGTTTTATATACATTGGGCGCCTCTTTACCCTCTACAGTTTAATACTGTGTTCGCCAAGATTTTGGGTGCCTCTTTACCCTCTACTGTACCTTACTCCCCCCACCCTTCTGGGAGGGGAGCCTTGCGCACCTATCCAAGGGGCGCAGGTTTTTTGCTAAGAGAGCGACTGAGTCCAGGGCTGCTGGTAGACCTGAGTGGAGTCAGGTTTAAAACACTCCACCTGCCTGAAGTGGTCGGTTGCCCCCTTTGCAACCCACCTTTGTGAGTACCCTTCTATAGAAGTATTTTTTATACCCAATACTTGTGACATACTGCACCATTTGGGCTCCCGTTTGTCTTTTTTTTCCCCCTCCAGTACTGTACAGTATTAAACTGGTGCCCGCTGTTTTCAGCTACAATTTGTAGCCGTTATTTGTAGCTGCTATTCAGGTGCTCTTTTAATCAAGATGTTGGAGTTAAGGTAAGATGGGTGGGTTAAGATTAGTTGCCCACCTGGGGGGGCGGTCAAGGGTCAGGCTCCACTAGGGTGGGGTTAAGGGTTAGGCACCACCAACTGGGATAAGGGCTAGGCACCACCGTGGGTGGAGTTAAGGGTTAGGCACCCATGGGTGGTTAAGGGTTAGGCACCACCAGGAGAGGGTTCTGTGTGAGAGTAGGGAAAGGTTAGGTCATAGTAAAATATCTGTAAATATTACCGATATTTGACTATATGAATGTAGTAGAATATTGGTAAAACTACCGATATTCTACTACTGTTATCCTGCGCCCTTTTAACCATGCATTTTTTTTTCAAATGTATGTCTCACAGGTGCTACACTGCTGTGAAAGCAGTGTGGTTTGGGGTGTAGGGAGAATGCAGCACTCATACACAAAATTTAAGTGACCGTTTAGATCTCACAGTGTTTTGGCATCTGCTAATGGGACCTCCACGGCGGATGTGATCCATCCTAAGAAGGAAGTCATTAATTGTAAATTCGTTTGGGCCTGACTACAACGTGATCAAGTGCTCTCACTGACGTGAAAAGGTTGTCGTTTGGTCCACCTAGTGCCCCCGCACCCACCTTCTCTCCCGCGCCTGTTTGCACTCACCAGCTGCACAGATATTATGCACTAATGTCTGTAAAATAATATGTGACTCATTGAAGTGGCACAATAAAGCAACACTTTGCAGTGTATGGTGGCTGTCTTCTATTTCTCCTGGTAAGTTTAAGTGTCAGGATGGTATCTGTATGTTCAGGAACAGTTGGGATTAGTCAAATGATGGATGGAAAAATGTGAAAACCACAAATGAAAGCAGTGCTAGCCACAACTCAGATCAATACTAAACCAAATAGGAGAACCTTGGTCCAAAGCCACACATTCAGTGGAAACGATGCTGGCCGTCAATACTTCTAGACTTGGAAGAAAATCACATCAGTAGGAATGGTGACCATTTATTATATCATGTTTGTAAAGTACATTTTCTCCAGAATTTAGCAGTGAACCACATACATCTCTTCTATCAATAACAACAACGTATATATTTCAAGACTTTTGTTTACTTGTTTAGCATTGACCATCTGATACCAATGAAGGATAAAAAAGAAAGTAATGGTATAATTAAATACATTACGGTAAGCAGAATTATATTGGTAAGGTCAGGCATAAAAGGATCAATCTCATACAATCATTATAATGTCTTGTGTTTGGTTTCCCATCAGATTTCAAAAGTTCAAAATATTTTTGTTAGCTGGTATCTATCATGCGTATGCAACTGTTTGAGCAAGATCTGTCAGGGCACCAGGCTATAACAATCACAATATAAGAATAACCCCTTTCATAGACGGATGTAAATGTTTCTATGGCCTCTATGGAAGACAGCCTCCTGTATATTTTAGTGAACAAAATGAAAAAGTACACTTGTTGGACTCAACTTAAGGAAACTAAAATATCCATTAGGTATTTAAAAAAAAAGCTGATTAGGTCTAGAAATACAAAAATAAGCCACTTAGTTTTGTAGACTCGGTATACTGTAGTAGGAGCCTCCACAGTACTGGGGTTTGGCTACCATCTTCTTCTTGACGAACCATACTTCATTACTTCCTTCTAACTGCTGATTTCCCAAGTTACAAATTACAGCACAGCTCCTGCGATATAAACCTTGAAAAGTTACCCAAAGGAAAGTGTAGGATTCCTTCTAATGATAAAATCTACTGTTCGTTGTCAAAAGAATATTGTGAGTATACAATATCATAAAGGAAGAACACTTCAAAGGAAATGTCCATAAAGTGTCATGGCATTGGGCATTCAAAAGGAATAACAATTGTAATTTATACTTCCTTTTCCTTCAAACGTTATTAGGTTGTAAACACTTTCTGTAGCTGGCAGATTCACCCATTTGAAGGAGTCGTGGGATAAGCAGAGTAACAGATTACCTATTTTATACAGATAAAAGAATATCTATGGTCGGACTGAGAGTTTCCACTCATGGTTTCCACTGCAGGGGCATCAATACCAAAAAAACCTGTAAATTAATTTGAACTCACTCTATGATACCCAGTGGCATTTTTCAGCAATGATACATGCAAGCAATTACCATTTTTGCTATTAAATAGCAGACAATTAAGAAAACGGCAGTCCAAGTTTGGTGGGTCACACAGGCTTTCCCACATTAATAAAGTAGTGCCAGTGGTTTCAATAGCAGAAATGCAATTTTCAGCGATATGCCAAAGAGTACCATAAGCAAGAGTAAAACCTATACCGAAAAAGAGCAATTATTATTATTTTATAATATTATAATCAGATAGTGCCATCATCATCAGTAGTACCTATTGCACAGATGGCATCCTATCACAGTACCACTCTGGAATTCACTGAGCTCCTGTGGGCGATCTAAGTTCAATGATTTGAAGGAGTGCTCCAATAATTTTCAGTATAGTGTATAGTATAGTATCCCCTCCCAGAGGTACAAAAGCTGTAATAAGCTTGAGCTGAAAAGTGTGCCTCGCAAGAAATACCTGTAGAAACTTCCAGAATGTTTTCTGCAGGACCTAATCAGAGTGACGGCATAACAATAGCCTCGATGACCCCCATGACCAGTGGCTATGGGGACCCCTGTTCTTCCCCCTTATGCAGAATAGCGCACCAGAGCATTATATTTATCTGCTCCAGAACTGCATTAGGTATCCTCAGTTCTTTCCAAAAGCTGCACACTTGAGGCTGCGTATCTCTGGCTCCAGATTATGTGGCATGCATTGGTGCCAGATGTATGCAAACAGATGGCGTGCGGTTGCTGATGAGAAAGAGAAAGCCAACACTGCAGTGGAGAAAGTAATTATAATGCTCTGTTGTGCTATTCTGCAATGTGTGGAGAGGGTTCTGTGGGGGGAGATTCTGATTCGTAGGATGGGGAGTGTTTTACTGGCCACACTTGGGGGGAGGATGGGATTGAGTGCAAGGGAGAAGGCTCCATGGTATTTTTCCTTGGGATTCCAGTGGGTTTTCATTATGCCGCTGATCAGTGGTTTCTCTTCCTCTAGGGGAGCAACTCCATATCATTTAATCAAAACATTTAAGAGTGCTGTAATGCTCAGTGCAGTTTGTTAATGTCTCTGCACGTGTGTGTATTTAAATATTTCCATGATGCCGTCACACTGATTGCATCCAATAACCCTAAGCTCCCCAAGCACAACGCTCAGTATAATTACAAGTATCTGGTGGTCACGGGACCGAGTAACAACAAAAATGAAAAAGGAACAGGGACAAATGTGCCCCTCTCCCCACGCTGCCACTGGACCCCATCAAAGGCCTTGCTATGCTCCTAGGTGTCAGTTTTACAGCACGGGCGATCATATATATATTCAGTTTTCTGGCACGTTCTGGTTAATTTTCTTCAGCTAGTTTTAGATTTAAGTGAAATTTCCTTTTGCCGTTACAATATGAATGAGAAAGCACATGGGAGTGTGTCCACTCTGAGGTGGCTTATCAGCACAATGAATGTAATTAATCAAGTAATGAGAAATTCTCTTCTGGGGAAATCCAAATGTTACTTCTTCATCAATGTCATGAATCACTTACACTGAATGATTCTTACAGAACCTTTCTAAGAGGCTTTCACACCTGTCTAGATGTTTCAGGTCAGCAAATAGAGGATCAGACTAGCTTGTGTGAAACATCTACTGCTTTGGCAGCAAAGTCAATGTGCGTATTGTTCGCGTCTGTCTGAAGAGCGGAGAGAGCAATTATCCTTCACAGAGGGCCAGGGTTGATGGCAGCTTAATCTATTAATGGAGATGAGAGAGACTCTATGCCGTTTATGGGACAATCTCTGCGTTCTAACATTCATGCATAATTTGCTTTACAATATTACCTTCTGAGAAAACTGTGATTCAGTTTGCAACTGGATTTCAGGTATTAAAGACATCATATGCTAGATGCAGGAATGCAATCACCTTTCATTCAAAATTTTATTAAATTCTCACGCACCAGAATTATTGTATTATGTAACATTTGGACAGGAAAGACAAGTGTTCTCACAACTGAAAACTCTCCATCCTTGTGCTCAATTTGCTCCTAGCTCCTTAGCAGTGAAGGAGACTTGAATGAGCCAGTCAGTTCCCCGTCCCAAAATAAATAGCCAAATTAGAGTGCCCCAGGTTTTTTTGGAAAGCATGCTGAGCAGAGAGAAGCAGGAAAGGCTTTAAAGGATCCCTATCATGAAAAATTGTGAAGTTTAAAATACATGTGTTCAAGAAGTACATTTCTCCAAGTTAGTCCAAGTCCATCCCCTCATGGGGGGGTCTAAGAGATTTCTTTATTTTTAAAAGCACTTACTGAATGGCAGTTGCTCAATCCAACTGCCAAATAGGGTGTAAATTAGTAGGCGGGCTGTACGACATCTTTGTATAGATCCTTTCCAAAGTATTTTTCATAAAGAATAAGAGGTACTGGGAATTACCCATGGGCTATGCCAAAACCTGTCAGATCGGTGAGAATGTTATTGCCCAGTAATATTATAGTAATAATAATACAGCTCTCTCCGTTCTTCAGACAGGCGTGAACAATACGCACATTGACTTTGCTGCCAAAGCAGTAGAAGTTTTTCACAAACTAGTCTGATCCTCTATTTGCTGACCTGAACCATCTAGACAGGTGTGAAAGCCTCTTAGAAAGGTCCTGTAAATCATTCAGTGTAAGAGATCACAACACAGGAAAAAAGTAATTTATTGTGCATTTTACTGTGGGAGAATTGTACTTATTATCACTATGTGTATACGTGGTTTTTACATTTAGGTGTATATTATTCCTTTAAACAGGGAGTTTGGAGACCGAACTGTATTATGCGGGCAATCTCAGTAGTGGGGGTCACTGATGTGCAATTTATTAGATGTCTTCACTGCTATTGTTTCATCTGTTTAACAATTTTCCAATTGGTGTTTTTTTGCAGACTTGATGTACGGAAGCTAGAGTAACCCTTTGTGTTTCGATTATTTGACTGCCCTACTCTTGCAGCTCATTCAGACACAACTGGCAGGTAAATTGCTATATTTTTAAAGTTCAGTCATTTTTTAGTAATGTGAAAATGTAAACTTGCCACTGCAGTGGGTCACAGGTTCCAATCAGGGATCCGAAGGGGATAGGAGGCGCCCGTGTAGTGTATTTAGTGTTCCCTTTGTATAAAGAGACTCCACTTGGTGAAGGGTTAAGAAGGTTTATTAGCACGATAGACAACGCGTTTCGCAGTCCAAGCCACTTCCTCAGGTCAATTACAGGTGCTTTTAAAACAAATAAACAAGATCAATAAAAAGCGCTCAGAGTTATGAAACATAAA
The DNA here is from genome assembly GCF_040937935.1 of Hyperolius riggenbachi. Taxonomy (NCBI): domain Eukaryota; kingdom Metazoa; phylum Chordata; class Amphibia; order Anura; family Hyperoliidae; genus Hyperolius; species Hyperolius riggenbachi. Next base: position 167,455,950 of record NC_090646.1, read on the forward strand.
TGTTGACATATGGTAATATATTCTTAAAATAATAAAATAGGTTACAAAAACAAACCATTAGAATCTATAGGATCCAGCACTTTGTCAAGGTAGTATGCATATAAAGAAAGAACAAGTAATAACAATAACGAGTCAGAGGTTAATTAGTAAAAATCAATTAGACTGCTATCGGATGAAGTAGTGGATGGTAGTATGAGAGGGTATGTGTATCCGTTCTTGGTAGTGGTAGGATGTATATCTTAAATTAGAGCTCTGAATTATGATTTAATGAGCTTAAGGTTTGAAGGTCTGGATGGACCCGGTGGGGGGGGGGGACGATGGATGAAGAAGGCAGAGGAAAAACGTTACAGCTAAGAACAATATATAGGAAGAATGGTGGTAGGCTATGCCTATATGCCAGTTTAATAACCTGGGGGAATCCATTCCCAGTGTAAAAATGTCTTTAGGATGTCAGTCCGACCTACGTGGGGACCACGTGCAGGTATGTATCTTACCTTAAAACGGAGCCTGGAGAGCCTGAGCGCCAAGCCGATGGCTCTACTGATGAAAGTTTAAACCGTATGGGCTCCGGAAGTGGGAATGGCTAGGCGGGGGGCGTGTGTGGAGAGAGGGCCTATCGGGAATGGGAGGAGACGTGGTGTACGTCCAAGCCTCAGGCCGAATGGTAGGGCGGCTAGAGACTGGAGCGCTGATCCAGAATCAAAACAACTTCATCACAAAGTTCTGCAACAACCACACATCTGTGAGAAAAATACTAAAGAAACATTGGCCACTATTAAAAGATGATCCATATCTGAAGAAAGAAAGAAATGAAGAACCACACTGCATCTTTAGAAGGGCCAAGACCCTGAAAAATGAACTGGCCCCAAGCAAACTGAAAAACACCAAATTAAAAGTGACCCCTAAACAACAAGAGGATCCCAGAGTCCAAAAATGTAAACAGAAGCTGTGCCTTTGCTGTCAGATGATACACAACCACCAAAAGACCTTTGAATCCACAGTAGAGACATCGGCTTGGCGCTCAGGCTCTCCAAGCTCCGTTTTAAGGTAAGATACATACCTGCACGTGGTCCCCACGTAGGTCGGACTGCACCCTAGAGGATAGACCTATATAACCGGGTTGACTCCCACATAGAGACCCATACAGGGACCCACATATAGTGGATATATTGCTCTGGTCCTGGGCGACCCTCCCAACCTACCCCACTACACTCCTGGCCCCCCTACATAATCCATCTGGACCAGACTACCCCTAACATCCTTACATACCTTACAGACATCCTAAAGACATTTTTACACTGGGAATGGATTCCCCCAGGTTATTAAACTGGCATATAGGCATAGCCTACCACCATTCTTCCTATATATTGTTCTTAGCTGTAACGTTTTTCCTCTGCCTTCTTCATCCATCGTCCTTCCCCACCCCACCGGGTCCATCCAGACCTTCAAACCTTAAGCTCATTAAATCATAATTCAGAGCTCTAATTTAAGATATACATCCTACCACTACCAAGAACGGATACACATACCCTCTCATACTACCATCCACTACTTCATCCGATAGCAGTCTAATTGATTTTTACTAATTAACCTCTGACTCGTTATTGTTATTACTTGTTCTTTCTTTATATGCATACTACCTTGACAAAGTGCTGGATCCTATAGATTCTAATGGTTTGTTTTTGTAACCTATTTTATTATTTTAAGAATATATTACCATATGTCAACATTTATGTTTCATAACTCTGAGTGCTTTTTATTGATCTTGTTTATTTGTTTTAAAAGCACCTGTAATTGACCTGAGGAAGCGGCTTGGACCGCGAAACGCGTTGTCTATCGCGCTAATAAACCTTCTTAACCCTTCACCAAGTGGAGTCTCTTTATATAAAGGGAACACTAAATACACTACACGGGCGCCTCCTATCCCCTTCGGAACACAATCTCGTATTACCCCAAATGAGCAAGGAAGGATCCGCAAACCAAGACAGGTTGAAGTGAAAAAAGGCTGAATAATTTATTCGAAATAATCCACAGAAAATGCAATAAAATCACAGGATCAACTCACACGTATCGGGCCTACAATCTGCCCTTAGTCGTAGTTAAAAGTGAACCTGTACAGGAGGAAATTTATATGGAACCAGGGAGAGAAAACTCCACCCCCGGAGACACACAAACTGCCTCTTAAAGAAACATACATCCACAAAAAGTACAATAGAAAAATACAATAATAGCATTGAGAATATCATATAAAAGATGTAAAAAGTTATCACTGAAAGACTGCTGAAGTAATTATATGCGTAATTATAAGCAAAAAGGGAGAGGGCAGCAATAGTAATACATGTAATGGTAGTACATGCAAATGGCTAGGTACACACAATATGTCTAATCAAATGGTAAAGAAAAAACTTCAATATGTATAAACTAGACTCAAGTCCCATCGTTTATTTAGACCATGTGGTGTACGAGTGCCCAGCCTATGAATCCAGAAAGCTTCACGTTTCAGCAGCAATCTTTGCATGTCACAACCCCTAACTGGACACACTACCCGCTCCACCCCCTGGAAAACAAAAGAGGATAAATCCTTCTCATGTATTGTCTCAAAGTGCTTGGAGACCGCAGATTTACGGAACGTATTCCAATTAGTGCCACAATAATGTTCCGCTATGCGGGCTCTAAGATGACGAGTGGTACACCCCACATGTTGTACACGACATGTCATGCCAGAAATGACATAAATCGTGTTCTTGGTGTTGCAGTTCACATACTGCTTGATTGGAAAACTTTTGTTATGTGCAAAAGAAAAAATACAATTGTTAGTTCTATGGCACTGGCAATAGTTGCATGTGGAAAACCCACAGGGGTAAGAACCCACTGTCGCCAACCATGTGGGAGTGCGGGAAAGGGAGGGAGACCGGAAAAGGCTAGGTGAAAGAATGGACCCTAAAGTGCGGGCCCTTCTAGCAGAAAAACGACACCCTCTGTCAAGGATAGTTTTGAGTTTTGTGTCCGGGTACAACACAGGGATCTTTTTTTTAATAATGTTTGTAATTTTATTGAACTCAAGGCTGTAACTGGTAACAAAAGTAACCTGGTCCTCTCCGGCCTCGCCACCCAACCCGCTTTTCAATAAGTCCAAACGTGGTCTCCTGGTCCCCTTTTGGCGCCCCACTGCGAGCTGTCTTGCAGTATATCCTCTTTAATACTGACAAATAAAAAGTAGTAATATGGTTCCACCCCTATCAATTATATTAAACAGTTCAATATTCACACGAAGGCGGGGTTTTTTGTGAACCCAAAAGTTCTCTTTTATTCTCCACTTTTCTCTTCAGAACGCAAGTGATAAATGTAGATACGACATCAGACCTTCACATACAAATGCCTGACACGTGTTTCGCAGCCATAAGCCGCTTCCTCAGAGGCACATTGCAACAACACATCCAAAGTCTAGGTCATAGAACACACCGGATCGATCTGAAGGTAGGTGCAGAGAAATATCCTCCAAGACGTTTCCCCAGGTGAACAGGCTATGGATCTCCATAGCCTGTTCACCTGGGGAAACGTCTTGGAGGATATTTCTCTGCACCTACCTTCAGATCGATCCGGTGTGTTCTATGACCTAGACTTTGGATGTGTTGTTGCAATGTGCCTCTGAGGAAGCGGCTTATGGCTGCGAAACACGTGTCAGGCATTTGTATGTGAAGGTCTGATGTCGTATCTACATTTATCACTTGCGTTCTGAAGAGAAAAGTGGAGAATAAAAGAGAACTTTTGAGTATATCCTCTTTGTTTGAGTCTAGTCTCCACTAAATTACATTCCTGCTCAAGATCAATCGGATCTGAGCAGTTACGCGTTGCCCTAATAAATTCCCCCGTGGGAATAGCGTTTATAGTGTGTCTAGGGTGGCACGAGTTGGCAAGTAAGATAGAATTGCCTGCTGTGGGCTTTCGAAAAGTACGAGTGGAGACTAAGTGAGATGAAGGGTCCCCTTTGAGGGTAAGATCCAAATAGTCAATTTTGACCGGATCTGTACTCATTGTAAATTTTAAATTAAGATCATTGTTGTTAACATAAATCAGAAATTCCTCCAGGACGGCAAGAGGACCTCCCCACACCAAAAGTAAATCATCAATAAATCTGCCATACCAAATGATATGGGAGGCAAAGGGGTTATCATCCCCAAAGATGCGGAGCTCCTCCCACCACCCCATATAGAGGTTGGCAAGGTAGGGGGAAAATTTAGCCCCCATGGAAGCTCCGCATCTCTGGAGATAAAACCCCAAATCAAACATAAAATAATTATGCGTGAGGAGGTACCTCACAGCCCTCCCGAGGAAAGCCTGTAGGGACACATCAAAGGAGGAATATTTGCAAAGATGGAAATCCATAGCCTCCAAGGCCAGATCGTGTGGAATAGAAGAGTAAAGTGATGTGACATCCATAGTCACCCACAGGAACCCGTCCTCCCAAATGAAACCATCAAAACTTGAGAGAACATGACGGGTATCCTGCAGGTAGCCAGGAAGTCTAGTGACCAGGGGCTGTAGATGCGCATCGACCCACTCACCCAGACGCTCACCCACGGAGCCAATCCCGGCCACAATTGGTCGGCCCCGTGGGGGAACGTCCGGTTTATGGATCTTCGGGAGATGGTGGAAAACGGGCACAACCGGGTGCAATGAACATAAAAATTCGGACATACGTTTAGTTAGAACACCCGTGCTGTGCCCAAAGTCCAGCAGCACCCGAAGGTCCTGAAGGAAAACCTGCGTAGGGTCCCGAAGTAAGGGCCGATACACATCCCCATCCCCCAGCTGTCTAAGAGCCTCCGCTCGATAGTCCAGGGCATCCTGGACCACGACCGAGCCCCCTTTATCAGCCGAGCGTATAACAATATCATTATTGCTCTCAAGAGCAGCTAAAGCTTGTTGCTCGGATGCTGAGAGGTCAGAGGGAGCCCTGGATGCCCTGGACAGCACGGTTAGCTCCTTTTCAATGAGATCCTGGAATGAATCTATCTCTGGAGACCTGGCATTTACGGGGTAAAAGGATGGATTGGAAATACTAACAGGAACAACCCGCTGTAAATCTGTCCCGTCAGATGTATGTTCATCGAGGTGCCGCAATGCACAAAGGGCCCTAATGTCCCAAAATGAGGAAACATCCTCAATGTGATTCTGGAACAAAGGCCGTGCATCACGTGACTCCGCAGAGCCAGAGTCATCCGACAAAAAATGCTTTTTCACCACCAAGTTTCTCACAAATTTATTGAGGTCCAAGATGGTGTGAAACAGGTTGAAATGGCATGAGGGAGCAAAGGATAAACCCCTGGACAAAAGATTGATCTGGTCAGGAGAGAGAGTGCAACTGGAAAGATTGACAACATTCTGGATAGGAGGGTCTGAAGTCCCTAACGATAATTTGGATTTATTGTATTTACGCCCCGCTCGGCGGGTGCGTTTCTTTTTTGTTTCCGTTTTTTTGGTTTGGTGGTTCTCTTGGGTGTTCGGTACTAGTAAGATGTAGGAGGAATGGGGACACCTGATGTCTGGAGTATTGGGGGGACCCCTGGTGTATGAGAATCAGTGGGGAAAACAGTTTGTAAATTAGTACGATGTGTATCAGACACCTCCAAGGTGTCGGAAAGGGATCCTAGATTGTCCGATGAGCTGAAACTCACATTCTTTTTCGGGGTAAATTTTTTAAGGATGGATTTAGGTGACCTATAAAAAGACTCCCATCTACCCCATTCATATACTACATTTTTGTTGTAATCATTTGGGTCTCTGAGAAATTTCACACGTTTTGTCTCCATGATGATTGTCTCCAATTTATTGATGTTCATCTTCAACTTGAAATTCAATTCATCATAAAGAGACAAAGTGTAAAAGTGTCAAATGCCCTCAGATCTTGATTCGTTTTGTCTATTTGTAACTTCAGATCTATGAGTTTTTGCTCCTCATATGTGACTATAAGTCTCATAAAATCTCGTATTACCCCACTTGTGGGGTTCTTCACGACTAACAAGAAGTGAAGCCTTTTTCTAAGGAGCAGCGACCAACTATCACAAAGACCGAGTGGGGACGGGACTTCCATAGACGCCTGTACAAGTGGTTGCCTTAAAGCAACCTACACTTGTGAGTATATTTACTCTTAATTTTAATTCCTTTATCTGAAGATAATACACCATAAGGGCACCTGGTACCCCTGCGGGTTTTTTTTTTTTTCCTTTTCTTTTTCCCTATACTGACCAGTCCAATCAGGGATGGTCGTAGTCAGCCAACTTATCTACGCTGGAACGACGCGTAGTTTTACGCAATTACGCTTCATCAAACTACGGCTTTGAAATCAAATATTTGCTCTGTATGCATTTCATAGACTACACATTAAAATACGCAATTACACGTAGTGCAAATCGTAGTGTATGCGGATGCTTATGCTCGCATGCAGAAAATTGTACGCATTCATTCTTCATTAAATGCTTATACCGGTAACTCTTCTATGCATACATTCCCCTTTCCAATGCGTAAATTTGTAAGAATGCAACAGCACGTGGAAAATTAGACGCGAGTAACGCATTTGTAGTGCACTACGCAATACACATGTTAATTACGCATAGTGTGTGTAAGCTGCACATAGCGGTACTTCGCTACGCGTAAATTCTTAAGCGTAGTTTGGAACTTCACTTACGAACTACGATGCATAAATTTGCACTGGCGTAGTTTCTGCTCATCCCTGGTTCCAATATCTTACTGGAATTGGCATTTCTCTGCAGACGCTGCACACTGCTGGGTTCCACGGATGCAGTGCAAGGAGGATGCCACTGCTCCAGATAAGGCACACAATAGCTTGATTAGCCTTTGCAAATGCTCATCTGGACAAAGAAGAAGATTTCTGGTGTTCTGTGTTATGGTCAGATGAACAAAAATTGAATTGTTTGGTCACAATGATGTTTACTTCATTTGGCATAAAAAAGGGAGAAGCCTTCAGCCCAAAAAACACCATCTCCACTGTCAAAAAGGGTGATGGGAACCTAATGCTTTGGGGGTGTTTTTTAGCGAATGGACCAGGGAGCCTAATCACAGTAAATGGCACCATGAGAAAAGACCAATACATGAGGATTCTCAACGACAACATCAGGCAGTCTGCAGAGAAACTTGGCCTCGGGCACCAGTGGACATTTCAGCATGAAAATGATCCAAAACACAAAGCAAAAAGCGGTAAAGAAATGGTTAGCAGACAACATCATTAAGGTTTTGGAGTGGCCCAGCCAGAGTTCTGACTCGAATCCAACTGAGAATCTGTGGAGGGAGGTAAAAATCAGAGTGATAGCAAGAAGAACCTTCAACCTGAAAGATTTGGTGCTCATTGCTAAAGGTGAATGGGAAAAAATACCTTTGGAGACATGCAAAAAGTTAGTCTGCAATTATAGGAAGCGTTTGATTGCTGTAATAGCCAATAAAGGCGTTACTATTGATTATTGAGAAGGGTATGAATAATTTTGGACTGGACACTTTTTTCTCAAATATAAATAAAAGCTGAGAAATGTTTTTTCCCCACAATGTACATCGTCTTATCTTTTGGGAGACATGTAATTTCCCGTCTAAAAATTACCTGCTGGATGAATAAAAGTAACTTTAAGTCAAAATTTGCAAGGGGTATGAATAATTATGAGCAGCACTGTATATATATATATATATATATATATATATATATATATATATATATATATATATATATATATATATATATATACTGTATATATTCCCCTCATAAAACACATTTGCAGCTTGCGTCACAGTTTGTTCAGGGCTCCTAAAAGTAAGCAGGGTTTAGTTACTTGTGATATGCTTGGTGCAAGCCTTAGGCCTTAGTACAGAAGCCAAATATTAGATAATTTCCTGATATGTTGATTTTTATACAAACCTTATCAAGCCATGATGTCTGCAGAGAGAACAGGCTGACCTGCACATCTCCGAAGCAAGTTGAATAGGACTAAAGTAATGGACTATATTCTGATGTTTAACAAACCTGGCAGGTAATCATTTTGAAAATGAACTGTTCGAACGGAATGAAAGACTTCAGCAGGCGAGCTTACTGAAGATTTACCAAGTACCAATTACAGAATATTAGGGGTGTATATCTTCTAATGCAGAATATAATGTAACATGATGAAATAATGATAGTGTAAGAGTTTGCCCGTTGTTTGTCTAGAACTTGAACAAATTTAAATGCACTGCTGATTTTCAAGGTAAAGTTTTGATGTTATCCATGTGTTTTGCTTAGCTACAACTCTTGTTTGGCTAGTAAAACTTTTTTTATGTTAGACCTGCCAGAGGCAATCTTTATTTTGTCATCAATTTTGCCATCTTCTGGACTTGGAGGGAGAAAGAACGACAGAGACACCGGGAACACAATCTGGTGACGTATATTTGAAGCTAGTAAAAGAGGGGTAAAGAAAGGTGTATACTCACAAGGCTGGGTTGTGATGCCATGCAAAAATTGAAATAAAGCATTTGATGAATCATAAACAAACACCCCCCCCTCCCCAACAGGGGTGGCTAAACACTGATAAAAATCACTGGAAACTCCTGTATATTGAAGCAGGTGGTTTCAGCGCATGGAGCTCACATCTGGGCGCCAAAACCAGGCGCCCCATAGCAACAATATAATGCTGTGCGGGGCACATAACAGTAATTAGGGGCTCTGGCAGTTGCAGGACACCAAATTACACATCCCTCTAAGTTGCGATAACCCAGCCTGGGGAATAGTATTTAGCGCCGCCGGGAAGTTTTGCGTTAGCAGGGAGAGGCGTAATTCACCTCTCCCGGCGTCCCGGCGCCCAACTCATGTGCAGTGTACCAATACGTACGCCCTGTATAGAACATTAAAAATCGTGGTTTGGACATATAGACATTGTTAAGATGAATATCTTACCTAGATTACAGTAGTGTTTTATATGTCCATGCTTCCGGTTTGTGCGTCTGCAACTTTTTTTCAGATCCCTTAAATCTATTCTTATTAGATTTGGTTGGCAGAATAAGATCTCGAGGTTGGCTTATGGGATTTTGACTCATCCTAAAGAGAAGAGTGGGTTGGGACTTCCTGATCCAAAAGTGTATTATAGAGCTTGTGTATTGGTTAGACTTTTTGACTGGACATATGCGGGAGGTGTGAAATATTGGGTTAATATTGAAAAGGAACTAGTAGGAATTGAATTGGCAAAAGCTTCCTGGAATTTATAGAGATTTACCAAAATAGACTCCTTTTTGGATAAAAAATATGTTTAAGGTATGGAATTTAGTTAATAAAAAATGTGGTTAGTTTGTGGGGGTTTCTCCATTGTCTCCTCTTGAGGGATTCTCTTTTTTTCTGCCAGGCAGGGAGAAGGCTTTTTTTTTTGGATTGTGGGAAGTTGGAGGTGGAGTAACTTTTGGGGACATTCTGATTAATAATAATTTTAAATCATTGCATAGATTGCATGAGGAATTTGGTCAGTTTCCATTTGACTTTTGGAGACGTGGACAGTTGGGGCATTTCTTGGCGGAGAAGAAGATAATTTTTCGATCTAGTATGGATTTATCTGATTTTGAAAAACTTTTTGTGTTGGAGGCCTCTCCTATGCATCTTATATCATTCTTGTATAAAAATGTGTCCTTGTTGAGTGGTGGGGATTTCCCAGAGTATCTTAATAGGTGGGAGGAGGATTCTGGCATCTCTCTGAGTAACAGTCAAAAAAGGAAAGTATGTATTTTGGCTCATGCTACTTCTGTCAGTTCTAGAATTAAGGATGTTAATTTTAAATTATTGACTAGATGGTATAGGACGCTGGATAGGTTGGGTGCGCGCGGAGACAGGACCTTTATGCTGGGAGAAGGGGCGTCAGCTGACCTGCTGGTCAGCTGACGTCAGAGGTGACACTCGCCGCTCGGATTGGCTGTTCCGAGATGGGCACGGCTGAGAGTCTTCCTCGGCTTCATAAAGCCTTCGTTCACCATTCGTAAACTGTCTTCTGTCGTGAATACTTTGTGTTAGCGCTTAGATCTTAGACTAGTTCCCAGGTGTTGAAACCAAGGACCTCACACCAGACTAGGAATTGTGATATTGTTATTGATTACTTGTGTATGATTCTGGCTATACTTTGACCTCGCATTTGCTTACTGATTTGGTACTTCCGCCTATCTGATCCCTGTTGCTAAACTTCTGCCTGATTACCTACTATTCTCTTGCCTATCGCTCTGTACTGATATTACCTCTCTGTTGCCGAACCGTGCCTGTCTGACCACTCCTCTCACCAGTGGGCCCTTGCCACTGGTGGGGTGTTTATATATACCCACCAGCTCCTCTGGTGAGGTGACACTTGTTTCTGATAGTCCCTTGCCAGCTCCTCTGGTAAGGGTTTGTTAAACTATAAAGTTACCGTGTCTGATAGTACTTTACCAGCTCCTCTGGTAAAGTCTTGTTAATTAATACTGTCTTATCACTGATAGTACCTTGCCAGCTCCACTGGTAAGGTGTTGCCAAACTATCTCGTTCTGTTGTAGCTAGGACCCACCAGATCCACTGGTGAGGACTAGCGTTGATTCCAGTTAGTACCCACCAGTTACTCTGGTGAGGTTCAGAGTTAGCATATAGCTCCAGTGACTGATAGTACCTTGCCAGCTCCTCTGGTAAGGGCTGGCTTAACTACTCAGTCACTTGTGCTGTTAGTACCTTACCAGCTCCTCTAGTAAGGTTTAGCCAAACTGCTTTGACTCTCTCTTTTGCTTATACTTTACCAGCTCCTCTGGTAAAGGTCTATTGTTTATATTTGTGTTGTTAGACTCTCCAGCTCCACTGGAGAAGTCTATACTGTTGCACCAAACAGCACACCTTACTCTCAGCTAGCAATACTTATATTATTGGTGATACTGCAGATCACCACATAATCAGGTATAGCGTCTGTATTATTTGTGGTTCTGCAGAGCACAAATAATCAGACGTCTGAGTTGCAGCACCCAATCATTACAGAAGGATCTGGAGAACCAGATTGCTCTTCAGCAGGATAAAGTTGGGGTCTTTAATAATAAATGGGAAAAATGGTTATGTATCAAAACACGGTGGAATATGGGAGTATGGTGGATATGTAGGGGAGAGGTCTTATGTTAGGTAAATGGTGATTTATATTGGAAGATGGGCATATGCTGCATTGTGTAGGATGGATATCCTTTTTCTTGTATTATATTATGGGTGGGATATGTTCAGGACCGGCCCTAGACTTTTTGCCGCCTGAGGCAAATTTTTAAAAAATTGTCACCGCCGCCCCTCCCCCCCCCTCGGGGGGGGGGCGCTCTGGGGGCCGCCGAGCTGGAGGGGTAGCTGGCAGGACGGGGGTATTGGGCCAGCGGCGGGGAGGGGGGTCAGACCCCCCCTCCCTCGCCTGGGTCCCCCGTCCTCCGCACCTCTCCAGCCTAAATAGAAGCAGCCGTATGTGTAAGAGGCACGGGCGGGGAGGACACTCACCTCTTCCCAGCGTGCGCTCCACTGACGTCACTTCCTGCAGGAAGTGATGTCAGTGGAGCGCACGCTGGAGCGAGGAGGAGGTGAGTGTCTCCCCGCCCGTGCCTCTTACATATACGGCTGCTTCTATTTAGGCTGGAGGGGAGCGGAGGACGGGGGACCCAGGCGAGGGAGGGGGGGGGTCCGACCCCCCTCCCCCTGCTGGCCCAATACCCCCGTCCTGCCAGCTACCCCTCCAGCTCGGCGGGCCGGCTCCCCGCACCCACGGACGGGCGGGTGCCGCCCCTGGAAATTTGCCGCCTGAGGCAAAAGTTTCACCCCGCCTCATGAGCGGGCCGGCCCTGGATATGTTGAGGAATATATTGTATAGATTGGGTGGATGAGGAGGGGAGGGAATGTTTGTTTTGTTTCTTATTTGGGGTTTTACTTTATATGGAAAATTGAAGAAATGGGGGAAGAGATAGTATGATTGTTGTTGGAAGTTTGATGCTGCTTTCCTCCAATAAATTATATATATAAAAAAGAGAACATTAAAAAATTCAAAACCATTTAAAATTGAAGGTAACTGTTGATCTACCTATAGAAGGTTGACTCACATATATTCCAAAATAAACTTTCTTCAGCACCAAGGACTACATGTTTTGCAGCTTTAGGACACTTCATAAGGTCAGTGCCAGAGAGGTAGCGTGGTGGCATTTGGAGCACTCCAAGTTCCACCATGCTACCTATCTGACACTTTACTGATCTGATCAGTTGGACTGAGTCCTGGTCCTTGCGGGCTACACTAATTGAATGTCTTTACATTATATTGCCTATTCATGGGTAGACGCACAAACACACAAAGACATGAAAGAAAACCTGTATGTTTAAAAGGAGAAAAAAATCAAATACTTACCTCAGTAGATCCTCCAGACCCCCTGAAACTTCATAGCTATGCTCCGGTCTGAGAATGAGCATGGCCACACTGCTCAGGTGCTACTTTGGCTGTGCTCATTCATGGACAGAAGCAAGGCCATACCCATTCTTCAACAGGGCCCTTGTTGAAGAGGTTCAGGAGGTTCCAATCGTTGGTCCAGTGGAGGTGAGGGCGACTGGAAGCCTCTGGATTATCCAGACGCTTTCCTCTACTGAGGTAAGTACCCATTTTTGCCACTTGTTTCCCTACAGGTTTCCTTTAACACACAGACGTGCATACACACATAGACAGACACACACATAAAACGAGAACACTATAAAAAAATAAAAAAAAACTAAATTTAAGACTTCCAAAAGGATAAAAGTTATTTATGTTTAATAAAAAAAATATCCATTTTAAGTATGCAAGAGATTATGTGGCAAGTATATATCTATCAGTATGACAGCTTTTTTTTTCTTTAAATCTATTTTCGAGTTCCTTAGTCATTTATTTTGCACTCATCCCTACAATTCTATTTGAGACAGGAACGGCTTCAGAGAGAAATTGGTAGACTCCTGCAGATTTCATGACAGCAGCTGAACTTCTCATTCATCACAGAGCCCAGGTAACATGTGCAACCCATCTGCTCCAGGGTCACTCTTTCTGTGTTCAGACTTGATGGTATGTGATTTTGCCCTTGGAGAAATGTAATGACCTTTCCCTCAAAATAGACTTTTTATTTCCCATTGTGTTTTCTTAAGTAAAATTGAAAAATACAGCCTTTGAGCCATATTTTATCTCACACGGCATCTTGTATTTTCTAATCCTTTCTAGCATGTCTTTACATGAGTTATTAATACAGGCTTAATCCTGCTTACAATAAAAATAGCAATTTTACACAGTATGTATTTAAGTGTTGCTGCCTCTGTCAATTGTGTTTTTTCAAACCAGTCTAATTGTAATTTGATGCCACGGCATGGAAATTATTGATTACATCCATTTGTAACACATATTAATGTTAGAAGCAGTCCCCCACTGAGCAATATATAGACAAAATTACATAGTTAAAGTGAACTCTTGGCAAACTCTTGCAATAAAAAACTGAATAAGGCAATAATTGACATTATAATAACAACAACACCAACAGTAATCAGTGAGAACGACAGGTAAAAAGAATAGCTAGTTAAAAGATAAATACAAATGCATGAATATACAAACTGTTCCAGTAGGAGAGGAGTTCGACCCCCATTACCTCCAGTCCACAGTCTCTGGTTGTGATCGGAGGTTTTTTTTACTATTAAGGGGGTTTAGAAGCATAGCTTGATTTCAATTTTGGTTGCTAATAGTACAGTTACTTGCATCTATGTTATCTAAGCCCTAATAAGTGTCATGCTAGCGTTAAAGCAAATTTGTATGTTAGTCCCAGATTACCCTTAAAGCGGGATTAAACTCTGACATAATATTCAATAAAAACATGTTTTCCTACTGTTATTACCAATACAGTTATATTTGCTTTTATGCCCAAGTATTATTGTCGGTTGACAAATTACAAGATCCCAACGTACAGTTTATCTGCTCTGAAAGCTGCCATTGCATTTCATTGCATAGCTCTGGTATTCATAGGTTATAATGTATCTAGTGAGATTTCTTTACTGTTTTTTTACCTTCTGCTAACTGTGAGAGCTGAAACACTGCCAGCAATGTTTACTTATTGTGGCTGATAAGGACACAAACACAATAATGTAGTCACTTGAGTACAATGGTCACCAAAGCTGGAAGGAGTGGAAGGGGCGTGTCGCCTGAGCCAATCTGTGCCTGCATACTGAGAATGATTGCTGTTACAGTCAGTAACAGCAATCATTCTCTAAAAATGCATACAGGAAGTATGTGACCTCCAGTAACAATCGTGCACATGTGCATGTGACCCCCCCCCCCCACCACTGTAGCAGTGATTGGTCAAATAGATCATGTGACCCCTTGACCCCTGTGGCTACAGTGATTGGCCCAAGGGATTATGTGATACCTTGGCCGATCAGTGTCCTCCCAGTCCCTCAATGATCACTATTACAGCTAGAAACAATGATAATTCAATACGAAAAAATTGTAAAAAAAAAAAAAAAAAAGTATTTACAAGTGCCTCCATGCACCCTCCCACTTTCCTGTTAAGGGATCATGGGGTCCGTGAACCAATCAGTGTGCCTGAAGGTCCATACACACAACAAAATATTTGTGGTGACTTTTTGTGATGGGTGATTTATTTGCAACTGCTGAATGTTTTCATGATATCGTGTAACATTGTTTAATGAAAATTAGTTAAATGATGACCATCATGATATTTTTACCATGATCATTTAAACAATCATTTAAATAATTGTTTGACCAATTGTCATTGTGGTAGTTTTCCACAGACACAGTAGCAGTTGTTTGTTACCTCAGAGCTGTGTCCTGAGGTGAGAGGAGGAGCTGTGAGTGGTCACATAAATTTGAGTGCAGTGCACACTAATAAATTTGGGTGCCGCTATAGGCGTCCATGTAAAGCATCACTAATATCGGCTGTAAACAGTAAATTTGGGCGCCAAGTCACCCAATTAAATAGCAGGCAATGGGACTGCCCACTCTACAAACTGAAGCTATTAAAAATAGTGTTACACATATTAAAAAAAATAGAGGGTGCCACAGCACCTGCTTTTTATAGCCGCAATTTCCATAGTGGGCGATCCTGGTGCCTATTATTTTATTGCGAGTCTTTGGCACACAAATTTACTGTTATGGATGTTTTACATGGGCACCTATGTCAGTCCCCATTAGTGTAAGGTATAGATTGAGGAGAATTAGTGTTAGGAGTCTGTGTGGGGTGGGTAGGGTTAGGCATAGCTAAAAGCTAGAGTGTTAGTATTAGAAATTAAAAAAACATAGGCACACCTTGAGAACAATGGATTGTTGTGCATCCAGTTTGTCATCAAATGACCTATGTGACCTCATTTTAATCATAATGAGTCGTAGAATAAATTGTGATGTGTCTCGTAGCTTGGGCACCTGTCACATAAAAAATAGGTATGGCCATTGGCCAAACTCGATAAATCATTCAAAAGAAATGTTATTTTCAAAATTATGATCAAACTTGGGAAAGTTTCAGCAAAACTACATGACTTGGTAGCATAAAAATTACATCCTTTTAAATAGTCCAGGTTGTTAGCATTTCCTAATTATTTTTAGTGACAAACTGTGACAAAATGAATCAAAATGAATAAAATGTTTAATGTATAAAAAGTACAAAAATAAAATGAATGAATTTAAAGTAGAATATAAAAATTGTTATCTTAAAGAGAACCCGAGGCGGGGTTCTTACAACACAATCCCCATACAGAGGCTGGGTCTGTCTATAGAGCCCAGCCTCTGTTGCTATTTAGCTTCACCCAAAGCCCCCCCTGCGCGCTGTGAGACCCCATTAATCATAGCCGCGCTGTCGACACGCAGTGTGTCGCAGCGGGCTGTGTTTCTCTCTCTAATGTCAGTCTCCGCTCTCCCCCGCCTTCTGAATCGCTCCGGTCCCCGCCCACGTCCCTTCCCTCCCCGCTGATTGGAGGGAAGGAACGCGGGTGGGGACCGGAGGGATTCAGGAGGCGGTGGAGAGCGGAGACTGACATTAGTGAGGTAAACACAGCCGCACAGCGTGGCTGTGATTAATGGGGTCTCATAGTGCGCAGGGGGGGCTTTGGGGGAAGCTAAATAGCAACAGAGGCTGGGCTCTATAGACAGACCCAGCCTCTGTATGGGGATTGCATTGTAAGAACCCCACCTTGGGTTCTCTTTAAGGACCTCGTTTTTAAATATGTATGCCAAGAGGGTATATTACTGTTATTTTTGCAAATAAGGGCTTACAATTATTGCTAGGTACCCAATGAGAAAATGTGCCTCTATTTCCAAATAATATATTATCCCATACATTTCACTAGGGGCATAATTAAAAAGTTGGGATAATCTGAATTAATGGTAGCATTGTTTATTTTAAAATTATAGTGGATGGAAATGTAGAAATAGTGTATTTTGTCTTGTCTTTTCCTTTTAAAATGCTTAGAGAATAAAATAATTGCCCACACAGAAAAATCAAATGCCCCCCCCCCCCCCCCCAAGAAAGCAAATCTCGATCATTTAGGTGTGATAAGTATTGATAAAGTTATTGATGAATGAATGGGACAAGCACTGGAGTGTGAAAACTCCAATTTAAATGCTGTTTTCTGGTAGTAGGTTTTAGACTGTAAATAATCTTTTTAGACCAAACAAGAAATGCAGAGTTTCCTACCACATTAAATAAACTTTACCATATACAGTACTCTTCTGATAACAGAGTGTTTCTCCATTATACTTTGATAATGTACCCAGCTTGAGTGGGTATCTGTTCCAGTGCATGGAAACAGCGGCATATTTCATTATTCAGAAAACAAGTTAGCAAAGAGTTAACTCTCTGAGGAGTTTAAGATACTGCAAATACTGCAGTAGTAGTTTGTACCACAGGAAGTTGTTGAGGGAGGTACTTTACAAGCTGGGGTCTTCACTAGGATTTTTAATCAGTCCCTGTCTCAATCAATTGTACCAACTTGTTTGAAATCCTCTATTATATTTCCTCTGGCCAAAAAATAGACCATCACTAGTCTTAATGACTACAGCCCAGTCAGACTGACCCTTGTGATTATGAAGTGTTTTGAGACGCTCATCAGGGACTATATCATGTCTTTTATTCCTCCCATGTTCGATCAACATCAGTTTGCCTATAGGTCAAATAGGTCTACGGAGGATGCAGTGGCCATTGTCCTCCATGCTCTACTGTCCCATCTAGAGCAGCGAGGGAGTTATGCACAATTGTTTTTTATTGATTTTAGTTCTGCTTTTAATACTGTTATACCCCATAGACTGGTGACCAAATTGTCAGACATAGGGCTTCCATATTTAACTTGCCTATGGATTAAGAACTTTTTGAGCAATCGTCCTCAGAGGGTTAGAGTGGGTACACATTTTTCTACATCTATCAGTCCCAGCACTGACTCTCCTCGGGGCTGTGTGCTGAGCTTACTGCTCTATAACCTCTACACTCTTGATTGTGTTCCTGCCCACCATAGTAACACCATCGTTAAGTTTGCGTATGATACTACAGTGGTGGGGCTCATATCAGGGGAATATGAGTCCGCCTACAGGGAGGATATAGAAAGGCTGGAAATGTGATGTTGAGACAACATTCTGCTCCTAAACATAGCTAAGACCAAGGAGCTTATAGTGGAAGAAGGCAGATGACATTCAGCCATTTATTATAAACAGAAATATTGTAGAGAGGATCACAGGCTTTCGGGTTTTGGGACTATTGAAAAGGCCCAGACTTGAGGATCACATATTGTTGAAGTAGTGAAAAAAGCACAGAAGAGGCTATTGTGATGATTTGCTCAGCTGCCTGTGCAGGCAGGCAGCTTTTTGACCATTGTGTAGGTTTGCATGCTGCAGGACTCTGGAAAGAAGAGCTTCTGTCAGTTTTGCAGCTTGTGCTTGCTGAGGAATTTGCATACGTTGTCATGCAAATTGCCTGGCCACATTCATTGGAGGCGTGTACTATAAGTACTATGTGTGTCCCACAATGCTTTGCTGTTCATAAGGAGTCTTCCTGTGAAACACTCTGGAGAGTGTCAGCCATGCTCTTGGTTTGAAGATCAGCTTAGAGTAATTCCTGGAAACTGTGCTAGGCAGATTCCATAGTGCAGTTAGGATTGTTTATCTGTTTGTTTGTTCTGTTGCTGTTGTCCTGTCCCAGCGGTGGTCGACAGGAAATGGTTCTGATCTCTGTTCTTGGAGTATAGCTGGTGCAGCGGTTGCTACTAGCTATCTCTTCTGTTCTGTCTCCTGGGATCGTGCTAGCCACTTTTCGCTAGCGCTGTGGATCCTTCTGTTCTGTCTCCTGGGATCGCGCTAGCCACTTTCCGCTAGTGCTGTGGATCCTTCTGTTCTGCTACTCTGTACCTGGATCGCGCTAGCCACTTTTCGCTAGTGCTGTGGATCCTATCTCTCGCTTGTCCCTGTTTTCGTGTGTCTGTCTTGTCTGCTACGACCGCTTGCTGGAGGCTCGGTGAGGTAACCGTTAAGCAAGCGTTCGCGTCCTCTGTTTCATGTTTGTCTGTCGATGGTTAGTTAGGCGTGCTTGTCTCTATTGTGCTTATCACGTGGAGACCGCGCATAACCGCGTGCACTGTTGCGAATGAGTGCGGTGTTCGCGGTTAGCTAGCGTTTATTATTTTCCGCATCTTCTCATTGTATTATTTGCTGTGCCTTTGCTACCCTCGTATTCTGTTCTGATCTGCCTTGTGTCACGTCTGGCGATCGCACCTCTCGCGATCGCGTTCCTATTTCGTATCTGCTGTTGTGTGTGTCGTGGGGTGGCGACTGGATTGGCGCACACACATACAACCTGTCCCTTTGCTCGTTCTTATTCGCAATCGCCTCTCTTGCGATTGCGTTCTGCGCTTCGTACAATTCCTGTCTGGCATTTGTGGAGGTACAGAGGATTGGTTCCTCTGCACTCCCCAGCGCCATCTGCCGACAGGAATTTCCCTCTACAGGTGCGTAGCACCTTTTGCTGGGTGCCTGCAATTACACGCTTGTGGAGGATTTCTGCCGTGTCAGCACACACGTTGTGCGCTGATCACGGAGAAAGTTCCACATTCGTTACAGTATGAACAGCCCAACCCAAAACATCAGTGTAGACGGAATTTCCGATTTGTACGATTTTGTCGAATATGGCTTTTGTACCTTTAAGAGAATTAAAAAACTTGAACCTGAATCAGCAGACGAATTTTTGTCTGGTGTACGAAACTGTTAGCGAACCCTGAATTCCAATGCACCCCAGTGTCTACCTGGGCCCCCCAAATGGTCTACATTCTGTTGGGGGGCAAAATGTCAATGTGGGCTTATGATGTGTTAGATCATACCACCCTGAGTCAAAGACACCTGGAATTCTTGGCCTTTTTAATTCACAATTGGCTGAGATTACCTCAATTACCATACCCCCTTAATGAGTTGTTGTCAGCAGCTCAATCAGCTGTTCCATCTACTCTTTCATCCATAAAGCAGCCATCCAAAGCCTCTAAGTCTAAACGTAAAAGATCTAGGAAGGCTTCCCAGTGGAAAGATCTGTTGCCCATAGCAACCACAAATAAAGAGGTTATTTCTGTCAAGTCTGAAATGGGCAAAACCATGCAGTATGATAATGATGTTTATAATGCATCTGCTGATCAGTTTCCAGGTTTTTTGCCCCAATCCAAAGCTTATGTGGATCCTGCTATAGGTAGGATCGCACACTACATTAAAGCAGTTAAAAAATCTGTTCTTGTTCCTGAACTCCACCCATATGGAGATTATCTAGATACTGGCCTGTTTGAACCCCCATTTGCTTCCTGGGATGTTGGGGCCTTGCTGGAAAAATTCGATTTTGATTGGAAAGCCTTTTGCGATTTTTACATCGCAAAAAGCGAAGATGTCTTGAATGCTTGTCTCGATTCTATGTACCTTCTGATTGATTCCGATGAATGTGACAAGGATGATGTGGATCTGGGGATCTATGTATGGCAAACGATTTTGGATGAGTTGCACACACACCAACCAATTGATTCCAATAAAGAGACATTGTTGTCGGATGATTGTTCCTGCCTTTCTGGGGTAAAGCATGAGAATCTTGACTTTGTGCAATCTGAAATGAATGAGTATGCCGCTGTGGTTGATTCCTGTGCGAATCCTAAAGGATTCTCTCCTGACAGTATGCAGTTTGAATCTGTGCGATCTGACGCCTGTTTCTCGGATGTTCCTGCAGATTGTGATCGGCATGAGTCTGCCGGTTTCCTCAAGGATGTGTGGGATCCTTTGACATTTAGAAACAGATCTTTGAGATCTTCCGTCTGTGACCCTGCTATGGGGAAAATTTCTCGACTATGCAGCGTCAAAAGTAAAATTATTATGCCTAATAAAGTTTATCCTGTTGATGTCGCTATTTCTTCTGCAAATGAGTCTCTGTCTCACCCTGTTCACACCTGTAAGGGCCCGTTGCCTGGGGACAGTTGCTCCAGCGTTTCGGTCCGGGATGCTTTGCAGTCTGCTCCGCAGATCGAGGAGGTTTGCGCTATGGAAGCATCAGTTTCACAACCTAAAGTGAATTTTGATTCGCAGGTTTTGCGTTCTGATTCCTCGGATTCGACATTGTTAGCCGAATCTAAGAGCGAGACAGCGCTTCGGTTTTGCGAATCTGATGATGAACCTTCTTTGCCTTATTCAGGGACACTTTCTTTGAACCTGCCCTGTACCATGAATAACAAAATGTCCAATCACACTGACATTTGGGAGTCCCTTTCATGCTTTGAAGAAAGTTCTGATTCTCCACCCTTTACTCTGGATGAGTCAATATTGCCTTGTACAATATCTCCTGCCCTTCCCCTAGAGGCTCGTCTAGGTATTGCTGCTATTTTTACCTGTTTTTCTGCAGTTTTGGAGTTGCAAGCTAGTTTGACTGCTATGCAGAATTCTGGGTGCAGTGAGATTGAAGTTAGGAAGTCAGTGTGTGTTCCAGTAAATATACCTGTACATTCCCCTCATGATGATAAAATTCAGTCTCAGTTTATGGTGGAACCTTCCCTGGGACATCTGCCCTGTTCACAAAATAAAGTTCCAGTTTTGCCCTGTAACATGGATAGTACAGAATCCTTCTTAGAAAACTTGAAAAATGATGTTCCTGAGGTCTTGTTTGATGTTCTGGAGGTCTCCGAGTTCCTCCCAAAGGGTGCAGAACTTGTAGGAGATGTCTCCTGCCCCCCAAGTCCTTCTGAGGTGTTGCCCTCTTCCATAGGCATTGCTGCCTTGCTGGCTACCTTTTCAGCTCTGGTGGAGCTTCAGTCATGTGTAGTCAATGATGATTTTCTGCCCGGTCCTGGTTTTGGTCTGGTCGTGCCGAACTCTGAGTTCCCCGACATGTCCTGAGGTTTCTCCTGTGCTGGTGTACCCCAATGTGCTCTGTGACCCAGAAAGCACAAGTGTGCCTCGGTTACCAGCGTACTCAGATGCTTCCTCGGTTGGAGATATGTTCTGAATTAGCCTGCCTGCTTGCATGCCCAGAAGTGGTCCCTGAAAGTCTTGATCTTGATGGGTGTCCTCATAATTCTGAGTCTGGAATTGTCATTGGTTCCATAGGGGTTCTTGATAGTTCTCCATGTGAGCCTGGTGATTGTTCTGCCCTCTTGGGATCTCTGTGGAGCTTCAAAAGGTTCTGGGAGATTCCGGGAGAAATTTTGCTTGGTACCCTGGATAAGATCAACGGTGGCTTTTGTGTTGTAAGGGACACTTCGAACAGGTTTTGTGGCAGATTTGGTATTTTCGGACGCTCTTTGGAAGGTGGTGGGTTTTGTCTGGAGGGTTTCGGTGGCTTCTTCTCTGGTATCCACAGTCCTGATGGGTGTTACGCTGAGACTTGTAGTGCTGATGGGCATGTTTCAGTGGCTTCTGTTTCCGATGAGGTTGGTTTCGGGTGGACTGACTCTGGAATTGGACTTTGTCGGGCTGTCCCGACCTTCATGAGTCTTCAGTTTGAGTCTGTTGCTAATAGCACTTTTGAGGGTCGTCTGGAATTCGACCCTGGAGGGGGGGGGGGGGGTACTGTGATGATTTGCTCAGCTGCCTGTGCAGGCAGGCAACTTTTTGACCATTGTGTAGGTTTGCATGCTGCAGGACTCTGGAAAGAAGAGCTTCTGTCAGTTTTGCAGCTTGTGCTTGCTGAGGAATTTGCATGCGTTGTCATGCAAATTGCCTGGCCACATTCATTGGAGGCATGTACTATAAGTACTATGTGTGTCCCACAATGCTTTGCTGTTCATAAGGAGTCTTCCTGTGAAACACTCTGGAGAGTGTCAGCCATGCTCTTGGTTTGAAGATCAGCTTAGAGTAATTCCTGGAAACTGTGCTAGGCAGATTCCATAGTGCAGTTAGGATTGTTTATCTGTTTGTTTGTTCTGTTGCTGTTGTCCTGTCCCAGCGGTGGTCGACAGGAAATGGTTCTGATCTCTGTTCTTGGAGAATAGCTGGTGCAGCGGTTGCTACCAGCTATCTCTTCTGTTCTGTCTCCTGGGATCGCGCTAGCCACTTTTCGCTAGCGCTGTGGATCCTTCTGTTCTGTCTCCTGGGATCGCGCTAGCCACTTTCCGCTAGTGCTGTGGATCCTTCTGTTCTGCTACTCTGTACCTGGATCGCGCTAGCCACTTTTCGCTAGTGCTGTGGATCCTATCTCTCGCTTGTCCCTGTTTTCGTGTGTCTGTCCTGTCTGCTACGACCGCTTGCTGGAGGCTCGGTGAGGTAACCGTTAAGCAAGCGTTCGCGTCCTCTGTTTCATGTTTGTCTGTCGATGGTTAGTTAGGCGTGCTTGTCTCTATTGTGCTTATCACGTGGAGGCCGCGCATAACCGCGTGCACTGTTGCGAATGAGTGCGGTGTTCGCGGTTAGCTAGCGTTTGTTATTTTCCGCATCTTCTCATTGTATTATTTGCTGTGCCTTTGCTACCCTCGTATTCTGTTCTGATCTGCCTTGTGTCACGTCTGGCGATCGCACCTCTCGCGATCGCATTCCTATTTCGTATCTGCTATTGTGTGTGCGCGGTCGCGGGGTGGCGACTGGATTGGCGCACACACATACAACCTGTCCCTTTGCTCGTTCTCATTCACAATCGCCTCTCTTGCGATTGCGTTCTGCGCTTCGTACAATTCCTGTCTGGCATTTGTGGAGGTACAGAGGATTGGTTCCTCTGCACTCCCCAGCGCCATCTGCCGACAGTAATTTCCCTCTACAGGTGCGTAGCACCTTTTGCTGGGTGCCTGCAATTACACGCTTGTGGAGGATTTCCGCCGTGTCAGCACACGCGTTGTGCGCTGATCACGGAGAAAGTTCCACAATCGTTACAGCTATATTTTTTAAGGGTGCTTAGGAAGAATAATATTCCGGAGAAATTGTTTGTGTCTTTTTACCACAGTACAGTGGAGAGTGTCCTAGTCAACTGTCTCTGTGCGTGGTTTTTAAACTGCACAGTAGCACAGAAAAAGCAGCTTCATAGGGTAGTTAAAGTTGCCCAGAGGATAGTTGACTGTCCTCGTCTTCCATTAGAAGAATTATATACTTTTTATTGTTTCAGGAATATTAAGAAAATTTTAAGAGATACCTCACATCCAGGACATGTGTGCCTTCTGGAAAACGTTCTAGACTTATAAAAACTAAGACAAATAGATTAAAGAACAGTTTTTATCCTTCGGCCATTACGATGTAAAATGCTGCTAAGTGGCCTTGTTGATAAGGGGTGTGTGCAATGTAATGTACAGTATGTAGGAATGGAATGTTATGTGGTTTGCAAGTGTTGTAAACTGCACTTTAGAATTGTGTTGTACAATTTCGGTTCTTACAATGACAATAAATATTTCTAATATATATATATATATATACATATATATATATATACACACACACACACACATATACAGTGTATATATATATATATATATATATATATATATATATATATATATATATATTTATTTCCCTTCACTTCTACTTTCAATTTCCTACCAGGATATGAGGTGATCTATGGTTGCAAGGTGCTGAGATTTATAACTGTGAAGCCAGAGTTGGAAATAAGGCCCAGTATGTAGTAATGTGTAAGTCATTAATTTCAGGAAAGTCAACCGTTCTAGCTGTGATCATATTTTATTTTCTTCCAATGTTGTTTGGAAACTCTGTTGAATCTCTGCTCAATGTGTTCAGTCTGATAGCATAGTGCAAACTGCTGCTGTTAGATGAAATATTGCAGCCAATGGACATTATATACTGTACTGAAATTCAGAGCAGAAGCACAGAAGAAATGGCAGGCCAGTACCTTACACTGCGATAGAAAACATATTGGCTCTGATTTTCTATGTATGTATGCAGAATTACATAAGAAATACACACATGCCTTTTCTTCTTCAGCTGCTCAAATAGAACACCTTTCTGCATACAGCCACCTATTGCAAGTAAATAACTCTAATATGTGGCTACTGATGGATGAAGTGGAGCTCACTGCAGTGCAATCATTTCTTTTCCTTTCACTGAAGCCATCAGGAGATCGGCTTTAAAAATTCAATAGGCTCCAGTAAAGTGATGGACATAAGAGAGGGAAGTGTAGATTATTGCATTATACTTATGCTCCCCAATACAAAACCTCTGATTATAATTGTTGTTTGAATGATCTGTCTGCTAAAATGGTCCCAGTTAGATTTTTGTAATTCTTTTGACTAACATATTCTCTCTTTGCATTTCCTTGGAGTTCTTCAGCACTTCAGATATCTGGGGGAAGATCTATGAGGCTCTAGAGTGCTTTGCAGCATACATTTCTATACTATTGACTATTCCTTGACAGTTTTGGTGTTCCTCTTATTTATGAAAGCATGATCAACGGTGAAATCCTGCCCAATTGGTCTAATATTTGTGCTTATTTCTTTTTTTTCCTTCAGAAAATTGTGTATTTAAGTCCTTACTTTCTTGCCCCCCTCCTCCCCCTCCCTATCACTAGGAAGGGCTACTCCCCCCCCCCCTTCCCCCAAAAAGCAACAACTACAACAACATTATGCCATGCATCCAATCCCTTTACCATTGATAGGAGGGGAGTTGCTGATGTTACAGCCACAGTCCTCCCACCAGTAGACCAAGCAGTAGTGATTCTAGCTTTGAGAAGGAGTTGAAAGATAGTTACCTCGAAAAATTTAACACAGAGTCAGCTGAAGATCAGATTGTGTAGTATTTTCTGTAAAGTGGAATATAGGTGTAGTGAAAGGGGGAACTCACAAGATAAGCTTTTAGGAGAATAACAATCTCCACTCGGGTACAGGTTCACCACTGTACTTTGGTCGCCCTCTACACAATGAACACAATAAGGGAGAGAGGCAACCAGGGAGGATAAAATACCTTAAATTCCTCAAAGTGAAAATATAAGAGGTGGCTTACCTCCAGTATGACACGGATAATGAAGTAAAAGTGAAAACTTTTTTTGTACTAAGGCAATGTGTTTGGTGAGTATACACAACTAACTTCATCAGGCCAAGTATCAGTGCCAATAATGCTTCTGAGCAATCTATGCCCAGCTATTTTGGTTACCGGCACTGATACTTAGCCTTTTATATTTTACCTTATATCTGTGTCATCCTTGAGATAAGCCGTCTCTTGCTGAATATTTTCAACCTGCAACTTTGTATAGATCCTTTCCAGGGAGTGCTTTTGGTAAGAACAAAAGAAATGCTGAGGATATGAGGATATGGAGTAGTGTAGAACCTGTCAGAGTTGACAGATTTTACTACCTACTATATGTGACAGCAACATAGGAGAGAAGTAGTTTATTGTTCATTTAAATCTGGGAAGAAATGTACTGTACTTATTTGTATGTAACAAAATTGAATTGTGCAAAGGCAGCGCAATAATAAGACAAGCTGCTCAAAGTTCTCAGGGCCAGTCCACAATGCCCCCTGAAGTAGATAGTCAAATAAACGGAGAAGAACCGAGTGCTAAATGATGTACACTATTCAGCTGAAAATGTGATGAAAAAAGTACCTGATCCATCACGAAAAGGCTTATATTTCAACTACTCATGTCCTGTAAACAAATAATAGGCAGATATCCTGAATACGGGGGCAAGCGAAAGATAATCCAATAGTGCAGGAGTGCGCCTATAGTTGAAAGACTGCGTATACACGTATGCACTTACTAAAGCTTTTTGGTTTAATAGCATATAACAATACAAAATTCCCAATTCGGATTTCGTCAACCGCCTCATCAAAGCAACCGCCTTCATCCTTATTTGTATGTATTTTAAATTTTACAATTTTTCATACTAGCAGTCCCGTACCCATACACATTTGGTGGTAAGCCATGTGGGACTTGAGGTAGAATCTATAACACCCATTTAACAATGAGGGGGCCTGCAGATGTGCACTCTCTCCCAGGTAAATAGGCTGAAGAGATCTTCTTTGACCTTCAACCTATTTATAACAAATAGTTAAGGGGTGGTGGAGCTAAGCATGGCCGTGTGAGGACGTGAAGAAGAAGAGCTCCCGGCCACAGCCCACATGTAGCTTTTCCTTAGCTTTTACCCCGACTATCTTAGCCTCTTCCCACCCGGAATGGTATGGCAAGTCGTTCTCGTCGTAAAGTATCTCGTTCCAAGACTCCAAGGCGTGCTAAAGAGATGCTAGACAAGAACTTCTCCACATCTGCCACCCGCAGCAAGACATCTAAGATGGCTGACACACCGGCCTCGGGCACCTCCCCTGCAAGTTCTCCTGGCTCCTCAGGGAAAGCGCGAGCAATGGAAGAACTATGGGCCTACCTGAGAGAAATGCCCATGAAAGCTGATATGCAACAGCAGACAGAACAAATAGTCAGCTCCACAAAGGAGGAAATTGCTGCTCTGAAGGCAGATATAACGGCTGCGACACAGATGGTGAGTAGCCTAGAGGCGGACGTGGCAACACTCAAAGCTGAATTTGCAGCACTAAGTCAGAGCTCCGGCAAAGTCAGATGCGCTCCCAAATGGAGGATCTACAAAATAGGAGCCGGAGGAATAATGTTTGGGTACGCGGCCTCCCTGAAGCTACCAGGGCAGAAGACCTTCCAGATACCTTATGTAACGAATGGTTGTCAGCACACAGAGAGAATCTGATTATTGGGGATCTGCAGTGTGCAGTATCACCAATAATACAGATGTCACCTGATTATTGATGATCTGCAGAATCACCAATAATACAAGTGCGACTAACCTCCGGACACCTAACACAGTGAATAAACAATAGCAACAGCAATAATATCGCAAGATCGTGGAAATGTCCACCACACGGCGATTCCTCAGAGGTGTGGTTACCTCTGAATGGGAACCCCGTCTGTGAGATCCTCAGTCCAGGCAAAGAGAGGAATCTCGGCCTCTAGCAGTAATCGTCTGCTAGGGCAGGCGTCTCGGAGAGGCAAGCCTCAGAGATAGCCCTACAGTGGGAGACATTCCACTGAAGGGAGAAAGGTCAGGCGAGCAAAGGTTCGGCAACAGAGAAGGCGGCAACAGTACAGAAACAGAAGGCTGATTCAGAGTCGTTTAAACAGGCAGGGTCGGCAACTTGAATCAGATAGGCAGAAGTACAAGAGCGTTTAGAGTAAAGAGTAGTCAGGGATAGCCAGAGTCAAAACACAGGTAAATATACAATACAATCCTAATCTAAGGTGTGACGTCCTTGGTGACAACACCTGGGAAACTGAGCTAAGGTCTGAGCGCTAATACAGAGTGTATTCACGACAGCAGACAGTGAGCAAATGACATCTGTGGGCTTAAATGCAGAAGCCCTGTTCCACCAGCCCGCCCAGGGGGCTGGAACTGAAGTCAGCATGTGATCGGCTGGCTGAGGTCAGCTGATCGCCGCATCAGCTGACCCGTCTTCTTAAGAGATAAATGTCCTGCCGCCTCGCGCGCGTGCGCCTGACCCTCTGCCTCTGAACATCAGAGAGGCCAGGTCCCCGGTCAGCGTACGCCCGCGCACCGAAGTCCGCCAGCTGGATTGCGGGACGCGCCGCCATATTGTCAGCCGCGGCGGTGACCGCCTTGCTCTGCGCCAGCGGCTCCGTATGAGAGTCGCAAACCGCCGGCTGGGAAGCAGAGGCCGCCGCCATGCTGCCCTGCTCAGCGGCGGCGGCTCCGCTATTCCTCACACCTTACAGGCCATATTCAATGGGTTGCTTAACAGGCCAGAGGGTACAGTAGTCAAGATGGACAGAGCCCACCGCGTGCTGCGCGCAATGCCTAAAGGAGCAGAGCCCCAGCAGGATGTAATTTGCAGAATCCGTGATTTCCCCCTTAAAGAGGCTATCATGACCGCAGCTAGGGCAGCCCGATCCTATGATTTTGATGGTGCCACTATCACTTTCTACCAGGACCTCGCCCCTTCCACCTTGGCACAGAGGTGGGCATTGAAACCCATCCTGCTGGCGCTACACCAGGCTGGAGCGGAATATAAGTGGGGCTTTTCGTTCCAACTGTTTGCAACACTGGGCTGTAAATCAGCCACTCTTAAGCACCCGAGAGACCTTTTGGATTTTTTCAACACCATAGGAATCTCTGCAGTCGCAGTACCGTAATGGGACCAGGACTCTTTGGAGTTTGCGCGCCCTCAGCATGAACGAAGAGCGAGAAGTTCTACCTCCAGGGACACATAAGTGAATTATCTTTAATATCTTTTTTAGCTTACTTGTAATGTCATGTTATTACCTCGAAGGCGATCCTTGGGAGTGCCCCCTTCCTCCCTTATTTTAACTACCGCCTGTGCCCCCCTTACCACCCCCCCCCCCTCGATCCTTATGACTTTACAGATACTCTGAAGCAGTCACTTGAAAAGGCTTGCTTCTGATTGTCTGATGGTCCTACCACATAGCTTACCACTGGGATACTTCTCTCCTCTACGCAGTGGTTTATAAGGGATCATTGAAGCATTGCCACTTTGACATTATCCCTGTGCAAAGCAATCTAAAGTGCTCTTTGAGTATAGACTTCAACTCTACTGTGATGGGATTTTTTATCTCCACATGGCAACTATATGATAATTTTGAACTAATCGATCTCGCCTGAGGTCTAGAGGAGTGGGAATAATTTGCAACGGTTTTGTGGGGGGTGGGGGGTGAGGATAACCAGGGTGGTTGGGCGGGAGGGAGGTTTATTTGCCTTAAAATAATGTCTGGTACCACTCAGCACAGATCATAAAAAACAGCGCTGGTCCTTAAGGGGGGGTAAAGGCTGAGTCCTCAAGTGGTTAATGAGCTGGATGCTTTTGCAGAAGAGTCCTTAATTCTCAGTGGGGACCTAAATGTGGCACTAGAGCCTTACCTTGATACCTCCACAGGCAGATCCGCCATGCCCCACAGAATCCTTTTAAAATGTAAACTAGCATTGAGAGCCAGGCAACTTGTAGATATCTGGAGGTTACGGGCAGGGAGTACACATATTACTCCGCTTTACATGGGACTTACTCCCGCATTGACCATATTCTTGTTTCTCACAATTTGATATCACGTACTTCAAAGGCTGAGATACTCCCAGGGGTGCTTTCAGATCACTCGGCAGTCGTGGCATCCCTGGAAGTATTAGAGGGCAGACAAGGCCCTTTTACATGGTGGTTAAATAACTCCCTTTTGAAGGATAAGGTAGTGGAGGGGAGGGTGAAAAGGGGCCTGGAAAACTACTTTGAGGTTAATGCGGTGGAGGGGATGTCTCCGATGTCTGTTTGGGCTGCTCATAAGTGCGTCATCCGGGGGGTCCTGATCAAGGAAGGTAGCAGAATCAAACGGGAAAGGAATGAAGCCATTGAAAACTCACTCAGGGAAATACATAGACTGCAATTATTGCACAAAGGCTCTCTGCTGGATTCAGATCTTGCGGCACTTACTACTGAAAGTGAATATCTCAAAGCTCTCCTGTTTTTCAAAGCACGCTATGCAGCATCCAGATGCCAGTGCCACTATTATGAATTTGGTAATAAATGTGGTCGCCTCCTGGCACGAGCACTCAGAATCCAACAGGCGACAAACTACATTCCACATATAAATGATACCAGTTCTAGGAAGCATTATAAAACTCAATCAATAGCACGTATATTCAAAGGTTTTTATGAAAAGCTGTATGATATACACAACCACTCGTATAGAAAGAGTGACATCTCCCTGCAGCAGCGAATCCGGGAGTATATTAAAAAATCAGGGATGCCCTCTGTGCCTGAAACAGAGTTGGAGGAGTTGGGGGAGCCCATTTCACTGACAGAATTGCAACTAGCCTTTTCGCAGATCCCCTCTAGTAAGGCCCCAGGGCCTGATGGCTTCTCCATTGATTATTATAAACTATATCTGCAGATTCAACAAGCCCCCCTACTTAAAGCTTTAAACTCCTTAGCAGACCCAGACAATCCCACGACTTTCCCGGGCGATATGTTGGCTTCCCATATCACCGTAATTCAAAAACCTGGTAAGGATCCCTCTTCTTGTGCAAACTATAGGCCCATTTCATTGCTTAATATTGACCTCAAGGCATACGCAAAAATTTTAGCGAATCGCTTATCCCCCTTCATATCTCAATTAATACACTTTGACCAAGTGGGTTTCATTCCAACAAGAGAGGCCAGGGACAATACCCTTAGAACATTGTCGGCACTCCATTGGGCACGGTCGAGGGCCACACCAATTATGCTATTATCCACTGACGCGGAGAAGGCTTTCGATCGTGTCCGATGGGAATTTATAGAGGGCACTTTACGCCACGTTGGACTCCCTCAGCACCTATTGACACATATTATGGCTCTATACAAAGTACCATCAGCCAGGATTAAAAATAATGGAGAGCTCTCTGAGCTTCTAAGCATATATAATGGCACACGTCAGGGGTGCCCTTTGTCCCCCTTTATTTTTGCCCTTTCTTTAGAGCCACTCTTATGCACTATTAGGGCCAATCCTGACATCTCGGGCCTACAGCTCCCTTCCTCGCAGCATAAGGTTGCAGCCTATGCTGACGATCTCCTTTTCTTTATTACTAACCCCCATATCGCAGTCCCTAATCTAATACAGGAATTTTCATCATTGGGCAATTTGGCGGGCCTTAAGATTAATTATGACAAATGTGAAGCTCTGAATGTGGGCCTGAGTCCACTCCAACAATCCCAACTAGAAAATAATTTCCCATTTAGATGGGCCCCTAAGGCCATTACATATCTAGGTACCAAAATTTCGAGCAATCCTTTGGAACTTTTCTCCCTTAACTATGCCCCTCTACTATCTAAGATTAAAATGGATCTAAAGAGATGGGACGTGGCCAAATTTACAGCAAACAATGTAAACCTGACCCAAACAATGCATAAAAGGGACGAACAGTTCAGCCGTACCTGGGCGCCTTGGCATGAGTTTGAGGAGTCTGACGAGTTTAAGAAACTGATGGCCTAGTACCCCGAATATGTGTAAGGTAATCATCACCCTCCTCCTGATGTGAGTGTAATGAAGGTATAATCTCCAGCACCATGGAGAGGATGTCTGTTCTCTCCATGCATTGAATGCCTCTGTGCTCAGTTTCCTAATTGTCGGTACCTATTCTCCTCTTCTTCCTCTATACTCTCCTTACCTACTTTCTTTCTTTCTAAACTGTCCTACCATTCCCTTTTTCTCATTTCTCCTAACCCTTCTTGGGTGAGATATCTATATGTTGTATCTGGGGTATTAGTGGTTAATACTGTATTGGGTATCCTGTACCCATCTCAGATTAGATCAGATACACCTGCCCCCAGACTGTAATATAATTCTTTTTTTTTAGTTGGGGTGGAATTCAGGGAAATGATCCCTTTGGGCCCTGAGTCCTCCACCTCTATCACTATTCACATGAGTCACAGTCAGGCTTATAGAATAAAGGTTTAGCACGATTACTTAAAGTAAACCTTAAGCGAGAAAAAAAAAGAGTTTTACTCACCTGGGGCTTATACCAGCCCCCTGCAGCAGTCCTGTGCCCTCGCAGTCACTCACTAATCCTCTGGTCCCCCGTTGCCAGCTAGTTTCGTTTTTGCCGACAGGCCCGTCAGGACTGGCCAGGCGTAGCTTTTTCCGCATTCTCGACTTTAACTAGCGCTATTGCGGGCCGCAACGCGTACAAAAATACGCGTTGCCGCATATCTATGCGTGCGTAATGCGGCAATGCGTATAATTTCGAGATAATGCATCATTATGCAAATTTTGTATGCAAATGTATGCGGCTTGAAAACGGACCAAATTTTACCTCAGCAGGATTTGATTCATTTTCAAGTTGCATAAATATTTGAAGTTAAAATTTGCATAATGTTGTCTCAACTTCAAAATGATTTGCATCTCATTGACCATCCCTAATCAGTGTGAATAAAAAACAAAATAATGTTGAAGTACAGAGTACGAAATATCTTTTCACAGATAATACATTAGCACCCTTTCAGACAAAAATATTTTTAAACCTATTGAATGATTTAATTTTATATGCTAATGAGGACAATGGCGCTGCTTTGCAAAGACAGGTGCAAAGTGGAGCAGGTGTCATCAGTTGAATGAAACACTTATAAACTGGCTACCTGGGGCAACTGCTCCATTTTATTTACACCACATTTATTTGCACCTGCCTTTATAAATGATCACAATTGTGCTCTTTACTTGTAGGAAATGATAGTGAAAAGCAAGAAACAAATGACATGCATATTGAACTGCCCAGAGTGCTAAAAATCTGTTTAATCTGTACACAATTTGCAGCTAACACTGCACTGTTTGTAGTGAGCTTGTTGTAAATCAGCCTCTGAGTATCTTTGTGTTCATTACAGCACATCATCAACATAAAACAAAACTTACTGCAGACAGCTCCAGCAAAATAATTAGCATACAGCCATGAGCAAAATAAATTACAACAACATGTTTCTTTTAAAAAAGAACTCCTTTGAATACAAAATATAGATCTATCTACAATATTCAGCTTTTTGAAGAGAAACTCTTTAGTATAAATATGATGCTTTCTCTGAAATTGTTGAATACTCAACTAGCACAGCAATGTTTGCTCCAAGGCACTCCTAGCAATGCTTAAGGCAAAGAGTTTAAGTTCCACATTTATGAATAATATTGTATAGGGGGCTCTTTGTATTTAGATGTAACAATTGTAGACACCTTTATTACTCAGATACCTTATCCTTTTTTCATGTACGCTTTGCTCTAGGCATTTCTTGTCCTTATATTAATCTATAGATATACTTATAGAATAATGTCTTCATAACAACTATGTGGCCAATATGTGCAGTATGCCCGTAAATGTTTTAGTATTTATTAAGATGGAAATAGAGTTATAAATTTTAATGTCAAGGAGATCCGATGGATATTGTTGGTTACTGTGAGCTACCACATGAATAATTAATCTATTAGCATGTATTTGTAATTTATTACTGGTGAACATTTAATTGCTTTTTTGAACTTTTTAGAAAATCATGCCAATAATATTTTTTTCCTCTTAGGCACATAATCCTAATGCTGGGAGCTACAGTTATAGAAAATATTTTTTTTCTGGTCTAGAGTAGACATTTTGTCACATTAGCTTTTGTCATTCCGTCACTTCTGAACTAAAGGACGTGCAAGCCGGTCAGCCCATTATCTTTGTAGAGGAACATCTGCTGTAACTGACTTAGCTGGATTTAATGCAGTTTACAGCCTTATGAGCATAGAGGGAGCTAACATAAACATGACCAGTAGATAGATCAGAGAAACAAGTCAGTTACAGCAGACGTCCCCCTACAAGATAATTAGTCATTTAGTTCAGAAGTGGCACAATGGCAAAAGATAATGTGAGTGAAGAAAGAGCTCTGCTTGTTTTCTTTAAATCAACTCATTTTAATCGCAGGTATTGTGACATGCTTGCTTAATTTTATCCAGCACTTGTATAAACACTAATTCACCATAGTGCCCTTTAAAATCATTTGAAGGGACCCTGAGCAGTAAAAAAAAAATGAAACTGGTACTTACCTGGGGCTTCCTTCAGCCCACCGTAGGCTGCAAGGTCCCCCGGCGTCCTCCTGGCTCCTCTCCCAGTCTCGCTGGCATCTCCATTACCAGTGACTTTTGGGCTGAAGGTCGGTCGGTTCTTTCTAAATGGGGATGATCCACATCACGAATCATGATGCCGGCCACTACACATCATCCCGCCGGCTGGCAAGACAGTCCTGCACATGCACAGTTCAGAGTTAGAAAAACGTACATGCGCAAGACTGTCACGTCGGCCGGCGACATGACGCGGAGTGTCCTTATTCAGGAAGAACCAGATGACCTTCAGCCCAAAAGTTGCCGGTAACTGAGCCGCCATCGGGACCGGGAGAGGAGCAAGGAGGATGCCGGGGAACTTGCGGCCTACAATGGGCTGGAGGAAGCCCCAGGTATGCACCAGTTTCATTTGTGTTTTATTGCTCACCCTGAGCAGTAAAAAAAAAAAAAAAAGAAACTGGTACTTACCTGGGGCTCCTTTAAGGGGGAACAATTAAATGTGTTGGAATGGCTTAGTCTAAGTCCAGACCTCAATCCAATAAAGAATCTGTGGTTAGACCTTATGATTGCTGTTCACAAGTGAAAACCATCCAACATGAAGGAACTAGAGCAGTTTTGCCTTGAAGAATTGGCAAAAATCCCAGGGCAGGATGTGTCAGACTCATATAAACGTATCCAAAGCTGTACTTGCCACAAAAGGTGACCTCACAAAGTATGGTCTTTAGGGGGTGAATAGTTACTGTATGCACACTGAAGTTTTCAGTTATTTTCTCCTATATGTTTGCTTCACAATAAACCAAAAAAAAAAAATCTTTAATGTTGCAGGTATGCTCTGTCAATGAAATGGTGCAAACTCACAAACAATCTGCCGGTATTTTAAATTCCAAGTTGTGAGGCAACAAAACATGAAAAATGCCAAGGTGAGGGTGTTGAATACTTTTACACAACCTATATATGCTTTAAATGTATAAGCATACTTTAAGATGGAGAGTTACTTCCAAAAGAAAGTGAAATGTGGTTAGCGTTTTTTAAGTTAGTATGAATTAACTAATAATATCTGAACATATTTGTACTAAACTTATCAGTGGGTCTCAGAGGGCGTTTACTGGTGTGTTATTGTTGGACGTTTCCTAATTGCCTTATTTACACTATATAAAAGGATTACGCCACATAATGTTTCAATGGTAATTGTAGGTTACACGCAGTGTTTTTATGTTATTTAGCTTTCTCTTACTAGCAATATTGTTGACATGACCTTCTCCGCTTTGAACATAAGTTAAATTTGATTTTCTCTAAATGTCACATTTGAAAATTGGCTTAATATATCTTAAACTGCCATGGCAGAAAATTACTTGATTCACTTCCAAATTAAAGTGCTAAAAATTGAAGCTCTAGTAATTTTAAATTGCTCTATCCTGAACACAGCAATTAAAAATAATTGCAACATTTCTAATGTTTTTAAAACTGCTCAAGTCTCTAAATGAAAAGGTTTTGGCCTGCTGCAGAGGCAACGACTTCCAATTATTATAGTGCTTCTAATTTATATAAATGCTCTAATCTAAAGCAGATAGGTTTCTGATGTTTGCAGAATAGAGCAATGTAAAATTATTGGAGTGTATCAAAATAACTGTTAGAAATAAATTGTGCTTGTATAAACCCTTTTAACTGCTTTAAAACAAACACAACACTTGTGTACATTTTTTGTAGATGGTTTTATATTAAGTGATAGGAATCATCCTGCATCACATTTGTTAGTAGTTAATTATTAGTGTGATAAACACAGTGTATGGCAATCTTAGCAATATGTACAAAAGTAACATGTATAAGCATGCATTGCTGGTATAACTGGTGTTACACATGTGGCTTAACGTGAGTTACAGAAGAAGTGCATACACAAACAATCGAACCCGGACTCAACCCTTAAAAGAATAATCTTCTGAGTTTATTGTTATATATGTGCGGTTGTACAGCAAACAGAAAGCACAATGTTTCTGGCTACTTGCCCTTTCTCAAGTGCTTAACCATCTGAACACACTTAGACCTTCATATAGACACACAGACATTGACACACCCCTCCAAAGCATTCACAAAACTTTTCCAGAACATTAACCCTTATTCCTGAAAGGACAACCAATTATCATAAGAAGCACTTTAAACTGAAGTCCTCGTTAAGGTCACCAAGGGACTGCATCCCCAACCTGTCCATCCACCAAGCCTCACGCCGAAGTAGCGCCCTTCTCAATTCTCTACCTTCATGGTGCTAAACAACCTCGAGTACCTGCCATCAAAGCTGGCCCACACCATGATTAAACTCAGCAAAATTACATGCAAGGGGATATTCCCGTTTCTTCTCCTCATTCTTTTTCTTTTTACATGTTCAGAGTGGCGTATATTGCTTTTATGCTCGTTGAGTCTAGTTTTAATGTCTCTTGAGGTCTGGCCAACATAGGAGAGACCGCAAGGGCATTTAATAAGGTACACGACACCCGTCAAATCGCATGTGGCGATGTCTCTGATGGGAATCGGCTTAACCGATGTGGTACTTTGCGCATTGGGCCCCCTTAAAATGCCATTACAGTGCTGACAATTAAGACATGGAAAGGTCCCTTTCCTGGGGGTACCCAAGAACAATTGGCGGGGTAATTTAGATCTCCCGATGTCCGCCCTAACCAATTGATCTTTAATGGACTTACCCTTGCGATAAACGAACCTGGGCGGTGTTTGGCAAATCTGGGCAAGCTGAGGATCTGCCTCCATCAATGGCCAAAACTGTTTGACAATGTCCCACAGAATCCAGGACTCCCTGCAAAACGTAGTAATAAAATATACATTAGTGTCATTATCATCCTTATGTACACTATAAGTTCTCAGTGCTTCTCTATCAATAGCTCCCACCTCCACCGCAAGGGTAAGTCCATTAAAGATCAATTGGTTAGGGCGAACATCGGGAGATCTAAATTACCCTGCCAATTGTTCTTGGGTACCCCCAGGAAAGGGTCCTTTCCATGTCTTAATTGTCAGCACTGTAATGGCATTATAAGGGGGCCCAATGCGCAAAGTACCATATCGGTTAAGGAGATTCCCATCAGAGACTTCACCACATGCGATTCAACGAGTGTCGTGTACCTTATTAAATGCCCTTGTGGTCTCTCCTCTGTTGGCCAGACCTCAAGGGACATTAAAACTAGACTCAACGAGCATAAAAGCAATATATGCCACCCTGAAACATGTAAAAAGAAAAAGGATGAGGAGAAGAAACAGGAATATCCCCTTTCACGTCATTTTGCTGAGTTTAATCATGGTGTGAGCCAGCTTCGATGGCAGGTACTCGAGATTGTTGGGGATGCAGTCCCCCGGTGGCCTTAACGAGGAATTCAATTTAAAGTGCTTCTTATGATAATTGGTTATCCTTTCAGGATTAAGGGTTAATGTTCTGGAAAAGTTTGTGCCCGCCCCCCCCAATGCTTTGGAGGGGTGTGTCAATGTTTGTGTGTCTATATAAAGGTCTAAGTGTGTTCAGATGGTTAAGCACTTGAGAAAGGGCATGTAGCCCAAAACGTTGTGCTTTCTGTTTGCTGTACAGCCGCACATATATAACAATAAACTCAGAAGATTATTCTTTTAAAGTTTGAGTCCGGATTCGATTGTGTATGGACTGGATTTGCATTGGAGGCTTGATGGACCTCCTACGGTGATCTGTGACTCCCCGAGATAAATGAAATAAGACCTGAGGCCTGTGAACAACTCTGTGTGTCTATAGAATAAGTGCACATGTTGTGTACATAACGCAAGTTGCTCTACATGCCCAACATGTGCTACTTTATTTGCTGTCTGCACATGGTAATCAAATCACAGATAGTTTTATTGGCATGACCAAGATTCATACACCTATAGCAAAAGTAGGGGGGAATGGGATAGGGGTATAGTGGATTAGCAGTTTGTGGGCATTTTTAGGTTTACAGTTCATTTATGCGCCTCTCAGTCTGTGACATTATGTGACAGTGTGCAGTGATTGTCATTGTGGATTCCTCTTCTCTTAGTAGAATGTAGAGTTTTCTCTCATCCTTAAAGAGACACTGAAGCGAGAATAAATCTTGCTTCAGTGCTTATATTCAGCAGGGGCATGTGTGCCCCTGCTAAAACGCCGCTATCCCGCAGCTAAACGGGGGTCCCTTACCCCCCAAATCCCCCCTGCAAAATCAACGACCAACTTGGTCGTAGATTTTGCTACTGTTGAGGCAGGGCTAACGGCTGCAGCCCTGCCTCTCAGCGCCATCTATCAGCGGCGCATCGCCGCCTCTCCCCCGCCCCTCTCAGCGAAGGAAGACTGAGAGGGGCGGGGGAGAGGCGGAGATACGCGCTGACAGACGCGCATGAGGCAGGGCTGCAGCGGTTAGCCCTGCCTCAATCAGGAAGATATCCCCGGTCACCACGGAGGGGATTTGGGAGGTAAGGGACCCCCGTTTAGCCACGTGATAGCGGCGTTTTAGCAGGGGCACACATAGAATCTCTTTAAATGTGTGAAAGTCTAGAAATAGTTCCATCAGTTTCTTAAAGAAGGTATCCCTGGTTGCAGTATATTTGGGGCAGTGCAGCAGGAAGGGATTCTCATCCTTGAGGGTCTTCTAGTCACAGTGTTGGCATAGTCTTAATTTTATCTGGGTTTAGTAAATCAACCGTAATATGTAAACTTAGCTGGAAGTCAGTAAAAATGTAGCATTTTACTAACCTAAGCATATTACTAACCGCAATGGCAAAATTATTGTGGAATTAGAAAGCTTCTATAAATTGCAGTAGCTGTCCCTTCTTTCCTTTTCTTATATGGTGTTTTTACAAAGTAAGAGCCACACAGCAATAGCAGAGTGTTAGTGGGCATCAAAAGAAATCTATAAAAATCTGTGTCAGCCCCCTCCCTGTTTTTCCAGATGTGGTCTGAATGCAGTCATAAGCTTTACACAGCAATAGCACAGGGATAATGAATATTGAAATGATCTACTATAGTCTGTATTTGCAGCTGGCTGAGCCCACACATCAATAAGGGTGGGCATTAAAAAAAAATCTATGAAATACTGAAGCAGTCTCTCCTGATATGTTCTAAAATATTTTTTTTACAGATTTTCTATATCAATTCGGCTACAAGTAGGACATCTTTTTTGGCTATAAAAATGGCGTGGGATACAGCCAAGATTTTTTTAAGGTTATATAAATTTGACTACAAGGATACATGGATCCGCTGGTTTATTGACAGCCAATGAAAAGCTTGTCATAGAGGAGCAGCAGTGGAAGAACGAGAAGAAAGTTGAATAAGTCGAGCAGCTGAGTTCAGTATAGATTGGAGCGGTGTCAGTACATTGCTTGGTAGTCCACAAAGCAGTATATTACAAAAGTCCAACGAGATATTATGAGAATATACTAATATTTTAGTAGTGTCCTGAGTGAGAAAAGGTCAGATGTGAGATATGTTTTTTGAGAGGGAGATGACAGGAGCTGGTTATGGGGTGAATGTGAGGAATCAAAGAGAGAGGAGTCAAATATTACCCATAAGCACCATGCTTTGGGAACTGAAGTTATGGGGGTGTTAACATTTATTGTTATATCAGGCAAAGACAGTGGAAAAATGATTAGTTAGGTTTTACTCATATTAAGTTTTAAAAAGTGTGAGGTCATGAAAGAGGATATAGCACAGACAGGCAGTCACGAACCTGTGTGAGGGAGGGGGGGGGGGGGGGGGGGAAGTTAAAGTCTACGTTCTAGGTGTTGAAAAAGTAACTCTGCTGGGAAAAATCTTAAAAGTAAAAGTTAATTTAATCAGAGCCTCCAGAATTATCCACTTTGTGTTTTTACCAGAGTCATTAGCTCATAGGTGAAAGTTCTTAATTATATATGTAAATAAAAAAAAAGTTCAAAGTTCCCAATCATGAGCACATTTGCTAGTCACTTCCACTCCATTAGCTGTCATTGCTAAAGGCTGCCACCTGTCCACTTGCAGAAAAGTAATATGATGCAATTCAGCAGCAGCCCCACCCACTATTGCTACTAACTCCTTAAACTCAGCTGCTTATAGTCATGTGATTAAATTTTTAAGTAAAGAGTTTTAGCATAAAAATATATATATATTTCCTGCAAAACAAGGTTTGAGAATACCAAACTATTATATTTATGTATTTATTTGTCTGTATGAAGATGGGAATTCATTTTACATGCTCTATGTTATTTTATTAATATTCAGTGTAACATTCTGTATAGTCTAAGTATTATTAACAATAAGGAAATGTCTTGGAGCCCTGACTTAACTTCAGGATTCCGAGCAGATAGGCAAGGTTTAATCTACATTGAGTGACATTAATATTATCAAATTATAACATTCAACTATGGATCTATTGTTCTACTCCTATTAAGATACGTCAGCTTACTCAGCACTGCAACATCTACCCAGAAAGTAGCATTGTGAAATCTACAAAGTGAATATTGCCTAATGAACTGCAACACTTGGTTGAGTTTCACGCATTCATTATCAGTACTGCTGGCATAGAAAGAAACAGATGTTTCATTTAGTAGGTTTAGTAATTAACCCATAGGCAATCATTTTCAAAGGACTTTAACATCTAATTCACTCTATACACAGAGGTAGGTGAGTTAATTGTCAGATTTTAACAGTCAATAAAGGCAGATTGCTCAGCAGTGTATTTTTTTTTACTCAACAAGTACTTCTCCAGGGCATTAAAGACAGCAGGACGTAATGAAAAGAATTTGTCATGCTCCTGCTTTCCCTTTTATATTAGAAGCTTTTAGGTCACTGGTGTAAACTATTAAGACTCACTTTGGAAAACTTTGTATAATAATTGACAATAATTAGGCTCTAAGTGTTTCTCTATTGTAAAACGGACATGCTTTTCTCGTCATGTTGTCGCTGAATTAACAGCAGAATAGGTGAATTGTTGCCAAAAATGTTTTTGTCCATCTTCACAAATGGCTGTCTCTGTTAATGCCTCACTTATTTATTTTGTTGCAAACACTTTCAGCTTAACACATTCTACTGTACATAAAATGACAAAGTTATTAACATATTCACTAGTAAAATAAAGAACAATGGATATGCACCTATCAGTACGGAAAAATATGAGGACTATTAAAATAACTTTTTTTTTTTGTTAAAGGACCACTATCATGAAAAATAGTAAAATGTAAAATTCATGAAAACACAAATAAAAAGTTCATTACATTACAGAGTTAAATGTGCTATAAATTACTTTTCTCCCATGTTGCAGTAGGTAGTAGAAATCTGACAGAACTGACAGTTTTTTACCGGTTTTGGACTAGCCCATCTCCTCATGGGGATTGTCAGGATTTTCTTTATTTTCAAAAGAACGTAGTGAATGGCAGTTGCTCAGTCCAACTGCAAGAATAGTGTGCAAACAGGTAGGGATGTCCACTGGCCTGTATAGATTGTTTCCAGGGAGTGCTTTTGTGAAGAATAAATGAAATACTGAGAATCCCCCATGATGAGACAGTAGAGTCAAAAACTTGTCAGTTTCCATAAGATTTCTACTAACTACTGTAAGGGTTTGTTCACACTAGAGGCGCTTTTGGACCTTTTGGACTTTAAAGGGAACCTGAACTGAGTAAAATTATTTAAAATAAACACGAGGTAACATCAAATGAATATTACATAGTTACCTCGCCATCAGTTCCTCTCAGAAGCTCATCATTTTCTTCTGACAATGATCCCTTCCAGTTCTGACAACATTTTGTCAGAACTGAAATAGATCAGTAATATATCAGTTGCTGTCAGATATAGCTGAGAGGACAACTGATGTGCCAGGTAATGTCCATGTTTCCCTATGGCTCGAGTGGGCAATGTTACAGTTTAACAGTGTGCTGAAAAAAAAACGGTTATGTCGTAATGGCCATTTTCAAAATGGAGGATGGAGAATTCCATTGATCACAGTGGACAAATGGGACAAAGGAGAGGAGAAAGAGATTTATGAGTAGACTATGCAGGAGTTAAGTATGAACTGTGTATGTTTATTTTGACTTTTCACTTTCAGTTCATGTTTTCTTTAAGCACTGACGATTTTTCAAAAGAACCCTAAAAGCGGCTACACCACGCTTTCCTATGGTGTAGTTCAGATTGGGGCATTTCAGTTTCAGTTGACAGTTGCCCTGAATGGAAGGTATAGAAATAAAGCAAAACGCTCACAAAATCGCTTTGTGCAGCGATTGCGTTCGCGTTTTTAAGAATAAATAAATTTAACTCAATTTACTAAGTTTTATCAAACACTTTATCGAACGTTTGATAATTTACCTCATGGGTAGAATCTAATTTTGAATCCACTAAGGTGTCATACGTTTATTGAATGTTTTATCGATAAAACGTTCAATAAACATATGACACCTTAGTGTCATATGAGGTAAATTATCAAACGTTCGATAAAGTGTTTGATAAAGCTTAGTGAATTGAGGCCATTGTATTTATTATTTTATGGATCAAAGAGTTCACTTCCTGACTTGCATCAGGTAGTGAATTAAAAAACCTCTCCGCTCTTAGAAAAGCGCTTTTCTTAAAAGTGCATTGCCCACCAAAGCGCAGGGAAAGGAAAAACTATGCCTAAAAAAACTGCCAACGCGAACGGACACGCTATCAGAATGCAATGGGAACAACAAGACCTGAGTTATAGCAACATAGGAGAACAGTAAATTATAGCACATTTTACTCTGGAAGAAACATACCTCTTTTATATATATATATATATGTGTTAACATGCATTTTAAAATTAGTATTTTTTGTGATAGTTGTCCTTTAAGAATGATGAGCTTAAAATAGCATTAGGCGATTTCTGATCTTATTGTGGCACCTCTGTGTTTCAGTTGCTAAGTAAGCCCATCACTCTTATCACACATATTGACAGAACTAAAACTACAGAAACACATTAGTACATGATGAAATCATTACATGACTGAAGCAGCTGCTGCTTAATTTAAATAAGTTTAAATCAATCAAGTGACAATTTATGGGAAATCTCATCCAAACTAACTCTGTCAAAGCATCAGCATCTTACCCTCTTCCTAGCACATCGCTAAACACTCCCTGAATCAAAGTTCCAATTAACGCTTGAGATGACAGTATTGATGTTCTTGCTTACCCAATTCTTTGG
Organism: Hyperolius riggenbachi; assembly: GCF_040937935.1. Classification (NCBI taxonomy): domain Eukaryota; kingdom Metazoa; phylum Chordata; class Amphibia; order Anura; family Hyperoliidae; genus Hyperolius; species Hyperolius riggenbachi. The sequence continues at coordinate 167,499,124 of NC_090646.1, forward strand.
TGAAGACCCAGATATTTTTGATAAGTAAGTGGTTTTAATGAAAGCTGAAAAGTCTCTCTAATGAAGTACAAAATGGGAGTTGACCCATGTTAAAAACTCCTGTATACCCTTGGCATAAAGCTTTTTTTATTACAAATCCCTTAATCCAAACAGTATAATTTTCTTCATCTTGATGGATCCAGGCTGTTTACACTCAGAGGTACACAAACTCAAAGATTATTCTCTACCGATGAAACCATTGATGCTCATTAGCCAGAGCTACCGGCCAATCAGGATCAAGTTTGTCTGTAGTTTTTTTATGGGGAACACTCAGGTAAACCCCAAGCTACTTTGCCCACTCAATACACTTTATAACACATGTCTGGCACAGGTAAGAGTAATGTTTGTTTTTAGCAAAATAGCAAAAAAAATGGCAGAGCTCCTAAATCAGGCTGCAAACGAAATGAAACCAACAGGTGTGCCCTCAGAGACAAATACACACCTTGAATTAAAAAAAGCTGCAAACTATAAACTAAACACTAAACTAGATACATGTAATGCAAACTGATACACATGAATGCAGCTAGCCTCAAGTAGACTTACATTTTGTTACAACAGGAGGAAATGGCAGCGCTTACAAATGCAGGCTGCACCCAAATTGACCAGCTGCAAAGATGTGCAAAGCCCAATACCCGGGTATTTAACACAACTTGCATTCAAAACAGATGCTGAGAATAGAGGGCGTTACCTTCCAAAAACAGTTTGCATGCAGATTGTTCAGTACTAGGTTCTTCCACCACAATGAGAGGTCCCCATGGAAGCGATCTTACCTCTAACTAATAATTAAAAACATAGTGTAAACCTGGCGCAGCTAGCCATAAAATGGAGAACAGCTACCAAAAATTGGTAGCACTCTTAATCAGGCTGCAACTGAAATGAAACCAACAGAGGTGTTCAGCACTCTCTGGGGACTTAAATACACACATTGAATACAAATCAGATGCAAACTATGCACTAAAACCTAAACTAGATACATTGAATGCAAACTAATACACATGAATGCAGCTAGCCACAAGTGTTTTTTTTAAGTTCATGCCATTGGTGGATGCAAATTATTAATGCTGGACCAACAGTGAAGCAAGTTTTCATGTATTCTCCGAACACAACTGACTTTTGTACGTCCCTAGAAGACTCTTGCTTACCCCATTCTTTGGTGAAGACCCAGATATTTTTTGATAAGTAAGTGGTTTTAATGAAAGCTGAAAAGTCTCTCTAATGAAGTACAAAATGGGAGTTGACCCATGTTAAAAACTCCTGTATACCCTTGGCATAAAGATTTTTATTACAAATCCCTTAATACAAACAGTATAATTTCCTTCATCTTGATGGATCCAGGCTGTTTACACTCAGAGGTACACAAACTCAAAGATTATTCTCTACCGATGAAACCATTGATGCTCATTAGCCAGAGCTACTGGCCAATCAGGATCAAGTTTGTCTGTAGTTTTTTTATGGGGAACACTCAGGTAAACCCCAAGCTACTTTGCCCACTCAATACACTTTATAACACATGTCTGGCACAGGTAAGAGTAATGTTTGTTTTTAGCGAAATAGCAAAAAAACTAAACTAGATACATGTAATGCAAACTGATACACATGAATGCAGCTAGCCTCAAGTAGACTTACATTTTTGTACAACAGGAGGAAATGGCAGCGCTTACAAATGCAGGCTGCACCCAAATTGACCAGCTGCATAGATGTGCAAAGCCCAATACCCGGGCATTTAACACAACTTGCATTCAAAATAGATGCTGAGAATAGAGGGTGTTACCTTCCAAAAACAGTTTGCATGCAGATTGTTCAGTACTAGGTTCTTCCACCATAATGAGAGGTCCCCATGGAAGAGATCTTACCTCTAACTAACAATTAAAAACATAGTGTAAACCTGGCGCAGCTAGCCATAAAATAGAGAACAGCTACCAAAAATTGGTAGCACTCCTAATCAAGCTGCAACTGAAATGAAACCAACAGAGGTGTTCAGCACTCTCTGGGGACTTAAATACACACATCGAATTCAAATCAGATGCAAACTATGCACTAACCCCTAAACTAGATACATTGGGCTTGATTCACAAAAGAGTGCTAACTGTTAGCACGGCCGTTTTCGCGTGAATTTTCGCATTGCGCGCGATCGCAAATTTTTCACGTGCAAACGCGAATTTTCCCGTGAAAACGTTATCGTTTCGCGCGCAATGCGAAAATTCGCGGGAAAACGGCCGTGCTAACAGTTAGCACTCTTTCGTGAATCAAGCCCATTGAATGCAAGCTAATACACATAAATGCAGCTAGCCACAAGTGTTTTTTTTAAGTTCATGCCATTGGTGGATGCAAATTATTAATGCTGGACCAACAGTGAAGCAAGTTTTCATGTATTCTCCGAACACAACTGACTTTTGTACGTCCCTAGAAGACTCTGACGAGGTTTCCTTGCAGTAGCCTATGTTTTGCTGTGGAAGGTTTTTAATAGCACATTCATAACCATGTTTAATACCGAATTAGATTTGATATAAACCAGCACTTATTTTGTGAAAAAAAATGTAACTCCCATTTACTTTGCTTTTCTATAGTAAAACCGTTTTATCTGAGTTCTTATATCATGGTTATGGAAATATTAAAAAGCAATTAAAACCTGCAATCTGTTTTTCTTCATTTCAGGCATGACGCGGAGCAACCACAAATCCAAGTGACCCTTACTTCTAACAGAGAACTCCTCAAGTATGACAAACGGTTTGTATCCCTGAAGGTGTAATCAATCACACATGTCATGTAACAATGGCCACTTGGCAGCCGCACCTGCTATCGTCCAGACACTTTTATTAAAACAATCAAGCAATTAACATGGAGATAAAACTCCACTTACTTTGCTGTCACTGAGAGATGACTTTCTGCAGGGATATGTCCACTGATGAGTGAAATGACTGCAATACATTTATACCGGAGTTAAAGAGAGTACAAACAGGTGTTTGCACAGTTTATCCGATGCAGCAGGACCCCCCAGTTTACTGCCCAGTTCTAAAGTTTTATTTCAGGCCTGGGCTTCTGAGGTGAAGACTTATTAGGTCTGATTTACTGAAGCATCTCCTGTGATCAAAAGATTCCTAAAGGTGGCCATTGACGGTACAATTTTTCTTTCAGATTTGACCTAAACTCTTTCTTTTATGATTGAATCGGAATGTAAAACCTTCTTAAATTGTTCTGTTAATGGAAACAATCGATAATTGTCTAATTTGTTTCAATTGTTCAAATCACATCGAAAGATTGAATCCAAAGAAATTTTTTTTACCATTAATGGCCACCTAAATGTGAATATTCGAAGCGGTTCAGCAAATCTTGATTGGATTTTTTTTTTCACAATTACAATTTATTGTGAGATAAGTTTGATCATATACAGATAGATTCCCTTGCAAGGGCAATTACAATTCTTCATACATTTATCAATTAAAATCAGACTAAAATGCACTCAAAAAAAGTGAAACATCAATCTATCAAGCATCAGGAAGTAATACATTATAACCATAGGGAGTAAACTATAATAATGCATCTGTGGACTATATATAATATCTGAAATTATATATATATGGGCCTGTCCCCTCCCCATGCCAGGAAAGAAGGACCAGAAAGAGGAGAAAGGTAAAGAACCAATACAAAGGATGTAGATGGAGGCATCTGTAGGTGAGGCTAATAACTATCCAGCACAGATTGGCCCTGACTGGATGACTTACCAGGGCCAGCTGCAGACAAATGAGGAGGCAGAGGAGGATGGCATGGGAACAATAGGCCTGGGGGGGGGGGTGCCTGGAGTAAGCCCCAGGTATGTATATTTTTTTGTTTGTTTAATTGCCCATCTCAAGTACACTTTAAAGAGACTCCGTAACAAAAATTTCATCCGGTTTTCTTCCATCCTACAAGTTTCAAAATCTATTCTAATGTGCTCTGGCTTACTGCAGCACGTTCTACTATCACCATCTCTGTAATAAATCAACTTATCTCTCTCTTGTCAGACTTGTCAGCCTGTGTCTGGAAGGCTGCCAAGTTCTTCAGTGTTGTGGTTCTGTGATGCATCTCCCCCCTCCAGGCCCCTCTCTGCACACTGCCTGTGTGTTATTTAGATTAGTGCAGCTTCTCTCTGCTCTATTATCTTTTACAAGCTGGATAAATCCTCCTCTGAGCTGGCTGGGCTTTCACATACTGAAGAATTACATACAGGCAGAGCTGTCTGCACTCTGCAGGAAGAAACAGCCTGACACTTCAGTGGAAGATAGCTGCAGGGGGAAAGAAACACACAAATGATCTCTTGAGATTAAAAAGAAAGGCTGTATACAGCCTGCTTGTGTATGGATGTATTTTCTATGTGTACATCAACCTACTTCCTGTTTTGGTGGCCATTTTGTTTGTTTACAAACAAACTTTTTAAAACTGTTTTTAACCACTTTTAATGCGGCGGGGAGCGGCGAAATTGTGACAGAGGGTAATAGGAGATGTCCCCTAACGCACTGGTATGTTAACTTTTGTGCGATTTTAACAATACAGATTCTCTTTAAGTGAGTTATTCCCCTCTGCATGGCTCACAGCACCTGCATGCCCAGGACAATTTTGCTTTTTGGGCTTTTTTGTGAAGTTGATCTTGCTCATCCATAGTCCACCGAATGAGTTTCTGTTCTCAGAGCAATAACTGGTAAAAAGAAACAACCAATGAGAGCTATGATTCCTGTCTATTTGCTGCCCTGGGAAATCTGATAATGCAATAAAAACAATTTTTACATGCTTGGATTACTGGTCAGGAGTACTTTGCGAGTACTTAAAAATTATTAATTCTGCACATTGGATTGTATATTAAACTTTTGTCTTTAACAGCAGCTGTTCAGCCTCAAAAGGTGGTTATAATAATGATAATAATAATAATAATAATAATAATAATAATAATGCACCCTCCGCTTTCTCCAAGGCAACAAAGAGTTTATCCAGCTGGCACTCAGCAAGCAGGTGTTTATTGCTTAGGTTGCTTTGCTGAAAGAGTGTATTGACCTCAAAACAATATAACAGCATACTTTTGTTATTGATAAATGGTATCAAAGGCATCACTAGCACCTGGACCAACATAAAAGGGCTAAAACTATAGATCAGGACTAGCCAGTCTACCTACAACTCAAAGAGAAAGGACTTTTATTTAAAAATTGCAAAGTGCACCTTTTGAAGTAGTAAACTAGTTCATAAAAGACGTGAAAGGGTCTATTGTTTTCAAACTGAAGCAACTATTCCTAAACATAAGTAGGGTTTTTTTTTACACTTTTTATTACACAAAGCTGTTTTATCAACTTAATTCAGGTGTTTTAAAGACAATACACACCTTCAGTCAGGAAATTCTTAAGCAGTTAATTTCTACATAATGAGTGTCAATTAACTAGGCCTTTTGTTGCCTTGGAATTTATTATCTTTACATAAAAGCATTGGAGTATTTTTCCTCCCTTTGTCAGAAAATATCATATGAATGCAGAGAAATAATCCCCATCTTGCTTTAACCACTTTACCCCCGCCCGTACGAATTTCTCCGTCCCTTTTTCCATCCTTTCACCCCCAGGGACGGAGAAATCCGTACTTTCCACGCTCCCGCTGCTGCCCGCGCTCCCGCTCGCTCTAGCGTGCACTCCCGCAGGTAAACACGCCGCACGCCGCTCGCCCGGAGATCAAGGAATGGGAAAATCCATTCTCGTTCATTGATCTAAGCCCCGCAATGATCCGCTGCTTTGCCGATAAGCAGCGCGATCATTGTGAAAAAAAAACTTACCCAGCCTCCAAGTACTTTCTCCAAGCATCTGGAAGCATGCTAAAGCATTTTTCACATACAAATTCATTACTTATTACACACAAAATTAACTCATTACCTCCCACACTCCCCATTTTTTTTGTAATTAAAAAAAATTAAAAAAATTTACAATTAAAAAAAATACATAAATAGTTACCTTAGGGACTGAACTTTTTAAATTTTTATGTCAGGAGGGTACAACACTGTTACTTTATAAACTATGGGCTTGTAATTAGGGATGGACGCAAAACTGAAAAAAATGCACCTTTATTTCCAAATAAAACATTGGCACCAAACATTGTGATAGGGACATAATTTAAACAGTTTTATAACCGGGACTAATGGGCAAATACATTTCATGGGTTTTAATTACAGTAGCATGCATTATTTAAAAACACATTTTTCCTTTTTTACCATTAAAACACATTTAGAATAAAATAATTCTTTGCATAATCTCCCACCTAAAGAAAGCCTAATTGCTGGCGGAAAAACAAGATATAGTTCATTTAATTGTGATAAGTAATGATAAAGTTATAGACGAATGAATGGAAGGAGCACTGAAAGGTGAAAATTGCTCTGGTGCTCAAGGGTTAAAACCCCTCAGTGGTGAAGTGGTTAAACTGATTATATATGTGTTAAAATGTTTTGCAGATTATTTGAGTGAATTTCATGATTTTATGATTGTAAGCAGACATCAGATATATATACCGCAAAAGCTAAGCCTGCTATACGCGGATATATTAATCATGTATAGAGATCATGTATAGTGATCATAGATTTATTAATTAATGAGTTGATCAATGATAGACTTACATAATAATGTAAAGAAGTTTGTTTTCTATATATTTTAGCAAGTATTAAAACAGATGGCTGTTTGTTATGAATACCAAACTAAAACAATAAGCCATGTGATCAAGGTAGTACAACCTGTGACCACAGGAAATCCCCATTAATTAATGATGTACCAAAGAACATGCCAAGTTCCTAGATTAAGTTAAGAACATATGCATATATCTTGGCGTCCATCAGATCCAGAAAGATGCCATAAAGACAAGTGGTCTGTCACCACCCCTCAGACACTATGTGTGTGGGGGTAAACTAAGCAAAATAGGAGTAAAGAGGCGCCCTAGTTGAATAAAAGCATCTAAAAACAGCTTAAAAACGAAAAGAGAATATGAGGTGGCTTACCTCAATGACGAAATCCTTGTATATCATAAAAGATAAAAATCTTTTGTTATATACAAGGATTTCGTCATTGAGGTAAGCCACCTGATATTCTCTTTTCGTTTTTAAGCTGTTTTTAGACGATTTTATTCAACCAGGGTGCCTCTTTACTCCTATTGTGCTCAGTTAAAAATAAGTTTAAGTTTTGTGTGTCAATGTAAAATCCCCTAACCAATGCCATCTTAGAAGTTGTGAAGAATCGTGGGGAAGCAGCCGCCTCTACTCAGCGTGAGGCGGCTGCTTCCGTGAAGGGGATGGCGGAGAGCGGAGAAACCGCCGCATCTGACGCGGCGGTTAGAGTGCATGGCCCTGTTGCAGATACACCGCAGAGCGGTGCTGACATAGCTGGGACTCATAGTCCTTCTAGGTTTAGAATGACGCGCGCCCGCGCGGAAAGGCAGAACGTATATGGCAGCCAGAAAAGGGTCAGCTGACCAAGCTGGTCAGCTGACAATTTTGCCTCTTTTCATTGGTCCAGCACTTAGGGAGGTGCTGGAGAGTGCATCTGTATATATATTGCTGGTAGTTCATTTGTTCCTTGTCTGGCGTTGCGATCACAAAGTGGTAGCACTCAGACCTGAGTCAGATCCGAAAGTGTGCCGGGACCAGATGGAGCTGTAATCCTACACTTAGCTAGATTCTATTTGATAGTCTAAAGTACTAGTTTGATTGTGATTATCTGTTTTGACCCTTTGCTTGCCTGACTACTCTTCTGAACTCTGATTCTGTACCTTGTCATTCTGATACTCTGTTGCCGAACCTCGGCTCGTCCTTAGACCCTGCATCTGTCTCTTGATTCTGTACCCCGATATATCTGATACCCTGTTGCCGAACCCTGCCTGTTTTCTGGACTCCGCTTCTGCCTTCTGTATCTGTACTGTATCTGTCTGTGCGGTAACGACTTGGCTTGTCCGACCTCGAGGACCGACCTTACTGTTAGAGGCGGTTCCCAGACCTGTTAGTGACACCCTCTCACTGGTGTGACTCACACTCTGTCCTTCCTACTTTCAGCCTAGCTCCTCCCCCGGGAGAGTCTAGGCATACGGAAGGAACATACTTCTGAGCAGTACTCCTTACTGCTTCTGTACCTTCTCCTAAGGTGCAATACTCTAAGTATTACTGTTGCACCAAACACTCTTACTCTACTCAGGTGTCCAGAGGTTAGCTAGTATATCGGATTATCGGTGACACTGCAGATCATCTATAATCTGGTATATACTTGTATTCCCAGTGATACTGCAGATCACCGGTAATCAGATTCTCTCTGAGTTACACCGATCGTTACAGAAGTATTACAATAAAAAGCCCTGGCAGGCTGGTATATTTTATCATTGAGCCTGAAACTCTACTGAGATCAACTGAGGCCTAGAGACTCAACCTTCCACTGTGATTCTAGAACACAAGAGAGGTAATATGCATTATTCTTGGTGAATTTATTGACAATAGCTCATATAAATGTTAAAGACTTGTCATTTCAAACGTCAGCAGTTTTTTAAGTTTTTTAGATAACTTTTTTATGCTATACTTCATAAACAATCAGTAAGCATTACTATTTAAATGCAATTGCAAGCTTAGGGACAACTACCTAGCTTTGATTGATTAAGATATATCTACTTAAAGTTCTTTATACAAGAATAGAACTCTATATATCATTTTTAAGGACAAAGCTATATTTGTGTGTACACTGTACAATCGAGATAACAATTATCGATGGAAGTTAAAATCTACAGAAGAATTGCTATATTGATATGGACTTGTTTCACTAAAGGAACTTTGAAAATGTATATTGGATGATGGACAACAACTGGAGAGATGTATATTCCTGTACATATGCATTATCTATATTTTTTATTTCAATATAATTTTATAAAACTCAACAGATGAGTGTTGCATATTTTTTTCCAGAGATAAACCTGTTAACCTATAAATATTCTGTTTATAGTGAGCTACGCACTCACTACTGACTAATATTGATTATGACGACTTTTTAGGCTTGCCAATTAAGTAGTTTATCATCATTTAAGGCAGATATCACTAAGATATTTGACACCTTGAACAAAATAAAAAAAGAGCCTTGTTATAGTCATGAAACTTCTTCTGAAACACAAGTGGTGCCCAGGTGAAAGTACTTATACTGTTAATTAACATGAAGGCTTCTGTACGCGGCTTTTACTTTGTATCAGACCAATACTTAAAGCTGAATCATAACCATCTTCTGACTTCAGGCACTAGAGCCACACACCTGGAAGAAGCATTAATGTAGCTCAGGTGGATTGGAGTCACCTCTAGAATAAGCCAGTAAGATGCAATTTTCTTGACTTGTGGGAAAATGTCATGCAAATTGTATGTAGCTTGGAGTTGAGCCTACCCAAATCAGCAGGGAGTGCATATTGGCAGAGTAGGCTATTTTTACATCCATTATATGGCTCTGCATAGGCTTTGGGTGTTGTGAATTGAATGGCAGATCATATGGAAGAGACTTTGTTAGACAAGAAGTGGGCAAATTTCTCGCACAGTTTTTGTGAAAGTCTGATGCTGGATTTCCGGCAAGATGGAGTCACTCCATTCACTCTAACATTAATTCTGGTTCAGAGATTTAGAACATTAAAGGCAGAGTCTCAGCATTACTCCTGCGTCTGTCACTTTTTCAAAATAAGGTCAGCTATGGCAACTATTATAAGCTCTCACTTTAAGTCCTTGACAAACAAATACAAAAGTAAAATTAAATTAAAACAACTTAGGAATGCTGGTTGCTTTTTGCTAACATTTGACAATTTGTGTTACAATCAATATGAAGTTGGCATTGACCTTAAATTTAACATGTCCAAACCATTTACCTACATATCTAACCTCTAGGGTTTATTGGCAGAATGACCATCAATAAACGGATGACTTGTCTATTTATATTAGCTCCTTTTCCAGTATTCACACTCAGAGTAGATAACGATGTTTCCTAACACTTGCTGTATAGACTGTTAAGACTGTTATGGATTAGCTACTTCCCACTGTTGTAGAAAGTCACTTTCTTGGTTCTTGTTGTTGCTGTTTAGCCTTGTCATTTATTATTAATGCTACCAATGCAATCTTAAACAAAAGAAGTATCCCGCAGTGCATGAGATACAATCCTCCTTGATTTAGAGAGGGAAAGGCAGAAGTTTTTCCTTGCCAAAGTTTTCACAGCAAAGAACTTCTTGTGAATCTCAAGCATTTCACCATGCTGCTGTGATACATAGCAAATTTTGCCAGTGCAAAGAAAGCTTAGGATTTTAATTTAACCTCGGTATCTCCAACATCCTTATGACAAAGGCAGACATTGTTGCTATATAGATGGCATATTTGCTATACACATGACAACATCTAATGAAGCAGGAGGGGGGAGTACATAGAGCAATATTTGAAAAAAAAAAACCCTTCATCTCTCAGCAACTTGGTGTAACCCCCTTTTCTTGTGGCACATTGTACGGTCCACACTCTGTGTGGACACTGACATGGCCGGCCCTGCAGAGATGCAGCATTCAAAATTTGCACAAAGCCCAAAGGGAACATGAGTATTTGTTTATGGAAAAGAACCAGGCTACTACTTTTTGTGGTAGGCAAGAGAACAGGCAGTCTGTCAGCTAGGCTCACCTCTGTGATCGCCTTTATATATGCTGATAGCCATGGATTGGTGACAGCCTTAACCACTTGATGACCCACCCTTTACCCCCCCTTAAGGACCAGCGCTGTTTTGAGTGATCTGTGCTGGGTGGGCTGTGCAGCCCCCAGCACAGATCAGGTTGCAGGCAGAGAGATCAGATTGCCCCCCTTTTTTCCCCCCTATGGGGATGATGTGCAGGGGGGGTCTGATCTCTCCTGCCTGCCTGGGTGTTGCGGGGGGGGCACCTCAAAGCCCCCCTCCGCGGCGAAATCCTCCCCCTCCCTCTCCTACCTGGCCCCCCCGGCAATCGAGGCTGCACAGGACGCTATCGGTCCTGTGCAGCCAGTGACGGGACGTCCCCTGTCACATGGCGGCGATCCCCGGCCGCTGATTGGCCGGGGATCGCCGATCTGCCTTACGGCGCTGCTGCGCAGCAGCGCCGTACAATGTAAACAAAGCGGATTATTTCCGCTTGTGTTTACATTTAGCCTGCGAGCCGCCATCGGCGGCCCGCAGGCTATTCACGGAGCCCCCCGCCGTGATTTGACAGGAAGCAGCCGCTCGCGCGAGCGGCTGCTTCCTAATTAATCAGCCTGCAGCTGGCGACGCAGTACTGCGTCGCTGGTCCTGCAGCTGCCACTTTGCCGACGCACGGTATAAGCGTGCGGTCGGCAAGTGGTTAAATAGGTTAATTCAATCTTTAGAGAACATCACTTTGAGCTCTTTACTATGAAGTCACTTGGATTGTTAAATTACCCCTTAACTGAATATCCCCAGAAAAAGGGGAACCTTTGGAGAACCCAATGATCCAGAGGGGAAGTAATCTAACAAATAAACAGTCCCCCTAATAAAAATGCTCACAGCTTGGACATTGAATCCAACTAATTTGTCTTTTGTCTGTGAATTTTACGATGCTTGCTGAAATTCTGGCAGGGTGGACAGGGTGATTCTGTTCTACATCCAGGCCAAATATCAGCTGATTAATGCAAAATGTACAATGTCAACACAAAAATCAAGATATGTGTCTATATTGTAACATGCCGCTAAGCTGTTTGATGCAGTTGAATGTTTTACGATAATCCTTTCCCCACTTATATGCTATGTTAACAGAACCTCTAGTTCTATGGACTGATAAGCCTCTGTATGTCACTGGCCTGATTATTGAAGACTCTTGAGGAAAAACTGTAGATATATTAATAATACCCAGAAGATTAAGATGCACCCTGGCTTGTGGCATAAAAGATAATTGAAGGATCCAGATTTCTCTCAGTTTTGAGAGTTCACTGGTGTAAGTTTGTTATCCTCAAACTGAGAATGTTTACCTTGGCCGACTTGCCATCTGAATCCTCTTTGCAGTGAGTAGCCTCATTTGAATTTTCCTTTGTGTCATTGGTTGAGGGGTCTAGGAGGAGCATCCAGAGACTTCCCTCTACTAATATATTAAGGTTTGTTTGTTTAGGGTTTTCTTCCAATTACTACGGTTTTGCTCTAAGTCGTGTCTGGAATAAATCCAATACTGAGATCAAGTATACGATATTACAAAATCCACCCAACAAACTAACAAGGCAAATAGACTCTACTCTCCTTTCATAAATATGTTATTTCCTGGCTATGTAAGCAAGACTTTTGAATTGACTTTCAGCACTACACATCAGCTTAGTCTCACAGAGGAAGAGAAGCATTCGGGAATTGCTTGTGCACCAAAGGAGGGAAAGACATGAACTCAGTGAGGGTGCCATGGTTGAATAGAATTGAAATTTGTACAGACTGACAATATTTGAATCATAGCTTGCTGCAAATTAAAATAAAAATGTGATTTTTTATTTTTTTTATTTTAGAAATGCAAAATGGCTTATACAGAACTGACAAACGTTATATAATTTAATAAAAAATTGTGTTTTCCTTAAAAATAAAAAATAAAGATGGTAGCCTCCATATTCCTCTTATGCCAGGTTTCTCTTCGGAGCTTTTACACAGAGAAGCCTGCTGCAGTGGGGTTTTGTTAAAGTTATAAATAGTGCTATCTAGAATTCTATAAAAATATGAGTTCAATATAGAGTTTTATTACCAACCATTTAGTTATATATGTTTGAAATGTTTTATCTGATGAAGAGCATTGCTAAGCTCACTAGCTCAACTGATTTTTTTTTCTTTCACTGTAGCTCTAAGTAAGTGCTTACACCGAAGATAGACAGAAAATAATCTGCTCTTCTATAGCGCATTAAATGAATTTTAAAGATTTTGGAGTGATTCCAGCAGTCCCCATGGACATAGTATGGAGACGCATGTTCGGCTTAATGCTTTCATTGAGTGAAAAAAGGAGACACTCTCGGAATTCTATCAAGAGCTACTAAATGCCTGGAGTGGATTTTCATTTTACAACATGCCACAAGGCAAGATACTACACAAATAGTGCTTTTCACAATGATATTTTCTTACTTTGCTTCTCCGGATAGCAATTTATGGCATATTGTCAAGAGAAAACTAATCTATTGGCCTAACTTCTCAAAAACGAATTTATTGTTCAAATAACGTTCAGCCAGCTGAAAAAGTGGGGATATAATATAATACGATGTAAAAGACATCTATCTTGATTGCTGTAGGTTACAATATGATAAATCAACATCAGTGGTTTTTTAAAACGTTAACAACACCATTCATGTGTTCGTTTTACCTTGTTGAAATGATGCTACTATGTTGACTATCAGAGTGAATATTGAAAAGGAAATATTGCTTTTTAATTCAATGCAGGTGAACACACATATGAATGAGACTTGAATGAATAATGACACACCTGTCATCCAGTGCAGTAAAGATAAATAACAAAAAACAAATAGATTAAAAAAAGAATGTTAATTAAATATTTGCTTTGTTACTCTTATTTAAGAAAAAAACCCACACACATTTATTTCCACATTTTTTCATTCTTTTAAAAACTGTGTAAGTAAAGTAGTAACAAGAAGCAGATGGTTTCAGGAATGATGATTTGGCTAAATGATTTACTTTGGCAGTGTGGATGAGGATTGTGCACCCAGAGATATGTAGTTGGGAACCAGACTATGAGGAGATCATGACAAGTAGGCAGTGTATTAGCCAAAGCTGAGGGCATGATCAAAAATAAAAAAGAGGTAAGTAGCAGACTTGGGTGACCTCACTTTATTTAAAGTGATGTAAATGTTCCAAGACCCCATACCCTCAAATGATCCCATCTATAAAACCAGATCCCTACACCCCTTCCTCAATGCCTTTCTTCACATTTGATAAAGAAAAATGTAAAATGTGATAAAAATGTAATTTAATTTTTTCTATTACATGATAGTTGAAAAGCATATAATTCACAAATAATCAATGAAGACCAAAAATACATCCAAAATAAAGTTTATATTTATAACTTCCCTTTTTTTATACTTGTCTGCATTTTCTGTGCATGAAGAAACCAAAGAACGGTACTTTGGTTACATTCTAACAAAATGTTGGGATCCAAAATAAAAGGATTGTATTGTGGATTTCAGATCTAATTATTAAATCATTTAGTTAAGTATGAGTATGGCGTTTCCCTTTGTGATTATCATCTATGATTCAAGTGTATATTGTTGGGTAAGTGGAAAGATTTTATTACTTCCTAGTAAGGGGAGGGGAGGAGTAAGATGAATGATGCAATTCTGCAAGACGTGTTTTGTTTTAAAGAGAGCGCGCTAAGCAAATTGTGGCTACTCATAGAGTGCGCAAAGCACCTGCTATTCGTAGCCGAATTTGCATAGCTGGTGGCCCCAGAACCCACTATTATAGTGGGTGCTCTTTTAACCAAGACATTATGAGTTAAGATTAGGCACGAGGGGTAGAGTGTTAATATTAGGTGCGAGGGTAAAGCTTAGTTGCCCACGGTGAGGGGGGGGGATTTAAGGTTAGGCGTGCACTGGGGTAAGGAGGTTAAGAGTTAGGGCCCGTTCAGATCAGAAATGCGGATGGCCATGCGTGCGGAACGCGTGCGGACCGCAACGCGTACGAACGCATGGCCATCCGCGTTTGTGTGCGTTGCGTGGCTGATCCCATCACTGAAAAGTGAATGGGACAGCCACGCGTTTTTGCAAAATCTGCGTGCAGCATGCGTTCCCGGACCGCACAGGTCCGGAACGCATGCAGTGTGAACATCAGACATTGCACTCTATGCAATGTCTGATGTCGTGCGTTTTGGCCACCTGCACGCGTTTCCAAAACGCGTCTGGAAACGCGTGCAGTGTGAACGGGCCCTTAGGCACCACCAGGGGAGAGGTTAAGGATTAGGCACCAACGGAGGGTAAAGGTTTAGGCACCACCAGCAGAGGACTCTGTGTGAGTGTAGGGAGAGTAAAATACAGTAGTGGTAAACATTACAGATACAGTATTTTACTATATCAATGTGGTAGAATATCAGTAGAGATTCTAGATTAGTGCCAGGATCTTGCTTGCAGGCTACTGATGGGGTGTCCCTTTGGCCTTTTATTTTTTATTACTAAATATTTTACCACAGCTTTCAGACATTTAAAATAACCACCTCTGTTTCCTGCTTGTTTATATATCATATAAGAATTAACAGCTAGAAAAATGAATTAAATAAATTACAGCTTTCATGTACCATGTTTTGGAGGTTTTTTATGACCAGGTGTTTCTTTTTCTAGTCCATTCAACACATTATTTGCAAGTAAATATTTGAAAACAGAGATATTGATGTATATCTGTCTATGTACAGGTGATATCCTTGATTTAGTAGGGGGTTTAGTAAATTGCATGTGTTTCTATCCATGCTCACACAAGATGCTCCCCCTGGGCATCTAAATCTTAGCCCTTGTCTTTATACTTCCAAACATCTATAGATACTGTATATCTTATGCCACTTTCACACAGTTTATGTAGTTTGAGACAATACCAGCATGTTTAAAAATGGTTAATAAGATACTAATGGTTTTGAGCCGATTCAAATTTCTGTTAATTTTATGCACCTTGAACTTGCACTTTACTTATCAGTATAATAAGCAGAACATAATCTGAATAATAATAATAATAATAATAATAGGAACATTTGTATAGCGCTTTTCTCTTATCGGACTCAAAGCGCTTAAGATCTGCAGTCACTTGGACACACTCAAGAGGCCAGCTTGCAGTGTTAGGGAGTCTTGCATTGAACTCCTTACTGAATAGGTACTGACTAGAGATGGCCCGAACGGTTCGCCGGCGAACGGTTCCCCGCGAACTTCGGTGGTTCGCATTCGTGGAGAACCGCAAACTTTTCTGGAAGTACAATTAGCCCCCATAGTGCATCATTAGGGTCAACTTTGACCCTCTACATCACAGTCAGCAGGCACATTGTAGCCAATCAGGCTACACTCCCTCCTGGAGCCCAACCCCCTTATAAAAGGCAGGCAGCATCAGGCATTGGACTAACTTGTGTGCCTGCAGTAATTAAAGAAGGGAGAGCTGCTGTGCAGAGACCTATAGGGAAAGCTTACTTAGGCTCTTGTAGGCTTCTTAGCTTGCTCCTTGCTGATTCTTATTGCTAAAAAAACACCCCTCAACAGCTCTTTTGAGAGCTAATCTTGTTCTTGTGATCTATTTTTTTTGTGCAGCCCACTTGCATTATATACAGCCCTGTCAGTCAGTCACAGCTGGCCTTTGGCCCCTTGGTGGTATAATTACTACTGTGCCAGGTGCACATTGTAATACCCATCACTGCATATACCTACCTGTTGTTCACTTCAGTGCACCCACCTACCTACGTGAGTGCACGCAGTGTCACTGTGCCTGTCCGGTACCTGTCTGTGTGTGACAGGTGCACATTATAATACCCATCACTGCATATACCTACCTGTTGTTCCCTTCAGTACACCCACCTACCTACGTGAGCGCACGCAGTGTCACTGGGCCTGTCTGTGTGACAGGTGCACATTGTAATACCCATCACTGCATATACCTACCTGTTGTGTTCAGTGCACCCACCTACGTACGTGAGTGCACGCAGTGTGATATACCACTCTGTGCATACCCGTTAACTGCACCTGTGTGACTGCACATTGTATTACTCAAGTCAGTGCATACCTTTCACTTCATCCCCCCGATATGGACAAAATGGACGAAACAGGTAGAGGCAGAGGTAGAGGCAGACCCAGAGAAAGGCCACCTGGTAGGTCTGTGCGAGGTCGTGCTGATGTGATTTCGTGTGGCCCTGGACCAAAGTACAGTGCTCAGAAGAAGGCACGTCCCATCAACTTCCAAGATTGTCAGGATGTGGTTGACTATTTAACACAGAATACCTCATCTTCCGCAGCCACCAGCGCTACTACAAGCACCACATCCGCTGCATTTGACAGTTCTCAGGAGTTATTTGGTAGGGAACTCACTGATGCACAGCCATTATTGTTACAACCAGATGAAGGCGCTAAGCAAATTACACCACCTCATATGTCTGAGTTAAGCGACATTATAGACGTAACGTGTGAGGAGGAGGATGATGATGTTGGTGCAGTTTTGGAGGTGTCTGAGGCGAGCGAAGCTGGGCAGGATGATTATGATGATGACGATGATACGGATGCAACGTGTGTTCCCAATAGAGGAGATGAACAGGGGGACAGTTCAGAGGGGGAGTCAGAGAGGAGTTGAAGGAGACGAGTTCCTGAAAGAAGCAGGTTGAGCTCGTCATCAGAAATAGCTGGTGGCAGTGTCTGGCACCATGTATCGCCACCTAAGGACAGCCAGCCAACATGCCCTTCAACGTCAGCTGTTGATGCCACCATAGTGCCATCACCCCAGGGAGGCTTAGCGGTTTGGAAATTTTTTAATGTGTCTGCCTCAGATCAGAGCAATGCCATCTGTTCTCTCTGCCTTCAAAAATTGAGCCGTGGAAAGGCCAACACCCACGTAGGGACAACTGCCTTACGAAGGCACATGCAGAAAAGGCACAAACTGCAATGGGAAGAGCACTTGAGCAAAAGCAGCACACAAAAGAAAAGCCACCCTTCTTCTCCTCTTCCTCCTTCAGGTGCAGCATCTTCAGCCGCTTTCTCCCTATCACCTTCACAGCCACCCTCCTCCACTCCGCCTCTGACCTTGAGCGGTTCCTGCTCCTCTGCCCACAGCAGCCAGGTGTCTGTGAAGGAAATCTTTGAGCAGAAGAAGCCAATTTCTGCCAGTCACCCCCTTGCCCGGCGTCTGACAGCTGGCTTGGCAGAACTGTTAGCTCGCCAGCTGTTACCATACCAGCTGGTGGACTGAGGCCTTCTGTAAATGTGTGGCCATTGGGACACTGCAGTGGAAGATACCAGGGCGAAATTATTTCTCTAAAAAGGCGATACCAAAACTGTACCGTGAAGTTGAGAGGCAAGTGGTGTCATCTCTGGCACACAGCGTTGGGTCAAGGGTCCACCTGACCATGGATGCCTGATCTGCCAAGCAAGGTCAGGGGAGGTACATTACTTACACAGCCCATTGGGTCAACCTGGTGACAGATGGCAAGCAGGGAGTACGTGGCTCTACAGCGGGCCAACTTGTGACACCTCCATGGCTTGCAGGCAGCCTGCTGCCACCTCTTCTCCTCCTGCTACATCCTCTTCACTGTCATCCTCCTCCTTGGCTGAGTGGCAGTTCAACTCTACTGGTGCTGCGATCTCCTCTCCAGCTACACAGCCCCAGCTCTCCAGGGCCTATACTGCATGCCAGGTACGACGGTGTCACGCCATCTTAGACATGTCTTGCCTCAAAGCAGAGAGTCACACTGTAGCAGCTCTCCGGGCTTCTCTTAACAAACAGGTGGATCAGTGGCTGACCCCGCACCAGCTGGAGATCGGCAAAGTGGTGTGTGACAATGGCAGAAGTCTCATTTCTGCTTTGAATTTGGGAAAGCTGACACTTTTGTGTCAAAGTACCCAGGCTTAGAGGATGTCCTGAAGCAGGCCAGGAAGTTGTGTGGGCATTTCAGGCGGTCTTACACAGCCATGGCATGCTTTGCCGATATTCAGTGGAGAAACAAGTTGCCGGTGAGACGCCTGATTTGCGATAGCCCGACTCGCTGGAATTCGACCCTCCCTATGTTCTCTTGCCTGCTAGAACAGGAGAAAACTGTCACCCAGTACCAGTGATGCTCGGATACCCCTTTTTATTATTCGAGTTTGGTCGAATTCGAATAGTAAATTATTCGAATTCGGTCGAATATTCGAGTCGAATATTTTTTGCTATTCGATTCGACCTCGGACTTCGAGCTCACTATTCGAGTAGGTATTCGAGCTCATTATTCGAGCTGACTATTCGAATTGGCCTTAAATAGCTTCCAACACTTGTTTTGAGGGTGAATGATGCAAGAAACATCTTTTTTCCCAAGTAACAACAGCAAGTGATTATGTGGGGATGTTCCTTTAAAAAAAAGGTGGAAAGAGAAGAGAAGTTGTGTCCAAAATTCTGTTAAGTAGTGTATATACTTCTTCTTCTTCTTCTTCTTCTTCTTTATCTTCTATATCTTCTTCTTCTTCTTCTTCTTCTTCTATATCTTCTTCTTCTTCTTCTTCTTCTATATCTTCTTCTTCTTCTTCATTTTCTTCTTCTTCTTCTATATCTTCTTCTTCTTCTATATCTTCTTCTTCTTCTTTTTCTTCTTCTTCTTTTTCTTCTTCTTCTTCTTCATCTTCTTCTTCATCTTCTTCTTCTTCATCTTCTTCATCTTCTTCATCTTCTTCATCATCTTCTTCTTCATCATCTTCTTCTTCTTCTTCTTCTTCTTCTTCATCTTCTTCATCTTCTTCTTCTTCATCTTCATCTTCATCTTCTTCATCATCTTCTTCTTCATCGTCTTCTTCTTCTTCATCATCTTCATCTTCTTCATCTTCTTCTTCATCTTCTTCATCTTCATCTTCTTCTTCATCTTCTTCATCTTCTTCATCTTCTTCTTCTTCATCTTCTTCTTCTATATCTTCTTTTTCTATATCTTCTTTTTCTATATCCTCTTCTTATTATTATTTTTCTATTTCGTCTTCTTCTTTTTCTATATCTTCTTCTTCTTCTATATCGTCTTCTTCTTCTTCACTTATTTCTCTTTTATATATTTTTTTTTAAAGAAATGCAGCTATTTTTGAGCGTAATAAATAGCTGGTGGCGCACGCATGTTGGAAGCGCCATTGTATGTGCTCCCTGGCAGTGGAAACACACAGACAGCATGAGGTAAATTCAGCAGCAGCAGCAGGAGGAGGAGGATGATTGTGTGGCAGCAGGCAGTCAATGAGGCAGGCAGCGAGACATAATAGGCTGTGTGGTACCTAGCGGTGGTACCAGGCCGTAAATACACAGCATGAGGTTCCAGACAGCGGTCGTGAAGCCCACATCATGTCCAATACACAACTGGGACAACACAGTTTTCAACCCGGACACCTCTAAAAATAATATCACAAAGTATTAATAAAAAGAATATATATTTTTTTGTTTTTTTAAAGAAATGCCGCTATTTTTGAGCGTAATAAATAGCTGGTGGCGCACGCATGTTGGAAGCGCCATTGTATGTGCTCCCTGGCAGTGGAAACACACAGACAGCAGGAGGTAAATTCAGCAGCAGGAGGAGGAGGATGAGTGTGTGGCAGCAGGCAGTCAGGTAGGTAGGCAGCGTGACATAATAGCCCTGGTACCTAGCGTTGATACCAGGGCTGTAAATAAACACAACAGGAGGTCCCAGACAGCGGTCGCGCAGCCCACATCGTGTCCAATACACAACTGGGACAACACAGTTTTCAACCCGGGCACCTCAGAAAAATTAAACCTTTTTTTTTTTTTTTTTAATGGTTTACTGTTTGTTTGTTTTTTACAGCAAATTACACAGATATAGCTATTGTTGGACGTAATAGCTGGTGGCAGAGTGGCAGCAGCAGAAGGTAAAATCTGTGTACCCTTGGCAGTGGGAAACACAGACAGGCAGCAGCAGCAGCAGGAGGAATGGAGGAGTAGTGTGAGTGTGGCAGCAGGTAGGTAGGCAGCGTGACATAATAGCCCTAGTATCTAGCGTTGATACCAGGGCTGTAAATAAACACAACAGGAGGTCCCAGACAGCGGTCGTGCAGCCCACATCGTGTCCAATACACAACTGGGACAACACAGTTTTCAACCCGGGCACCTCAGAAAAATTAAACCTTTTTTTTTTTTAATGGTTTACTTTTTTTTTTTTTTACAGCAAATTACACAGATATAGCTATTGTTGGACGTAATAGCTGGTGGCAGATTGGCAGAAGAAGGTAATTCTGTGTACCCTGGCAGTGGGAAACACAGACAGACAGCAGCAGCAGCAGCAGGAGGAATGGAGGAGTAGTGAGAGTAGCTATTGTTGGACGTAATAGCTGGTGGCAGAGTGGCAGCAGAAGGTAATTCTGTGTACCCTGGCAGTGGGAAACACAGACAGACAGCAGCAGCAGCAGGAGGAATGGAGGAGTAATGAGAGTAGCTATTGTTGGACGTAATAGCTGGTGGCAGAGTGGCAGCAGCAGAAGGTAAAATCTGTGTACCCTTGGCAGTGGGAAACACAGACAGAGACAGGCAGCAGCAGCAGCAGGAGGAATGGAGGAGTAGTGTGAGTGTGGCAGCAGGTAGGTAGGCAGCGTGACATAATAGCCCTGGTACCTAGCGTTGATACCAGGGCTGTAAATAAACACAACAGGAGGTCCCAGACAGCGGACGTGCAGCCCACATCGTGTCCAATACACAACTGGGACAACACAGTTTTCAACCCGGGCACCTCAGAAAAATTAAACCTTTTTTTTTTTTTAATGGTTTACTTTTTTTTTTTTTTTACAGCAAATTACACAGATATAGCTATTGTTGGACGTAATAGCTGGTGGCAGAGTGGCAGCAGCAGAAGGTAAAATCTGTGTACCCTTGGCAGTGGGAAACACAGACAGGCAGCAGCAGCAGCAGGAGGAATGGAGGAGAGTAGTGTGAGTGTGGCAGCAGGTAGGTAGGCAGCGTGACATAATAGCCCTGGTACCTAGCGTTGATACCAGGGCTGTAAATAAACACAACAGGCAGGGCCGGATTTACAGCTCAGGAGCCTATAGGCACATAAGCTCTGGTGCCCTAAGCCCCGCCCCTAAACACAGGCCACACCCCCTCACATCACGCTCTCTTTTCTTATTAAATAAATCCACACAAGGTAATGTAGATATTACCAGAGGCAAGTATAAAATACTATCAATGTGCATTTATTACCAACGACGTGTAGTTATCAAATATGAGTGAGAGATAGAGGGGGAGTGGGAGTAATGCCTGGTACACACCATGCAATTTCCCATCAGATAGACAGGTCAAATCGATTATTTCTGACAGGTCCAATCTGATTTCTGATCATTACTCTGATCGATTTTGTATGGAAGTGATCGGAAAATCGATCAGAAAATCAGATCAGACCTGTCGGACAAAATCTATTCAAAACGTCTACCTGAGGGGAAAAATTGCATGGTCTGTACCAGGCATAAGAGACTGAGTGCGAGTGAGAGACAAAGGCAGAGCCGAAGTGAGAAACAAAGGGAGAGTGGGGGTGAGAGACGGCGGAAGAGTGCTAGTAAGCGATGGCGGAAAAGTGCGAGTGAGAGACAAAGGCAGAGTCTAAGTGAGAGAGGCGTGTGAGTGAGATATGGCGGGAGAGTGTGAGTGAGAGATGGAGGGAGAGTGTGAGTGACAGAGGAGGGAGAGTGTGACTGAGAGATGGAGGGAGAGTGTGAGTGACAGAGGAGGGAGAGTGTGAGTGAGAGAGGGAGGAGAGTGTGAGTGACAGAGGAGGGAGAGTGTGAGTGAGAGAGGAAGGAGAGTGTGAGTGGGAGAGAAAGGAGAATGTGAGTGAGATAGGAAGGAGAGTGTGAGTGAGAGAAGAAGGAGAGTGTGAGTGAGAGAGGAAGGAGAGTGTGAGTGAGAGGAAGGAGACTGAGTGAGAGAGGAGGGAGAGTGTGACTGAGAGAAGAAGGAAAGTGCAAGGGAGAGAGGAAGGAGAGTGTGAGTGAGAAAGGAGGGAGATTGTGAGTGAGAGAGAGAGGAGGGAGAGTGTGAGTGAGAGAGGAAGGAGAGTGTGAGTGAGAGAGGAAGGAGAGTGTGAGTGAGAGAGGAAGGAGAGTGTGAGTGAGAGAGGAAGGATAGTGTGAGTGAGAGGAAGGAGACTGAGTGAGAGAGGAGGGAGAGTGTGACTGAGAGAAGAAGGAAAGTGCAAGGGAGAGAGGAAGGAGAGTGTGAGTGAGAAAGGAGGGAGAGTGTGTGTGAGTGAGAGAGAGAGGAGGGAGAGTAGGAGTGAGAGAGGAAGGAGAGTGTGAGTGAGAGAGGAAGGAGACTGTGAGTGAGAGAGGAGGAAGAGTGTGAGTGAGAGAGGAAGGAGAGTGTGAGTGAGAGAGGAAGGAGAGTGTGAGTGAGAGAGGAGGGAGAGTGAGAGAGGAGGGAAAGTGTGAGTGCAAGTGAAAGATGGACTGTACATAGAAGAGAATGTATATGTAAGTGGATTAAACACGGAGAGGGAGGGGGAGAGAATGTATGAGACAGGCAGAAAAAAAGAGAGTTTGTGTGTGAGAGAGGAGACGGAGTATTGCAAGTTGGAAGAGCATTACTCACAGTGCAAGCATAATGAATACAGCACTCTCACATAGTGACAGCCAGGAAATCTCCCGTCCCCACAGCTCCTGTGACCTGCACAGTGCCCTGCAAGAGGTCCAATAGATAGCCAGGTACAACAAAGAAACTTCTCTCCAGCCGAGCAGTGGGGGAAGGGAAGCATTGCAATAGCGGCTGTAAAGTAGCCTGCTTCCCGTCTTATCTCCCCTGCTCTCCTGCCGGCAGACTGTGAGTCAGACAGCAGTGTGCAAGTAAGGCTACATTAGGCAAAACACTCGGCAGCCCTTACCCACATGCTCTGTAATTCTGTTCCCGCTCTCCTCAGCCGCTGCTACACCATGCAAGGAGAGGGTGGAGCTTCTCCAGATGCCTGCGGCCAGACACACTGTGAGCCGCTGAAGACATTTGTGGCTGTTACGAATATCCCGCTGAGAGCCACACGCAGGGCGGTGAAAGTTGAGAGGGGGACATTTGGGGGGTGCCGCCTGTGCCTTATAAGGCGCCTATAGGCACGTGCCTAGTGTGCCTTATGGTAAATCCGGCCCTGACAACAGGAGGTCCCAGACAGCGGTCGTGCAGCCCACATCGTGTCCAATACACAACTGGGACAACACAGTTTTCAACCTGGGCACCTCAGAAAAATTAAACCTTTTTTTTTTTTTTAATGGTTTACTTTTTTTTTTTTTTACAGCAAATTACACAGATATAGCTATTGTTGGACGTAATAGCTGGTGGCAGAGTGGCAGCAGCAGAAGGTAAAATCTGTGTACCCTTGGCAGTGGGAAACACAGACAGGCAGCAGCAGCAGCAGGAGGAATGGAGGAGTAGTGTGAGTGTGGCAGCAGGTAGGTAGGCAGCGTGACATAATAGCCCTGGTACCTAGCGTTGATACCAGGGCTGTAAATAAACACAACAGGAGGTCCCAGACAGCGGTCGTGCAGCCCACATCGTGTCCAATACACAACTGGGACAACACAGTTTTCAACCCGGGCACCTCAGAAAAATTAAACCTTTTTTTTTTTTTTTTTTAATGGTTTTCTTTTTTTTTTTTTTTTACAGCAAATTACACAGATATAGCTATTGTTGGACGTAATAGCTGGTGGCAGAGCGGCAGCAGAAGGTAAATCTGTGTACCCTGGCAGTGGGAAACACAGACATACAGACAGCAGAAGGGCAGTACACAGCAGCCCACTGTAGATGTAAAATGTGTGGCTGCAGGCGACGTAATAGTCAAAGTGAACCAGGCTGGCTTAGTGAGCAGGAGCCAGGAGGTGGTAAAGGGTGGTAAGGCACATTAACGATGGTTCTTCCGGCAGCCAGTTCATGTCCCCCTCTCGCCGACAACAGGGGCCAGGAACTCGCCTTCCACCCACGCCTGGTTCATCTTGAGAAACGTCAGTCTGTCCACAGACTTGTGAGACAGACGTGAGCGTTTCTCGGTGACCACGCCACCAGCTGCACTGAAGCAGCGCTCGGACAGCACGCTGGAAGGGGGGCAGGACAGCACTTCCAGGGCGTACTGCGCCAGCTCGCTCCAGATCTCCAGGCGCTTGACCCAATACTCCATGGGATCAACAGGGGCATCGCTGTCAAGCCCACTGTAAGACCCCATGTAGTCAGCCACCATTCGGGTCAGGCGCTGGCTGTGACCGGAGGAGGATGCTGCTGCATGCACCTCCTCTCTAGTCACTGCTGCCGGAGCCTCTACAGTCCTGTAGAGCTCGTTGCTGAGAGACAGCAGGTCTGTGGGGCGCTTGCTGCTGGATGCAGGCACCTGCTGCTGCCTCTGTGCTGGCTGGACAGTGGGGGTGGAAGGCTGGGGGAAGGCTTCCTCCAAGCGCTCAACAAGGGCCTGCTGCAAGCTCCTTATTTGTTGCGCTGGGTCTCCTCCTGCAGGCGGCAGGAACTGGCTCAACTTCCCCTTGAGGCGTGGGTCCAACATCATGCTGATCCAGATGTCCTCCCTCTGCTTCATCTGGATCACCCTGGGGTCCTTGCGCAGGCACGTCAGCATGTGCGCTGCCATTGGGAAGAGGCGGGCCACGTGTGCTGGCACATTGACGGCAGTGCTGTCCTCATCCTCCTCCTCTGCCTCCTCAGCCTCATCCTCTCTCCACCCCCGCACCAACTCAGCTGCGCTGTGCTGATCCCCCTCATCAGCAGCAAGGTCAGGGACCTCCACCAAGTCCTCCTCCTCCTCCCCCTCAGAGGTGGACTGTGCAGCTGCTTGCCGCTCCTGCTGGTCCAAGGCTGCCGCTCCCTGTTCCAGCAAAGCATCGAGGGCCCTGTTCAGCAGACAAACCAGGGGCACCCACTCGCAGACCATAGCATGGTCTCTGCTCACCATGTTAGTGGCCTGCAGAAAGGGAGCCAGCACTAAGCACACCTGCTGCATGTGCCTCCAGTCATCATCGGGGACGATGGACGGGATGTTGCTGGTCTTGTCCCTTCTCTGAGCGGCGGAAACAGTGGCCTGGGCAAGGTACTGGTTGACAGCGTGCTTCTGTTCAACCAGACGCTCCAACATCGCCAGGGTGGAGTTCCAGCGAGTTGGAAGTGGAACGTCAAGGATCAGCCGATGGCGTGGCAGCTCCAGCTCCTTTTGCATGTCTTCCAGGCTCGCACAGGCTGCAGCCGAGCGCCGGAAGTGACGCACAATGTTCCTTGCCGTTTCCAGCAGTTCGCCCATCCCCTGGTAGGTGCGCAAGAACTTCTGCACCACCAGGTTCAGCACGTGGGCAAGACAGGGGATGTGGGTCAGGTTTCCCCTGTCAATTGCGGCAACCAGATTGGCCCCATTGTCGGCCACAACCTCTCCGACTCTGAGGCCTCTGGGGGTCAGCCAAATCCTCTCCTGCTCCTGGAGTTTGGCCAACACATGGGTTGCCGTCAGTTTGGTCTTCCCAAGGCTGACCAACTGCAGCAGCGCTTGGCAGTGGCGGGTCTTCACGCTGCTGCTGAGGTGGGGGGTTTGGCCAGGTGTGCCGGAGGATGGCAGAGGATCGGAGGAACCTGCTGCAGTTCCCCTGACCCTGCGGGGTGGCACCACCCACTGTGTTGCTGCTGCTGCTGTGCCCGCTGCTGCTCTCCCATCCTCACCCCCTTCCACCAAGCTGACCCAGTGGACAGTGAAGGACAGGTAGCGGCCTGTCCCGAAGCGGCTGCTCCAGGAGTCCATGGTGACGTGGACCCTTTCACCAACCGCGTGCTCCAGCCCTCGCTCCACATTGGCCATCACAAAGCGGTGCAGTGCAGGAATGGCCTTGCGGGCGAAAAAGTGTCTGCTGGGGAGCTGCCAGTCTGGGGCTGCACAAGCAAGCAGCGCACGCATGTCGCTCCCCTCCTGCACGAGCGTGTACGGCAGGAGTTGGGAGCACATGGCCCGTGCCAGCAAGCCGTTCAGCTGACGCACGCGACGGCTGCTGGGAGGCAGAGCCCTAACCACCCCCTGGAAGGACTCGCTCAAAAGGCTCTGGCGTGGCCTTTTGCTGGCACGGGAATCAGCGGACACAGCAGAGGAGGCCACTGAGGACTGGCTGCCAGAACAGGCCTCAGTGTCGGCGGCAGGAGTTGCAGAGGGGGGAGGAGCAGTGCGTTTCCGCACTCCTGCTGGTGCTGCTGGAGGAGCAGGAGGTGGCTGCTGCTGCTGCTGCTGCTGAAGGCTGTGCAGTGATGGATGTGGTGCCACTGCCAGCACCAGATGCCTTCAGCCTCTGGAACTCCTCATGCTGGTGGAAATGTTTCGCAGCAAGGTGGTTGATGAGCGAGCTGGTGCTGAACTTTAAGGGGTCTGCACCTCTGCTCAACTTCCGCTGACAGTGGTTGCAAGTGGCGTACTTGCTGTACACTGTGGGCATGGTGAAAAATCGCCAGATTGGTGACAAAAACAACCCCCTACGGCCTGGAGCCGCTGCTGCCTGTCTCCCTGTTAGGGATGCTCGGAAAATTCCGCGGAATTATAAATTCCGTGATTCCGGTAGTCAAATCGGAATTCCTATACCTCTCAAACGTAATTCCGCGGAAATTTTATAATTCCGTCGGAATTTTCCGGAATAGCACAAACAATCTCTCTCTCTCCCTCCTCATCCTCCTCCTCCTCCTCCCATCCATATCATGCAGTAGGGAATTGCAGATTTTCAAAACAGCTTATATACCATAGCTGGGATTTGAACCCAGAACCTAGTGTGTAGTAGGTATCTGTCTTAACCTCTAGACCATGACCCACACTACATGCTAAAGCTGGCGGTAGCATAAACCATACTTCCATTATGATCAATTCGATAGAAAAAGTAGCATGATTAAGGATTTGTACTTTTTGAAAAGCATGCTTATATACCATAGCTGGGATTTGAACCCAGAACCTAGTGTGTAGTAGGTATCTGTCTTAACCTCTAGACCATGACCCACACTACATGCTAAAGCTGGCGGTAGCATAAACCATACTTCCATTATGATCAATTCGATAGAAAAAGTAGCATGATTAAGGATTTGTACTTTTTGAAAAGCATGCTTATATACCATAGCTGGGATTTGAACCCAGAACCTAGTGTGTAGCAGGTATCTGTCTTACGCTCTAGACCATGACCCACACTACATGCTAAAGCTGGCGGTAGCATAAACCATACTTCCATTATGATCAATTCGATAGAAAAAGTAGCATGATTAAGGATTTGTACTTTTTGAAAAGCATGCTTATATACCATAGCTGGGATTTGAACCCAGAACCTAGTGTGTAGTAGGTATCTGTCTTAACCTCTAGACCATGACCCACACTACATGCTAAAGCTGGCGGTAGCATAAACCATACTTCCATTAAGATCAATTCGATAGAAAAAGTAGCATGATTAAGGATTTGTACTTTTTGAAAAGCATGCTTATATACCATAGCTGGGATTTGAACCCAGAACCTAGTGTGTAGTAGGTATCTGTCTTAACCTCTAGACCATGACCCACACTACATGCTAAAGCTGGCGGTAGCATAAACCATACTTCCATTATGATCAATTCGATAGAAAAAGTAGCATGATTAAGGATTTGTACTTTTTGAAAAGCATGCTTATATACCATAGCTGGGATTTGAACCCAGAACCTAGTGTGTAGTAGGTATCTGTCTTAACCTCTAGACCATGACCCACACTACATGCTAAAGCTGGCGGTAGCATAAACCATACTTCCATTATGATCAATTCGATAGAAAAAGTAGCATGATTAAGGATTTGTACTTTTTGAAAAGCATGCTTATATACCATAGCTGGGATTTGAACCCAGAACCTAGTGTGTAGTAGGTATCTGTCTTAACTCTAGACCATGACCCACACTACGTGCTAAAGGAAAAAGAAGCATGATTAAGGATTTGTACTTTTTGAAAAGCATGCTTATATACCATAGCCGGGATTTGAACCCAGGACCTAGTGTGTAGTAGGTATCTGTCTTAACCTCTAGACCATGACCCACACTACATGCTAAATCTGGCGGTAGCATAAACCATACTTCCATTATGATCAATTCGATAGAAAAAGTAGCATGATTAAGGATTTGTACTTTTTGAAAAGCATGCTTATATACCATAGCTGGGATTTAAACCCAGAACCTAGTGTGTAGTAGGTATCTGTCTTAACCTCTAGACCATGACCCACACTACATGCTAAGGCTGGCGGTAGCATAAACCATACTTCCATTATGATCAATTCGATAGAAAAAGTAGCATGATTAAGGATTTGTACTTTTTGAAAAGCATGCTTATATACCATAGCTGGGATTTGAACCCAGAACCTAGTGTGTAGTAGGTATCTGTCTTAACCTCTAGACCATGACCCACACTACATGCTAAAGCTGGCGGTAGCATAAACCATACTTCCATTATGATCAATTCGATAGAAAAAGTAGCATGATTAAGGATTTGTACTTTTTGAAAAGCATGCTTATATACCATAGCTGGGATTTGAACCCAGAACCTAGTGTGTAGTAGGTATCTGTCTTAACCTCTAGACCATGACCCACACTACATGCTAAAGCTGGCGGTAGCATAAACCATACTTCCATTATGATCAATTCGATAGAAAAAGTAGCATGATTAAGGATTTGTACTTTTTGAAAAGCATGCTTATATACCATAGCTGGGATTTGAACCCAGAACCTAGTGTGTAGCAGGTATCTGTCTTACGCTCTAGACCATGACCCACACTACATGCTAAAGCTGGCGGTAGCATAAACCATACTTCCATTATGATCAATTCGATAGAAAAAGTAGCATGATTAAGGATTTGTACTTTTTGAAAAGCATGCTTATATACCATAGCTGGGATTTGAACCCAGGACCTAGTGTGTAGTAGGTATCTGTCTTAACCTCTAGACCATGACCCACACTACATGCTAAAGCTGGCGGTAGCATAAACCATACTTCCATTAAGATCAATTCGATAGAAAAAGTAGCATGATTAAGGATTTGTACTTTTTGAAAAGCATGCTTATATACCATAGCTGGGATTTGAACCCAGAACCTAGTGTGTAGTAGGTATCTGTCTTAACCTCTAGACCATGACCCACACTACATGCTAAAGCTGGCGGTAGCATAAACCATACTTCCATTATGATCAATTCGATAGAAAAAGTAGCATGATTAAGGATTTGTACTTTTTGAAAAGCATGCTTATATACCATAGCTGGGATTTGAACCCAGAACCTAGTGTGTAGTAGGTATCTGTCTTAACCTCTAGACCATGACCCACACTACATGCTAAAGTTGGCGGTAGCATAAACCATACTTCCATTATGATCAATTCGATAGAAAAAGTAGCATGATTAAGGATTTGTACTTTTTGAAAAGCATGCTTATATACCATAGCTGGGATTTGACCCAGAACCTAGTGTGTAGCAGGTATCTGTCTTAAGCTCTAGACCATGACCCACACTACATGCTAAAGCTGGCGGTAGCATAAACCATAATTCCATTATGATCAATTCGATAGAAAAAGTAGCATGATTAAGGATTTGTACTTTTTGAAAAGCATGCTTATATACCATAGCTGGGATTTGAACCCAGAACCTAGTGTGTAGTAGGTATCTGTCTTAACCTCTAGACCATGACCCACACTACATGCTAAAGCTGGCGGTAGCATAAACCATACTTCCATTAAGATCAATTCGATAGAAAAAGTAGCATGATTAAGGATTTGTACTTTTGAAAAGCATGCTTATATACCATAGCTGGGATTTGAACCCAGAACCTAGTGTGTAGTAGATATCTGTCTTAACATCTAGACCATGACCCACACTACATGCTAAAGCTGGCGGTAGCATAAACCATACTTCCATTATGATCAATTCGATAGAAAAAGTAGCATGATTAAGGATTTGTACTTTTGAAAAGCATGCTTATATACCATAGCTGGGATTTGAACCCAGAACCTAGTGTGTAGTAGATATCTGTCTTAACATCTAGACCATGACCCACACTACATGCTAAAGCTGGCGGTAGCATAAACCATACTTCCATTATGATCAATTCGATAGAAAAAGTAGCATGATTAAGGATTTGTACTTTTTGAAAAGCATGCTTATATACCATAGCTGGGATTTGAACCCAGAACCTAGTGTGTAGCAGGTATCTGTCTTAACCTCTAGACCATGACCCACACTACATGCTAAAGCTGGCGGTAGCATAAACCATACTTCCATTATGATCAATTCGATAGAAAAAGTAGCATGATTAAGGATTTGTACTTTTTGAAAAGCATGCTTATATACCATAGCTGGGATTTGAACCCAGAACCTAGTGTGTAGTAGGTATCTGTCTTAACCTCTAGACCATGACCCACACTACATGCTAAAGCTGGCGGTAGCATAAACCATACTTCCATTAAGATCAATTCGATAGAAAAAGTAGCATGATTAAGGATTTGTACTTTTTGAAAAGCATGCTTATATACCATAGCTGGGATTTGAACCCAGGACCTAGTGTGTAGTAGGTATCTGTCTTAACCTCTAGACCATGACCCACACTACATGCTAAAGCTGGCGGTAGCATAAACCATACTTCCATTATGATCAATTCGATAGAAAAAGTAGCATGATTAAGGATTTGTACTTTTTGAAAAGCATGCTTATATACCATAGCTGGGATTTGAACCCAGGACCTAGTGTGTAGTAGGTATCTGTCTTAACCTCTAGACCATGACCCACACTACATGCTAAAGCTGGCGGTAGCATAAACCATACTTCTATTATGATCAATTCTATAGAAAACGAAGCATGATTAAGGATTTGTACTTTTTGAAAAGCATGCTTATATACCATAGCTGGGATTTGAACCCAGGACCTAGTGTGTAGTAGGTATCTGTCTTAACCTCTAGACCATGACCCACACTACATGCTAAAGCTGGCGGTAGCATAAACCATACTTCCATTATGATCAATTCGATAGAAAAAGTAGCATGATTAAGGATTTGTACTTTTTGAAAAGCATGCTTATATACCATAGCTGGGATTTGAACCCAGAACCTAGTGTGTAGTAGGTATCTGTCTTAACCTCTAGACCATGACCCACACTACATGCTAAAGCTGGCGGTAGCATAAACCATACTTCCATTATGATCAATTCGATAGAAAAAGTAGCATGATTAAGGATTTGTACTTTTTGAAAAGCATGCTTATATACCATAGCTGGGATTTGAACCCAGACCCTAGTGTGTAGTAGGTATCTGTCTTAACCTCTAGACCATGACCCACACTACATGCAAAAGCTGGCGGTAGCATAAACCATACTTCCATTATGATCAATTCGATAGAAAAAGTAGCATGATTAAGGATTTGTACTTTTTGAAAAGCATGCTTATATACCATAGCTGGGATTTGAACCCAGAACCTAGTGTGTAGTTGGTATCTGTCTTAACCTCTAGACCATGACCCACACTACATGCTAAAGCTGGCGGTAGCATAAACCATACTTCCATTAAGATCAATTCGATAGAAAAAGTAGCATGATTAAGGATTTGTACTTTTTGAAAAGCATGCTTATATACCATAGCTGGGATTTGAACCCAGGACCTAGTGTGTAGTAGGTATCTGTCTTAACCTCTAGACCATGACCCACACTACATGCTAAAGCTGGCGGTAGCATAAACCATACTTCCATTATGATCAATTCGATAGAAAAAGTAGCATGATTAAGGATTTGTACTTTTTGAAAAGCATGCTTATATACCATAGCTGGGATTTGAACCAAGGACCTAGTGTGTAGTAGGTATCTGTCTTAACCTCTAGACCATGACCCACACTACATGCTAAAGCTGGCGGTAGCATAAACCATACTTCCATTATGATCAATTCAATAGAAAAAGTAGCATGATTAAGGATTTGTACTTTTTGAAAAGCATGCTTATATACCATAGCTGGGATTTGAACCCAGAACCTAGTGTGTAGTAGGTATCTGTCTTAACCTCTAGACCATGACCCACACTACATGCTAAAGCTGGCGGTAGCATAAACCATACTTCCATTATGATCAATTCGATAGAAAAAGTAGCATGATTAAGGATTTGTACTTTTTGAAAAGCATGCTTACATACCATAGCTGGGATTTGAACCCAGAACCTAGTGTGTAGTAGGTATCTGTCTTAACCTCTAGACCATGACCCACACTACATGCTAAAACTGGCGGTAGCATAAACCATACTTCCATTATGATCAATTCGATAGAAAAAGTAGCATGATTAAGGATTTGTACTTTTTGAAAAGCATGCTTATATACCATAGCTGGAATTTGAACCCAGGACCTAGTGTGTAGTAGGTATCTGTCTTAACCTCTAGACCATGACCCACACTACATGCTAAAGCTGGCGGTAGCATAAACCATACTTCCATTATGATCAATTTGATAGAAAAAGTAGCATGATTAAGGATTTGTACTTTTTGAAAAGCATGCTTATATACCATAGCTGGGATTTGAACCCAGGACCTAGTGTGTAGTAGGTATCTGTCTTAACCTCTAGACCATGACCCACACTACATGCTAAATCTGGCGGTAGCATAAACCATACTTCCATTATGATCAATTCGATAGAAAAAGTAGCATGATTAAGGATTTGTACTTTTTGAAAAGCATGCTTATATACCATAGCTGGGATTTGAACCCAGAACCTAGTGTGCAGTAGGTATCTGTCTTAACCTCTAGACCATGACCCACACTACATGCTAAAGCTGGCGGTAGCATAAACCATACTTCCATTATGATCAATTCGATAGAAAAAGTAGCATGATTAAGGATTTGTACTTTTTGAAAAGCATGCTTATATACCATAGCTGGGATTTGAACCCAGGACCTAGTGTGTAGGAGGTATCTGTCTTAACCTCTAGACCATGACCCACAATACATGCTAAAGCTGGCGGTAGCATAAACCATACTTCCATTATGATCAATTCGATAGAAAAAGTAGCATGATTAAGGATTTGTACTTTTTGAAAAGCATGCTTATATACCATAGCTGGGATTTGAACCCAGGACCTAGTGTGTAGTCGGTATCTGTCTTAACCTCTAGACCATGACCCACACTACATGCTAAAGCTGGCGGTAGCATAAACCATACTTCCATTATGATCAATTCGATAGAAAAAGTAGCATGATTAAGGATTTGTACTTTTTTGAAAAGCATGCTTATATACCATAGCTGGAATTTGAACCCAGGACCTAGTGTGTAGGAGGTATCTGTCTTAACCTCTAGACCATGACCCACACTACATGCTAAAGCTGGCGGTAGCATAAACCATACTTCCATTATGATCAATTCGATAGAAAAAGTAGCACGATTAAGGATTTGTACTTTTTGAAAAGCATGCTTATATACCATAGCTGGGATTTGAACCCAGAACCTAGTGTGTAGTAGGTATCTGTCTTAACCTCTAGACCATGACCCACACTACGTGCTAAAGGAAAAAGAAGCATGATTAAGGATTTGTACTTTTTGAAAAGCATGCTTATATACCATAGCTGGGATTTGAACCCAGGACCTAGTGTGTAGTAGGTATCTGTCTTAACCTCAAAACCATGACCCACACTACATGCTAAATCTGGCGGTAGCATAAACCATACTTCCATTATGATCAATTCGATAGAAAAAGTAGCATGATTAAGGATTTGTACTTTTTGAAAAGCATGCTTATATACCATAGCTGGGATTTGAACCCAGAACCTAGTGTGTAGTAGGTATCTGTCTTAACCTCTAGACCATGACCCACACTACATGCTAAAGCTGGCGGTAGCATAAACCATACTTCCATTATGATCAATTCGATAGAAAAAGTAGCATGATTAAGGATTTGTACTTTTTGAAAAGCATGCTTATATACCATAGCTGGGATTTGAACCCAGAACCTAGTGTGTAGTAGGTATCTGTCTTAACCTCTAGACCATGACCCACACTACATGCTAAAGCTGGCGGTAGCATAAACCATACTTCCATTATGATCAATTCGATAGAAAAAGTAGCATGATTAAGGATTTGTACTTTTTGAAAAGCATGCTTATATACCATAGCTGGGATTTGAACCCAGGACCTAGTGTGTAGAAGGTATTTGTCTTAACCTCTAGACCATGACCCACAGTACATGCTAAAGCTGGCGGTATCATAAACCATACTTCCATTATGATCAATTCGATAGAAAAAGTAGCATGATTAAGGATTTGTACTTTTTGAAAAGCATGCTTATATACCATAGCTGGAATTTGAACCCAGGACCTAGTGTGTAGGAGGTACCTGTCTTAACCTCTAGACCATGACCCACACTACATGCTAAAGCTGGCGGTAGCATAAACCATACTTCCATTATGATCAATTCGATAGAAAAAGTAGCACGATTAAGGATTTGTACTTTTTGAAAAGCATGCTTATATACCATAGCTGGGATTTGAACCCAGAACCTAGTGTGTAGTAGGTATCTGTCTTAACTCTAGACCATGACCCACACTACGTGCTAAAGGAAAAAGAAGCATGATTAAGGATTTGTACTTTTTGAAAAGCATGCTTATATACCATAGCCGGGATTTGAACCCAGGACCTAGTGTGTAGTAGGTATCTGTCTTAACCTCTAGACCATGACCCACACTACATGCTAAATCTGGCGGTAGCATAAACCATACTTCCATTATGATCAATTCGATAGAAAAAGTAGCATGATTAAGGATTTGTACTTTTTGAAAAGCATGCTTATATACCATAGCTGGGATTTAAACCCAGAACCTAGTGTGTAGTAGGTATCTGTCTTAACCTCTAGACCATGACCCACACTACATGCTAAAGCTGGCGGTAGCATAAACCATACTTCCATTATGATCAATTCGATAGAAAAAGTAGCATGATTAAGGATTTGTACTTTTTGAAAAGCATGCTTATATACCATAGCTGGGATTTGAACCCAGACCCTAGTGTGTAGTAGGTATCTGTCTTAACCTCTAGACCATGACCCACACTACATGCTAAAGCTGGCGGTAGCATAAACCATACTTCCATTATGATCAATTCGATAGAAAAAGTAGCATGATTAAGGATTTGTACTTTTTGAAAAGCATGCTTATATACCATAGCTGGGATTTGAACCCAGGACCTAGTGTGTAGAAGGTATTTGTCTTAACCTCTAGACCATGACCCACAGTACATGCTAAAGCTGGCGGTATCATAAACCATACTTCCATTATGATCAATTCGATAGAAAAAGTAGCACGATTAAGGATTTGTACTTTTTGAAAAGCATGCTTATATACCATAGCTGGAATTTGAACCCAGGACCTAGTGTGTAGGAGGTATCTGTCTTAACCTCTAGACCATGACCCACACTACATGCTAAAGCTGGCGGTAGCATAAACCATACTTCCATTATGATCAATTCGATAGAAAAAGTAGCACGATTAAGGATTTGTACTTTTTGAAAAGCATGCTTATATACCATAGCTGGGATTTGAACCCAGAACCTAGTGTGTAGTAGGTATCTGTCTTAACCTCTAGACCATGACCCACACTACGTGCTAAAGCTGGCGGTAGCATAAACCATACTTCCATTATGATCAATTCGATAGAAAAAGTAGCATGATTAAGGATTTGTACTTTTTTGAAAAGCATGCTTATATACCATAGCTGGAATTTGAACCCAGGACCTAGTGTGTAGGAGGTATCTGTCTTAACCTCTAGACCATGACCCACACTACATGCTAAAGCTGGCGGTAGCATAAACCATACTTCCATTATGATCAATTCGATAGAAAAAGTAGCATGATTAAGGATTTGTACTTTTTGAAAAGCATGCTTATATACCATAGCTGGGATTTGAACCCAGGACCTAGTGTGTAGTAGGTATCTGTCTTAACCTTTAGACCATGACCCACACTGCATGCTAAAGCAGGCGGTAGCATAAACCATACTTCCATTATGATCAATTCGATAGAAAAAGTAGCATGATTAAGGATTTGTACTTTTTGAAAAGCATGCTTATATACCATAGCTGGGATTTGAACCCAGGACCTAGTGTGTAGTAGGTATCTGTCTTAACCTTTAGACCATGACCCACACTGCATGCTAAAGCAGGCGGTAGCATAAACCATACTTCCATTATGATCAATTCGATAGAAAAAGTAGCATGATTAAGGATTTGTACTTTTTGAAAAGCATGCTTATATACCATAGCTGGGATTTGAACCCATGACCAAGTGTGTAGTAGGTATCTGTCTTAACCTCTAGACCATGACCCACACTACATGCTAAAGCTGGCGGTAGCATAAACCATACTTCCATTATGATCAATTCGATAGAAAAAGTAGCATGATTAAGGATTTGTACTTTTTGAAAAGCATGCTTATATACCATAGCTGGGATTTGAACCCAGGACCTAGTGTGTAGTAGGTATCTGTCTTAACCTCTAGACCATGACCCACACAACATGCTAAAGCTGGCGGTAGCATAAACCATACTTCCATTATGATCAATTCGATAGAAAAAGTAGCATGATTAAGGATTTGTACTTTTTGAAAAGCATGCTTATATACCATAGCTGGGATTTGAACCCAGGCCCTAGTGTGTAGTAGGTATCTGTCTTAACCTCTAGACCATGACCCACAATACATGCTAAAGCTGGCGGTAGCATAAACCATACTTCCATTATGATCAATTTGATAGAAAAAGTAGCATGATTAAGGATTTGTACTTTTTGAAAAGCATGCTTATATACCATAGCTGGGATTTGAACCCAGGACCTAGTGTGTAGTAGGTATTTGTCTTAACCTCTAGACCATGACCCAGAGTACATGCTAAAGCTGGCGGTAGCATAAACCATACTTCCATTATGATCAAGTCGATAGAAAAAGTAGCATGATTAAGGGTTTGTACTTTTTGAAAAGCATGCTTATATACCATAGCTGGGATTTGAACCCAGGACCTAGTGTGTAGTAGGTATCTGTCTTAACCTCTAGACCATGACCCACAGTACATGCTAAAGCTGGCGGTATCATAAACCATACTTCCATTATGATCAATTCGATAGAAAAAGTAGCATGATTAAGGATTTGTACTTTTTGAAAAGCATGCTTATATACCATAGCTGGAATTTGAACCCAGGACCTAGTGTGTAGGAGGTATCTGTCTTAACCTCTAGACCATGACCCACACTACGTGCTAAAGCTGGCGGTAGCATAAACCATACTTCCATTATGATCAATTCGATAGAAAAAGTAGCATGATTAAGGATTTGTACTTTTTTGAAAAGCATGCTTATATACCATAGCTGGAATTTGAACCCAGGACCTAGTGTGTAGGAGGTATCTGTCTTAACCTCTAGACCATGACCCACACTACATGCTAAAGCTGGCGGTAGCATAAACCATACTTCCATTATGATCAATTCGATAGAAAAAGTAGCATGATTAAGGATTTGTACTTTTTGAAAAGCATGCTTATATACCATAGCTGGGATTTGAACCCAGGACCTAGTGTGTAGTAGGTATCTGTCTTAACCTTTAGACCATGACCCACACTGCATGCTAAAGCAGGCGGTAGCATAAACCATACTTCCATTATGATCAATTCGATAGAAAAAGTAGCATGATTAAGGATTTGTACTTTTTGAAAAGCATGCTTATATACCATAGCTGGGATTTGAACCCAGGACCTAGTGTGTAGTAGGTATCTGTCTTAACCTCTAGACCATGACCCACACTACATGCTAAATCTGGCGGTAGCATAAACCATACTTCCATTATGATCAATTCGATAGAAAAAGTAGCATGATTAAGGATTTGTACTTTTTGAAAAGCATGCTTATATACCATAGCTGGGATTTGAACCCAGGCCCTAGTGTGTAGTAGGTATCTGTCTTAACCTCTAGACCATGACCCACAATACATCCTAAAGCTGGCGGTAGCATAAACCATACTTCCATTATGATCAATTCGATAGAAAAAGTAGCATGATTAAGGATTTGTACTTTTTGAAAAGCATGCTTATATACCATAGCTGGGATTTGAACCCAGGACCTAGTGTGTAGTAGGTATTTGTCTTAACCTCTAGACCATGACCCAGAGTACATGCTAAAGCTGGCGGTAGCATAAACCATACTTCCATTATGATCAAGTCGATAGAAAAAGGTTAAGGGTTTGTACTTTTTGAAAAGCGTGCTTATATACCATAGCTGGGATTTGAACCCAGGACCTAGTGTGTAGTAGGTATCTGTCTTAACCTCTAGACCATGACCCACACTACATGCTAAAGCTGGCGGTAGCATAAACCATACTTCCATTATGATCAATTCGATAGAAAAAGTAGCATGATTAAGGATTTGTACTTTTTGAAAAGCATGCTTATATACCATAGCTGGGATTTGAACCCAGGACCTAGTGTGTAGTAGGTATCTGTCTTAACCTCTAGACCATGACCCACACTACATGCTAAATCTGGCGGTAGCATAAACCATACTTCCATTATGATCAATTCGATAGAAAAAGTAGCATGATTAAGGATTTGTACTTTTTGAAAAGCATGCTTATATACCATAGCTGGGATTTGAACCCAGGCCCTAGTGTGTAGTAGGTATCTGTCTTAACCTCTAGACATGACCCACAATACATGCTAAAGCTGGCGGTAGCATAAACCATACTTCCATTATGATCAATTCGATAGAAAAAGTAGCATGATTAAGGATTTGTACTTTTTGAAAAGCATGCTTATATACCATAGCTGGGATTTGAACCCAGGACCTAGTGTGTAGTAGGTATTTGTCTTAACCTCTAGACCATGACCCAGAGTACATGCTAAAGCTGGCGGTAGCATAAACCATACTTCCATTATGATCAAGTCGATAGAAAAAGGTTAAGGGTTTGTACTTTTTGAAAAGCGTGCTTATATACCATAGCTGGGATTTGAACCCAGGACCTAGTGTGTAGTAGGTATCTGTCTTAACCTCTAGACCATGACCCACACTACATGCTAAAGCTGGCGGTAGCATAAACCATACTTCCATTATGATCAATTCGATAGAAAAAGTAGCATGATTATGGATTTGTACTTTTTGAAAAGCATGCTTATATACCATAGCTGGGATTTGAACCCAGGACCTAGTGTGTAGTAGGTATCTGTCTTAACCTCTAGACCATGACCCACACTACATGCTAAATCTGGCGGTAGCATAAACCATACTTCCATTATGATCAATTCGATAGAAAAAGTAGCATGATTAAGGATTTGTACTTTTTGAAAAGCATGCTTATATACCATAGCTGGGATTTGAACCCAGAACCTAGTGTGTAGTAGGTATCTGTCTTAACCTCTAGACCATGACCCACACTACATGCTAAAGCTGGCGGTAGCATAAACCATACTTCCATTATGATCAATTCGATAGAAAAAGTAGCATGATTAAGGATTTGTACTTTTTGAAAAGCATGCTTATATACCATAGCTGGGATTTGAACCCAGAACCTAGTGTGTAGGAGGTATCTGTCTTAACCTCTAGACCATGACCCACAATACATGCTAAAGCTGGCGGTAGCATAAACCATACTTCCATTATGATCAATTCGATAGAAAAAGTAGCACGATTAAGGATTTGTACTTTTTGAAAAGCATGCTTATATACCATAGCTGGGATTTGAACCCAGAACCTAGTGTGCAGTGGTGCTCAGCAGAGCTCGAATATTCGAGTAGCTCGAATATTCGAGCTCTTTTTCAGCTATTCGAGCTCGGTATTCGAGCTCCGAATAGCTGGAGCTATTCGAATGGGCTATCCGAGTACACTCGAATAGCCCATTCACTATTCGAGCTATTCGAGCAACTCTGCGCTATTCGAGCTCGGTACCGAGCTCGAATCGCGTCATAGCCCAGATTGATGTCCTTAGAGCCAATCAGAGGGCTCCCAGGCCCTCTGACGGCAGCCAATCACAGAGGGGGACCCTGGCCAGCCCCTACCCTATAAATAGCGGCCGCCATGTTCCGTTTCTCCATGCTTGCCTGAGACTTGTACAGAGAGAGAGTTGCTCCTTTGTGCTTTGGCTTAGCAAGTGCTCTATTGTGATCATTTACCTAGCGTTTTTGCTCACCTACACCTGCCATATACACCTATATTGTTGTTAGTTAGATAGACATTGTATTTTAGTTAGTAGCTTGTGTGTTACATTAGAGACAGGCAGCTGCTGCAAGCTTACAGGTTTAGGCCTCAGGGGGGCCTTGCCTCTGTGGGCAGCTGTCCTCTGTTTATTTCTCTCATCTATACCAGTATTTCTGCTGTCCTTTACTAATAGTATTGTAGTTATACTGTACTAGGAGTAGGACACTCACTGACTGTCACTGTTTATAGGCTACTAGCTAGCTCCTGCGTGTGTGCACTCACTCACTGTCTGTGTGTACACACACTCTATTTCCTTCTGATTACTGATAGATTATTGTTAGTTAGTTGTACTTACTGTTACTACTTACTCTTACTGTACTAGGAGTCTAGGACACTCAGTCAGACAGTCACTGTGTTCATAGGCTACTAGCTCCTGCGTGCGGTCACTCACTGTCTGAGTGTACACACACCACCCACACTCCATTTCCTTCTGATCGCTGATTGATTATTGTAATTAGTTAGTTCTACTTACTGTTACTACTTACTCTTACTGTACTAGGAGTCTAGGACACTCAGTCACTGTGTTCATAGGCTACTAGCTCCTGCGTGCGGTCACTCACTGTCTGAGTGTACACACACCACCCACACTCCATTTCCTTCTGATCGCTGATTGATTATTGTAATTAGTTAGTTCTACTTACTGTTACTACTTACTCTTACTGTACTAGGAGTCTAGGACACTCAGTCACTGTGTTCATAGGCTACTAGCTCCTGCGTGCGGTCACTCACTGTCTGAGTGTACACACACCACCCACACTCCATTTCCTTCTGATCGCTGATTGATTATTGTAATTAGTTAGTTGTACTTACTGTTACTACTTACTCTTACTGTACTAGGAGTCTAGGACACTCAGTCACTGTGTTCATAGGCTACTAGCTCCTGCGTGCGGTCACTCACTGTCTGAGTGTACACACACCACCCACACTCCATTTCCTTCTGATCGCTGATTGATTATTGTAATTAGTTAGTTCTACTTACTGTTACTACTTACTCTTACTGTACTAGGAGTCTAGGACACTCAGTCACTGTGTTCATAGGCTACTAGCTCCTGCGTGCGGTCACTCACTGTCTGAGTGTACACACACCACCCACACTCCATTTCCTTCTGATCGCTGATTGATTATTGTAATTAGTTAGTTCTACTTACTGTTACTACTTACTCTTACTGTACTAGGAGTCTAGGACACTCAGTCACTGTGTGTTCATAGGCTACTAGCTCCTGCGTGCGGTCACTCACTGTCTGAGTGTACACACACCACCCACACTCCATTTCCTTCTGATCGCTGATTGATTATTGTAATTAGTTAGTTGTACTTACTGTTACTACTTACTCTTACTGTACTAGGAGTCTAGGACACTCAGTCACTGTGTTCATAGGCTACTAGCTCCTGCGTGCGGTCACTCACTGTCTGAGTGTACACACACCACCCACACTCCATTTCCTTCTGATCGCTGATTGATTATTGTAATTAGTTAGTTCTACTTACTGTTACTACTTACTCTTACTGTACTAGGAGTCTAGGACACTCAGTCACTGTGTTCATAGGCTACTAGCTCCTGCGTGCGGTCACTCACTGTCTGAGTGTACACACACCACCCACACTCCATTTCCTTCTGATCGCTGATTGATTATTGTAATTAGTTAGTTCTACTTACTGTTACTACTTACTCTTACTGTACTAGGAGTCTAGGACACTCAGTCACTGTGTTCATAGGCTACTAGCTCCTGCGTGCGGTCACTCACTGTCTGAGTGTACACACACCACCCACACTCCATTTCCTTCTGATCGCTGATTGATTATTGTAATTAGTTAGTTCTACTTACTGTTACTACTTACTCTTACTGTACTAGGAGTCTAGGACACTCAGTCACTGTGTTCATAGGCTACTAGCTCCTGCGTGCGGTCACTCACTGTCTGAGTGTACACACACCACCCACACTCCATTTCCTTCTGATCGCTGATTGATTATTGTAATTAGTTAGTTCTACTTACTGTTACTACTTACTCTTACTGTACTAGGAGTCTAGGACACTCAGTCACTGTGTTCATAGGCTACTAGCTCCTGCGTGCGTGCACTCACTGTCTGAGTGTACACACACTAAATTTACTTGTGATTACTACTGATTATTGTAACTGCTAGTTGTACTTCCTGACTGTTACTACTTACTTACTGTACTAGGGGACACTCACTCAGTCACCTCACCAACCAACCCACTCCATTAAAGTACCCCACTTTTCACCCGCCCTTTTACAAAACTTTTGTCTATACGCCCAAAACATTTAAGATGTCTGGAAGTGGCAGCCAGCGCGGTTTGGGCAAGGGGAAGGGCAGCAAGGGAATCAGGAGGAGAGGGAGCAGCATTGTGGCAAGCCGCGGCCGCGGGCGCGCCACCATGCACAGTTCCGCAGCAGCAGCAGCAGCGTCAGTGGCTAACATTCCTCCCATAGCCACTGGCCGTGGACGCCTTGGGCGCCGCCCAGCAGGAGCATCTGCAACTCACGCTGCAGAGACACAGCAGCAGCAGCGTGTAGCACCTGCTCCGATTTTCCTCCAGCCGGGTCGGAAACGTCCCATTGAGGAAAAGGATGCAGACACTGTGGTGCAACTCATGACGGAGGATGAGCAGCCCGCCATCAGCTCTGCATCCGAGGCCTCCACCCTCACCACCACCACCCCTGTTTGCAGCAGCCGCCCAGCAGGGTCTGGGGAGGAGGCCAGTTCACCGTCAGTCGCCGACCTCTCATTCAGCACTCTTTTGACCCCAGGCATGATGAGTCAATTGTCTGCTGTTGTT
Organism: Hyperolius riggenbachi; assembly: GCF_040937935.1. Classification (NCBI taxonomy): domain Eukaryota; kingdom Metazoa; phylum Chordata; class Amphibia; order Anura; family Hyperoliidae; genus Hyperolius; species Hyperolius riggenbachi. Next base: position 167,542,850 of record NC_090646.1, read on the forward strand.
GGCGATTTTGAGGAGGAGATGCTGATGGGCACTTTGGGGGATGAGGGATTGGACAGCAAGACTGTGGCGACAGTCAAGCAGCCCATCCATGCATCAGGAGAGGAGTTTGGGGGGTCATCATCCCAGCAGGACATGTTTGAGGAGGGGGAGGATGATGTTGATGACCCGGTGACAGACAGAGACTGGGTGCCACCACCTCCAGGGGATGTCGTCCTCAGCAGCTCGGAGGAGGAGGAGGATGCGCTTGTGGGCCTTGCAAGGAGGCGCATCATTGCAAGCATTGGCAGCGACCCACAGCCTGCTGGTGTCTCAGGCTCAGCAGCAGCAGCAGCAGCATCAGCCAGTACCACCACCAGCCGCACCCAAGCCCCCCCCCAACCACCACAGGGAGACAGGCAGCAGCGCTTCCATGCCGTAGGGGGATGTTTCTGTCACCAATCTGGCGCTTTTTCACCATGCCCACTGTGTACAGCAAGTACGCCACTTGCAACCACTGTCAGCGGAAGTTGAGCAGAGGTGCAGACCCCTTAAAGTTCAGCACCAGCTCGCTGATCAACCACCTTGCGGCTAAACATTTCCACCAGCATGAGGAGTTCCAGAGGCTGAAGGCATCTGGTGCTGGCAGTGGCACCACACCCATCACTGCACAGCCTTCAGCAGCAGCAACAGCAGCCACCCGCCCTCCTGCTCCTCCAGCAGCACCAGCAGGAGTGCGGAAACGCACTGCTCCTCCCCCCTCTGCAACTCCTGCCGCCGACACTGAGGCCTGTTCTGGCAGCCAGTCCTCAGTGGCCTCCTCCGCTGTGTCTGGTGATTCCCGTGTCAGCAAAAGGCCACGCCAGAGCCTTTTGAGCGAGTCCTTCCAGGGGGTGGTTAGGGCTCTGCCTCCCAGCAGCCGTCGCGTGCGGCAGCTGAACGGCTTGCTGGCACGGGCCATGTGCTCCCAACTCCTGCCGTACACGCTCGTGCAGGAGGGGAGCGACATGCGGGCGCTGCTTGCTTGTGCAGCCCCAGACTGGCAGCTCCCCAGCAGACACTTTTTCTCCCGCAAGGCCATTCCAGCACTGCACCGCTTTGTGATGGCCAATGTGGAGCGAGGGCTGGAGCACGCGGTTGGTGAAAGGGTCCACGTCACCATGGACTCCTGGAGCAGCCGCTTCGGGACAGGCCGCTACCTGTCCTTCACTGTCCACTGGGTCAGCTTGGTGGAAGGGGGTGAGGATGGGAGAGCAGCAGCGGGCACAGCAGCAGCAGCAGCAGCAACACAGTGGGTGGTGCCACCCCGCAGGGTCAGGGGAACTGCAGCGGGTTCCTCCGATCCTCTGCCATCCTCCGCCACACCTGGCCAAACCCCCCGCCTCAGCAGCAGCGTGAAGGCCCGCCACTGCCAAGCGCTGCTGCACTTGGTCAGCCTTGGCAAGACCAAGCTGACGGCAGCCCACGTGTTGGCCAAACTCCAGGAGCAGGAGAGGATTTGGCTGACCCCCAGAGGCCTCAGAGTCGGAGAGGTGGTGTCCGACAATGGGGCCAATCTGGTTGCTGCCATAGACAGGGGAAACCTGACCCACATCCCCTGTCTTGCCCACGTGCTGAACCTGGTGGTGCAGAAGTTCCTGCGCACCTACCAGGGGATGGGCGAACTGCTGGAAACGGCAAGGAATGTTGTGCGTCACTTCCGGCGCTCGGCTGCAGCCTGTGCGAGCCTGGAAGACGTGCAAAAGGAGCTGGATCTGCCACGCCATCGGCTGATCATTGACGTTCCGACTCGCTGGAACTCCACCCTGGCGATGTTGGAGCGTATGGTTGAACAGAGGCACGCTGTCAACCAGTACCTTGCCCTGGCCACTGTTTCCGCAGCTCGGAGAAGGGACAAGACCAGCAACATCCCGTCCATCGTCCCCGATGATGACTGGAGGCACATGCAGCAGGTGTGCTTTGTGCTGGCTCCCTTCCTGCAGGCCACAAACATGGTGAGCAGGGACCATGCTATGGTCTGCGAGTGGGTGCCCCTGGTTTCTCTGCTGAACAGGGCCCTCGATGGTTTGCTGGAACAGGGAGCGGCAGCCTTGGACCAGCAGGAGCGGCAACCAGCTGCGCAGTCCACCTCTGAGGGGGAGGAGGAGGAGGACTTGGTGGAGGTCCCTGACCTGGCTGCTGATGAGGGGGATCAGCACAGCGCAGCTGAGTTGGTGCGGGGGTGGAGAGAGGATGAGGCGGCAGAGGAGGAGGATGAGGACAGCACTGACGTCGATGTGCCAGCAGACGTGGCCCGCCTCTTCCCAATGGCAGCGCACATGCTGGCGTGCCTGCGCAGGGACCCCAGGGTGATCCAGATGAAGCAGAGGGAGGACATCTGGATCAGCATGATGTTGGACCCACGCCTCAAGGGGAAGTTGAGCCAGTTCCTGCCGCCTGCAGGAGGAGACCCAGCGCAACAAATAAGGAGCTTGCAGCAGGCCCTTGTTGAGCGCTTGGAGGAAGCCTTCCCCCAGCCTTCCACCCCCACTGTCCAGCAGCCAGCACAGAGGCAGCAGCAGGTGCCTGCATCCAGCAGCAGCAAGCGCCCCACAGACCTGCTGTCTCTCAGCCACGAGCTCTACAGGACTGTAGAGGCTCCGGCAGCAGTGACTAGAGAGGAGATGCATGCAGCAGCATCCTCCTCCGGTCACAGCCAGCGCCTGACCCGCATGGTGGCTGACTACATGGGGTCGTACAGCGGGCTTGACAGCGATGCCCCTGTTGATCCCATGGAGTATTGGGTCAAGCGCATGGAGATCTGGAGCGAGCTAGCGCAGTACGCCCTGGAAGTGCTGTCCTGCCCCCCTTCCAGCGTGCTGTCCGAGCGCTGCTTCAGTGCAGCTGGTGGCGTGGTCACCGAGAAACGCTCACGTCTGTCTCACAAGTCTGTGGACAGACTGACGTTTCTCAAGATGAACCAGGCGTGGGTGGAAGGCGAGTTCCTGGCCCCTGTTGTCGGCGAGAGGGGGACATGAACTGGCTGCCGGAACCATCGTTAATGTGCCTTACCACCCTTTACCACCTCCTGGCTCCTGCTCACTAAGCCAGCCTGGTTCACTTTGACTATTACGTCGCCTGCAGCCACACATTTTACACCTACAGTGGGCTGCTGTGTACTGCCCTTCTGCTGTCTGTCTGTGTTTCCCACTGCCAGGGTACACAAAATTACCTTCTTCTGCTGCCACTCTGCCACCAGCTATTACGTCCAAAAATAGCTAAATTGGTTGTAAAACCAAAAACCAAAAAACCATTAAAAAAAAAAAAAGGTTTAATTTTTCTGAGGTGCCCGGGTTGAAAACTGTGTTGTCCCAGTTGTGTATTGGACACAATGTGGGCTGCACGACCGCTGTCTGGGACCTCCTGTTGTGTTTATTTACGGCCCTGGTATCACCGCTAGGTACCAGGGCTATTATGTCACGCTGCCTACCTGCTGCCACACTCACACTACTCCTCCATTCCTCCTGCTGCTGCTGTCTGTCTGTGTTTCCCACTGCCAGGGTACACAGAATTACCTTCTGCTGCCACACTGCCACCAGCTATTACGTCAAACAATAGCTGCTCACATAATTACTCTCCTCCATTCCTCCTCCTGCTGCTGCTGCTGTCTGTCTGTGTTTCCCACCGCCAGGGTACACAGATTTACCTTCTGCTGCCACTCTGCCACCAGCTATTACGTCAAAAAATAGCTATATATCTGTGTAATTGGTTGTAAAACCAAAACTACAAAACCATTACAAAAAAAGGTTTAATTTTTCTGAGGTGCCCGGGTTGAAAACTGTGTTGTCCCAGTTGTGTATTGGACACAATGTGGGCTGCACGACCGCTGTCTGGGACCTCCTGTTGTGTTTATTTACGGCCCTGGTATCACCGCTAGGTACCAGGGCTATTATGTCACGCTGCCTACCTGCTGCCACACTCACACTGCTCCTCCATACCTCCTCCTGCTGCTGCTGCTGCTGTCTGTCTGTGTTTCCCACTGCCAGGGTACACAGATGATTTACCTTCTGCTGCCACTCTGCCACCAGCTATTACGTCAAACAATAGCTGCTCGCCTACTCCTCCATTCCTCCTCCTGCTGCTGCTGTCTGTCTGTGTTTCCCACTGCCAGGGTACACAAAATTACCTTCTTCTGCTGCCACTCTGCCACCAGCTATTACGTCCAAAAATAGCTAAATTGGTTGTAAAACCAAAAACCAAAAAACCATTAAAAAAAAAAAAGGTTTAATTTTTCTGAGGTGCCCGGGTTGAAAACTGTGTTGTCCCAGTTGTGTATTGGACACAATGTGGGCTGCACGACCGCTGTCTGGGACCTCCTGTTGTGTTTATTTACGGCCCTGGTATCACCGCTAGGTACCAGGGCTATTATGTCACGCTGCCTACCTGCTGCCACACTCACACTACTCCTCCATTCCTCCTGCTGCTGCTGTCTGTCTGTGTTTCCCACTGCCAGGGTACACAGAATTACCTTCTGCTGCCACACTGCCACCAGCTATTACGTCAAACAATAGCTGCTCACATAATTACTCTCCTCCATTCCTCCTCCTGCTGCTGCTGCTGTCTGTCTGTGTTTCCCACCGCCAGGGTACACAGATTTACCTTCTGCTGCCACTCTGCCACCAGCTATTACGTCAAAAAATAGCTATATATCTGTGTAATTGGTTGTAAAACCAAAACTACAAAACCATTACAAAAAAAGGTTTAATTTTTCTGAGGTGCCCGGGTTGAAAACTGTGTTGTCCCAGTTGTGTATTGGACACAATGTGGGCTGCACGACCGCTGTCTGGGACCTCCTGTTGTGTTTATTTACAGCCATGGTATCACCGCTAGGTACCAGGGCTATTATGTCACGCTGCCTGCCTCATTGACTGCATGCTGCCACACACTCATCCTCCTCCTCCTGCTGCTAAATTTACCTCCTGCTGTCTGTGTGTTTCCACTGCCAGGGAGCACATACAATGGCGCTTCCAACATGCGTGCGCCACCAGCTATTTGTTGTTACGCTCAAAAATAGCTGCATTTCTTTAAAAAAAAAAAATGAAAAGAGAAATAAGTGACGAAGAAGACGATATAGAAGAAGATGAAGAAGAAGAAGAAGATGAAGAAGATGAAGAAGAAGATGAAGAAGATGAAGAAGAAGATGAAGAAGATGAAGAAGAAGATGAAGAAGAAGATGAAGAAGATGAAGAAGAAGATGAAGAAGAAGAAGAAGAAGAAGAAGAAGAAGAAGATGAAGAAGATGAAGATGAAGAAGATGAAGAAGAAGATGAAGAAGATGAAGATGAAGAAGATGAAGAAGATGAAGAAGAAGATGAAGAAGATGAAGATGAAGATGAAGATGAAGAAGATGAAGAAGAAGATGAAGAAGATGAAGAAGAAGATGAAGAAGAAGAAGAAGAAGAAGAAGAAGAAGATGAAGAAGAAGATGAAGAAGATGAAGATGAAGATGAAGAAGATGAAGATGAAGAAGATGAAGAAGAAGATGAAGAAGATGAAGAAGAAGATGAAGAAGAAGAAGAAGAAGAAGAAGAAGATGAAGAAGATGAAGATGAAGAAGATGAAGAAGATGAAGAAGAAGATGAAGAAGATGAAGATGAAGAAGATGAAGAAGATGAAGAAGAAGATGAAGAAGATGAAGATGAAGAAGATGAAGAAGAAGATGAAGAAGATGAAGAAGAAGATGAAGAAGAAGAAGAAGAAGAAGAAGAAGATGAAGAAGATGAAGATGAAGAAGATGAAGAAGAAGATGAAGAAGATGAAGATGAAGAAGATGAAGAAGATGAAGAAGAAGATGAAGAAGATGAAGATGAAGAAGATGAAGAAGAAGATGAAGAAGATGAAGAAGAAGATGAAGAAGAAGAAGAAGAAGAAGATGAAGAAGATGAAGATGAAGAAGATGAAGAAGAAGATGAAGAAGATGAAGATGAAGAAGATGAAGAAGATGAAGAAGAAGATGAAGAAGATGAAGATGAAGAAGATGAAGAAGATGAAGATGAAGAAGATGAAGATGAAGAAGATGAAGAAGAAGAAGAAGAAGATGAAGAAGAAGAAGAAGATATAGAAGAAGAAGAAGAAGAAGATATAGAAGATAAAGAAGAAGAAGAAGAAGAAGTATATACAGTACTGAACAAAATTCTGGACACAACTTCTCTTTTCACCTTTTTTTTTTTTTAAAGGAACATCCCCACATAATCACTTGCTGTTGTCACTTGGAAAAAAATATGTTTCTTGCATCATTAACCCTCAAAACAAGTGTTGGGAAGCTATTTAAGGCCAATTCGAATAGTCAGCTCGAATAGTTAGCTCGAATACCGACTCAAATAGTGAGCTCGAAGTCCGAGGTCGAATCGAATAGTAAAAATTATTCGACTCGAATATTCGACTGACCTCGAATAATTTACTATTCGAATTCGACCAAACTCGAATTTTAAAAAGGGGTATTTGAGCATCACTACTAGTGTGTAGTAGGTATCTGTCTTAACCTCTAGACCATGACCCACACTACGTGCTAAAGGAAAAAGAAGCATGATTAAGGATTTGTACTTTTTGAAAAGCATGCTTATATACCATAGCTGGGATTTGAACCCAGGACCTAGTGTGTAGTAGGTATCTGTCTTAACCTTTAGACCATGACCCACACTGCATGCTAAAGCAGGCGGTAGCATAAACCATACTTCCATTATGATCAATTCGATAGAAAAAGTAGCACGATTAAGGATTTGTACTTTTTGAAAAGCATGCTTATATACCATAGCTGGGATTTGAACCCAGAACCTAGTGTGTAGTAGGTATCTGTCTTAACCTCTAGACCATGACCCACACTACGTGCTAAAGGAAAAAGAAGCATGATTAAGGATTTGTACTTTTTGAAAAAAAGCATGCTTATATACCATAGCTGGGATTTGAACCCAGGACCTAGTGTGTAGTAGGTATCTGTCTTAACCTTTAGACCATGTTCCACACTGCATGCTAAAGCAGGCGGTAGCATAAACCATACTTCCATTATGATCAATTCGATAGAAAAAGTAGCATGATTAAGGATTTGTACTTTTTGAAAAGCATGCTTATATACCATAGCTGGGATTTGAACCCAGGACCAAGTGTGTAGTAGGTATCTGTCTTAACCTCTAGACCATGACCCACACTGCATGCTAAAGCAGGCGGTAGCATAAACCATACTTCCATTATGATCAATTCGATAGAAAAAGTAGCATGATTAAGGATTTGTACTTTTTGAAAAGCATGCTTATATGCCATAGCTGGGATTTGAACCCAGGACCAAGTGTGTAGTAGGTATCTGTCTTAACCTCTAGACCATGACCCACAATACATGCTAAAGCTGGCGGTAGCATAAACCATACTTCCATTATGATCAATTCGATAGAAAAAGTAGCATGATTAAGGATTTGTACTTTTTGAAAAGCATGCTTATATACCATAGCTGGGATTTGAACCCAGGATCTAGTGTGTAGTAGGTATTTGTCTTAACCTCTAGACCATGACCCAGAGTACATGCTAAAGCTGGCGGTAGCATAAACCATACTTCCATTATGATCAAGTCGATAGAAAAAGTAGCATGATTAAGGGTTTGTACTTTTTGAAAAGCATGCTTATATACCATAGCTGGGATTTGAACCCAGGACCTAGTGTGTAGTAGGTATCTGTCTTAACCTCTAGACCATGACCCACACTCCATGCTAAAGCTGGCGGTAGCATAAACCATACTTCCATTATGATCAATTCGATAGAAAAAGTAGCATGATTAAGGATTTGTACTTTTTGAAAAGCATGCTTATATACCATAGCTGGGATTTGAACCCAGGACCTAGTGTGTAGTAGGTATCTGTCTTAACCTCTAGACCATGACCCACACTACATGCTTAAGCTGGCGGTAGCATAAACCATACTTCCATTATGATCAATTCGATAGAAAAAGTAGCATGATTAAGGATTTGTACTTTTTGAAAAGCATGCTTATATACCATAGCTGGGATTTAAACCCAGGACCTAGTGTGTAGTAGGTATCTGTCTTAACCTCTGGACCATGACCCACACTACATGCTAAAGCTGGCGGTAGCATAAACCATACTTCCATTATGATCAATTCGATAGAAAAAGTAGCATGATTAAGGATTTGTACTTTTTGAAAAGCATGCTTATATACCATAGCTGGGATTTGAACCCAGGACCTAGTGTGTAGTAGGTATCTGTCTTAACCTCTAGACCATGACCCACACTACATGCTAAAGCTGGCGGTAGCATAAACCATACTTCCATTATGATCAATTCGATAGAAAAAGTAGCATGATTAAGGATTTGTACTTTTTGAAAAGCATGCTTATATACCATAGCTGGGATTTGAACCCAGGACCTAGTGTGTAGTAGGTATCTGTCTTAACCTCTAGATCATGACCCACACTACATGCTAAAGCTGGCGGTAGCATAAACCATACTTCCATTATGATCAATTTGATAGAAAAAGTAGCATGATTAAGGATTTGTACTTTTTGAAAAGCATGCTTAAATACCATAGCTGGGATTTGAACCCAGAACCTAGTGTGTAGGAGGTATCTGTCTTAACCTCTAGCCCATGACCCACACTACATGCTGAAGCTGGCGGTAGCATAAACCATACTTCCATTATGATCAATTCGATAGAAAAAGTAGCATGATTAAGGATTTGTACTTTTTGAAAAGCATGCTTATATACCATAGCTGGGATTTGAACCCAGAACATAGTGTGTAGTAGGTATCTGTCTTAACCTCTAGACCATGACCCACACTACGTGCTAAAGCTGGCGGTAGCATAAACCATACTTCCATTATGATCAATTCGATAGAAAAAGTAGCATGATTAAGGATTTGTACTTTTTGAAAAGCATGCTTATATACCATAGCTGGGATTTGAACCCAGAAACTAGTGTGTAGTAGGTATCTGTCTTAACCTCTAGACCATGACCCACACTACATGCTAAAGCTGGCGGTAGCATAAACCATACTTCCACTATGATCAATTCGATAGAAAAAGTAGCATGATTAAGGATTTGTACTTTTTGAAAAGCATGCTTATATACCATAGCTGGGATTTGAACCCAGAACCTAGTGTGTAGTAGGTACCTGTCTTAACCTCTAGACCATGACCCACACTGCATGTTAAAGCTGGCGGTAGCATAAACCATACTTCCATTATGATCAATTCGATAGAAAAAGTAGCATGATTAAGGATTTGTACTTTTTAAAAAGCATGCTTATATACCATAGCTGGGATTTAAACCCAGGACCTAGTGTGTAGTAGGTATCTGTCTTAACCTCTAGACCATGACCCACACTACATGCTAAATCTGGCGGTAGCATAAACCATACTTCCATTATGATCAATTCGATAGAAAAAGTAGCATGATTAAGGATTTGTACTTTTTGAAAAGCATGCTTATATACCATAGCTGGGATTTGAACCCAGACCCTAGTGTGTAGTAGGTATCTGTCTTAACCTCTAGACCATGACCCACACTACATGCTAAAGCTGGCGGTAGCATAAACCATACTTCCATTATGATCAATTCGATAGAAAAAGTAGCATGATTAAGGATTTGTACTTTTTGAAAAGCATGCTTATATACCATAGCTGGGATTTGAACCCAGGACCTAGTGTGTAGAAGGTATTTATCTTAACCTCTAGACCATGACCCATGGTACATGCTAAAGCTGGCGGTATCATAAACCATACTTCCATTATGATCAATTCGATAGAAAAAGTAGCATGATTAAGGATTTGTACTTTTTGAAAAGCATGCTTATATACCATAGCTGGGATTTGAACCCAGGACCTAGTGTGTAGTAGGTATCTGTCTTAACCTCTAGACCATGACCCACACTACATGCTAAAGCTGGCGGTAGCATAAACCATACTTCCATTATGATCAATTCGATAGAAAAAGTAGCATGATTAAGGATTTGTACTTTTTGAAAAGCATGCTTATATACCATAGCTGGGATTTGAACCCAGGACCTAGTGTGTAGTAGGTATCTGTCTTAACCTCTAGACCATGACCCACACTACATGCTAAACCTGGCGGTAGCATAAACCATACTTCCATTATGATCAATTCGATAGAAAAAGTAGCATGATTAAGGATTTGTACTTTTTGAAAAGCATGCTTATATACCATAGCTGGGATTTGAACCCAGGACCTAGTGTGTAGTAGGTATCTGTCTTAACCTCTAGACCATGACCCACACTACATGCTAAAGCTGGCGGTAGCATAAACCATACTTCCATTATGATCAATTCGATAGAAAAAGTAGCGTGATTAAGGATTTGTACTTTTTGAAAAGCATGCTTATATACCATAGCTGGGATTTGAACCCAGAACCTAGTGTGTAGTAGGTATCTGTCTTAACCTCTAGACCATGACCCACACTACATGCTAAAGCTGGCGGTAGCATAAACCATACTTCCATTATGATCAATTCGATAGAAAAAGTAGCATGATTAAGGATTTGTACTTTTTGAAAAGCATGCTTACATACCATAGCTGGGATTTGAACCCAGAACCTAGTGTGTAGTAGGTATCTGTCTTAACCTCTAGACCATGACCCACACTACATGCTAAAACTGGCGGTAGCATAAACCATAATTCCATTATGATCAATTCGATAGAAAAAGTAGCATGATTAAGGATTTGTACTTTTTGAAAAGCATGCTTATATACCATAGCTGGGATTTGAACCCAGGACCTAGTGTGTAGTAGGTATCTGTCTTAACCTCTAGACCATGACCCACACTACATGCTAAAGCTGGCGGTAGCATAAACCATACTTCCATTATGATCAATTCGATAGAAAAAGTAGCATGATTAAGGATTTGTACTTTTTGAAAAGCATGCTTATATACCATAGCTGGGATTTGAACCCAGGACCTAGTGAGTAGTAGGTATCTGTCTTAACCTCTAGACCATGACCCATACTACATGCTAAAGCTGGCGGTAGCATAAACCATACTTCCATTATGATCAATTCGATAGAAAAAGTAGCATGATTAAGGTTTTGTACTTTTTGAAAAGCATGATTATATACCATAGCTGGGATTTGAACCCAGAACCTAGTGTGTAGTAGGTATCTGTCTTAACCTCTAGACCATGACCCACACTACATGCTAAAGCTGGCGGTAGCATAAACCATACTTCCATTATGATCAATTCGATAGAAAAAGTAGCATGATTAAGGATTTGTACTTTTTGAAAAGCATGCTTATATACCATAGCTGGGATTTGAACCCAGAACCTAGTGTGTAGTAGGTATCTGTCTTAACCTCTAGACCATGACCCACACTACATGCTAAAGCTGGCGGTATCATAAACCATACTTCCATTATGATCAATTCGATAGAAAAAGTAGCATGATTAAGGATTTGTACTTTTTGAAAAGCATGCTTATATACCATAGCTGGGATTTGAACCCAGGACCTAGTGTGTAGTAGGTATCTGTCTTAACCTCTAGACCATGACCCACACTACATGCTAAAGCTGGCGGTAGCATAAACCATACTTCCATTATGATCAATTCGATAGAAAAGTAGCATGATTAAGGATTTGTACTTTTTGAAAAGCTTGCTTATATACCATAGCTGGGATTTGAACCCAGAACCTAGTGTGTAGTAGGTATCTGTCTTAACCTCTAGACCATGACCCACACTACATGCTAAAGCTGGCGGTAGCATAAACCATACTTCCATTATGATCAATTCGATAGAAAAAGTAGCATGATTAAGGATTTGTACTTTTTGAAAAGCATGCTTATATACCATAGCTGGGATTTGAACCCAGAACCTAGCGTGTAGTAGGTATCTGTCTTAACCTCTAGACCATGACCCACACTACATGCTAAAGCTGCCGGTAGCATAAACCATACTTCCATTATGATCAATTCGATAGAAAAAGTAGCATGATTAAGGATTTGTACTTTTTGAAAAGCATGCTTATATACCATAGCTGGGATTTGAACCCAGGACCTAGTGTGTAGTAGGTATCTGTCTTAACCTCTAGACAATGACCCACACTACATGCTAAAGCTGGCGGTAGCATAAACCATACTTCCATTATGATCAATTCGATAGAAAAAGTAGCATGATTAAGGATTTGTACTTTTTGAAAAGCATGCTTATATACCATAGCTGGGATTTGAACCCAGAACCTAGTGTGTAGTAGGTATCTGTCTTAACCTCTAGACCATGACCCACACTGCATGCTAAAGCTGGCGGTAGCATAAACCATACTTCCATTATGATCAATTCGATAGAAAAAGTAGCATGATTAAGGATTTGTACTTTTTGAAAAGCATGCTTATACACCATAGCTGGGATTTGAACCCAGAACCTAGTGTAGTAGATATCTGTCTTAACCTCTAGACCATGACCCACACTACATGCTAAAGCTGGCGGTAGCATAAACCATACTTCCATTAAGATCAATTCGATAGAAAAAGTAGCATGATTAAGGATTTGTACTTTTTGAAAAGCATGCTTATATACCATAGCTGGGATTTGAACCCAGGACCTAGTGTGTAGTAGGTATCTGTCTTAACCTCTAGACCATGACCCACACTACATGCTAAAGCTGGCGGTAGCATAAACCATACTTCCATTATGATCAATTCGATAGAAAAAGTAGCATGATTAAGGATTTGTACTTTTTGAAAAGCATGCTTATATACCATAGCTGGGATTTGAACCCAGGACCTAGTGTGTAGTAGGTATCTGTCTTAACCTCTAGACCATGACCCACACTACATGCTAAAGCTGGCGGTAGCATAAACCATACTTCCATTATGATAAATTCGATAGAAAAAGTAGTATGATTAAGGATTTGTACTTTTTGAAAAGCATGCTTATATACCATAGCTGGGATTTGAACCCAGGACCTAGTGTGTAGTAGGTATCTGTCTTAACCTCTAGACCATGACCCACACTACATGCTAAAGCTGGCGGTAGCATAAACCATACTTCCATTATGATCAATTCGATAGAAAAAGTAGCATGATTAAGGATTTGTACTTTTTGAAAAGCATGCTTATATACCATAGCTGGGATTTGAACCCAGGACCTAGTGTGTAGTAGGTATCTGTCTTAACCTCTAGACCATGACCCACACTACATGCTAAAGCTGGCGGTAGCATAAACCATACTTCCATTATGATCAATTCGATAGAAAAAGTAGCATGATTAAGGATTTGTACTTTTTGAAAAGCATGCTTATATACCATAGCTGGGATTTGAACCCAGGACCTAGTGAGTAGTAGGTATCTGTCTTAACCTCTAGACCATGACCCATACTACATGCTAAAGCTGGCGGTAGCATAAACCATACTTCCATTATGATCAATTCGATAGAAAAAGTAGCATGATTAAGGTTTTGTACTTTTTGAAAAGCATGATTATATACCATAGCTGGGATTTGAACCCAGAACCTAGTGTGTAGTAGGTATCTGTCTTAACCTCTAGACCATGACCCACACTACATGCTAAAGCTGGCAGTAGCATAAACCATACTTCCATTATGATCAATTCGATAGAAAAAGTAGCATGATTAAGGATTTGTACTTTTTGAAAAGCATGCTTATATACCATAGCTGGGATTTGAACCCAGAACCTAGTGTGTAGTAGGTATCTGTCTTAACCTCTAGACCATGACCCACACTACATGCTAAAGCTGGCGGTATCATAAACCATACTTCCATTATGATCAATTCGATAGAAAAAGTAGCATGATTAAGGATTTGTACTTTTTGAAAAGCATGCTTATATACCATAGCTGGGATTTGAACCCAGGACCTAGTGTGTAGTAGGTATCTGTCTTAACCTCTAGACCATGACCCACACTACATGCTAAAGCTGGCGGTAGCATAAACCATACTTCCATTATGATCAATTCGATAGAAAAAGTAGCATGATTAAGGATTTGTACTTTTTGAAAAGCATGCTTATATACCATAGCTGGGATTTGAACCCAGAACCTAGTGTGTAGTAGGTATCTGTCTTAACCTCTAGACCATGACCCACACTACATGCTAAAGCTGGCGGTAGCATAAACCATACTTCCATTATGATCAATTCGATAGAAAAAGTAGCATGATTAAGGATTTGTACTTTTTGAAAAGCATGCTTATATACCATAGCTGGGATTTGAACCCAGGACCTAGTGTGTAGTAGGTATCTGTCTTAACCTCTAGACAATGACCCACACTACATGCTAAAGCTGGCAGTAGCATAAACCATACTTCCATTATGATCAATTCGATAGAAAAAGTAGCATGATTAAGGATTTGTACTTTTTGAAAAGCATGCTTATATACCATAGCTGGGATTTGAACCCAGAACCTAGTGTGTAGTAGGTATCTGTCTTAACCTCTAGACCATGACCCAACACTGCATGCTAAAGCTGGCGGTAGCATAAACCATACTTCCATTATGATCAATTCGATAGAAAAAGTAGCATGATTAAGGATTTGTACTTTTTGAAAAGCATGCTTATATACCATAGCTGGGATTTGAACCCAGAACCTAGTGTGTAGTAGATATCTGTCTTAACCTCTAGACCATGACCCACACTACATGCTAAAGCTGGCGGTAGCATAAACCATACTTCCATTAAGATCAATTCGATAGAAAAAGTAGCATGATTAAGGATTTGTACTTTTTGAAAAGCATGCTTATATACCATAGCTGGGATTTGAACCCAGAACCTAGTGTGTAGTAGGTATCTGTCTTAACCTCTAGACCATGACCCACACTACATGCTAAAGCTGGCGGTAGCATAAACCATACTTCCATTATGATCAATTCGATAGAAAAAGTAGCATGATTAAGGATTTGTACTTTTTGAAAAGCATGCTTATATACCATAGCTGGGATTTGAACCCAGGACCTAGTGGGTAGTAGGTATCTGTCTTAACCTCTAGACCATGACCCACACTACATGCTAAAGCTGGCGGTAGCATAAACCATACTTCCATTATGATCAATTCGATAGAAAAAGTAGCATGATTAAGGATTTGTACTTTTTGAAAAGCATGCTTATATACCATAGCTGGGATTTGAACCCAGGACCTAGTGTGTAGTAGGTATCTGTCTTAACCTCTAGACCATGACCCACACTACATGCTAAAGCTGGCGGTAGCATAAACCATACTTCCATTATGATAAATTCGATAGAAAAAGTAGCATGATTAAGGATTTGTACTTTTTGAAAAGCATGCTTATATACCATAGCTGGGATTTGAACCCAGGACCTAGTGTGTAGTAGGTATCTGTCTTAACCTCTAGACCATGACCCACACTACATGCTAAAGCTGGCGGTAGCATAAACCATACTTCCATTATGATCAATTCGATAGAAAAAGTAGCATGATTAAGGATTTGTACTTTTTGAAAAGCATGCTTATATACCATAGCTGGGATTTGAACCCAGAACCTAGTGTGTAGTAGGTATCTGTCTTAACCTCTAGACCATGACCCACACTACATGCTAAAGCTGGCGGTAGCATAAACCATACTTCCATTATGATCAATTCGATAGAAAAAGTAGCATGATTAAGGATTTGTACTTTTTTGAAAAGCATGCTTATATACCACAGCTGGAATTTGAACCCAGGACCTAGTGTGTAGTAGGTATCTGTCTTAACCTCTAGACCATGACCCACACTACATGCTCAAGCTGGCGGTAGCATAAACCATACTTCCATTATGATCAATTTGATAGAAAAAGTAGCATGATTAAGGATTTGTACTTTTTGAAAAGCATGCTTATATACCATAGCTGGGATTTGAACCCAGGACCTAGTGTGTAGTAGGTATCTGTCTTAACCTCTAGGCCATGACCCACACTACATGCTAAAGCTGGCGGTAGCATAAACCATACTTCCATTATGATCAATTCGATAGAAAAAGTAGCATGATAAAGGATTTGTACTTTTTGAAAAGCATGCTTATATACCATAGCTGGGATTTGAACCCAGAACCTAGTGAGTAGGAGGTATCTGTCTCAACCTCTAGACCATGACCCACACTACATGCTAAAGCTGGCGGTAGCATAAACCATACTTCCATTATGATCAATTCGATAGAAAAAGTAGCATGATTAAGGATTTGTACTTTTTGAAAAGCATGCTTATATACCATAGCTGGGATTTGAACCCAGAACCAAGTGTGTAGTAGGTATCTGTCTTAACCTCTAGACCATGACCCACACTACGTGCTAAAGCTGGCGGTAGCATAAACCATACTTCCATTATGATCAATTCGATAGAAAAAGTAGCATGATTAAGGATTTGTACTTTTTGAAAAGCATGCTTATATACCATAGCTGGGATTTGAACCCAGAACCTAGTGTGTAGTAGGTATCTGTCTTAATCTCTAGACCATGACCCACACTACATGCTAAAGCTGGCGGTAGCATAAACCATACTTCTATTATGATCAATTCGATAGAAAAAGTAGCATGATCAAGGATTTGTACTTTTTGAAAAGCATGCTTATATACCATAGCTGGGATTTGAACCCAGAACCTAGTGTGTAGTAGGTACCTGTCTTAACCTCTAGACCATGACCCACACTACATGCTATAGCTGGCGGTAGCATAAACCATACTTCCATTATGATCAATTCGATAGAAAAAGTAGCATGATTAAGGATTTGTACTTTTTGAAAAGCATGCTTATATACCATAGCTGGGATTTGAACCCAGAACCTAGTGTGTAGTAGGTATCTGTCTTAACCTCTAGTCCAAGACCCACACTACATGCTAAAGCTGGCGGTAGCATAAACCATACTTCCATTATGATCAATTCGATAGAAAAAGTAGCATGATTAAGGATTTGTACTTTTTGAAAAGCATGCTTATATACCATAGCTGGGATTTGAACCCAGAACCTAGTGTGTAGTAGGTATCTGTCTTAACCTCTAGACCATGACCCACACTACGTGCTAAAGCTGGCGGTAGCATAAACCATACTTCCATTATGATCAATTCGATAGAAAAAGTAGCATGATTAAGGATTTGTACTTTTTGAAAAGCATGCTTATATACCATAGCTGGGATTTGAACCCAGAACCTAGTGTGTAGTAGGTATCTGTCTTAACCTCTAGACCATGACCCACACTACATGCTAAAGCTGGTGGTAGCATAAACCATACTTCCATTATGATCAATTCGATAGAAAAAGTAGCATGATTAAGGATTTGTACTTTTTGAAAAGCATGCTTATATACCATAGCTGGGATTTGAACCCAGGACCTAGTGTGTAGTAGGTATCTGTCTTAACCTCTAGACCATGACCCACACTACATGCTAAAGCTGGCGGTAGCATAAACCATACTTCCATTATGATCAATTCGATAGAAAAAGTAGCATGATTAAGGATTTGTACTTTTTGAAAAGCATGCTTATATACCATAGCTGGGATTTGAACCCAGGACCTAGTGTGTAGTAGGTATCCGTCTTAACCTCTAGACAATGACCCACACTACATGCTAAATTTGGCGGTAGCATAAACCATACTTCCATTATGATCAATTCGATAGAAAAAGTAGCATGATTAAGGATTTGTACTTTTTGAAAAGCATGCTTATATACCATAGCTGGGATTTGAACCCAGGCCCTAGTGTGTAGTAGGTATCTGTCTTAACCTCTAGACCATGACCCACACTACATGCTAAAGCTGGCGGTAGCATAAACCATACTTCCATTATGATCAATTCGATAGAAAAAGTAGCATGATTAAGGATTTGTACTTTTTGAAAAGCATGCTTATACACCATAGCTGGGATTTGAACCCAGGACCTAGTGTGTAGTAGGTATCTGTCTTAACCTCTAGACCATGACCCACACTACGTGCTAAAGCCGGCGGTAGCATAAACCATACTTCCATTATGATCAATTCGATAGAAAAAGTAGCATGATTAAGGATTTGTACTTTTTGAAAAGCATGCTTATATTCCATAGCTGGGACTTGAACCCAGGACCTAGTGTGTAGTAGGTATCTGTCTTAACCTCTAGACCATGACCCACACTACATGCTAAAGCTGGCAGTAGCATAAACCATACTTCCATTATGATCAATTCGATAGAAAAAGTAGCATGATTAAGGATTTGTACTTTTTGAAAAGCATGCTTATATACCATAGCTGGGATTTGAACCCAGGACCTAGTGTGTAGTAGGTATCTGTCTTAACCTCTAGACCATGACCCACACTACGTGCTAAAGCTGGCGGTAGCATAAACCATACTTCCATTATGATCAATTCGATAGAAAAAGTAGCATGATTAAGGATTTGTACTTTTTGAAAAGCATGCTTATATACCATAGCTGGGATTTGAACCCAGGACCTAGTGTGTAGTAGGTATCTGTCTTAACCTCTAGACCATGACCCACACTACATGCAAAATCTGGCGGTAGCATAAACCATACTTCCATTATGATCAATTCGATAGAAAAAGTAGCATGATTAAGGATTTGTACTTTTTGAAAAGCATGCTTATATACCATAGCTGGGATTTGAACCCAGAACCTAGTGTGTAGTAGGTATCTGTCTTAACCTCTAGACCATGACCCACACTACATGCTAAAGCTGGCGGTAGCATAAACCATACTTCCATTATGATCAATTCGATAGAAAAAGAAGCATGATTAAGGATTTGTACTTTTTGAAAAGCATGCTTATATACCATAGCTGGGATTTGAACCCAGGACCTAGTGTGTAGTAGGTATCTGTCTTAACCTTTAGACCATGACCCACACTGCATGCTAAAGCAGGCGGTAGCATAAACCATACTTCCATTATGATCAATTCGATAGAAAAAGTAGCATGATTAAGGATTTGTACTTTTTGAAAAGCATGCTTATATACCATAGCTGGGATTTGAACCCAGGACCTAGTGTGTAGTAGGTATCTGTCTTAACCTCTAGACCATGACCCACACTACATGCAAAATCTGGCGGTAGCATAAACCATACTTCCATTATGATCAATTCGATAGAAAAAGTAGCATGATTAAGGATTTGTACTTTTTGAAAAGCATGCTTATATACCATAGCTGGGATTTGAACCCAGAACCTAGAGTGTAGTAGGTATCTGTCTTAACCTCTAGACCATGACCCACACTACATGCTAAAGCTGGCGGTAGCATAAACCATACTTCCATTATGATCAATTCGATAGAAAAAGAAGCATGATTAAGGATTTGTACTTTTTGAAAAGCATGCTTATATACCATAGCTGGGATTTGAACCCAGGACCTAGTGTGTAGTAGGTATCTGTCTTAACCTTTAGACCATGACCCACACTGCATGCTAAAGCAGGCGGTAGCATAAACCATACTTCCATTATGATCAATTCGATAGAAAAAGTAGCATGATTAAGGATTTGTACTTTTTGAAAAGCATGCTTATATACCATAGCTGGGATTTGAAACCAGGACCTAGTGTGTAGTAGGTATCTGTCTTAACCTTTAGACCATGACCCACACTGCATGCTAAAGCAGGCGGTAGCATAAACCATACTTCCATTATGATCAATTCGATAGAAAAAGTAGCATGATTAAGGATTTGTACTTTTTGAAAAGCATGCTTATATACCATAGCTGGGATTTGAACCCAGGACCAAGTGTGTAGTAGGTATCTGTCTTAACCTCTAGACCATGACCCACACTACATGCTAAAGCTGGCGGTAGCATAAACCATACTTCCATTATGATCAATTCGATAGAAAAAGTAGCATGATTAAGGATTTGTACTTTTTGAAAAGCATGCTTATATACCATAGCTGGGATTTGAACCCAGGACCTACTGTGTAGTAGGTATCTGTCTTAACCTCTAGACCATGACCCACACTACATGCTAAAGCTGGCGGTAGCATAAACCATACTTCCATTTTGATCAATTCGATAGAAAAAGTAGCATGATTAAGGATTTGTACTTTTTGAAAAGCATGCTTATATACCATAGCTGGGATTTGAACCCAGGCCCTAGTGTGTAGTAGGTATCTGTCTTAACCTCTAGACCATGACCCACAATACATGCTAAAGCTGGCGGTAGCATAAACCATACTTCCATTATGATCAATTCGATAGAAAAAGTAGCATGATTAAGGATTTGTACTTTTTGAAAAGCATGCTTATATACCATAGCTGGGATTTGAACCCAGGACCTAGTGTGTAGTAGGTATTTGTCTTAACCTCTAGACCATGACCCAGAGTACATGCTAAAGCTGGCGGTAGCATAAACCATACTTCCATTATGATCAAGTCGATAGAAAAAGGTTAAGGGTTTGTACTTTTTGAAAAGCGTGCTTATATACCATAGCTGGGATTTGAACCCAGGACCTAGTGTGTAGTAGGTATCTGTCTTAACCTCTAGACCATGACCCACACTACATGCTAAACCTGGCGGTAGCATAAACCATACTTCCATTATGATCAATTCGATAGAAAAAGTAGCATGATTAAGGATTTGTACTTTTTGAAAAGCATGCTTATATACCATAGCTGGGATTTGAACCCAGGACCTAGTGTGTAGTAGGTATCTGTCTTAACCTCTAGACCATGACCCACACTACATGCAAAATCTGGCGGTAGCATAAACCATACTTCCATTATGATCAATTCGATAGAAAAAGTAGCATGATTAAGGATTTGTACTTTTTGAAAAGCATGCTTATATACCATAGCTGGGATTTGAACCCAGAACCTAGAGTGTAGTAGGTATCTGTCTTAACCTCTAGACCATGACCCACACTACATGCTAAAGCTGGCGGTAGCATAAACCATACTTCCATTATGATCAATTCGATAGAAAAAGAAGCATGATTAAGGATTTGTACTTTTTGAAAAGCATGCTTATATACCATAGCTGGGATTTGAACCCAGGACCTAGTGTGTAGTAGGTATCTGTCTTAACCTTTAGACCATGACCCACACTGCATGCTAAAGCAGGCGGTAGCATAAACCATACTTCCATTATGATCAATTCGATAGAAAAAGTAGCATGATTAAGGATTTGTACTTTTTGAAAAGCATGCTTATATACCATAGCTGGGATTTGAAACCAGGACCTAGTGTGTAGTAGGTATCTGTCTTAACCTTTAGACCATGACCCACACTGCATGCTAAAGCAGGCGGTAGCATAAACCATACTTCCATTATGATCAATTCGATAGAAAAAGTAGCATGATTAAGGATTTGTACTTTTTGAAAAGCATGCTTATATACCATAGCTGGGATTTGAACCCAGGACCAAGTGTGTAGTAGGTATCTGTCTTAACCTCTAGACCATGACCCACACTACATGCTAAAGCTGGCGGTAGCATAAACCATACTTCCATTATGATCAATTCGATAGAAAAAGTAGCATGATTAAGGATTTGTACTTTTTGAAAAGCATGCTTATATACCATAGCTGGGATTTGAACCCAGGACCTACTGTGTAGTAGGTATCTGTCTTAACCTCTAGACCATGACCCACACTACATGCTAAAGCTGGCGGTAGCATAAACCATACTTCCATTTTGATCAATTCGATAGAAAAAGTAGCATGATTAAGGATTTGTACTTTTTGAAAAGCATGCTTATATACCATAGCTGGGATTTGAACCCAGGCCCTAGTGTGTAGTAGGTATCTGTCTTAACCTCTAGACCATGACCCACAATACATGCTAAAGCTGGCGGTAGCATAAACCATACTTCCATTATGATCAATTCGATAGAAAAAGTAGCATGATTAAGGATTTGTACTTTTTGAAAAGCATGCTTATATACCATAGCTGGGATTTGAACCCAGGACCTAGTGTGTAGTAGGTATTTGTCTTAACCTCTAGACCATGACCCAGAGTACATGCTAAAGCTGGCGGTAGCATAAACCATACTTCCATTATGATCAAGTCGATAGAAAAAGGTTAAGGGTTTGTACTTTTTGAAAAGCGTGCTTATATACCATAGCTGGGATTTGAACCCAGGACCTAGTGTGTAGTAGGTATCTGTCTTAACCTCTAGACCATGACCCACACTACATGCTAAACCTGGCGGTAGCATAAACCATACTTCCATTATGATCAATTCGATAGAAAAAGTAGCATGATTAAGGATTTGTACTTTTTGAAAAGCATGCTTATATACCATAGCTGGGATTTGAACCCAGGACCTAGTGTGTAGTAGGTATCTGTCTTAACCTCTAGACCATGACCCACACTACATGCAAAATCTGGCGGTAGCATAAACCATACTTCCATTATGATCAATTCGATAGAAAAAGTAGCATGATTAAGGATTTGTACTTTTTGAAAAGCATGCTTATATACCATAGCTGGGATTTGAACCCAGAACCTAGTGTGTAGTAGGTATCTGTCTTAACCTCTAGACCATGACCCACACTACATGCTAAAGCTGGCGGTAGCATAAACCATACTTCCATTATGATCAATTCGATAGAAAAAGAAGCATGATTAAGGATTTGTACTTTTTGAAAAGCATGCTTATATACCATAGCTGGGATTTGAACCCAGGACCTAGTGTGTAGTAGGTATCTGTCTTAACCTTTAGACCATGACCCACACTGCATGCTAAAGCAGGCGGTAGCATAAACCATACTTCCATTATGATCAATTCGATAGAAAAAGTAGCATGATTAAGGATTTGTACTTTTTGAAAAGCATGCTTATATACCATAGCTGGGATTTGAAACCAGGACCTAGTGTGTAGTAGGTATCTGTCTTAACCTTTAGACCATGACCCACACTGCATGCTAAAACAGGCGGTAGCATAAACCATACTTCCATTATGATCAATTCGATAGAAAAAGTAGCATGATTAAGGATTTGTACTTTTTGAAAAGCATGCTTATATACCATAGCTGGGATTTGAACCCAGGACCAAGTGTGTAGTAGGTATCTGTCTTAACCTCTAGACCATGACCCACACTACATGCTAAAGCTGGCGGTAGCATAAACCATACTTCCATTATGATCAATTCGATAGAAAAAGTAGCATGATTAAGGATTTGTACTTTTTGAAAAGCATGCTTATATACCATAGCTGGGATTTGAACCCAGGACCTACTGTGTAGTAGGTATCTGTCTTAACCTCTAGACCATGACCCACACTACATGCTAAAGCTGGCGGTAGCATAAACCATACTTCCATTATGATCAATTCGATAGAAAAAGTAGCATGATTAAGGATTTGTACTTTTTGAAAAGCATGCTTATATACCATAGCTGGGATTTGAACCCAGGACCTAGTGTGTAGTAGGTATTTGTCTTAACCTCTAGACCATGACCCAAAGTACATGCTAAAGCTGGCAGTAGCATAAACCATACTTCCATTATGATCAAGTCGATAGAAAAAGTTTAAGGGTTTGTACTTTTTGAAAAGCGTGCTTATATACCATAGCTGGGATTTGAACCCAGGACCTAGTGTGTAGTAGGTATCTGTCTTAACCTCTAGACCATGACCCACACTACATGCTAAACCTGGCGGTAGCATAAACCATACTTCCATTATGATCAATTCGATAGAAAAAGTAGCATGATTAAGGATTTGTACTTTTTGAAAAGCATGCTTATATACCATAGCTGGGATTTGAACCCAGGACCTAGTGTGTAGTAGGTATCTGTCTTAACCTCTAGACCATGACCCACACTACATGCTAAATCTGGCGGTAGCATAAACCATACTTCCATTATGATCAATTCGATAGAAAAAGTAGCATGATTAAGGATTTGTACTTTTTGAAAAGCATGCTTATATACCATAGCTGGGATTTGAACCCAGAACCTAGTGTGTAGTAGGTATCTGTCTTAACCTCTAGACCATGACCCACACTACATGCTAAAGCTGGCGGTAGCATAAACCATACTTCCATTATGATCAATTCGATAGAAAAAGTAGCATGATTAAGGATTTGTACTTTTTGAAAAGCATGCTTATATACCATAGCTGGGATTTGAACCCAGTGTGTAGTAGGTATCTGTCTTAACCTCTAGACCATGACCCACACTACATGCTAAAGCTGGCGGTAGCATAAACCATACTTCCATTATGATCAATTCGATAGAAAAAGTAGCATGATTAAATATTTGTACTTTTTGAAAAGCATGCTTATATACCATAGCTGGGATTTGAACCCAGGACCTAGTGTGTAGGAGGTATCTGTCTTAACCTCTAGACCATGACCCACAATACATGCTAAAGCTGGCGGTAGCATAAACCATACTTCCATTATGATCAATTCGATAGAAAAAGTAGCACGATTAAGGATTTGTACTTTTTGAAAAGCATGCTTATATACCATAGCTGGGATTTGAACCCAGAACCTAGTGTGTAGTAGGTATCTGTCTTAACCTCTAGACCATGACCCACACTACGTGCTAAAGGAAAAAGAAGCATGATTAAGGATTTGTACTTTTTGAAAAGCATGCTTATATACCATAGCTGGGTTTTGAACCCAGGACCTAGTGTGTAGTAGGTATCTGTCTTAACCTTTAGACCATGACCCACACTGCATGCTAAAGCAGGCGGTAGCATAAACCATACTTCCATTATGATCAATTCGATAGAAAAAGTAGCACGATTAAGGATTTGTACTTTTTGAAAAGCATGCTTATATACCATAGCTGGGATTTGAACCCAGAACCTAGTGTGTAGTAGGTATCTGTCTTAACCTCTAGACCATGACCCACACTACGTGCTAAAGGAAAAAGAAGCATGATTAAGGATTTGTACTTTTTGAAAAGCATGCTTATATACCATAGCTGGGATTTGAACCCAGAACCTAGTGTGTAGTAGGTATCTGTCTTAACCTCTAGACCATGACCCACACTACATGCTAAAGCTGGCGGTAGCATAAACCATACTTCCATTATGATCAATTCGATAGAAAAAGTAGCATGATTAAGGATTTGTACTTTTTGAAAAGCATGCTTATATACCATAGCTGGGATTTGAACCCAGTGTGTAGTAGGTATCTGTCTTAACCTCTAGACCATGACCCACACTACATGCTAAAGCTGGCGGTAGCATAAACCATACTTCCATTATGATCAATTCGATAGAAAAAGTAGCATGATTAAGGATTTGTACTTTTTGAAAAGCATGCTTATATACCATAGCTGGGATTTGAACCCAGGACCTAGTGTGTAGGAGGTATCTGTCTTAACCTCTAGACCATGACCCACAATACATGCTAAAGCTGGCGGTAGCATAAACCATACTTCCATTATGATCAATTCGATAGAAAAAGTAGCACGATTAAGGATTTGTACTTTTTGAAAAGCATGCTTATATACCATAGCTGGGATTTGAACCCAGAACCTAGTGTGTAGTAGGTATCTGTCTTAACCTCTAGACCATGACCCACACTACGTGCTAAAGGAAAAAGAAGCATGATTAAGGATTTGTACTTTTTGAAAAGCATGCTTATATACCATAGCTGGGATTTGAACCCAGGACCTAGTGTGTAGTAGGTATCTGTCTTAACCTTTAGACCATGACCCACACTGCATGCTAAAGCAGGCGGTAGCATAAACCATACTTCCATTATGATCAATTCGATAGAAAAAGTAGCACGATTAAGGATTTGTACTTTTTGAAAAGCATGCTTATATACCATAGCTGGGATTTGAACCCAGAACCTAGTGTGAAGTAGGTATCTGTCTTAACCTCTAGACCATGACCCACACTACGTGCTAAAGGAAAAAGAAGCATGATTAAGGATTTGTACTTTTTGAAAAGCATGCTTATATACCATAGCTGGGATTTGAACCCAGGACCTAGTGTGTAGTAGGTATCTGTCTTAACCTTTAGACCATGACCCACACTGCATGCTAAAGCAGGCGGTAGCATAAACCATACTTCCATTATAATCAATTCGATAGAAAAAGTAGCATGATTAAGGATTTGTACTTTTTGAAAAGCATGCTTATATACCATAGCTGGGATTTGAACTCAGGACCAAGTGTGTAGTAGGTATCTGTCTTAACCTCTAGACCATGACCCACACTGCATGCTTAAGCTGGCGGTAGCATAAACCATACTTCCATTATGATCAATTCGATAGAAAAAGTAGCATGATTAAGGATTTGTACTTTTTGAAAAGCATGCTTATATACCATAGCTGGGATTTAAACCCAGGACCTAGTGTGTAGTAGGTATCTGTCTTAACCTCTGGACCATGACCCACACTACATGCTAAAGCTGGCGGTAGCATAAACCATACTTCCATTATGATCAATTCGATAGAAAAAGTAGCATGATTAAGGATTTGTACTTTTTGAAAAGCATGCTTATATACCATAGCTGGGATTTGAACCCAGGACCTAGTGTGTAGTAGGTATCTGTCTTAACCTCTAGACCATGACCCACACTACATGCTAAAGCTGGCGGTAGCATAAACCATACTTCCATTATGATCAATTCGATAGAAAAAGTAGCATGATTAAGGATTTGTACTTTTTGAAAAGCATGCTTATATACCATAGCTGGGATTTGAACCCAGGACCTTGTGTGTAGTAGGTATCTGTCTTAACCTCTAGATCATGACCCACACTACATGCTAAAGCTGGCGGTAGCATAAACCATACTTCCATTATGATCAATTTGATAGAAAAAGTAGCATGATTAAGGATTTGTACTTTTTGAAAAGCATGCTTATATACCATAGCTGGGATTTGAACCCAGAACCTAGTGTGTAGGAGGTATCTGTCTTAATCTCTAGCCCATGACCCACACTACATGCTGAAGCTGGCGGTAGCATAAACCATACTTCCATTATGATCAATTCGATAGAAAAAGTAGCATGATTAAGGATTTGTACTTTTTGAAAAGCATGCTTATATATCATACCTGGGATTTGAACCCAGAACCTAGTGTGTAGTAGGTATCTGTCTTAACCTCTAGACCATGACCCACACTACGTGCTAAAGCTGGCGGTAGCATAAACCATACTTCCATTATGATCAATTCGATAGAAAAAGTAGCATGATTAAGGATTTGTACTTTTTGAAAAGCATGCTTATATACCATAGCTGGGATTTGAACCCAGAATCTAGTGTGTAGTAGGTATCTGTCTTAACCTCTAGACCATGACCCACACTACATGCTAAAGCTGGCGGTAGCATAAACCATACTTCCACTATGATCAATTCGATAGAAAAAGTAGCATGATTAAGGATTTGTACTTTTTGAAAAGCATGCTTATATACCATAGCTGGGATTTGAACCCAGAACCTAGTGTGTAGTAGGTACCTGTCTTAACCTCTAGACCATGACCCACACTACATGTTAAAGCTGGCGGTAGCATAAACCATACTTCCATTATGATCAATTCGATAGAAAAAGTAGCATGATTAAGGATTTGTACTTTTTAAAAAGCATGCTTATATACCATAGCTGGGATTTGAACCCAGGACCTAGTGTGTAGTAGGTATCTGTCTTAACCTCTAGACCATGACCCACACTACATGCTAAATCTGGCGGTAGCATAAACCATACTTCCATTATGATCAATTCGATAGAAAAAGTAGCATGATTAAGGATTTGTACTTTTTGAAAAGCATGCTTATATACCATAGCTGGGATTTGAACCCAGACCCTAGTGTGTAGTAGGTATCTGTCTTAACCTCTAGACCATGACCCACACTACATGCTAAAGCTGGCGGTAGCATAAACCATACTTCCATTATGATCAATTCGATAGAAAAAGTAGCATGATTAAGGATTTGTACTTTTTGAAAAGCATGCTTATATACCATAGCTGGGATTTGAACCCAGGACCTAGTGTGTAGAAGGTATTTATCTCAACCTCTAGACCATGACCCACGGTACATGCTAAAGCTGGCGGTATCATAAACCATACTTCCATTATGATCAATTCGATAGAAAAAGTAGCATGATTAAGGATTTGTACTTTTTGAAAAGCATGCTTATATACCATAGCTGGGATTTGAACCCAGGACCTAGTGTGTAGTAGGTATCTGTCTTAACCTCTAGACCATGACCCACACTACATGCTAAAGCTGGCGGTAGCATAAACCATACTTCCATTATGATCAATTCGATAGAAAAAGTAGCATGATTAAGGATTTGTACTTTTTGAAAAGCATGCTTATATACCATAGCTGGGATTTGAACCCAGGACCTAGTGTGTAGTAGGTATCTGTCTTAACCTCTAGACCATGACCCACACTACATGCTAAAGCTGGCGGTAGCATAAACCATACTTCCATTATGATCAATTCGATAGAAAAAGTAGCATGATTAAGGATTTGTACTTTTTGAAAAGCATGCTTATATACCATAGCTGGGATTTGAACCCAGGACCTAGTGTGTAGTAGGTATCTGTCTTAACCTCTAGACCATGACCCACACTACATGCTAAAGCTGGCGGTAGCATAAACCATACTTCCATTATGATCAATTCGATAGAAAAAGTAGCATGATTAAGGATTTGTACTTTTTGAAAAGCATGCTTATATACCATAGCTGGGATTTGAACCCAGAACCTAGTGTGTAGTAGGTATCTGTCTTAACCTCTAGACCATGACCCACACTACATGCTAAAGCTGGCGGTAGCATAAACCATACTTCCATTATGATCAATTCGATAGAAAAAGTAGCATGATTAAGGATTTGTACTTTTTGAAAAGCATGCTTACATACCATAGCTGGGATTTGAACCCAGAACCTAGTGTGTAGTAGGTATCTGTCTTAACCTCTAGACCATGACCCACACTACATGCTAAAACTGGCGGTAGCATAAACCATACTTCCATTATGATCAATTCGATAGAAAAAGTAGCATGATTAAGGATTTGTACTTTTTGAAAAGCATGCTTATATACCATAGCTGGGATTTGAACCCAGGACCTAGTGTGTAGTAGGTATCTGTCTTAACCTCTAGACCATGACCCACACTACATGCTAAAGCTGGCGGTAGCATAAACCATACTTCCATTATGATCAATTCGATAGAAAAAGTAGCATGATTAAGGATTTGTACTTTTTGAAAAGCATGCTTATATACCATAGCTGGGATTTGAACCCAGGACCTAGTGAGTAGTAGGTATCTGTCTTAACCTCTAGACCATGACCCATACTACATGCTAAAGCTGGCGGTAGCATAAACCATACTTCCATTATGATCAATTCGATAGAAAAAGTAGCATGATTAAGGTTTTGTACTTTTTGAAAAGCATGATTATATACCATAGCTGGGATTTGAACCCAGGACCTAGTGTGTAGTAGGTATCTGTCTTAACCTCTAGACCATGACCCTCACTACATGCTAAATCTGGCGGTAGCATAAACCATACTTCCATTATGATCAATTCGATAGAAAAAGTAGCATGATTAAGGATTTGTACTTTTTGAAAAGCATGCTTATATACCATAGCTGGGATTTGAACCCAGTGTGTAGTAGGTATCTGTCTTAACCTCTAGACCATGACCCACACTACATGCTAAAGCTGGCGGTAGCATAAACCATACTTCCATTATGATCAATTCGATAGAAAAAGTAGCATGATTAAATATTTGTACTTTTTGAAAAGCATGCTTATATACCATAGCTGGGATTTGAACCCAGGACCTAGTGTGTAGGAGGTATCTGTCTTAACCTCTAGACCATGACCCACAATACATGCTAAAGCTGGCGGTAGCATAAACCATACTTCCATTATGATCAATTCGATAGAAAAAGTAGCACGATTAAGGATTTGTACTTTTTGAAAAGCATGCTTATATACCATAGCTGGGATTTGAACCCAGAACCTAGTGTGTAGTAGGTATCTGTCTTAACCTCTAGACCATGACCCACACTACGCGCTAAAGGAAAAAGAAGCATGATTAAGGATTTGTACTTTTTGTAAAGCATGCTTATATACCATAGCTGGGTTTTGAACCCAGGACCTAGTGTGTAGTAGGTATCTGTCTTAACCTTTAGACCATGACCCACACTGCATGCTAAAGCAGGCGGTAGCATAAACCATACTTCCATTATGATCAATTCGATAGAAAAAGTAGCACGATTAAGGATTTGTACTTTTTTAAAAGCATGCTTATATACCATAGCTGGGATTTGAACCCAGAACCTAGTGTGTAGTAGGTATCTGTCTTAACCTCTAGACCATGACCCACACTACGTGCTAAAGGAAAAAGAAGCATGATTAAGGATTTGTACTTTTTGAAAAGCATGCTTATATACCATAGCTGGGATTTGAACCCAGAACCTAGTGTGTAGTAGGTATCTGTCTTAACCTCTAGACCATGACCCACACTACATGCTAAAGCTGGCGGTAGCATAAACCATACTTCCATTATGATCAATTCGATAGAAAAAGTAGCATGATTAAGGATTTGTACTTTTTGAAAAGCATGCTTATATACCATAGCTGGGATTTGATCCCAGTGTGTAGTAGGTATCTGTCTTAACCTCTAGACCATGACCCACACTACATGCTAAAGCTGGCGGTAGCATAAACCATACTTCCATTATGATCAATTCGATAGAAAAAGTAGCATGATTAAGGATTTGTACTTTTTGAAAAGCATGCTTATATACCATAGCTGGGATTTGAACCCAGGACCTAGTGTGTAGGAGGTATCTGTCTTAACCTCTAGACCATGACCCACAATACATGCTAAAGCTGGCGGTAGCATAAACCATACTTCCATTATGATCAATTCGATAGAAAAAGTAGCACGATTAAGGATTTGTACTTTTTTAAAAGCATGCTTATATACCATAGCTGGGATTTGAACCCAGAACCTAGTGTGTAGTAGGTATCTGTCTTAACCTCTAGACCATGACCCACACTACGTGCTAAAGGAAAAAGAAGCATGATTAAGGATTTGTACTTTTTGAAAAGCATGCTTATATACCATAGCTGGGATTTGAACCCAGGACCTAGTGTGTAGTAGGTATCTGTCTTAACCTTTAGACCATGACCCACACTGCATGCTAAAGCAGGCGGTAGCATAAACCATACTTCCATTATGATCAATTCGATAGAAAAAGTAGCATGATTAAGGATTTGTACTTTTTGAAAAGCATGCTTATATACCATAGCTGGGATTTGAACCCAGGACCAAGTGTGTAGTAGGTATCTGTCTTAACCTCTAGACCATGACCCACACTGCATGCTTAAGCTGGCGGTAGCATAAACCATACTTCCATTATGATCAATTCGATAGAAAAAGTAGCATGATTAAGGATTTGTACTTTTTGAAAAGCATGCTTATATACCATAGCTGGGATTTAAACCCAGGACCTAGTGTGTAGTAGGTATCTGTCTTAACCTCTGGACCATGACCCACACTACATGCTAAAGCTGGCGGTAGCATAAACCATACTTCCATTATGATCAATTCGATAGAAAAAGTAGCATGATTAAGGATTTGTACTTTTTGAAAAGCATGCTTATATACCATAGCTGGGATTTGAACCCAGGACCTAGTGTGTAGTAGGTATCTGTCTTAACCTCTAGACCATGACCCACACTACATGCTAAAGCTGGCGGTAGCATAAACCATACTTCCATTATGATCAATTCGATAGAAAAAGTAGCATGATTAAGGATTTGTACTTTTTGAAAAGCATGCTTATATACCATAGCTGGGATTTGAACCCAGGACCTAGTGTGTAGTAGGTATCTGTCTTAACCTCTAGATCATGACCCACACTACATGCTAAAGCTGGCGGTAGCATAAACCATACTTCCATTATGATCAATTTGATAGAAAAAGTAGCATGATTAAGGATTTGTACTTTTTGAAAAGCATGCTTATATACCATAGCTGGGATTTGAACCCAGAACCTAGTGTGTAGGAGGTATCTGTCTTAACCTCTAGCCCATGACCCACACTACATGCTGAAGCTGGCGGTAGCATAAACCATACTTCCATTATGATCAATTCGATAGAAAAAGTAGCATGATTAAGGATTTGTACTTTTTGAAAAGCATGCTTATATACCATACCTGGGATTTGAACCCAGAACCTAGTGTGTAGTAGGTATCTGTCTTAACCTCTAGACCATGACCCACACTACGTGCTAAAGCTGGCGGTAGCATAAACCATACTTCCATTATGATCAATTCGATAGAAAAAGTAGCATGATTAAGGATTTGTACTTTTTGAAAAGCATGCTTATATACCATACCTGGGATTTGAACCCAGAACCTAGTGTGTAGTAGGTATCTGTCTTAACCTCTAGACCATGACCCACACTACGTGCTAAAGCTGGCGGTAGCATAAACCATACTTCCATTATGATCAATTCGATAGAAAAAGTAGCATGATTAAGGATTTGTACTTTTTGAAAAGCATGCTTATATACCATAGCTGGGATTTGAACCCAGAATCTAGTGTGTAGTAGGTATCTGTCTTAACCTCTAGACCATGACCCACACTACATGCTAAAGCTGGCGGTAGCATAAACCATACTTCCACTATGATCAATTCGATAGAAAAAGTAGCATGATTAAGGATTTGTACTTTTTGAAAAGCATGCTTATATACCATAGCTGGGATTTGAACCCAGAACCTAGTGTGTAGTAGGTACCTGTCTTAACCTCTAGACCATGACCCACACTACGTGTTAAAGCTGGCGGTAGCATAAACCATACTTCCATTATGATCAATTCGATAGAAAAAGTAGCATGATTAAGGATTTGTACTTTTTAAAAAGCATGCTTATATACCATAGCTGGGATTTGAACCCAGGACCTAGTGTGTAGTAGGTATCTGTCTTAACCTCTAGACCATGACCCACACTACATGCTAAATCTGGCGGTAGCATAAACCATACTTCCATTATGATCAATTCGATAGAAAAAGTAGCATGATTAAGGATTTGTACTTTTTGAAAAGCATGCTTATATACCATAGCTGGGATTTGAACCCAGACCCTAGTGTGTAGTAGGTATCTGTCTTAACCTCTAGACCATGACCCACACTACATGCTAAAGCTGGCGGTAGCATAAACCATACTTCCATTATGATCAATTCGATAGAAAAAGTAGCATGATTAAGGATTTGTACTTTTTGAAAAGCATGCTTATATACCATAGCTGGGATTTGAACCCAGGACCTAGTGTGTAGAAGGTATTTATCTCAACCTCTAGACCATGACCCACGGTACATGCTAAAGCTGGCGGTATCATAAACCATACTTCCATTATGATCAATTCGATAGAAAAAGTAGCATGATTAAGGATTTGTACTTTTTGAAAAGCATGCTTATATACCATAGCTGGGATTTGAACCCAGGACCTAGTGTGTAGTAGGTATCTGTCTTAACCTCTAGACCATGACCCACACTACATGCTAAAGCTGGCGGTAGCATAAACCATACTTCCATTATGATCAATTCGATAGAAAAAGTAGCATGATTAAGGATTTGTACTTTTTGAAAAGCATGCTTATATACCATAGCTGGGATTTGAACCCAGGACCTAGTGTGTAGTAGGTATCTGTCTTAACCTCTAGACCATGACCCACACTACATGCTAAAGCTGGCGGTAGCATAAACCATACTTCCATTATGATCAATTCGATAGAAAAAGTAGCATGATTAAGGATTTGTACTTTTTGAAAAGCATGCTTATATACCATAGCTGGGATTTGAACCCAGGACCTAGTGTGTAGTAGGTATCTGTCTTAACCTCTAGACCATGACCCACACTACATGCTAAAGCTGGCGGTAGCATAAACCATACTTCCATTATGATCAATTCGATAGAAAAAGTAGCATGATTAAGGATTTGTACTTTTTGAAAAGCATGCTTATATACCATAGCTGGGATTTGAACCCAGAACCTAGTGTGTAGTAGGTATCTGTCTTAACCTCTAGACCATGACCCACACTACATGCTAAAGCTGGCGGTAGCATAAACCATACTTCCATTATGATCAATTCGATAGAAAAAGTAGCATGATTAAGGATTTGTACTTTTTGAAAAGCATGCTTACATACCATAGCTGGGATTTGAACCCAGAACCTAGTGTGTAGTAGGTATCTGTCTTAACCTCTAGACCATGACCCACACTACATGCTAAAACTGGCGGTAGCATAAACCATACTTCCATTATGATCAATTCGATAGAAAAAGTAGCATGATTAAGGATTTGTACTTTTTGAAAAGCATGCTTATATACCATAGCTGGGATTTGAACCCAGGACCTAGTGTGTAGTAGGTATCTGTCTTAACCTCTAGACCATGACCCACACTACATGCTAAAGCTGGCGGTAGCATAAACCATACTTCCATTATGATCAATTCGATAGAAAAAGTAGCATGATTAAGGATTTGTACTTTTTGAAAAGCATGCTTATATACCATAGCTGGGATTTGAACCCAGGACCTAGTGAGTAGTAGGTATCTGTCTTAACCTCTAGACCATGACCCATACCACATGCTAAAGCTGGCGGTAGCATAAACCATACTTCCATTATGATCAATTCGATAGAAAAAGTAGCATGATTAAGGTTTTGTACTTTTTGAAAAGCATGATTATATACCATAGCTGGGATTTGAACCCAGGACCTAGTGTGTAGTAGGTATCTGTCTTAACCTCTAGACCATGACCCACACTACATGCTAAATCTGGCGGTAGCATAAACCATACTTCCATTATGATCAATTCGATAGAAAAAGTAGCATGATTAAGGATTTGTACTTTTTGAAAAGCATGCTTATATACCATAGCTGGGATTTGAACCCAGAACCTAGTGTGTAGTAGGTATCTGTCTTAACCTCTAGACCATGACCCACACTACATGCTAAAGCTGGCGGTAGCATAAACCATACTTCCATTATGATCAATTCGATAGAAAAAGTAGCATGATTAAGGATTTGTACTTTTTGAAAAGCATGCTTATATACCATAGCTGGGATTTGAACCCAGTGTGTAGTAGGTATCTGTCTTAACCTCTAGACCATGACCCACACTACATGCTAAAGCTGGCGGTAGCATAAACCATACTTCCATTATGATCAATTCGATAGAAAAAGTAGCATGATTAAATATTTGTACTTTTTGAAAAGCATGCTTATATACCATAGCTGGGATTTGAACCCAGGACCTAGTGTGTAGGAGGTATCTGTCTTAACCTCTAGACCATGACCCACAATACATGCTAAAGCTGGCGGTAGCATAAACCATACTTCCATTATGATCAATTCGATAGAAAAAGTAGCACGATTAAGGATTTGTACTTTTTGAAAAGCATGCTTATATACCATAGCTGGGATTTGAACCCAGAACCTAGTGTGTAGTAGGTATCTGTCTTAACCTCTAGACCATGACCCACACTACGTGCTAAAGGAAAAAGAAGCATGATTAAGGATTTGTACTTTTTGAAAAGCATGCTTATATACCATAGCTGGGTTTTGAACCCAGGACCTAGTGTGTAGTAGGTATCTGTCTTAACCTTTAGACCATGACCCACACTGCATGCTAAAGCAGGCGGTAGCATAAACCATACTTCCATTATGATCAATTCGATAGAAAAAGTAGCACGATTAAGGATTTGTACTTTTTGAAAAGCATGCTTATATACCATAGCTGGGATTTGAACCCAGAACCTAGTGTGTAGTAGGTATCTGTCTTAACCTCTAGACCATGACCCACACTACGTGCTAAAGGAAAAAGAAGCATGATTAAGGATTTGTACTTTTTGAAAAGCATGCTTATATACCATAGCTGGGATTTGAACCCAGAACCTAGTGTGTAGTAGGTATCTGTCTTAACCTCTAGACCATGACCCACACTACATGCTAAAGCTGGCGGTAGCATAAACCATACTTCCATTATGATCAATTCGATAGAAAAAGTAGCATGATTAAGGATTTGTACTTTTTGAAAAGCATGCTTATATACCATAGCTGGGATTTGAACCCAGTGTGTAGTAGGTATCTGTCTTAACCTCTAGACCATGACCCACACTACATGCTAAAGCTGGCGGTAGCATAAACCATACTTCCATTATGATCAATTCGATAGAAAAAGTAGCATGATTAAGGATTTGTACTTTTTGAAAAGCATGCTTATATACCATAGCTGGGATTTGAACCCAGGACCTAGTGTGTAGAAGGTATCTGTCTTAACCTCTAGACCATGACCCACAATACATGCTAAAGCTGGCGGTAGCATAAACCATACTTCCATTATGATCAATTCGATAGAAAAAGTAGCACGATTAAGGATTTGTACTTTTTGAAAAGCATGCTTATATACCATAGCTGGGATTTGAACCCAGAACCTATTGTGTAGTAGGTATCTGTCTTAACCTCTAGACCATGACCCACACTACGTGCTAAAGGAAAAAGAAGCATGATTAAGGATTTGTACTTTTTGAAAAGCATGCTTATATACCATAGCTGGGATTTGAACCCAGGACCTAGTGTGTAGTAGGTATCTGTCTTAACCTTTAGACCATGACCCACACTGCATGCTAAAGCAGGCGGTAGCATAAACCATACTTCCATTATGATCAATTCGATAGAAAAAGTAGCATGATTAAGGATTTGTACTTTTTGAAAAGCATGCTTATATACCATAGCTGAGATTTGAACCCAGGACCAAGTGTGTAGTAGGTATCTGTCTTAACCTCTAGACCATGACCCACACTGCATGCTTAAGCTGGCGGTAGCATAAACCATACTTCCATTATGATCAATTCGATAGAAAAAGTAGCATGATTAAGGATTTGTACTTTTTGAAAAGCATGCTTATATACCATAGCTGGGATTTAAACCCAGGACCTAGTGTGTAGTAGGTATCTGTCTTAACCTCTGGACCATGACCCACACTACATGCTAAAGCTGGCGGTAGCATAAACCATACTTCCATTATGATCAATTCGATAGAAAAAGTAGCATGATTAAGGATTTGTACTTTTTGAAAAGCATGCTTATATACCATAGCTGGGATTTGAACCCAGGACCTAGTGTGTAGTAGGTATCTGTCTTAACCTCTAGACCATGACCCACACTACATGCTAAAGCTGGCGGTAGCATAAACCATACTTCCATTATGATCAATTCGATAGAAAAAGTAGCATGATTAAGGATTTGTACTTTTTGAAAAGCATGCTTATATACCATAGCTGGGATTTGAACCCAGGACCTAGTGTGTAGTAGGAGGTATCTGTCTTAACCTCTAGATCATGACCCACACTACATGCTAAAGCTGGCGGTAGCATAAACCATACTTCCATTATGATCAATTTGATAGAAAAAGTAGCATGATTAAGGATTTGTACTTTTTGAAAAGCATGCTTATATACCATAGCTGGGATTTGAACCCAGAACCTAGTGTGTAGGAGGTATCTGTCTTAACCTCTAGCCCATGACCCACACTACATGCTGAAGCTGGCGGTAGCATAAACCATACTTCCATTATGATCAATTCGATAGAAAAAGTAGCATGATTAAGGATTTGTACTTTTTGAAAAGCATGCTTATATACCATACCTGGGATTTGAACCCAGAACCTAGTGTGTAGTAGGTATCTGTCTTAACCTCTAGACCATGACCCACACTACGTGCTAAAGCTGGCGGTAGCATAAACCATACTTCCATTATGATCAATTCGATAGAAAAAGTAGCATGATTAAGGATTTGTACTTTTTGAAAAGCATGCTTATATACCATAGCTGGGATTTGAACCCAGAATCTAGTGTGTAGTAGGTATCTGTCTTAACCTCTAGACCATGACCCACACTACATGCTAAAGCTGGCGGTAGCATAAACCATACTTCCACTATGATCAATTCGATAGAAAAAGTAGCATGATTAAGGATTTGTACTTTTTGAAAAGCATGCTTATTTACCATAGCTGGGATTTGAACCCAGGACCTAGTGTGTAGTAGGTATCTGTCTTAACCTCTAGACCATGACCCACACTACATGCTAAAGCTGGCGGTAGCATAAACCATACTTCCATTATGATCAATTCGATAGAAAAAGTAGCATGATTAAGGATTTGTACTTTTTGAAAAGCATGCTTACATACCATAGCTGGGATTTGAACCCAGAACCTAGTGTGTAGTAGGTATCTGTCTTAACCTCTAGACCATGACCCACACTACATGCTAAAACTGGCGGTAGCATAAACCATACTTCCATTATGATCAATTCGATAGAAAAAGTAGCATGATTAAGGATTTGTACTTTTTGAAAAGCATGCTTATATACCATAGCTGGGATTTGAACCCAGGACCTAGTGTGTAGTAGGTATCTGTCTTAACCTCTAGACCATGACCCACACTACATGCTAAAGCTGGCGGTAGCATAAACCATACTTCCATTATGATCAATTCGATAGAAAAAGTAGCATGATTAAGGATTTGTACTTTTTGAAAAGCATGCTTATATACCATAGCTGGGATTTGAACCCAGGACCTAGTGAGTAGTAGGTATCTGTCTTAACCTCTAGACCATGACCCATACCACATGCTAAAGCTGGCGGTAGCATAAACCATACTTCCATTATGATCAATTCGATAGAAAAAGTAGCATGATTAAGGTTTTGTACTTTTTGAAAAGCATGATTATATACCATAGCTGGGATTTGAACCCAGGACCTAGTGTGTAGTAGGTATCTGTCTTAACCTCTAGACCATGACCCACACTACATGCTAAATCTGGCGGTAGCATAAACCATACTTCCATTATGATCAATTCGATAGAAAAAGTAGCATGATTAAGGATTTGTACTTTTTGAAAAGCATGCTTATATACCATAGCTGGGATTTGAACCCAGAACCTAGTGTGTAGTAGGTATCTGTCTTAACCTCTAGACCATGACCCACACTACATGCTAAAGCTGGCGGTAGCATAAACCATACTTCCATTATGATCAATTCGATAGAAAAAGTAGCATGATTAAGGATTTGTACTTTTTGAAAAGCATGCTTATATACCATAGCTGGGATTTGAACCCAGTGTGTAGTAGGTATCTGTCTTAACCTCTAGACCATGACCCACACTACATGCTAAAGCTGGCGGTAGCATAAACCATACTTCCATTATGATCAATTCGATAGAAAAAGTAGCATGATTAAATATTTGTACTTTTTGAAAAGCATGCTTATATACCATAGCTGGGATTTGAACCCAGGACCTAGTGTGTAGGAGGTATCTGTCTTAACCTCTAGACCATGACCCACAATACACGCTAAAGCTGGCGGTAGCATAAACCATACTTCCATTATGATCAATTCGATAGAAAAAGTAGCACGATTAAGGATTTGTACTTTTTGAAAAGCATGCTTATATACCATAGCTGGGATTTGAACCCAGAACCTAGTGTGTAGTAGGTATCTGTCTTAACCTCTAGACCATGACCCACACTACGTGCTAAAGGAAAAAGAAGCATGATTAAGGATTTGTACTTTTTGAAAAGCATGCTTATATACCATAGCTGGGTTTTGAACCCAGGACCTAGTGTGTAGTAGGTATCTGTCTTAACCTTTAGACCATGACCCACACTGCATGCTAAAGCAGGCGGTAGCATAAACCATACTTCCATTATGATCAATTCGATAGAAAAAGTAGCACGATTAAGGATTTGTACTTTTTGAAAAGCATGCTTATATACCATAGCTGGGATTTGAACCCAGAACCTAGTGTGTAGTAGGTATCTGTCTTAACCTCTAGACCATGACCCACACTACGTGCTAAAGGAAAAAGAAGCATGATTAAGGATTTGTACTTTTTGAAAAGCATGCTTATATACCATAGCTGGGATTTGAACCCAGAACCTAGTGTGTAGTAGGTATCTGTCTTAACCTCTAGACCATGACCCACACTACATGCTAAAGCTGGCGGTAGCATAAACCATACTTCCATTATGATCAATTCGATAGAAAAAGTAGCATGATTAAGGATTTGTACTTTTTGAAAAGCATGCTTATATACCATAGCTGGGATTTGAACCCAGTGTGTAGTAGGTATCTGTCTTAACCTCTAGACCATGACCCACACTACATGCTAAAGCTGGCGGTAGCATAAACCATACTTCCATTATGATCAATTCGATAGAAAAAGTAGCATGATTAAGGATTTGTACTTTTTGAAAAGCATGCTTATATACCATAGCTGGGATTTGAACCCAGGACCTAGTGTGTAGAAGGTATCTGTCTTAACCTCTAGACCATGACCCACAATACATGCTAAAGCTGGCGGTAGCATAAACCATACTTCCATTATGATCAATTCGATAGAAAAAGTAGCACGATTAAGGATTTGTACTTTTTGAAAAGCATGCTTATATACCATAGCTGGGATTTGAACCCAGAACCTAGTGTGTAGTAGGTATCTGTCTTAACCTCTAGACCATGACCCACACTACGTGCTAAAGGAAAAAGAAGCATGATTAAGGATTTGTACTTTTTGAAAAGCATGCTTATATACCATAGCTGGGATTTGAACCCAGGACCTAGTGTGTAGTAGGTATCTGTCTTAACCTTTAGACCATGACCCACACTGCATGCTAAAGCAGGCGGTAGCATAAACCATACTTCCATTATGATCAATTCGATAGAAAAAGTAGCATGATTAAGGATTTGTACTTTTTGAAAAGCATGCTTATATACCATAGCTGGGATTTGAACCCAGGACCAAGTGTGTAGTAGGTATCTGTCTTAACCTCTAGACCATGACCCACACTGCATGCTTAAGCTGGCGGTAGCATAAACCATACTTCCATTATGATCAATTCGATAGAAAAAGTAGCATGATTAAGGATTTGTACTTTTTGAAAAGCATGCTTATATACCATAGCTGGGATTTAAACCCAGGACCTAGTGTGTAGTAGGTATCTGTCTTAACCTCTGGACCATGACCCACACTACATGCTAAAGCTGGCGGTAGCATAAACCATACTTCCATTATGATCAATTCGATAGAAAAAGTAGCATGATTAAGGATTTGTACTTTTTGAAAAGCATGCTTATATACCATAGCTGGGATTTGAACCCAGGACCTAGTGTGTAGTAGGTATCTGTCTTAACCTCTAGACCATGACCCACACTACATGCTAAAGCTGGCGGTAGCATAAACCATACTTCCATTATGATCAATTCGATAGAAAAAGTAGCATGATTAAGGATTTGTACTTTTTGAAAAGCATGCTTATATACCATAGCTGGGATTTGAACCCAGGACCTAGTGTGTAGTAGGAGGTATCTGTCTTAACCTCTAGATCATGACCCACACTACATGCTAAAGCTGGCGGTAGCATAAACCATACTTCCATTATGATCAATTTGATAGAAAAAGTAGCATGATTAAGGATTTGTACTTTTTGAAAAGCATGCTTATATACCATAGCTGGGATTTGAACCCAGAACCTAGTGTGCAGGAGGTATCTGTCTTAACCTCTAGCCCATGACCCACACTACATGCTGAAGCTGGCGGTAGCATAAACCATACTTCCATTATGATCAATTCGATAGAAAAAGTAGCATGATTAAGGATTTGTACTTTTTGAAAAGCATGCTTATATACCATACCTGGGATTTGAACCCAGAACCTAGTGTGTAGTAGGTATCTGTCTTAACCTCTAGACCATGACCCACACTACGTGCTAAAGCTGGCGGTAGCATAAACCATACTTCCATTATGATCAATTCGATAGAAAAAGTAGCATGATTAAGGATTTGTACTTTTTGAAAAGCATGCTTATATACCATAGCTGGGATTTGAACCCAGAATCTAGTGTGTAGTAGGTATCTGTCTTAACCTCTAGACCATGACCCACACTACATGCTAAAGCTGGCGGTAGCATAAACCATACTTCCACTATGATCAATTCGATAGAAAAAGTAGCATGATTAAGGATTTGTACTTTTTGAAAAGCATGCTTATTTACCATAGCTGGGATTTGAACCCAGAACCTAGTGTGTAGTAGATATCTGTCTTAACCTCTAGACCATGACCCACACTACATGCTAAAGCTGGCGGTAGCATAAACCATACTTCCATTATGATCAATTCGATAGAAAAAGTAGCATGATTAAGGATTTGTACTTTTTGAAAAGCATGCTTACATACCATAGCTGGGATTTGAACCCAGAACCTAGTGTGTAGTAGGTATCTGTCTTAACCTCTAGACCATGACCCACACTACATGCTAAAACTGGCGGTAGCATAAACCATACTTCCATTATGATCAATTCGATAGAAAAAGTAGCATGATTAAGGATTTGTACTTTTTGAAAAGCATGCTTATATACCATAGCTGGGATTTGAACCCAGGACCTAGTGTGTAGTAGGTATCTGTCTTAACCTCTAGACCATGACCCACACTACATGCTAAAGCTGGCGGTAGCATAAACCATACTTCCATTATGATCAATTCGATAGAAAAAGTAGCACGATTAAGGATTTGTACTTTTTGAAAAGCATGCTTATATACCATAGCTGGGATTTGAACCCAGAACCTAGTGTGTAGTAGGTATCTGTCTTAACCTCTAGACCATGACCCACACTACGTGCTAAAGGAAAAAGAAGCATGATTAAGGATTTGTACTTTTTGAAAAGCATGCTTATATACCATAGCTGGGATTTGAACCCAGGACCTAGTGTGTAGTAGGTATCTGTCTTAACCTTTAGACCATGACCCACACTGCATGCTAAAGCAGGCGGTAGCATAAACCATACTTCCATTATGATCAATTCGATAGAAAAAGTAGCATGATTAAGGATTTGTACTTTTTGAAAAGCATGCTTATATACCATAGCTGGGATTTGAACCCAGGACCAAGTGTGTAGTAGGTATCTGTCTTAACCTCTAGACCATGACCCACACTGCATGCTTAAGCTGGCGGTAGCATAAACCATACTTCCATTATGATCAATTCGATAGAAAAAGTAGCATGATTAAGGATTTGTACTTTTTGAAAAGCATGCTTATATACCATAGCTGGGATTTAAACCCAGGACCTAGTGTGTAGTAGGTATCTGTCTTAACCTCTGGACCATGACCCACACTACATGCTAAACCTGGCGGTAGCATAAACCATACTTCCATTATGATCAATTCGATAGAAAAAGTAGCATGATTAAGGATTTGTACTTTTTGAAAAGCATGCTTATATACCATAGCTGGGATTTGAACCCAGGACCTAGTGTGTAGTAGGTATCTGTCTTAACCTCTAGACCATGACCCACACTACATGCTAAAGCTGGCGGTAGCATAAACCATACTTCCATTATGATCAATACGATAGAAAAAGTAGCATGATTAAGGATTTGTACTTTTTGAAAAGCATGCTTATATACCATAGCTGGGATTTGAACCCAGGACCTAGTGTGTAGTAGGTATCTGTCTTAACCTCTAGATCATGACCCACACTACATGCTAAAGCTGGCGGTAGCATAAACCATACTTCCATTATGATCAATTTGATAGAAAAAGTAGCATGATTAAGGATTTGTACTTTTTGAAAAGCATGCTTATATACCATAGCTGGGATTTGAACCCAGAACCTAGTGTGTAGGAGGTATCTGTCTTAACCTCTAGCCCATGACCCACACTACATGCTGAAGCTGGCGGTAGCATAAACCATACTTCCATTATGATCAATTCGATAGAAAAAGTAGCATGATTAAGGATTTGTACTTTTTGAAAAGCATGCTTATATACCATACCTGGGATTTGAACCCAGAACCTAGTGTGTAGTAGGTATCTGTCTTAACCTCTAGACCATGACCCACACTACGTGCTAAAGCTGGCGGTAGCATAAACCATACTTCCATTATGATCAATTCGATAGAAAAAGTAGCATGATTAAGGATTTGTACTTTTTGAAAAGCATGCTTATATACCATAGCTGGGATTTGAACCCAGAATCTAGTGTGTAGTAGGTATCTGTCTTAACCTCTAGACCATGACCCACACTACATGCTAAAGCTGGCGGTAGCATAAACCATACTTCCACTATGATCAATTCGATAGAAAAAGTATCATGATTAAGGATTTGTACTTTTTGAAAAGCATGCTTATATACCATAGCTGGGATTTGAACCCAGAACCTAGTGTGTAGTAGGTACCTGTCTTAACCTCTAGACCATGACCCACACTACATGTTAAAGCTGGCGGTAGCATAAACCATACTTCCATTATGATCAATTCGATAGAAAAAGTAGCATGATTAAGGATTTGTACTTTTTAAAAAGCATGCTTATATACCATAGCTGGGATTTGAACCCAGGACCTAGTGTGTAGTAGGTATCTGTCTTAACCTCTAGACCATGACCCACACTACATGCTAAATCTGGCGGTAGCATAAACCATACTTCCATTATGATCAATTCGATAGAAAAAGTAGCATGATTAAGGATTTGTACTTTTTGAAAAGCATGCTTATATACCATAGCTGGGATTTGAACCCAGACCCTAGTGTGTAGTAGATATCTGTCTTAACCTCTAGACCATGACCCACACTACATGCTAAAGCTGGCGGTAGCATAAACCATACTTCCATTATGATCAATTCGATAGAAAAAGTAGCATGATTAAGGATTTGTACTTTTTGAAAAGCATGCTTATATACCATAGCTGGGATTTGAACCCAGGACCTAGTGTGTAGAAGGTATTTATCTCAACCTCTAGACCATGACCCACGGTACATGCTAAAGCTGGCGGTATCATAAACCATACTTCCATTATGATCAATTCGATAGAAAAAGTAGCATGATTAAGGATTTGTACTTTTTGAAAAGCATGCTTATATACCATAGCTGGGATTTGAACCCAGGACCTAGTGTGTAGTAGGTATCTGTCTT
Source organism: Hyperolius riggenbachi (assembly GCF_040937935.1). NCBI lineage: Eukaryota > Metazoa > Chordata > Amphibia > Anura > Hyperoliidae > Hyperolius > Hyperolius riggenbachi. Next base: position 167,587,701 of record NC_090646.1, read on the forward strand.
AACCTCTAGACCATGACCCACACTACATGCTAAAGCTGGCGGTAGCATAAACCATACTTCCATTATGATCAATTCGATAGAAAAAGTAGCATGATTAAGGATTTGTACTTTTTGAAAAGCATGCTTATATACCATAGCTGGGATTTGAACCCAGGACCTAGTGTGTAGTAGGTATCTGTCTTAACCTCTAGACCATGACCCACACTACATGCTAAAGCTGGCGGTAGCATAAACCATACTTCCATTATGATCAATTCGATAGAAAAAGTAGCATGATTAAGGATTTGTACTTTTTGAAAAGCATGCTTATATACCATAGCTGGGATTTGAACCCAGGACCTAGTGTGTAGTAGGTATCTGTCTTAACCTCTAGACCATGACCCACACTACATGCTAAAGCTGGCGGTAGCATAAACCATACTTCCATTATGATCAATTCGATAGAAAAAGTAGCATGATTAAGGATTTGTACTTTTTGAAAAGCATGCTTATATACCATAGCTGGGATTTGAACCCAGAACCTAGTGTGTAGTAGGTATCTGTCTTAACCTCTAGACCATGACCCACACTACATGCTAAAGCTGGCGGTAGCATAAACCATACTTCCATTATGATCAATTCGATAGAAAAAGTAGCATGATTAAGGATTTGTACTTTTTGAAAAGCATGCTTACATACCATAGCTGGGATTTGAACCCAGAACCTAGTGTGTAGTAGGTATCTGTCTTAACCTCTAGACCATGACCCACACTACATGTTAAAACTGGCGGTAGCATAAACCATACTTTCATTATGATCAATTCGATAGAAAAAGTAGCATGATTAAGGATTTGTACTTTTTGAAAAGCATGCTTATATACCATAGCTGGGATTTGAACCCAGGACCTTGTGTGTAGTAGGTATCTGTCTTAACCTCTAGACCATGACCCACACTACATGCTAAAGCTGGCGGTAGAATAAACCATACTTCCATTATGATCAATTCGATAGAAAAAGTAGCATGATTAAGGATTTGTACTTTTTGAAAAGCATGCTTATATACCATAGCTGGGATTTGAACCCAGGACCTAGTGAGTAGTAGGTATCTGTCTTAACCTCTAGACCATGACCCATACTACATGCTAAAGCTGGCGGTAGCATAAACCATACTTCCATTATGATCAATTCGATAGAAAAAGTAGCATGATTAAGGTTTTGTACTTTTTGAAAAGCATGATTATATACCATAGCTGGGATTTGAACCCAGAACCTAGTGTGTAGTAGGTATCTGTCTTAACCTCTAGACCATGACCCACACTACATGCTAAAGCTGGCGGTAGCATAAACCATACTTCCATTATGATCAATTCGATAGAAAAAGTAGCATGATTAAGGATTTGTACTTTTTGAAAAGCATGCTTATATACCATAGCTGGGATTTGAACCCAGAACCTAGTGTGTAGTAGGTATCTGTCTTAACCTCTAGACCATGACCCACACTACATGCTAAAGCTGGCGGTATCATAAACCATACTTCCATTATGATCAATTCGATAGAAAAAGTAGCATGATTAAGGATTTGTACTTTTTGAAAAGCATGCTTATATACCATAGCTGGGATTTGAACCCAGGACCTAGTGTGTAGTAGGTATCTGTCTTAACCTCTAGACCATGACCCACACTACATGCTAAAGCTGGCGGTAGCATAAACCATACTTCCATTATGATCAATTCGATAGAAAAAGTAGCATGATTAAGGATTTGTACTTTTTGAAAAGCGTGCTTATATACCATAGCTGGGATTTGAACCCAGAACCTAGTGTGTAGTAGGTATCTGTCTTAACCTCTAGACCATGACCCACACTACATGCTAAAGCTGGCGGTAGCATAAACCATACTTCCATTATGATCAATTCGATAGAAAAAGTAGCATGATTAAGGATTTGTACTTTTTGAAAAGCATGCTTATATACCATAGTTGGGATTTGAACCCAGGACCTAGTGTGTAGTAGGTATCTGTCTTAACCTCTAGACAATGACCCACACTACATGCTAAAGCTGGCGGTAGCATAAACCATACTTCCATTATGATCAATTCGATAGAAAAAGTAGCATGATTAAGGATTTGTACTTTTTGAAAAGCATGGTTATATACCATAGCTGGGATTTGAACCCAGAACCTAGTGTGTAGTAGGTATCTGTCTTAACCTCTAGACCATGACCCACACTGCATGCTAAAGCTGGCGGTAGCATAAACCATACTTCCATTATGATCAATTCGATAGAAAAAGTAGCATGATTAAGGATTTGTACTTTTTGAAAAGCATGCTTATATACCATAGCTGGGATTTGAACCCAGAACCTAGTGTAGTAGATATCTGTCTTAACCTCTAGACCATGACCCACACTACATGCTAAAGCTGGCGGTAGCATAAACCATACTTCCATTAAGATCAATTCGATAGAAAAAGTAGCATGATTAAGGATTTGTACTTTTTGAAAAGCATGCTTATATACCATAGCTGGGATTTGAACCCAGGACCTAGTGTGTAGTAGGTATCTGTCTTAACCTCTAGACCATGACCCACACTACATGCTAAAGCTGGCGGTAGCATAAACCATACTTCCATTATGATCAATTCGATAGAAAAAGTAGCATGATTAAGGATTTGTACTTTTTGAAAAGCGTGCTTATATACCATAGCTGGGATTTGAACCCAGAACCTAGTGTGTAGTAGGTATCTGTCTTAACCTCTAGACCATGACCCACACTACATGCTAAAGCTGGCGGTAGCATAAACCATACTTCCATTATGATCAATTCGATAGAAAAAGTAGCATGATTAAGGATTTGTACTTTTTGAAAAGCATGCTTATATACCATAGTTGGGATTTGAACCCAGGACCTAGTGTGTAGTAGGTATCTGTCTTAACCTCTAGACAATGACCCACACTACATGCTAAAGCTGGCGGTAGCATAAACCATACTTCCATTATGATCAATTCGATAGAAAAAGTAGCATGATTAAGGATTTGTACTTTTTGAAAAGCATGGTTATATACCATAGCTGGGATTTGAACCCAGAACCTAGTGTGTAGTAGGTATCTGTCTTAACCTCTAGACCATGACCCACACTGCATGCTAAAGCTGGCGGTAGCATAAACCATACTTCCATTATGATCAATTCGATAGAAAAAGTAGCATGATTAAGGATTTGTACTTTTTGAAAAGCATGCTTATATACCATAGCTGGGATTTGAACCCAGAACCTAGTGTAGTAGATATCTGTCTTAACCTCTAGACCATGACCCACACTACATGCTAAAGCTGGCAGTAGCATAAACCATACTTCCATTAAGATCAATTCGATAGAAAAAGTAGCATGATTAAGGATTTGTACTTTTTGAAAAGCATGCTTATATACCATAGCTGGGATTTGAACCCAGGACCTAGTGTGTAGTAGGTATCTGTCTTAACCTCTAGACCATGACCCACACTACATGCTAAAGCTGGCGGTAGCATAAACCATACTTCCATTATGATCAATTCGATAGAAAAAGTAGCATGATTAAGGATTTGTACTTTTTGAAAAGCATGCTTATATACCATAGCTGGGATTTGAACCCAGGACCTAGTGTGTAGTAGGTATCTGTCTTAACCTCTAGACCATGACCCACACTACATGCTAAAGCTGGCGGTAGCATAAACCATACTTCCATTATGATCAATTCGATAGAAAAAGTAGCATGATTAAGGATTTGTACTTTTTGAAAAGCATGCTTATATACCATAGCTGGGATTTGAACCCAGGACCTAGTGTGTAGTAGGTATCTGTCTTAACCTCTAGACCATGACCCACACTACATGCTAAAGCTGGCGGTAGCATAAACCATACTTCCATTATGATAAATTCGATAGAAAAAGTAGCATGATTAAGGATTTGTACTTTTTGAAAAGCATGCTTATATACCATAGCTGGGATTTGAACCCAGGACCTAGTGTGTAGTAGGTACCTGTCTTAACCTCTAGACCATGACCCACACTACATGCTAAAGCTGCCGGTAGCATAAACCATACTTCCATTATGATCAATTCGATAGAAAAAGTAGCATGATTAAGGATTTGTACTTTTTGAAAAGCATGCTTATATACCATAGCTGGGATTTGAACCCAGGACCTAGTGTGTAGTAGGTATCTGTCTTAACCTCTAGACAATGACCCACACTACATTCTAAAGCTGGCGGTAGCATAAACCATACTTCCATTATGATCAATTCGATAGAAAAAGTAGCATGACTAAGGATTTGTACTTTTTTGAAAAGCATGCTTATATACCATAGCTGGAATTTGAACCCAGGACCTAGTGTGTAGTCGGTATCTGTCTTAACCTCTAGACCTTGACCCACACTACATGCTCAAGCTGGCGGTAGCATAAACCATACTTCCATTATGATCAATTTGATAGAAAAAGTAGCATGATTAAGGATTTGTACTTTTTGAAAAGCATGCTTATATACCATAGCTGGGATTTGAACCCAGGACCTAGTGTGTAGTAGGTATCTGTCTTAACCTCTAGGCCATGACCCACACTACATGCTAAAGCTGGCGGTAGCATAAACCATACTTCCATTATGATCAATTCGATAGAAAAAGTAGCATGATTAAGGATTTGTACTTTTTGAAAAGCATGCTTATATACCATAGCTGGGATTTGAACCCAGAACCTAGTGAGTAAGAGGTATCTGTCTCAACCTCTAGACCATGACCCACACTACATGCTAAAGCTGGCGGTAGCATAAACCATACTTCCATTATGATCAATTCGATAGAAAAAGTAGCATGATTAAGGATTTGTACTTTTTGAAAAGCATGCTTATATACCATAGCTGGGATTTGAACCCAGAACCTAGTGTGTAGTAGGTATCTGTCTTAACCTCTAGACCATGACCCACACTATGTGCTAAAGCTGGTGGTAGCATAAACCATACTTCCATTATGATCAATTCGATAGAAAAAGTAGCATGATTAAGGATTTGTACTTTTTGAAAAGCATGCTTATATACCATAGCTGGGATTTGAACCCAGAACCTAGTGTGTAGTAGGTATCTGTCTTAACCTCTAGACCATGACCCACACTACATGCTAAAGCTGGCGGTAGCATAAACCATACTTCTATTATGATCAATTCGATAGAAAAAGTAGCATGATCAAGGATTTGTACTTTTTGAAAAGCATGCTTATATACCATAGCTGGGATTTGAACCCAGAACCTAGTGTGTAGTAGGTACCTGTCTTAACCTCTAGACCATGACCCACACTACATGCTAAAGCTGGCGGTAGCATAAACCATACTTCCATTATGATCAATTCGATAGAAAAAGTAGCATGATTAAGGATTTGTACTTTTTGAAAAGCATGCTTATATACCATAGCTGGGATTTGAACCCAGAACCTAGTGTGTAGTAGGTATCTGTCTTAACCTCTAGACCATGACCCACACTACATGCTAAAGCTGGCGGTAGCATAAACCATACTTCCATTATGATCAATTCGATAGAAAAAGTAGCATGATTAAGGATTTGTACTTTTTGAAAAGCATGCTTATATACCATAGCTGGGATTTGAACCCAGGACCTAGTGTGTAGTAGGTATCTGTCTTAACCTCTAGACCATGACCCACACTACATGCTAAAGCTGGCGGTAGCATAAACCATACTTCCATTATGATCAATTCGATAGAAAAAGTAGCATGATTAAGGATTTGTACTTTTTGAAAAGCATGCTTATATACCATAGCTGGGATTTGAACCCAGGACCTAGTGTGTAGTAGGTATCTGTCTTAACCTCTAGACAATGACCCACACTACATGCTAAATCTGGCGGTAGCATAAACCATACTTCCATTATGATCAATTCGATAGAAAAAGTAGCATGATTAAGGATTTGTACTTTTTGAAAAGCATGCTTATATACCATAGCTGGGATTTGAACCCAGGCCCTAGTGTGTAGTAGGTATCTGTCTTAACCTCTAGACCATGACCCACACTACATGCTAAAGCTGGCGGTAGCATAAACCATACTTTCATTATGATCAATTCGATAGAAAAAGTAGCATGATTAAGGATTTGTACTTTTTGAAAAGCATGCTTATACACCATAGCTGGGATTTGAACCCAGGACCTAGTGTGTAGTAGGTATCTGTCTTAACCTCTAGACCATGACCCACACTACGTGCTAAAGCCGGCGGTAGCATAAACCATACTTCCATTATGATCAATTCGATAGAAAAAGTAGCATGATTAAGGATTTGTACTTTTTGAAAAGCATGCTTATATTCCATAGCTGGGACTTGAACCCAGGACCTAGTGTGTAGTAGGTATCTGTCTTAACCTCTAGACCATGACCCACACTACATGCTAAAGCTGGCAGTAGCATAAACCATACTTCCATTATGATCAATTCGATAGAAAAAGTAGCATGATTAAGGATTTGTACTTTTTGAAAAGCATGCTTATATACCATAGCTGGGATTTGAACCCAGGACCTAGTGTGTAGTAGGTATCTGTCTTAACCTCTAGACCATGACCCACACTACGTGCTAAAGCTGGCGGTAGCATAAACCATACTTCCATTATGATCAATTCGATAGAAAAAGTAGCATGATTAAGGATTTGTACTTTTTGAAAAGCATGCTTATATACCATAGCTGGGATTTGAACCCAGGACCTAGTGTGTAGTAGGTATCTGTCTTAACCTCTAGACCATGACCCACACTACATGCTAGAGCTGGCGGTAGCATAAACCATACTTCCATTATGATCAATTCGATAGAAAAAGTAGCATGATTAAGGATTTGTACTTTTTGAAAAGCATGCTTATATACCATAGCTGGGATTTGAACCCAGAACCTAGTGTGTATTAGGTATCTGTCTTAACCTCTAGACCATGACCCACACTACATGCTAAAGCTGGCGGTAGCATAAACCATACTTCCATTATGATCAATTCGATAGAAAAAGTAGCATGATTAAGGATTTGTACTTTTTGAAAAGCATGCTTATATACCATAGCTGGGATTTGAACCCAGGCCCTTGTGTGTAGTAGGTATCTGTCTTAACCTCTAGACCATGACCCACACTACATGCTGAAGCTGGCGGTAGCATAAACCATACTTCCATTATGATCAATTCGATAGAAAAAGTAGCATGATTAAGGATTTGTACTTTTTGAAAAGCATGCTTATATACCATAGCTGGGATTTGAACCCAGGACATAGTGTGTAGTAGGTATTTGTCTTAACCTCTAGACCATGACCCACAGTACATGCTAAAGCTGGCGGTATCATAAACCATACTTCCATTATGATCAATTCGATAGAAAAAGTAGCATGATTAAGGGTTTGTACTTTTTGAAAAGCATGCTTATATACCATAGCTGGGATTTGAACCCAGGACCTAGTGTGTAGTAGGTATCTGTCTTAACCTCTAGACCATGACCCACACTACATGCTAAAGCTGGCGGTAGCATAAACCATACTTCCATTATGATCAATTCGATAGAAAAAGTAGCATGATTAAGGATTTGTACTTTTTGAAAAGCATGCTTATATACCATAGCTGGGATTTGAACCCAGGACCTAGTGTGTAGTAGGTATCTGTCTTAACCTCTAGACCATGACCCACACTACATGCTAAAGCTGGCGGTAGCATAAACCATACTTCCATTATGATCAATTCGATAGAAAAAGTAGCATGATTAAGGATTTGTACTTTTTGAAAAGCATGCTTATATACCATAGCTGGGATTTGAACCCAGGACCTAGTGTGTAGTAGGTATCTGTCTTAACCTCTAGACAATGACCCACACTACATGCTAAATCTGGCGGTAGCATAAACCATACTTCCATTATGATCAATTCGATAGAAAAAGTAGCATGATTAAGGATTTGTACTTTTTGAAAAGCATGCTTATATACCATAGCTGGGATTTGAACCCAGGCCCTAGTGTGTAGTAGGTATCTGTCTTAACCTCTAGACCATGACCCACACTACATGCTAAAGCTGGCGGTAGCATAAACCATACTTTCATTATGATCAATTCGATAGAAAAAGTAGCATGATTAAGGATTTGTACTTTTTGAAAAGCATGCTTATACACCATAGCTGGGATTTGAACCCAGGACCTAGTGTGTAGTAGGTATCTGTCTTAACCTCTAGACCATGACCCACACTACGTGCTAAAGCCGGCGGTAGCATAAACCATACTTCCATTATGATCAATTCGATAGAAAAAGTAGCATGATTAAGGATTTGTACTTTTTGAAAAGCATGCTTATATTCCATAGCTGGGACTTGAACCCAGGACCTAGTGTGTAGTAGGTATCTGTCTTAACCTCTAGACCATGACCCACACTACATGCTAAAGCTGGCAGTAGCATAAACCATACTTCCATTATGATCAATTCGATAGAAAAAGTAGCATGATTAAGGATTTGTACTTTTTGAAAAGCATGCTTATATACCATAGCTGGGATTTGAACCCAGGACCTAGTGTGTAGTAGGTATCTGTCTTAACCTCTAGACCATGACCCACACTACGTGCTAAAGCTGGCGGTAGCATAAACCATACTTCCATTATGATCAATTCGATAGAAAAAGTAGCATGATTAAGGATTTGTACTTTTTGAAAAGCATGCTTATATACCATAGCTGGGATTTGAACCCAGGACCTAGTGTGTAGTAGGTATCTGTCTTAACCTCTAGACCATGACCCACACTACATGCTAGAGCTGGCGGTAGCATAAACCATACTTCCATTATGATCAATTCGATAGAAAAAGTAGCATGATTAAGGATTTGTACTTTTTGAAAAGCATGCTTATATACCATAGCTGGGATTTGAACCCAGAACCTAGTGTGTATTAGGTATCTGTCTTAACCTCTAGACCATGACCCACACTACATGCTAAAGCTGGCGGTAGCATAAACCATACTTCCATTATGATCAATTCGATAGAAAAAGTAGCATGATTAAGGATTTGTACTTTTTGAAAAGCATGCTTATATACCATAGCTGGGATTTGAACCCAGGCCCTTGTGTGTAGTAGGTATCTGTCTTAACCTCTAGACCATGACCCACACTACATGCTGAAGCTGGCGGTAGCATAAACCATACTTCCATTATGATCAATTCGATAGAAAAAGTAGCATGATTAAGGATTTGTACTTTTTGAAAAGCATGCTTATATACCATAGCTGGGATTTGAACCCAGGACATAGTGTGTAGTAGGTATTTGTCTTAACCTCTATACCATGACCCACAGTACATGCTAAAGCTGGCGGTATCATAAACCATACTTCCATTATGATCAATTCGATAGAAAAAGTAGCATGATTAAGGGTTTGTACTTTTTGAAAAGCATGCTTATATACCATAGCTGGGATTTGAACCCAGGACCTAGTGTGTAGTAGGTATCTGTCTTAACCTCTAGACCATGACCCACACTACATGCTAAAGCTGGCGGTAGCATAAACCATACTTCCATTATGATCAATTCGATAGAAAAAGTAGCATGATTAAGGATTTGTACTTTTTGAAAAGCATGCTTATATACCATAGCTGGGATTTGAACCCAGGACCTAGTGTGTAGTAGGTATCTGTCTTAACCTCTAGACCATGACCCACACTACATGCTAAAGCTGGCGGTAGCATAAACCATACTTCCATTATGATCAATTCGATAGAAAAAGTAGCATGATTAAGGATTTGTACTTTTTGAAAAGCATGCTTATATACCATAGCTGGGATTTGAACCCAGGACCTAGTGTGTAGTAGGTATCTGTCTTAACCTCTAGACCATGACCCACACTACATGCTAAAGCTGGCGGTAGCATAAACCATACTTCCATTATGATCAATTCGATAGAAAAAGTAGCATGATTACGGATTTGTACTTTTTGAAAAGCAAGCTATATACCATAGCTGGGATTTGAACCCAGGACCTAGTGTGTAGTAGGTATCTGTCTTAACCTCAAGACCATGACCCACACTACATGCTAAAGCTGGCGGTAGCATAAACCATACTTCCATTATGATCAATTCGATAGAAAAAGTAGCATGATTAAGGATTTGTACTTTTTGAAAAGCATGCTTGTTTACCATAGCTGGGATTTGAACCCAGGACCTAGTGTGTAGTAGGTATCTGTCTTAACCTCTAGACCATGACCCACACTACATGCTTTAGCTGGCGGTAGCATAAACCATACTTCCATTATGATCAATTCGATAGAAAAAGTAGCATGATTAAGGATTTGTACTTTTTGAAAAGCATGCTTATATACCATAGCTGGGATTTGAACCCAAGACCTAGTGTGTAGTAGGAATCTGTCTTAACCTCTAGACCATGACCCACACTACATGCTAAAGCTGGCGGTAGCATAAACCATACTTCCATTATGATCAATTCGATAGAAAAAGTAGCATGATTAAGGATTTGTACTTTTTGAAAAGCATGCTTACATACCATAGCTGGGATTTGAACCCAGGACCTAGAGTGTAGTAGGTATCTGTTTTAACCTCTAGACCATGACCACACTACATGCTAAAGCTGGCGGTAGCATAAACCATACTTCCATTATGATCAATTCGATAGAAAAAGTAGCATGATTAAGGATTTGTACTTTTTGAAAAGCATGCTTATATACCATAGCTGGGATTTGAACCCAGGACCTGGTGTGTAGTAGGTATCTGTCTTAACCTCTAGACCATGACCCACACTACATGCTAAAGCTGGCGGTAGCATAAACCATACTTCCATTATGATCAATTCGCTAGAAAAAGTAGCATGATTAAGGATTTGTACTTTTTGAAAAGCATGCTTATATACCATAGCTGGGATTTGAACCCAGGACCTAGTGTGTAGAAGGTATCTGTCTTAACCTCTAGACCATGACCCACACTACATGCTAAAGCTGGCGGTAGCATAAACCATACTTCCATTATGATCAATTCGATAGAAAAAGTAGCATGATTAAGGATTTGTACTTTTTGAAAAGCATGCTTATATACCATAGCTGGGATTTGAACCCAGGACCTAGTGTGTAGTAGGTATCTGTCTTAACCTCTAGACCATGACCCACACTACATGCTAAAGCTGGCGGTAGCATAAACCATACTTCCATTATGATCAATTCGATAGAAAAAGTAGCATGATTAAGGATTTGTACTTTTTGAAAAGCATGCTTATATACCATAGCTGGGATTTGAACCCAGGACCTAGTGTGTAGTAGGTATCTGTCTTAACCTCTAGACCATGACCCACACTACATGCTAAAGCTGGCGGTAGCATAAACCATACTTCCATTATGATCAATTCGATAGAAAAAGTAGCATGATTAAGGATTTGTACTTTTTGAAAAGCATGCTTATATACCATAGCTGGGATTTGAACCCAGGACCTAGTGTGTAGTAGGTATCTGTCTTAACCTCTAGACCATGACCCACACTACATGCTAAAGCTGGCGGTAGCATAAACCATACTTCCATTATGATCAATTCGATAGAAAAAGTAGCATGATTAAGGATTTGTACTTTTTGAAAAGCATGCTATATACCATAGCTGGGATTTGCACCCAGGACCTAGTGTGTAGTAGGTATCTGTCTTAACCTCAAGACCATGACCCACACTACATGCTAAAGCTGGCGGTAGCATAAACCATACTTCCATTATGATCAATTCGATAGAAAAAGTAGCATGATTAAGGATTTGTACTTTTTGAAAAGCATGCTTATTTACCATAGCTGGGATTTGAACCAAGGACCTAGTGTGTAGTAGGTATCTGTCTTAACCTCTAGACCATGACCCACACTACATGCTAAAGCTGGCGGTAGCATAAACCATACTTTCATTATGATCAATTCGATAGAAAAAGTAGCATGATTAAGGATTTGTACTTTTTGAAAAGCATGCTTATACACCATAGCTGGGATTTGAACCCAGGACCTAGTGTGTAGTAGGTATCTGTCTTAACCTCTAGACCATGACCCACACTACGTGCTAAAGCCGGCGGTAGCATAAACCATACTTCCATTATGATCAATTCGATAGAAAAAGTAGCATGATTAAGGATTTGTACTTTTTGAAAAGCATGCTTATATTCCATAGCTGGGACTTGAACCCAGGACCTAGTGTGTAGTAGGTATCTGTCTTAACCTCTAGACCATGACCCACACTACATGCTAAAGCTGGCAGTAGCATAAACCATACTTCCATTATGATCAATTCGATAGAAAAAGTAGCATGATTAAGGATTTGTACTTTTTGAAAAGCATGCTTATATACCATAGCTGGGATTTGAACCCAGGACCTAGTGTGTAGTAGGTATCTGTCTTAACCTCTAGACCATGACCCACACTACGTGCTAAAGCTGGCGGTAGCATAAACCATACTTCCATTATGATCAATTCGATAGAAAAAGTAGCATGATTAAGGATTTGTACTTTTTGAAAAGCATGCTTATATACCATAGCTGGGATTTGAACCCAGGACCTAGTGTGTAGTAGGTATCTGTCTTAACCTCTAGACCATGACCCACACTACATGCTAGAGCTGGCGGTAGCATAAACCATACTTCCATTATGATCAATTCGATAGAAAAAGTAGCATGATTAAGGATTTGTACTTTTTGAAAAGCATGCTTATATACCATAGCTGGGATTTGAACCCAGAACCTAGTGTGTATTAGGTATCTGTCTTAACCTCTAGACCATGACCCACACTACATGCTAAAGCTGGCGGTAGCATAAACCATACTTCCATTATGATCAATTCGATAGAAAAAGTAGCATGATTAAGGATTTGTACTTTTTGAAAAGCATGCTTATATACCATAGCTGGGATTTGAACCCAGGCCCTTGTGTGTAGTAGGTATCTGTCTTAACCTCTAGACCATGACCCACACTACATGCTGAAGCTGGCGGTAGCATAAACCATACTTCCATTATGATCAATTCGATAGAAAAAGTAGCATGATTAAGGATTTGTACTTTTTGAAAAGCATGCTTATATACCATAGCTGGGATTTGAACCCAGGACATAGTGTGTAGTAGGTATTTGTCTTAACCTCTATACCATGACCCACAGTACATGCTAAAGCTGGCGGTATCATAAACCATACTTCCATTATGATCAATTCGATAGAAAAAGTAGCATGATTAAGGGTTTGTACTTTTTGAAAAGCATGCTTATATACCATAGCTGGGATTTGAACCCAGGACCTAGTGTGTAGTAGGTATCTGTCTTAACCTCTAGACCATGACCCACACTACATGCTAAAGCTGGCGGTAGCATAAACCATACTTCCATTATGATCAATTCGATAGAAAAAGTAGCATGATTAAGGATTTGTACTTTTTGAAAAGCATGCTTATATACCATAGCTGGGATTTGAACCCAGGACCTAGTGTGTAGTAGGTATCTGTCTTAACCTCTAGACCATGACCCACACTACATGCTAAAGCTGGCGGTAGCATAAACCATACTTCCATTATGATCAATTCGATAGAAAAAGTAGCATGATTAAGGATTTGTACTTTTTGAAAAGCATGCTTATATACCATAGCTGGGATTTGAACCCAGGACCTAGTGTGTAGTAGGTATCTGTCTTAACCTCTAGACCATGACCCACACTACATGCTAAAGCTGGCGGTAGCATAAACCATACTTCCATTATGATCAATTCGATAGAAAAAGTAGCATGATTACGGATTTGTACTTTTTGAAAAGCAAGCTATATACCATAGCTGGGATTTGAACCCAGGACCTAGTGTGTAGTAGGTATCTGTCTTAACCTCAAGACCATGACCCACACTACATGCTAAAGCTGGCGGTAGCATAAACCATACTTCCATTATGATCAATTCGATAGAAAAAGTAGCATGATTAAGGATTTGTACTTTTTGAAAAGCATGCTTGTTTACCATAGCTGGGATTTGAACCCAGGACCTAGTGTGTAGTAGGTATCTGTCTTAACCTCTAGACCATGACCCACACTACATGCTTTAGCTGGCGGTAGCATAAACCATACTTCCATTATGATCAATTCGATAGAAAAAGTAGCATGATTAAGGATTTGTACTTTTTGAAAAGCATGCTTATATACCATAGCTGGGATTTGAACCCAAGACCTAGTGTGTAGTAGGAATCTGTCTTAACCTCTAGACCATGACCCACACTACATGCTAAAGCTGGCGGTAGCATAAACCATACTTCCATTATGATCAATTCGATAGAAAAAGTAGCATGATTAAGGATTTGTACTTTTTGAAAAGCATGCTTACATACCATAGCTGGGATTTGAACCCAGGACCTAGAGTGTAGTAGGTATCTGTCTTAACCTCTAGACCATGACCACACTACATGCTAAAGCTGGCGGTAGCATAAACCATACTTCCATTATGATCAATTCGATAGAAAAAGTAGCATGATTAAGGATTTGTACTTTTTGAAAAGCATGCTTATATACCATAGCTGGGATTTGAACCCAGGACCTGGTGTGTAGTAGGTATCTGTCTTAACCTCTAGACCATGACCCACACTACATGCTAAAGCTGGCGGTAGCATAAACCATACTTCCATTATGATCAATTCGCTAGAAAAAGTAGCATGATTAAGGATTTGTACTTTTTGAAAAGCATGCTTATATACCATAGCTGGGATTTGAACCCAGGACCTAGTGTGTAGAAGGTATCTGTCTTAACCTCTAGACCATGACCCACACTACATGCTAAAGCTGGCGGTAGCATAAACCATACTTCCATTATGATCAATTCGATAGAAAAAGTAGCATGATTAAGGATTTGTACTTTTTGAAAAGCATGCTTATATACCATAGCTGGGATTTGAACCCAGGACCTAGTGTGTAGTAGGTATCTGTCTTAACCTCTAGACCATGACCCACACTACATGCTAAAGCTGGCGGTAGCATAAACCATACTTCCATTATGATCAATTCGATAGAAAAAGTAGCATGATTAAGGATTTGTACTTTTTGAAAAGCATGCTTATATACCATAGCTGGGATTTGAACCCAGGACCTAGTGTGTAGTAGGTATCTGTCTTAACCTCTAGACCATGACCCACACTACATGCTAAAGCTGGCGGTAGCATAAACCATACTTCCATTATGATCAATTCGATAGAAAAAGTAGCATGATTAAGGATTTGTACTTTTTGAAAAGCATGCTTATATACCATAGCTGGGATTTGAACCCAGGACCTAGTGTGTAGTAGGTATCTGTCTTAACCTCTAGACCATGACCCACACTACATGCTAAAGCTGGCGGTAGCATAAACCATACTTCCATTATGATCAATTCGATAGAAAAAGTAGCATGATTAAGGATTTGTACTTTTTGAAAAGCATGCTATATACCATAGCTGGGATTTGCACCCAGGACCTAGTGTGTAGTAGGTATCTGTCTTAACCTCAAGACCATGACCCACACTACATGCTAAAGCTGGCGGTAGCATAAACCATACTTCCATTATGATTAATTCGATAGAAAAAGTAGCATGATTAAGGATTTGTACTTTTTGAAAAGCATGCTTATTTACCATAGCTGGGATTTGAACCAAGGACCTAGTGTGTAGTAGGTATCTGTCTTAACCTCTAGACCATGACCCACACTACATGCTATAGCTGGCGGTAGCATAAACCATACTTCCATTATGATCAATTCGATAGAAAAAGTAGCATGATTAAGGATTTGTACTTTTTGAAAAGCATGCTTATATACCATAGCTGGGATTTGAACCCAGGACCTAGTGTGTAGTAGGTATCTGTTTTAACCTCTAGACCATGACTCACACTACAGGCTAAAGCTGGCGGTAGCATAAACCATACTTCCATTATGATCAATTCGATAGAAAAAGTAGCATGATTAAGGATTTGTACTTTTTGAAAAGCATGCTTATATATCATAGCTGGGATTTGAACCCAGAACCTAGTGTGTAGTAGGTATCTGTCTTAACCTCTAGACCATGACCCACACTACATGCTAAAGCTGGCGGTAGCATAAACCATACTTCCATTATGATCAATTCGATAGAAAAAGTAGCATGATTAAGGATTTGTACTTTTTGAATAGCATGCTTATACACCATAGCTGGGATTTGAACCCAGAACCTAGTGTAGTAGATATCTGTCTTAACCTCTAGACCATGACCCACACTACATGCTAAAGCTGGCGGTAGCATAAACCATACTTCCATTAAGATCAATTCGATAGAAAAAGTAGCATGATTAAGGATTTGTACTTTTTGAAAAGCATGCTTATATACCATAGCTGGGATTTGAACCCAGGACCTAGTGTGTAGTAGGTATCTGTCTTAACCTCTAGACCATGACCCACACTACATGCTAAAGCTGGCGGTAGCATAAACCATACTTCCATTATGATCAATTCGATAGAAAAAGTAGCATGATTAAGGATTTGTTCTTTTTGAAAAGCATGCTTATATACCATAGCTGGGATTTAAACCCAGGACCTAGTGTGTTGTAGGTATCTGTCTTAACCTCTAGACCATGACCCACACTACATGCTAAAGCTGGCGGTAGCATAAACCATACTTCCATTATGATCAATTCGATAGAAAAAGTAGCATGATTAAGGATTTGTACTTTTTGAAAAGCATGCTTATATACCATAGCTGGGATTTGAACCCAGGACCTAGTGCGTAGTAGGTATCTGTCTTAACCTCTAGACCATGACCCACACTACATGCTAAAGCTGGCGGTAGCATAAACCATACTTCCATTATGATAAATTCGATAGAAAAAGTAGCATGATTAAGGATTTGTACTTTTTGAAAAGCATGCTTATATACCATAGCTGGGATTTGAACCCAGGACCTAGTGTGTAGTAGGTATCTGTCTTAACCTCTAGACCATGACCCACACTACATGCTAAAGCTGGCGGTAGCATAAACCATACTTCCATTATGATCAATTCGATAGAAAAAGTAGCATGATTAAGGATTTGTACTTTTTGAAAAGCATGCTTATATACCATAGCTGGGATTTGAACCCAGAACCTAGTGTGTAGTAGGTATCTGTCTTAACCTCTAGACCATGACCCACACTACATGCTAAAGCTGCCGGTAGCATAAACCATACTTCCATTATGATCAATTCGATAGAAAAAGTAGCATGATTAAGGATTTGTACTTTTTGAAAAGCATGCTTATATACCATAGCTGGGATTTGAACCCAGGACCTAGTGTGTAGTAGGTATCTGTCTTAACCTCTAGACAATGACCCACACTACATGCTAAAGCTGGCGGTAGCATAAACCATACTTCCATTATGATCAATTTGATAGAAAAAGTAGCATGATTAAGGATTTGTACTTTTTTGAAAAGCATGCTTATATACCATACCTGGAATTTGAACCCAGGACCTAGTGTGTAGTAGGTATCTGTCTTAACCTCTAGACCATGACCCACACTACATGCTCAAGCTGGCGGTAGCATAAACCATACTTCCATTATGATCAATTTGATAGAAAAAGTAGCATGATTAAGGATTTGTACTTTTTGAAATTCATGCTTATATACCATAGCTGGGATTTGAACGCAGGACCTAGTGTGTAGTAGGTATCTGTCTTAACCTCTAGGCCATGACCCACACTACATGCTAAAGCTGGCGGTAGCATAAACCATACTTCCATTATGATCAATTCGATAGAAAAAGTAGCATGATTAAGGATTTGTACTTTTTGAAAAGCATGCTTATATACCATAGCTGGGATTGGAACCCAGAACCTAGTGAGTAGGAGGTATCTGTCTCAACCTCTAGACCATGACCCACACTACATGCTAAAGCTGGCGGTAGCATAAACCATACTTCCATTATGATCAATTCGATAGAAAAAGTAGCATGATTAAGGATTTGTACTTTTTGAAAAGCATGCTTATATACCATAGCTGGGATTTGAACCCAGAACCTAGTGTGTAGTAGGTATCTGTCTTAACCTCTAGACCATGACCCACACTACGTGCTAAAGCTGGCGGTAGCATAAACCATACTTCCATTATGATCAATTCGATAGAAAAAGTAGCATGATTAAGGATTTGTACTTTTTGAAAAGCATGCTTATATACCATAGCTGGGATTTGAACCCAGAACCTAGTGTGTAGTAGGTATCTGTCTTAACCTCTAGACCATGACCCACACTACATGCTAAAGCTGGCGGTAGCATAAACCATACTTCTATTATGATCAATTCGATAGAAAAAGTAGCATGATCAAGGATTTGTACTTTTTGAAAAGCATGCTTTTATACCATAGCTGGGATTTGAACCCAGAACCTAGTGTGTAGTAGGTACCTGTCTTAACCTCTAGACCATGACCCACACTACATGCTAAAGCTGGCGGTAGCATAAACCATACTTCCATTATGATCAATTCGATAGAAAAAGTAGCATGATTAAGGATTTGTACTTTTTGAAAAGCATGCTTATATACCATAGCTGGGATTTGAACCCAGAACCGAGTGTGTAGTAGGTATCTGTCTTAACCTCTAGTCCATGACCCACACTACATGCTAAAGCTGGCGGTAGCATAAACCATACTTCCATTATGATCAATTCGATAGAAAAAGTAGCATGATTAAGGATTTGTACTTTTTGAAAAGCATGCTTATATACCATAGCTGGGATTTGAACCCAGAACCTAGTGTGTAGTAGGTATCTGTCTTAACCTCTAGACCATGACCCACACTACGTGCTAAAGCTGGCGGTAGCATAAACCATACTTCCATTATGATCAATTCGATAGAAAAAGTAGCATGATTAAGGATTTGTACTTTTTGAAAAGCATGCTTATATACCATAGCTGGGATTTGAACCCAGAACCTAGTGTGTAGTAGGTATCTGTCTTAACCTCTAGACCATGACCCACACTACATGCTAAAGCTGGCGGTAGCATAAACCATACTTCCATTATGATCAATTCGATAGAAAAAGTAGCATGATTAAGGATTTGTACTTTTTGAAAAGCATGCTTAAATACCATAGCTGGGATTTGAACCCAGGACCTAGTGTGTAGTAGGCATCTGTCTTAACCTCTAGACCATGACCCACACTACATGCTAAAGCTGGCGGTAGCATAAACCATACTTCCATTATGATCAATTCGATAGAAAAAGTAGCATGATTAAGGATTTGTACTTTTTGAAAAGCATGCTTATATACCATAGCTGGGATTTGAACCCAGGACCTAGTGTGTAGTAGGTATCTGTCTTAACCTCTAGACCATGACCCACACTACATGCTAAATCTGGCGGTAGCATAAACCATACTTCCATTATGATCAATTCGATAGAAAAAGTAGCATGATTAAGGATTTGTACTTTTTGAAAAGCATGCTTATATACCATAGCTGGGATTTGAACCCAGGCCCTAGTGTGTAGTAGGTATCTGTCTTAACCTCTAGACCATGACCCACACTACATGCTAAAGCTGGCGGTAGCATAAACCATACTTCCATTATGATCAATTCGATAGAAAAAGTAGCATGATTAAGGATTTGTACTTTTTGAAAAGCATGCTTATACACCATAGCTGGGATTTGAACCCAGGACCTAGTGTGTAGTAGGTATCTGTCTTAACCTCTAGACCATGACCCACACTACGTGCTAAAGCCGGCGGTAGCATAAACCATACTTCCATTATGATCAATTCGATAGAAAAAGTAGCATGATTAAGGATTTGTACTTTTTGAAAAGCATGCTTATATACCATAGCTGGGACTTGAACCCAGGACCTAGTGTGTAGTAGGTATCTGTCTTAACCTCTAGACCATGACCCACACTACATGCTAAAGCTGGCAGTAGCATAAACCATACTTCCATTATGATCAATTCGATAGAAAAAGTAGCATGATTAAGGATTTGTACTTTTTGAAAAGCATGCTTATATACCATAGCTGGGATTTGAACCCAGGACCTAGTGTGTAGTAGGTATCTGTCTTAACCTCTAGACCATGACCCACACTACGTGCTAAAGCTGGCGGTAGCATAAACCATACTTCCATTATGATCAATTCGATAGAAAAAGTAGCATGATTAAGGATTTGTACTTTTTGAAAAGCATGCTTATATACCATAGCTGGGATTTGAACCCAGGACCTAGTAGGTAGTAGGTATCTGTCTTAACCTCTAGACCATGACCCACACTACATGCTAAAGCTGGCGGTAGCATAAACCATACTTCCATTATGATCAATTCGATAGAAAAAGTAGCATGATTAAGGATTTGTACTTTTTGAAAAGCATGCTTATATACCATAGCTGGGATTTGAACCCAGGACCTAGTGTGTATTAGGTATCTGTCTTAACCTCTAGACCATGACCCACACTACATGCTAAAGCTGGCGGTAGCATAAACCATACTTCCATTATGATCAATTCGATAGAAAAAGTAGCATGATTAAGGATTTGTACTTTTTGAAAAGCATGCTTATATACCATAGCTGGGATTTGAACCCAGGACCTAGTGTGTAGTAGGTATTTGTCTTAACCTCTAGACCATGACCCACAGTACATGCTAAAGCTGGCGGTATCATAAACCATACTTCCATTATGATCAATTCGATAGAAAAAGTAGCATGATTAAGGATTTGTACTTTTTGAAAAGCATGCTTATATACCATAGCTGGGATTTGAACCCAGAACCTAGTGTGTAGTAGGTATCTGTCTTAACCTCTAGACCATGACCCACACTACGTGCTAAAGCTGGCGGTAGCATAAACCATACTTCCATTATGATCAATTTGATAGAAAAAGTAGCATGATTAAGGATTTGTACTTTTTGAAAAGCATGCTTATATACCATAGCTGGGATTTGAACCCAGAACCTAGTGTGTAGTAGGTATCTGTCTTAACCTCTAGACCAGGGGTCTCAAACTCGCGGCCCGCGGGCCATTTGCGGCCCGCGATACAATATTTTGTGGCCCCAGGGCCCCAGAGCTTGTAGGGGCCCCCAGTGGCTACAAGAGGAAAAAAAAAATTTTCAAATCGGCCTTATAGTTTTTGAGAAAATCGATTTTAAAGTTGCAAAGGAAAAAAATACACATTTAAAAACCCGCCGACTTTAATGGTTAATAGCAAATCCACCTGAAATGCTAGAAACCCTAAATTTGCAGGATATGTTAAGGAGATCATTAGGAATAAGAGGAAAAAACAATTTTTCAAAAAGACCTTATAGTTCTTGAGAAAATCGATTTTAAAGTTTCGAAGGAAAATAGTATACTTTTAAATGCGGTAAATGTCACTTTTAGTAGCAAGCCTAACGGTAGTGTAATTTTACATGTATCAAAAGAAAGAGCAATACATTTCCTGACAGAGTTTCCAGGGGGTCCATACGCAGCCGCAGCGCTTTGGCCAGGGATCGCTATACAGCCGTAATATGGCTGTATGAAGATTCCGGGCAATTTTTCCTATTTTCCCAATTTTTTTTTTTATGTTTAGAGTGGGCGGGCAGAGGCGGCGATCCGCCGCGATTGACGTCAGGAGGGGCAGAGCTGAAGCTGAAAGCTCTGCCCCTTCCAGGAAATGCCGGCGGATTGCCCCCGGGGCGATTTCTGGGCTCTGCAGCCCTCGTTTTGCGGCGGGGACACGTGAACTCCCTTATGCGGCCCAGCCTCATCCTGACTTTGCCTTCTGCGGCCCCCGGGTAAATTGAGTTTGAGACCCCTGCTCTAGACCATGACCCACACTACATGCTAAAGCTGGCGGTAGCATAAACCATACTTCTATTATGATCAATTCGATAGAAAAAGTAGCATGATCAAGGATTTGTACTTTTTGAAAAGCATGCTTTTATACCATAGCTGGGATTTGAACCCAGAACCTAGTGTGTAGTAGGTACCTGTCTTAACCTCTAGACCATGACCCACACTACATGCTAAAGCTGGCGGTAGCATAAACCATACTTCCATTATGATCAATTCGATAGAAAAAGTAGCATGATTAAGGATTTGTACTTTTTGAAAAGCATGCTTATATACCATAGCTGGGATTTGAACCCAGAACCGAGTGTGTAGTAGGTATCTGTCTTAACCTCTAGTCCATGACCCACACTACATGCTAAAGCTGGCGGTAGCATAAACCATACTTCCATTATGATCAATTCGATAGAAAAAGTAGCATGATTAAGGATTTGTACTTTTTGAAAAGCATGCTTATATACCATAGCTGGGATTTGAACCCAGAACCTAGTGTGTAGTAGGTATCTGTCTTAACCTCTAGACCATGACCCACACTACGTGCTAAAGCTGGCGGTAGCATAAACCATACTTCCATTATGATCAATTCGATAGAAAAAGTAGCATGATTAAGGATTTGTACTTTTTGAAAAGCATGCTTATATACCATAGCTGGGATTTGAACCCAGAACCTAGTGTGTAGTAGGTATCTGTCTTAACCTCTAGACCATGACCCACACTACATGCTAAAGCTGGCGGTAGCATAAACCATACTTCCATTATGATCAATTCGATAGAAAAAGTAGCATGATAAAGGATTTGTACTTTTTGAAAAGCATGCTTAAATACCATAGCTGGGATTTGAACCCAGGACCTAGTGTGTAGTAGGCATCTGTCTTAACCTCTAGACCATGACCCACACTACATGCTAAAGCTGGCGGTAGCATAAACCATACTTCCATTATGATCAATTCGATAGAAAAAGTAGCATGATTAAGGATTTGTACTTTTTGAAAAGCATGCTTATATACCATAGCTGGGATTTGAACCCAGGACCTAGTGTGTAGTAGGTATCTGTCTTAACCTCTAGACCATGACCCACACTACATGCTAAATCTGGCGGTAGCATAAACCATACTTCCATTATGATCAATTCGATAGAAAAAGTAGCATGATTAAGGATTTGTACTTTTTGAAAAGCATGCTTATATACCATAGCTGGGATTTGAACCCAGGCCCTAGTGTGTAGTAGGTATCTGTCTTAACCTCTAGACCATGACCCACACTACATGCTAAAGCTGGCGGTAGCATAAACCATACTTCCATTATGATCAATTCGATAGAAAAAGTAGCATGATTAAGGATTTGTACTTTTTGAAAAGCATGCTTATACACCATAGCTGGGATTTGAACCCAGGACCTAGTGTGTAGTAGGTATCTGTCTTAACCTCTAGACCATGACCCACACTACGTGCTAAAGCCGGCGGTAGCATAAACCATACTTCCATTATGATCAATTCGATAGAAAAAGTAGCATGATTAAGGATTTGTACTTTTTGAAAAGCATGCTTATATACCATAGCTGGGACTTGAACCCAGGACCTAGTGTGTAGTAGGTATCTGTCTTAACCTCTAGACCATGACCCACACTACATGCTAAAGCTGGCAGTAGCATAAACCATACTTCCATTATGATCAATTCGATAGAAAAAGTAGCATGATTAAGGATTTGTACTTTTTGAAAAGCATGCTTATATACCATAGCTGGGATTTGAACCCAGGACCTAGTGTGTAGTAGGTATCTGTCTTAACCTCTAGACCATGACCCACACTACGTGCTAAAGCTGGCGGTAGCATAAACCATACTTCCATTATGATCAATTCGATAGAAAAAGTAGCATGATTAAGGATTTGTACTTTTTGAAAAGCATGCTTATATACCATAGCTGGGATTTGAACCCAGGACCTAGTAGGTAGTAGGTATCTGTCTTAACCTCTAGACCATGACCCACACTACATGCTAAAGCTGGCGGTAGCATAAACCATACTTCCATTATGATCAATTCGATAGAAAAAGTAGCATGATTAAGGATTTGTACTTTTTGAAAAGCATGCTTATATACCATAGCTGGGATTTGAACCCAGGACCTAGTGTGTATTAGGTATCTGTCTTAACCTCTAGACCATGACCCACACTACATGCTAAAGCTGGCGGTAGCATAAACCATACTTCCATTATGATCAATTCGATAGAAAAAGTAGCATGATTAAGGATTTGTACTTTTTGAAAAGCATGCTTATATACCATAGCTGGGATTTGAACCCAGGACCTAGTGTGTAGTAGGTATTTGTCTTAACCTCTAGACCATGACCCACAGTACATGCTAAAGCTGGCGGTATCATAAACCATACTTCCATTATGATCAATTCGATAGAAAAAGTAGCATGATTAAGGGTTTGTACTTTTTGAAAAGCATGCTTATATACCATAGCTGGGATTTGAACCCAGGACCTAGTGTGTAGTAGGTATCTGTCTTAACCTCTAGACCATGACCCACACTACATGCTAAAGCTGGCGGTAGCATAAACCATACTTCCATTATGATCAATTCGATAGAAAAAGTAGCATGATTAAGGATTTGTACTTTTTGAAAAGCATGCTTATATACCATAGCTGGGATTTGAACCCAGGACCTAGTGTGTAGTAGGTATCTGTCTTAACCTCTAGGCCATGACCCACACTACATGCTAAAGCTGGCGGTAGCATAAACCATACTTCCATTATGATCAATTCGATAGAAAAAGTAGCATGATTAAGGATTTGTACTTTTTGAAAAGCATGCTTATATACCATAGCTGGGATTGGAACCCAGAACCTAGTGAGTAGGAGGTATCTGTCTCAACCTCTAGACCATGACCCACACTACATGCTAAAGCTGGCGGTAGCATAAACCATACTTCCATTATGATCAATTCGATAGAAAAAGTAGCATGATTAAGGATTTGTACTTTTTGAAAAGCATGCTTATATACCATAGCTGGGATTTGAACCCAGAACCTAGTGTGTAGTAGGTATCTGTCTTAACCTCTAGACCATGACCCACACTACATGCTAAAGCTGGCGGTAGCATAAACCATACTTCCATTATGATCAATTCGATAGAAAAAGTAGCATGATTAAGGATTTGTACTTTTTGAAAAGCATGCTTATATACCATAGCTGGGATTTGAACCCAGAACCAAGTGTGTAGTAGGTATCTGTCTTAACCTCTAGACCATGACCCACACTACATGCTAAAGCTGGCGGTAGCATAAACCATACTTCTATTATGATCAATTCGATAGAAAAAGTAGCATGATCAAGGATTTGTACTTTTTGAAAAGCATGCTTTTATACCATAGCTGGGATTTGAACCCAGAACCTAGTGTGTAGTAGGTACCTGTCTTAACCTCTAGACCATGACCCACACTACATGCTAAAGCTGGCGGTAGCATAAACCATACTTCCATTATGATCAATTCGATAGAAAAAGTAGCATGATTAAGGATTTGTACTTTTTGAAAAGCATGCTTATATACCATAGCTGGGATTTGAACCCAGAACCGAGTGTGTAGTAGGTATCTGTCTTAACCTCTAGTCCATGACCCACACTACATGCTAAAGCTGGCGGTAGCATAAACCATACTTCCATTATGATCAATTCGATAGAAAAAGTAGCATGATTAAGGATTTGTACTTTTTGAAAAGCATGCTTATATACCATAGCTGGGATTTGAACCCAGAACCTAGTGTGTAGTAGGTATCTGTCTTAACCTCTAGACCATGACCCACACTACGTGCTAAAGCTGGCGGTAGCATAAACCATACTTCCATTATGATCAATTCGATAGAAAAAGTAGCATGATTAAGGATTTGTACTTTTTGAAAAGCATGCTTATATACCATAGCTGGGATTTGAACCCAGAACCTAGTGTGTAGTAGGTATCTGTCTTAACCTCTAGACCATGACCCACACTACATGCTAAAGCTGGCGGTAGCATAAACCATACTTCCATTATGATCAATTCGATAGAAAAAGTAGCATGATTAAGGATTTGTACTTTTTGAAAAGCATGCTTATATACCATAGCTGGGATTTGAACCCAGGATCTAGTGTGTAGTAGGTATCTGTCTTAACCTCTAGACCATGACCCACACTACATGCTAAAGCTGGCGGTATCATAAACCATACTTCCATTATGATCAATTCGATAGAAAAAGTAGCATGATTAAGGGTTTGTACTTTTTGAAAAGCATGCTTATATACCATAGCTGGGATTTGAACCCAGGACCTAGTGTGTAGTAGGTATCTGTCTTAACCTCTAGACCATGACCCACACTACATGCTAAAGCTGGCGGTAGCATAAACCATACTTCCATTATGATCAATTCGATAGAAAAAGTAGCATGATTAAGGATTTGTACTTTTTGAAAAGCATGCTTATATACCATAGCTGGGATTTGAACCCAGGACCTAGTGTGTAGTAGGTATCTGTCTTAACCTCTAGGCCATGACCCACACTACATGCTAAAGCTGGCGGTAGCATAAACCATACTTCCATTATGATCAATTCGATAGAAAAAGTAGCATGATTAAGGATTTGTACTTTTTGAAAAGCATGCTTATATACCATAGCTGGGATTGGAACCCAGAACCTAGTGAGTAGGAGGTATCTGTCTCAACCTCTAGACCATGACCCACACTACATGCTAAAGCTGGCGGTAGCATAAACCATACTTCCATTATGATCAATTCGATAGAAAAAGTAGCATGATTAAGGATTTGTACTTTTTGAAAAGCATGCTTATATACCATAGCTGGGATTTGAACCCAGAACCTAGTGTGTAGTAGGTATCTGTCTTAACCTCTAGACCATGACCCACACTACATGCTAAAGCTGGCGGTAGCATAAACCATACTTCCATTATGATCAATTCGATAGAAAAAGTAGCATGATTAAGGATTTGTACTTTTTGAAAAGCATGCTTATATACCATAGCTGGGATTTGAACCCAGGACCTAGAGTGTAGAAGGTATCTGTCTTAACCTCTAGACCATGACCCACACTACATGCTAAAGCTGGCGGTAGCATAAACCATACTTCCATTATGATCAATTCGATAGAAAAAGTAGCATGATTAAGGATTTGTACTTTTTGAAAAGCATGCTTATATACCATAGCTGGGATTTGAACCCAGAACCTAGTGTGTAGTAGGTATCTGTCTTAACCTCTAGACCATGACCCACACTACATGCTAAAGCTGGCGGTAGCATAAACCATACTTCCATTATGATCAATTCGATAGAAAAAGTAGCATGATTAAGGATTTGTACTTTTTGAAAAGCATGCTTATATACCATAGCTGGGATTTGAACCCAGGATCTAGTGTGTAGTAGGTATCTGTCTTAACCTCTAGACCATGACCCACACTACATGCTAAAGCTGGCGGTAGCATAAACCATACTTCCATTATGATCAATTCGATAGAAAAAGTAGCATGATTAAGGATTTGTACTTTTTGAAAAGCATGCTTATATACCATAGCTGGGATTTGAACCCAGGACCTAGTGTGTAGTAGGTATCTGTCTTAACCTCTAGACCATGACCCACACTACATGCTAAATCTGCCGGTAGCATAAACCATACTTCCATTATGATCAATTCGATAGAAAAAGTAGCATGATTAAGGATTTGTACTTTTTGAAAAGCATGCTTATATACCATAGCTGGGATTTGAACCCAGGACCTAGTGTGTAGTAGGTATTTGTCTTAACCTCTAGACCATGACCCACAGTACATGCTAAAGCTGGCGGTATCATAAACCATACTTCCATTATGATCAATTCGATAGAAAAAGTAGCATGATTAAGGGTTTGTACTTTTTGAAAAGCATGCTTATATACCATAGCTGGGATTTGAACCCAGGACCTAGTGTGTAGTAGGTATCTGTCTTAACCTCTAGACCATGACCCACACTACATGCTAAAGCTGGCGGTAGCATAAACCATACTTCCATTATGATCAATTCGATAGAAAAAGTAGCATGATTAAGGATTTGTACTTTTTGAAAAGCATGCTTATATACCATAGCTGGGATTTGAACCCAGGACCTAGTGTGTAGTAGGTATCTGTCTTAACCTCTAGGCCATGACCCACACTACATGCTAAAGCTGGCGGTAGCATAAACCATACTTCCATTATGATCAATTCGATAGAAAAAGTAGCATGATTAAGGATTTGTACTTTTTGAAAAGCATGCTTATATACCATAGCTGGGATTGGAACCCAGAACCTAGTGAGTAGGAGGTATCTGTCTCAACCTCTAGACCATGACCCACACTACATGCTAAAGCTGGCGGTAGCATAAACCATACTTCCATTATGATCAATTCGATAGAAAAAGTAGCATGATTAAGGATTTGTACTTTTTGAAAAGCATGCTTATATACCATAGCTGGGATTTGAACCCAGAACCTAGTGTGTAGTAGGTATCTGTCTTAACCTCTAGACCATGACCCACACTACGTGCTAAAGCTGGCGGTAGCATAAACCATACTTCCATTATGATCAATTCGATAGAAAAAGTAGCATGATTAAGGATTTGTACTTTTTGAAAAGCATGCTTATATACCATAGCTGGGATTTGAACCCAGAACCTAGTGTGTAGTAGGTATCTGTCTTAACCTCTAGACCATGACCCACACTACATGCTAAAGCTGGCGGTAGCATAAACCATACTTCTATTATGATCAATTCGATAGAAAAAGTAGCATGATCAAGGATTTGTACTTTTTGAAAAGCATGCTTTTATACCATAGCTGGGATTTGAACCCAGAACCTAGTGTGTAGTAGGTACCTGTCTTAACCTCTAGACCATGACCCACACTACATGCTAAAGCTGGCGGTAGCATAAACCATACTTCCATTATGATCAATTCGATAGAAAAAGTAGCATGATTAAGGATTTGTACTTTTTGAAAAGCATGCTTATATACCATAGCTGGGATTTGAACCCAGAACCGAGTGTGTAGTAGGTATCTGTCTTAACCTCTAGTCCATGACCCACACTACATGCTAAAGCTGGCGGTAGCATAAACCATACTTCCATTATGATCAATTCGATAGAAAAAGTAGCATGATTAAGGATTTGTACTTTTTTAAAAGCATGCTTATATACCATAGCTGGGATTTGAACCCAGAACCTAGTGTGTAGTAGGTATCTGTCTTAACCTCTAGACCATGACCCACACTACGTGCTAAAGCTGGCGGTAGCATAAACCATACTTCCATTATGATCAATTCAATAGAAAAAGTAGCATGATTAAGGATTTGTACTTTTTGAAAAGCATGCTTATATACCATAGCTGGGATTTGAACCCAGAACCTAGTGTGTAGTAGGTATCTGTCTTAACCTCTAGACCATGACCCACACTACATGCTAAAGCTGGCGGTAGCATAAACCATACTTCCATTATGATCAATTCGATAGAAAAAGTAGCATGATTAAGGATTTGTACTTTTTGAAAAGCATGCTTATATACCATAGCTGGGATTTGAACCCAGGACCTAGTGTGTAGTAGGTATCTGTCTTATCCTCTAGACCATGACCCACACTACATGCTAAAGCTGGCGGTAGCATAAACCATACTTCCATTATGATCAATTCGATAGAAAAAGTAGCATGATTAAGGATTTGTACTTTTTGAAAAGCATGCTTATATACCATAGCTGGGATTTGAACCCAGGACCTAGTGTGTAGTAGGTATCTGTCTTAACCTCTAGACCATGACCCACACTACATGCTAAATCTGGCGGTAGCATAAACCATACTTCCATTATGATCAATTCGATAGAAAAAGTAGCATGATTAAGGATTTGTACTTTTTGAAAAGCATGCTTATATACCATAGCTGGGATTTGAACCCAGGCCCTAGTGTGTAGTAGGTATCTGTCTTAACCTCTAGACCATGACCCACACTACATGCTAAAGCTGGCGGTAGCATAAACCATACTTCCATTATGATCAATTCGATAGAAAAAGTAGCATGATTAAGGATTTGTACTTTTTGAAAAGCATGCTTATACACCATAGTTGGGATTTGAACCCAGGACCTAGTGTGTAGTAGGTATCTGTCTTAACCTCTAGACCATGACCCACACTACGTGCTAAAGCCGGCGGTAGCATAAACCATACTTCCATTATGATCAATTCGATAGAAAAAGTAGCATGATTAAGGATTTGTACTTTTTGAAAAGCATGCTTATATACCATAGCTGGGACTTGAACCCAGGACCTAGTGTGTAGTAGGTATCTGTCTTAACCTCTAGACCATGACCCACACTACATGCTAAAGCTGGCAGTAGCATAAACCATACTTCCATTATGAACAATTCGATAGAAAAAGTAGCATGATTAAGGATTTGTACTTTTTGAAAAGCATGCTTATATACCATAGCTGGGATTTGAACCCAGGCCCTAGTAGGTAGTAGGTATCTGTCTTAACCTCTAGACCATGACCCACACTACATGCTAAAGCTGGCGGTAGCATAAACCATACTTCCATTATGATCAATTCGATAGAAAAAGTAGCATGATTAAGGATTTGTACTTTTTGAAAAGCATGCTTATATACCATAGCTGGGATTTGAACCCAGGACCTAGTGTGTATTAGGTATCTGTCTTAACCTCTAGACCATGACCCACACTACATGCTAAAGCTGGCGGTAGCATAAACCATACTTCCATTATGATCAATTCGATAGAAAAAGTAGCATGATTAAGGATTTGTACTTTTTGAAAAGCATGCTTATATACCATAGCTGGGATTTGAACCCAGGACCTAGTGTGTAGTAGGTATTTGTCTTAACCTCTAGACCATGACCCACAGTACATGCTAAAGCTGGCGGTATCATAAACCATACTTCCATTATGATCAATTCGATAGAAAAAGTAGCATGATTAAGGGTTTGTACTTTTTGAAAAGCATGCTTATATACCATAGCTGGGATTTGAACACAGGACCTAGTGTGTAGTAGGTATCTGTCTTAACCTCTAGACCATGACCCACACTACATGCTAAAGCTGGCGGTAGCATAAACCATACTTCCATTATGATCAATTCGATAGAAAAAGTAGCATGATTAAGGATTTGTACTTTTTGAAAAGCATGCTTATATACTATAGCTGGGATTTGAACCCAGGACCTAGTGTGTAGTAGGTATCTGTCTTAACCTCTAGACCATGACCCACACTACATGCTATCGCTGGCGGTAGCATAAACCATACTTCCATTATGATCAATTCGATAGAAAAAGTAGCATGATTAAGGATTTGTACTTTTTGAAAAGCATGCTTATATACCATAGCTGGGATTTGAACCCAGGACCTAGTGTGTAGTAGGTATCTGTCTTAACCTCTAGACCATGACCCACACTACATGCTAAAGCTGGCGGTAGCATAAACCATACTTCCATTATGATCAATTCGATAGTAAAAGTAGCATGATTAAGGATTTGTACTTTTTGAAAAGCATGCTTATATACCATAGCTGGGATTTGAACCCAGGACCTAGTGTGTAGTAGGTATCTGTCTTAACCTCTAGACCATGACCCACACTACAAGCTAAAGCTGGCGGTAGCATAAACCATACTTCCATTATGATCAATTCGATAGAAAAAGTAGCATGATTAAGGATTTGTACTTTTTGAAAAGTATGCTTATATACCATAGCTGGGATTTGAACCCAGGACCTGGTGTGTAGTAGGTATCTGTCTTAACCTCTAGACCATGACCCACACTACATGCTAAAGCTGGCGGTAGCATAAACCATACTTCCATTATGATCAATTCGATAGAAAAAGTAGCATGATTAAGGATTTGTACTTTTTGAAAAGCATGCTTATATACCATAGCTGGGATTTGAACCCAGGACCTAGTGTGTAGTAGGTATCTGTTTTAACCTCTAGACCATGACCTACACTACATGCTAAAGCTGGCGGTAGCATAAACCATACTTCCATTATGATCAATTCGATAGAAAAAGTAGCATGATTAAGAATTTGTACTTTTTGAAAAGCATGCTTATATACCATAGCTGGGATTTGAACCCAGGACCTAGTGTGTAGTAGGTATCTGTCTTAACCTCTAGACCATGACCCACACTACATGCTAAAGCTGGCGGTAGCATAAACCATACTTCCATTATGATCAATTCGATAGAAAAAGTAGCATGATTAAGGATTTGTACTTTTTGAAAAGCATGCTTATATACCATAGCTGGGATTTGAACCCAGGACCTAGTGTGTAGTAGGTATCTGTCTTAACCTCTAGACCATGACCCACACTACATGCTAAAGCTGGCGGTAGCATAAACCATACTTCCATTATGATCAATTCGATAGAAAAAGTAGCATGATTACAGATTTTTACTTTTTGAAAAGCAAGCTATATACCATAGCTGGGATTTGAACCCAGGACCTAGTGTGTAGTAGGTATCTGTCTTAACCTCAAGACCATGACCCACACTACATGCTAAAGCTGGCGGTAGCATAAACCATACTTCCATTATGATCAATTCGATAGAAAAAGTAGCATGATTAAGGATTTGTACTTTTTGAAAAGCATGCTTGTTTACCATAGCTGGGATTTGAACCCAGGACCTAGTGTGTAGTAGGTATCTGTCTTAACCTCTAGACCATGACCCACACTACAGGCTTTAGCTGGCGGTAGCATAAACCATACTTCCATTATGATCAATTCGATAGAAAAAGTAGCATGATTAAGGATTTGTACTTTTTGAAAAGCATGCTTGTTTACCATAGCTGGGATTTGAACCCAGGACCTAGTGTGTAGTAGGTATCTGTCTTAACCTCTAGACCATGACCCACACTACATGCTAAAGCTGGCGGTAGCATAAACCATACTTCCATTATGATCAATTCGATAGAAAAAGTAGCATGATTAAGGATTTGTACTTTTTGAAAAGCATGCTTACATACCATAGCTGGGATTTGAACCCAGGACCTAGTGTGTAGTAGGTATCTGTCTTAACCTCTAGACCATGACCCACACTACATGCTAAAGCTGGCGGTAGCATAAACCATACTTCCATTATGATCAATTCGATAGAAAAAGTAGCATGATTAAGGATTTGTACTTTTTGAAAAGCATGCTTATATACCATAGCTGGGATTTGAACCCAGGACCTGGTGTGTAGTAGGTATCTGTCTTAACCTCTAGACCATGACCCACGCTACATGCTAAAGCTGGCGGTAGCATAAACCATACTTCCATTATGATCAATTCGATAGAAAAAGTAGCATGATTAAGGATTTGTACTTTTTGAAAAGCATGCTTATATACCATAGCTGGGATTTGAACCCAGGACCTAGAGTGTAGAAGGTATCTGTCTTAACCTCTAGACCATGACCCACACTACATGCTAAAGCTGCCGGTAGCATAAACCATACTTCCATTATGATCAATTCGATAGAAAAAGTAGCATGATTAAGGATTTGTACTTTTTGAAAAGCATGCTTATATACCATAGCTGGGATTTGAACCCAGGACCTAGTGTGTAGTAGGTATCTGTCTTAACCTCTAGACAATGACCCACACTACATGCTAAAACTGGCGGTAGCATAAACCATACTTCCATTATGATCAATTTGATAGAAAAAGTAGCATGATTAAGGATTTGTACTTTTTTGAAAAGCATGCTTATATACCATAGCTGGAATTTGAACCCAGGACCATGTGTGTAGTAGGTATCTGTCTTAACCTCTAGACCATGACCCACACTACATGCTCAAGCTGGCGGTAGCATAAACCATACTTCCATTATGATCAATTTGATAGAAAAAGTAGCATGATTAAGGATTTGTACTTTTTGAAAATCATGCTTATATACCATAGCTGGGATTTGAACCCAGGACCTAGTGTGTAGTAGGTATCTGTCTTAACCTCTAGGCCATGACCCACACTACATGCTAAAGCTGGCGGTAGCATAAACCATACTTCCATTATGATCAATTCGATAGAAAAAGTAGCATGATTAAGGATTTGTACTTTTTGAAAAGCATGCTTATATACCATAGCTGGGATTGGAACCCAGAACCTAGTGAGTAGGAGGTATCTGTCTCAACCTCTAGACCATGACCCACACTACATGCTAAAGCTGGCGGTAGCATAAACCATACTTCCATTATGATCAATTCGATAGAAAAAGTAGCATGATTAAGGATTTGTACTTTTTGAAAAGCATGCTTATATACCATAGCTGGGATTTGAACCCAGGACCTAGTGTGTAGTAGGTATCTGTCTTAACCTCTAGACCATGACCCACACTACATGCTAAAGCTGGCGGTAGCATAAACCATACTTCCATTATGATCAATTCGATAGAAAAAGTAGCATGATTAAGGATTTGTACTTTTTGAAAAGCATGCTTATATACCATAGCTGGGATTTGAACCCAGGACCTAGTGTGTAGTAGGTATCTGTCTTAACCTCTAGACCATGACCCACACTACATGCTGAAGCTGGCGGTAGCATAAACCATACTTCCATTATGATCAATTCGATAGTAAAAGTAGCATGATTAAGGATTTGTACTTTTTGAAAAGCATGCTTATATACCATAGCTGGGATTTGAACCCAGGACCTAGTGTGTAGTAGGTATCTGTCTTAACCTCTAGACCATGACCCACACTACAAGCTAAAGCTCGCGATAGCATAAACCATACTTCCATTATGATCAATTCGATAGAAAAAGTAGCATGATTAAGGATTTGTACTTTTTGAAAAGTATGCTTATATACCATAGCTGGGATTTGAACCCAGGACCTGGTGTGTAGTAGGTATCTGTCTTAACCTCTAGACCATGACCCACACTACATGCTAAAGCTGGCGGTAGCATAAACCATACTTCCATTATGATCAATTCGATAGAAAAAGTAGCATGATTAAGGATTTGTACTTTTTGAAAAGCATGCTTATATACCATAGCTGGGATTTGAACCCAGGACCTAGTGTGTAGTAGGTATCTGTCTTAACCTCTAGACCATGACCCGCACTACATGCTAAAGCTGGCGGTAGCATAAACCATACTTCCATTATGATCAATTCGATAGAAAAAGTAGCATGATTAAGAATTTGTACTTTTTGAAAAGCATGCTTATATACCATAGCTGGGATTTGAACCCAGGACCTAGTGTGTAGTAGGTATCTGTCTTAACCTCTAGACCATGACCCACACTACATGCTAAAGCTGGCGGTAGCATAAACCATACTTCCATTATGATCAATTCGATAGAAAAAGTAGCATGATTAAGGATTTGTACTTTTTGAAAAGCATGCTTATATACCATAGCTGGGATTTGAACCCAGGACCTAGTGTGTAGTAGGTATCTGTCTTAACCTCTAGACCATGACCCACACTACATGCTAAAGCTGGCGGTAGCATAAACCATACTTCCATTATGATCAATTCGATAGAAAAAGTAGCATGATTACGGATTTGTACTTTTTGAAAAGCAAGCTATATACCATAGCTGGGATTTGAACCCAGGACCTAGTGTGTAGTAGGTATCTGTCTTAACCTCAAGACCATGACCCACACTACATGCTAAAGCTGGCGGTAGCATAAACCATACTTCCATTATGATCAATTCGATAGAAAAAGTAGCATGATTAAGGATTTGTACTTTTTGAAAAGCATGCTTATATACCATAGCTGGGATTTGAACCCAGGACCTAGTGTGTAGTAGGTATCTGTCTTAACCTCTAGACCATGACCCACACTACATGCTAAAGCTGGCGGTAGCATAAACCATACTTCCATTATGATCAATTCGATAGAAAAAGTAGCATGATTACGGATTTGTACTTTTTGAAAAGCAAGCTATATACCATAGCTGGGATTTGAACCCAGGACCTAGTGTGTAGTAGGTATCTGTCTTAACCTCAAGACCATGACCCACACTACATGCTAAAGCTGGCGGTAGCATAAACCATACTTCCATTATGATCAATTCGATAGAAAAAGTAGCATGATTAAGGATTTGTACTTTTTGAAAAGCATGCTTGTTTACCATAGCTGGGATTTGAACCCAGGACCTAGTGTGTAGTAGGTATCTGTCTTAACCTCTAGACCATGACCCACACTACAGGCTTTAGCTGGCGGTAGCATAAACCATACTTCCATTATGATCAATTCGATAGAAAAAGTAGCATGATTAAGGATTTGTACTTTTTGAAAAGCATGCTTGTTCACCATAGCTGGGATTTGAACCCAGGACCTAGTGTGTAGTAGGTATCTGTCTTAACCTCTAGACCATGACCCACACTACGTGCTAAAGCCGGCGGTAGCATAAACCATACTTCCATTATGATCAATTCGATAGAAAAAGTAGCATGATTAAGGATTTGTACTTTTTGAAAAGCATGCTTATATACCATAGCTGGGATTTGAACCCAGGACCTAGAGTGTAGAAGGTATCTGTCTTAACCTCTAGACCATGACCCACACTACATGCTAAAGCTGCCGGTAGCATAAACCATACTTCCATTATGATCAATTCGATAGAAAAAGTAGCATGATTAAGGATTTGTACTTTTTGAAAAGCATGCTTATATACCATAGCTGGGATTTGAACCCAGGACCTAGTGTGTAGTAGGTATCTGTCTTAACCTCTAGACAATGACCCACACTACATGCTAAAACTGGCGGTAGCATAAACCATACTTCCATTATGATCAATTTGATAGAAAAAGTAGCATGATTAAGGATTTGTACTTTTTTGAAAAGCATGCTTATATACCATAGCTGGAATTTGAACCCAGGACCATGTGTGTAGTAGGTATCTGTCTTAACCTCTAGACCATGACCCACACTACATGCTCAAGCTGGCGGTAGCATAAACCATACTTCCATTATGATCAATTTGATAGAAAAAGTAGCATGATTAAGGATTTGTACTTTTTGAAAATCATGCTTATATACCATAGCTGGGATTTGAACCCAGGACCTAGTGTGTAGTAGGTATCTGTCTTAACCTCTAGGCCATGACCCACACTACATGCTAAAGCTGGCGGTAGCATAAACCATACTTCCATTATGATCAATTCGATAGAAAAAGTAGCATGATTAAGGATTTGTACTTTTTGAAAAGCATGCTTATATACCATAGCTGGGATTGGAACCCAGAACCTAGTGAGTAGGAGGTATCTGTCTCAACCTCTAGACCATGACCCACACTACATGCTAAAGCTGGCGGTAGCATAAACCATACTTCCATTATGATCAATTCGATAGAAAAAGTAGCATGATTAAGGATTTGTACTTTTTGAAAAGCATGCTTATATACCATAGCTGGGATTTGAACCCAGGACCTAGTGTGTAGTAGGTATCTGTCTTAACCTCTAGACCATGACCCACACTACATGCTAAAGCTGGCGGTAGCATAAACCATACTTCCATTATGATCAATTCGATAGAAAAAGTAGCATGATTAAGGATTTGTACTTTTTGAAAAGCATGCTTATATACCATAGCTGGGATTTGAACCCAGGACCTAGTGTGTAGTAGGTATCTGTCTTAACCTCTAGACCATGACCCACACTACATGCTGAAGCTGGCGGTAGCATAAACCATACTTCCATTATGATCAATTCGATAGTAAAAGTAGCATGATTAAGGATTTGTACTTTTTGAAAAGCATGCTTATATACCATAGCTGGGATTTGAACCCAGGACCTAGTGTGTAGTAGGTATCTGTCTTAACCTCTAGACCATGACCCACACTACAAGCTAAAGCTCGCGATAGCATAAACCATACTTCCATTATGATCAATTCGATAGAAAAAGTAGCATGATTAAGGATTTGTACTTTTTGAAAAGTATGCTTATATACCATAGCTGGGATTTGAACCCAGGACCTGGTGTGTAGTAGGTATCTGTCTTAACCTCTAGACCATGACCCACACTACATGCTAAAGCTGGCGGTAGCATAAACCATACTTCCATTATGATCAATTCGATAGAAAAAGTAGCATGATTAAGGATTTGTACTTTTTGAAAAGCATGCTTATATACCATAGCTGGGATTTGAACCCAGGACCTAGTGTGTAGTAGGTATCTGTCTTAACCTCTAGGCCATGACCCACACTACATGCTAAAGCTGGCGGTAGCATAAACCATACTTCCATTATGATCAATTCGATAGAAAAAGTAGCATGATTAAGAATTTGTACTTTTTGAAAAGCATGCTTATATACCATAGCTGGGATTTGAACCCAGGACCTAGTGTGTAGTAGGTATCTGTCTTAACCTCTAGACCATGACCCACACTACATGCTAAAGCTGGCGGTAGCATAAACCATACTTCCATTATGATCAATTCGATAGAAAAAGTAGCATGATTAAGGATTTGTACTTTTTGAAAAGCATGCTTATATACCATAGCTGGGATTTGAACCCAGGACCTAGTGTGTAGTAGGTATCTGTCTTAACCTCTAGACCATGACCCACACTACATGCTAAAGCTGGCGGTAGCATAAACCATACTTCCATTATGATCAATTCGATAGAAAAAGTAGCATGATTACGGATTTGTACTTTTTGAAAAGCAAGCTATATACCATAGCTGGGATTTGAACCCAGGACCTAGTGTGTAGTAGGTATCTGTCTTAACCTCAAGACCATGACCCACACTACATGCTAAAGCTGGCGGTAGCATAAACCATACTTCCATTATGATCAATTCGATAGAAAAAGTAGCATGATTAAGGATTTGTACTTTTTGAAAAGCATGCTTGTTTACCATAGCTGGGATTTGAACCCAGGACCTAGTGTGTAGTAGGTATCTGTCTTAACCTCTAGACCATGACCCACACTACAGGCTTTAGCTGGCGGTAGCATAAACCATACTTCCATTATGATCAATTCGATAGAAAAAGTAGCATGATTAAGGATTTGTACTTTTTGAAAAGCATGCTTGTTCACCATAGCTGGGATTTGAACCCAGGACCTAGTGTGTAGTAGGTATCTGTCTTAACCTCTAGACCATGACCCACACTACATGCTAAAGCTGGCGGTAGCATAAACCATACTTCCATTATGATCAATTCGATAGAAAAAGTAGCATGATTAAGGATTTGTACTTTTTGAAAAGCATGCTTACATACCATAGCTGGGATTTGAACCCAGGACCTAGTGTGTAGTAGGTATCTGTCTTAACCTCTAGACCATGACCCACACTACATGCTAAAGCTGGCGGTAGCATAAACCATACTTCCATTATGATCAATTCGATAGAAAAAGTAGCATGATTAAGGATTTGTACTTTTTGAAAAGCATGCTTATATACCATAGCTGGGATTTGAACCCAGGACCTGGTGTGTAGTAGGTATCTGTCTTAACCTCTAGACCATGACCCACGCTACATGCTAAAGCTGGCGGTAGCATAAACCATACTTCCATTATGATCAATTCGATAGAAAAAGTAGCATGATTAAGGATTTGTACTTTTTGAAAAGCATGCTTATATACCATAGCTGGGATTTGAACCCAGGACCTAGAGTGTAGAAGGTATCTGTCTTAACCTCTAGACCATGACCCACACTACATGCTAAAGCTGCCGGTAGCATAAACCATACTTCCATTATGATCAATTCGATAGAAAAAGTAGCATGATTAAGGATTTGTACTTTTTGAAAAGCATGCTTATATACCATAGCTGGGATTTGAACCCAGGACCTAGTGTGTAGTAGGTATCTGTCTTAACCTCTAGACAATGACCCACACTACATGCTAAAGCTGGCGGTAGCATAAACCATACTTCCATTATAATCAATTTGATAGAAAAAGTAGCATGATTAAGGATTTGTACTTTTTTGAAAAGCATGCTTATATACCATAGCTGGAATTTGAACCCAGGACCTAGTGTGTAGTAGGTATCTGTCTTAACCTCTAGACCATGACCCACACTACATGCTCAAGCTGGCGGTAGCATAAACCATACTTCCATTATGATCAATTTGATAGAAAAAGTAGCATGATTAAGGATTTGTACTTTTTGAAAATCATGCTTATATACCATAGCTGGGATTTGAACCCAGGACCTAGTGTGTAGTAGGTATCTGTCTTAACCTCTAGGCCATGACCCACACTACATGCTAAAGCTGGCGGTAGCATAAACCATACTTCCATTATGATCAATTCGATAGAAAAAGTAGCATGATTAAGGATTTGTACTTTTTGAAAAGCATGCTTATATACCATAGCTGGGATTGGAACCCAGAACCTAGTGAGTAGGAGGTATCTGTCTCAACCTCTAGACCATGACCCACACTACATGCTAAAGCTGGCGGTAGCATAAACCATACTTCCATTATGATCAATTCGATAGAAAAAGTAGCATGATTAAGGATTTGTACTTTTTGAAAAGCATGCTTATATACCATAGCTGGGATTTGAACCCAGAACCTAGTGTGTAGTAGGTATCTGTCTTAACCTCTAGACCATGACCCACACTACGTGCTAAAGCTGGCGGTAGCATAAACCATACTTCCATTATGATCAATTCGATAGAAAAAGTAGCATGATTAAGGATTTGTACTTTTTGAAAAGCATGCTTATATACCATAGCTGGGATTTGAACCCAGAACCTAGTGTGTAGTAGGTATCTGTCTTAACCTCTAGACCATGACCCACACTACATGCTAAAGCTGGCGGTAGCATAAACCATACTTCTATTATGATCAATTCGATAGAAAAAGTAGCATGATCAAGGATTTGTACTTTTTGAAAAGCATGCTTTTATACCATAGCTGGGATTTGAACCCAGAACCTAGTGTGTAGTAGGTACCTGTCTTAACCTCTAGACCATGACCCACACTACATGCTAAAGCTGGCGGTAGCATAAACCATACTTCCATTATGATCAATTCGATAGAAAAAGTAGCATGATTAAGGATTTGTACTTTTTGAAAAGCATGCTTATATACCATAGCTGGGATTTGAACCCAGAACCGAGTGTGTAGTAGGTATCTGTCTTAACCTCTAGTCCATGACCCACACTACATGCTAAAGCTGGCGGTAGCATAAACCATACTTCCATTATGATCAATTCGATAGAAAAAGTAGCATGATTAAGGATTTGTACTTTTTGAAAAGCATGCTTATACACCATAGCTGGGATTTGAACCCAGAACCTAGTGTGTAGTAGGTATCTGTCTTAACCTCTAGACCATGACCCACACTACGTGCTAAAGCTGGCGGTAGCATAAACCATACTTCCATTATGATCAATTCGATAGAAAAAGTAGCATGATTAAGGATTTGTACTTTTTGAAAAGCATGCTTATATACCATAGCTGGGATTTGAACCCAGAACCTAGTGTGTAGTAGGTATCTGTCTTAACCTCTAGACCATGACCCACACTACATGCTAAAGCTGGCGGTAGCATAAACCATACTTCCATTATGATCAATTCGATAGAAAAAGTAGCATGATTAAGGATTTGTACTTTTTGAAAAGCATGCTTATATACCATAGCTGGGATTTGAACCCAGGACCTAGTGTGTAGTAGGTATCTGTCTTAACCTCTAGACCATGACCCACACTACATGCTAAATCTGGCGGTAGCATAAACCATACTTCCATTATGATCAATTCGATAGAAAAAGTAGCATGATTAAGGATTTGTACTTTTTGAAAAGCATGCTTATATACCATAGCTGGGATTTGAACCCAGGCCCTAGTGTGTAGTAGGTATCTGTCTTAACCTCTAGACCATGACCCACACTAC
The DNA here is from genome assembly GCF_040937935.1 of Hyperolius riggenbachi. Lineage (NCBI taxonomy): Eukaryota > Metazoa > Chordata > Amphibia > Anura > Hyperoliidae > Hyperolius > Hyperolius riggenbachi. The sequence goes on from NC_090646.1 coordinate 167,629,297, forward strand.
ATGCTAAAGCTGGCGGTAGCATAAACCATACTTCCATTATGATCAATTCGATAGAAAAAGTAGCATGATTAAGGATTTGTACTTTTTGAAAAGCATGCTTATACACCATAGCTGGGATTTGAACCCAGGACCTAGTGTGTAGTAGGTATCTGTCTTAACCTCTAGACCATGACCCACACTACGTGCTAAAGCCGGCGGTAGCATAAACCATACTTCCATTATGATCAATTCGATAGAAAAAGTAGCATGATTAAGGATTTGTACTTTTTGAAAAGCATGCTTATATACCATAGCTGGGACTTGAACCCAGGACCTAGTGTGTAGTAGGTATCTGTCTTAACCTCTAGACCATGACCCACACTACGTGCTAAAGCTGGCGGTAGCATAAACCATACTTCCATTATGATCAATTCGATAGAAAAAGTAGCATGATTAAGGATTTGTACTTTTTGAAAAGCATGCTTATATACCATAGCTGGGATTTGAACCCAGGACCTAGTAGGTAGTAGGTATCTGTCTTAACCTCTAGACCATGACCCACACTACATGCTAAAGCTGGCGGTAGCATAAACCATACTTCTATTATGATCAATTCGATAGAAAAAGTAGCATGATTAAGGATTTGTACTTTTTGAAAAGCATGCTTATATACCATAGCTGGGATTTGAACCCAGGACCTAGTGTGTATTAGGTATCTGTCTTAACCTCTAGACCATGACCCACACTACATGCTAAAGCTGGCGGTATCATAAACCATACTTCCATTATGATCAATTCGATAGAAAAAGTAGCATGATTAAGGGTTTGTACTTTTTGAAAAGCATGCTTATATACCATAGCTGGGATTTGAACCCAGGACCTAGTGTGTAGTAGGTATCTGTCTTAACCTCTAGACCATGACCCACACTACATGCTAAAGCTGGCGGTAGCATAAACCATACTTCCATTATGATCAATTCGATAGAAAAAGTAGCATGATTAAGGATTTGTACTTTTTGAAAAGCATGCTTATATACCATAGCTGGGATTTGAACCCAGGACCTAGTGTGTAGTAGGTATCTGTCTTAACCTCTAGACCATGACCCACACTACATGCTATAGCTGGCGGTAGCATAAACCATACTTCCATTATGATCAATTCGATAGAAAAAGTAGCATGATTAAGGATTTGTACTTTTTGAAAAGCATGCTTATATACCATAGCTGGGATTTGAACCCAGGACCTAGTGTGTAGTAGGTATCTGTCTTAACCTCTAGACCATGACCCACACTACATGCTAAAGCTGGCGGTAGCATAAACCATACTTCCATTATGATCAATTCGATAGTAAAAGTAGCATGATTAAGGATTTGTACTTTTTGAAAAGCATGCTTATATACCATAGCTGGGATTTGAACCCAGGACCTAGTGTGTAGTAGGTATCTGTCTTAACCTCTAGACCATGACCCACACTACATGCTAAAGCTGGCGGTAGCATAAACCATACTTCCATTATGATCAATTCGATAGAAAAAGTAGCATGATTAAGGATTTGTACTTTTTGAAAAGTATGCTTATATACCATAGCTGGGATTTGAACCCAGGACCTGGTGTGTAGTAGGTATCTGTCTTAACCTCTAGACCATGACCCACACTACATGCTAAAGCTGGCGGTAGCATAAACCATACTTCCATTATGATCAATTCGATAGAAAAAGTAGCATGATTAAGGATTTGTACTTTTTGAAAAGCATGCTTATATACCATAGCTGGGATTTGAACCCAGGACCTAGTGTGTAGTAGGTATCTGTCTTAACCTCTAGACCATGACCCACACTACATGCTAAAGCTGGCGGTAGCATAAACCATACTTCCATTATGATCAATTCGATAGAAAAAGTAGCATGATTAAGAATTTGTACTTTTTGAAAAGCATGCTTATATACCATAGCTGGGATTTGAACCCAGGACCTAGTGTGTAGTAGGTATCTGTCTTAACCTGTAGACCATGACCCACACTACATGCTAAAGCTGGCGGTAGCATAAACCATACTTCCATTATGATCAATTCGATAGAAAAAGTAGCATTATTAAGGATTTGTACTTTTTGAAAAGCATGCTTATATACCATAGCTGGGATTTGAACCCAGGACCTAGTGTGTAGTAGGTATCTGTCTTAACCTCTAGACCATGACCCACACTACATGCTAAAGCTGGCGGTAGCATAAACCATACTTCCATTATGATCAATTCGATAGAAAAAGTAGCATGATTACGGATTTGTACTTTTTGAAAAGCAAGCTATATACCATAGCTGGGATTTGAACCCAGGACCTAGTGTGTAGTAGGTATCTGTCTTAACCTCAAGTCCATGACCCACACTACATGCTAAAGCTGGCGGTAGCATAAACCATACTTCCATTATGATCAATTCGATAGAAAAAGTAGCATGATTAAGGATTTGTACTTTTTGAAAAGCATGCTTGTTTACCATAGCTGGGATTTGAACCCAGGACCTAGTGTGTAGTAGGTATCTGTCTTAACCTATAGACCATGACCCACACTACAGGCTTTAGCTGGCGGTAGCATAAACCATACTTCCATTATGATCAATTCGATAGAAAAAGTAGCGTGATTAAGGATTTGTACTTTTTGAAAAGCATGCTTATATACCATAGCTGGGATTTGAACCCAAGACCTAGTGTGTAGTAGGTATCTGTCTTAACCTCTAGACCATGACCCACACTACATGCTAAAGCTGGCGGTAGCATAAACCATACTTCCATTATGATCAATTCGATAGAAAAAGTAGCATGATTAAGGATTTGTACTTTTTGAAAAGCATGCTTACATACCATAGCTGGGATTTGAACCCAGGACCTAGTGTGTAGTAGGTATCTGTCTTAACCTCTAGACCATGACCCACACTACATGCTAAAGCTGGCGGTAGCATAAACCATACTTCCATTATGATCAATTCGATAGAAAAAGTAGCATGATTAAGGATTTGTACTTTTTGAAAAGCATGCTTATATACCATAGCTGGGATTTGAACCCAGGACCTGGTGTGTAGTAGGTATCTGTCTTAACCTCTAGACCATGACCCACGCTACATGCTAAAGCTGGCGGTAGCATAAACCATACTTCCATTATGATCAATTCGATAGAAAAAGTAGCATGATTAAGGATTTGTACTTTTTGAAAAGCATGCTTATATACCATAGCTGGGATTTGAACCCAGGACCTAGTGTGTAGAAGGTATCTGTCTTAACCTCTAGACCATGACCCACACTACATGCTAAAGCTGGCGGTAGCATAAACCATACTTCCATTATGATCAATTCGATAGAAAAAGTAGCATGATTAAGGATTTGTACTTTTTGAAAAGCATGCTTATATACCATAGCTGGGATTTGAACCCAGGACCTAGTGTGTAGTAGGTATCTGTCTTAACCTCTAGACCATGACCCACACTACATGCTAAAGCTGGCGGTAGCATAAACCATACTTCCATTATGATCAATTCGATAGAAAAAGTAGCATGATTAAGGATTTGTACTTTTTGAAAAGCATGCTTGTTTACCATAGCTGGGATTTGAACCCAGGACCTAGTGTGTAGTAGGTATCTGTCTTAACCTCTAGACCATGACCCACACTACAGGCTTTAGCTGGCGGTAGCATAAACCATACTTCCATTATGATCAATTCGATAGAAAAAGTAGCATGATTAAGGATTTGTACTTTTTGAAAAGCATGCTTATATACCATAGCTGGGATTTGAACCCAAGACCTAGTGTGTAGTAGGTATCTGTCTTAACCTCTAGACCATGACCCACACTACATGCTAAAGCTGGCGGTAGCATAAACCATACTTCCATTATGATCAATTCGATAGAAAAAGTAGCATGATTAAGGATTTGTACTTTTTGAAAAGCATGCTTACATACCATAGCTGGGATTTGAACCCAGAACCTAGTGTGTAGTAGGTATCTGTCTTAACCTCTAGACCATGACCCACACTACATGCTAAAGCTGGCGGTAGCATAAACCATACTTCCATTATGATCAATTCGATAGAAAAAGTAGCATGATTAAGGATTTGTACTTTTTGAAAAGCATGCTTATATACCATAGCTGGGATTTGAACCCAGGACCTGGTGTGTAGTAGGTATCTGTCTTAACCTCTAGACCATGACCCACGCTACATGCTAAAGCTGGCGGTAGCATAAACCATACTTCCATTATGATCAATTCGATAGAAAAAGTAGCATGATTAAGGATTTGTACTTTTTGAAAAGCATGCTTATATACCATAGCTGGGATTTGAACCCAGGACCTAGTGTGTAGTAGGTATCTGTCTTAACCTCTAGACCATGACCCACACTACATGCTAAAGCTGGCGGTAGCATAAACCATACTTCCATTATGATCAATTCGATAGAAAAAGTAGCATGATTAAGGATTTGTACTTTTTGAAAAGCATGCTTATATACCATAGCTGGGATTTGAACCCAGGACCTAGTGTGTAGTAGGTATCTGTCTTAACCTCTAGACCATGACCCACACTACATGCTAAAGCTGGCGGTAGCATAAACCATACTTCCATTATGATCAATTCGATAGAAAAAGTAGCATGATTAAGGATTTGTACTTTTTGAAAAGCATGCTACATACCATAGCTGGGATTTGCACCCAGGACCTAGTGTGTAGTAGGTATCTGTCTTAACCTCAAGACCATGACCCACACTACATGCTAAAGCTGGCGGTAGCATAAACCATACTTCCATTATGATCAATTCGATAGAAAAAGTAGCGTGATTAAGGATTTGTACTTTTTGAAAAGCATGCTTATTTACCATAGCTGGGATATGAACCCAGGACCTAGTGTGCAGTAGGTATCTGTCTTACCCTCTAGACCATGACCCACACTACATGCTATAGCTGGCGGTAGCATAAACCATACTTCCATTATGATCAATTCGATAGAAAAAGTAGCATGATTAAGGATTTGTACTTTTTGAAAAGCATGCTTATATACCATAGCTGGGATTTGAACCAAGGACCTAGTGTGTAGTAGGTATCTGTCTTAACCTCTAGACCATGACCCACACTACAGGCTAAAGCTGGTGGTAGCATAAACCATACTTCCATTATGATCAATTCGATAGAAAAAGTAGCTTGATTAAGGATTTGTACTTTTTGAAAAGCATGCTTATATACCATAGCTGGGATTTGAACCCAGAACCTAGTGTGTAGTAGGTATCTGTCTTAACCTCTAGACCATGACCCACACTACATGCTAAAGCTGGCGGTAGCATAAACCATACTTCCATTATGATCAATTCGATAGAAAAAGTAGCATGATTAAGGATTTGTACTTTTTGAAAAGCATGCTTATACACCATAGCTGGGATTTGAACCCAGGACCTAGTGTGTAGTGGGTATCTGTCTTACCCTAGTCTAGACCATCAACCACACTCAGGGCCAGGCTTTAGCATGTAGTGTGGTCAGAGGTGGGACAAGGTCCTTCAGCACCCAAGGCTGAGACAGCAAAGTGCGCCCCCCCATCCCTCCCACCCCAGCTGTCAAAGTGCGCCCCCCCATCCCTTCCCCCCCCAACACCTTAATCTCTACTTATCTGGCTTGCAGTCGCTGCCATGTATCACCTTTTCTTATTTCTTTCTGCTTCAAACACAATTGGGAATGACAGCTGAATGAATTGTGCACCCCCTCCTACTACACACTACTACACACTAGGTCCTGGGTTCAAATCCCAGCTATGGTATATAAGCTGTTTTGAAAATCTGCAATTCCCTACTGCATGATATGGATGGATGAGGAGGAAGGAGGAAGGAGAGAGAGAGAGATTAAAATTTTTCCGACGGAATTCCGTGGAACTGCCCTGGTATACCGTCGGAATGGAACGGTAACGGAATTTCTATATGACGGAATGCGGAATTGTGCCGGAAGCGGAAATGGGCTATTCCGACCATGCCTGCTCCCTGTGGTGGTTGGGACAGGGGCTTGGGTGCGGCTGGTGGTGGTACTGGCAGATGCTGCTGCTGCTGCTGAGCCTGAGACACCAGCAGGCTGTGGGACCTGCCTACTGCTGCCAATGCTTGCAATGATGCGCCTCCTTGCAAGGCCCACAAGCGCATCCTCCTCCTCAGAGCTGCTGATGATGACATCCCCAGGTGCCGGTGGTGGCGGCACCCAGTCTTTGTCTGTCACCACGTCATCATCATCATCATCATCCTCCCCCTCCTGAAACATGTCCTGCTGGGATAATGACCCCCCAAACTCCTCTCCTGATGCATGGATGGGCTGCTTGACTGTCGCCACAGTCTTGCTGTCCAATCCCTCCTCCCCCAAAGTGCCCATCAGCATCTCCTCCTCAAGATCGCCAACAACAGCAGACAATTTACTCATGATGCCTGGGGTCAAAAGACTGCTGAATGACAGGTCGGCGACTGACGGTGAACTGGCCTCCTCCCCAGGCCCTGCTGGGCGGCTGCTGCGAACAGGGGTGGTGGTGGTGGTGGTGAGGGTGGAGGCCTCGGATGCAGAGCTGATGGCGGGCTGCTCATCCTCCGTCATCAGTTGCACCACAGTGTCTGCATCCTTTTTCTCAATGGGACATTTCCGACCCGGCTGGAGGAAAATAGGAGCAGGTACTACACGCTGCTGCTGCTGCAGCTGTGTCTCTGCAGCGTGAGTTGCTCCTGCTGGGCGGCGCCCAAGGCGTCCACGGCCAGTGGCTATAGGAGGAATGTTAGCCACTGACGCAGCTGCTGCTGCTGCGGAACTGTGCATGGTGGCGCGGCCGCGGCTTGCCACAATGCTGCTCCCTCTCCTCTTGATTCCCTTGCTGCCCTTCCCCTTGCCCAAACCGCGCTGGCTGCCACTTCCAGACATCTTTGATGTTTTGGGCGTAAACAAAAAAGTTTTTTAAAAGGGCGGGTGAAAAAGTGGGGTACTTTAATGGAGTGGGTTGGTGGGTGAGGTGACACTAATCACTAAGTGATTAGATCGCTAAGTGATTACTAGTACAGTACTAATACAAAATACAATAATTCAGTAATCAGTATAAGTGTGAACAGTGAGCAGTGAGTGTGTCCCCTAGTACACTAACTAGAAAATACAATAATCAGTAGTAATCAAATTAAGTAGAAGGAAATAGAGTGTGTGTGTGTGTACTGAGTGCACGCACACACACACGCAGGAGCTAGCCTATGAACAGTGACTGAGTGTCCCTAATAGTAAGTAGTAAGTAAGTGTACAACTAGAAATTACAATAATCAGTAGTAATCAGAAGGAAATAGAGTGTGTGTACTGACAGTGCACGCACACACACACGCAGCGCAGGAGCTAGCCTATGAACAGTGACTGAGTGTCCCTAGTAGTAAGTAGTTACTAGTAAGTACAACTAGAAATTACAATAATCAATAGTAATCAGAAGGAAATAGAGTGTGTGTACTGTACAGACAGTGCACGCACACACACACGCAGGAGCTAGCCTATGAACAGTGACTGAGTGTCCCTAGTAGTAAGTAGTAGTAAGTAAGTGTACAACTAGAAATTACAATAATCAATAGTAATCAGAAGGAAATAGAGTGTGTGTACTGAGTGCACGCACACACACACGCAGGAGCTAGCCTATGAACAGTGACTGAGTGTCCCTAGTACTAGTAAGTAGTAAGTAAGTGTACAACTAGAAATTACAATAATCAGTAGTAATCAGAAGGAAATAGAGTGTGTGTACTGACAGTGCACGCGCACACACACGCAGCGCAGGAGCTAGCCTATGAACAGTGACTGAGTGTCCCTAGTAGTAAGTAGTTAGTAATTCTAAAAGAAAGGAAGCGCTCTATAGTGCATTACCCAAGGATATGTTTTAATTGCAAATTAAAATTATACTCACAAGATGTGAATGATAATATCGCTCATCAGCGGTACAGTCCACCGCTACACTCTCAGGCAGATGGGCAACAACACGCTGTGGCCGGCAGCGCATTCTCCGATACTCGGGGAAGCCGTCTCGTGGTGGGAGTGGGCGTGACTGTGGATTCAGAAGGAAATAGAGTGTGTGTACTGTGCACGCACACACGCAGGAGCTATGAACAAACAGTGACAGTGAGTGTCCTAGTACAGTTACTACAAAATACAATCACTCAGTAGTAAAGGTAGGACAGCAGCAACACTGGTATAATAAACTAACAGAGGACAGTCACAGGAGGACAGCTGCCCACACAGGCAAGGCCCTGAGGCCTAAAGCAGTGTAAGCTTGCCTGCAGCAGCTGTGTCTGTCTCTATGCAACACACAAACTACTAACTAAAATACAATGTCTATCTAACTAACAACAATATAGGTGTGTATAGGAGGTGTATGTGAGCAAAAACGCTAGGTAGTTGACCACAATAAAGCTCTTGCTAAGCCAAATCACAAAGGAGCAGATCTCTCTCTGTACAAAGTCAGGCAAGGACGGAAAAACGGAACATGGCGGCCGCTATTTATAGGGTAGGGGCTGGCCAGGGTCCCCCTCTGTGATTGGCTGCCGTCAGAGGGCCTGGGAGCCCTCTGATTGGCTCTAAGGACATCAATCTGGGCTATGACGCTATTCGAGCTCGGTATTCGAGCTCGAATAGCGCTGTTAGCTCGAATAGCTCGAATAGTGAATGGGCTATTCGAGTTCACTCGAATAGCCCATTCGAGTAGCTGCAGCTATTCGAGCTTGGTATTCGAGCTCGAATAGCTGAAAAAAGAGCTCGAATATTTGAGCTACTCGAATATTCGAGCTCTGCTGAGCACCACTGCCCAGTACCTCTACAACTACAGTAGAAGGACACACTCTGGGGGGATGGGGATGTTCTGGCCCAACAACTGGACACTCATGCGAAATGCATGCAGGCTCATGCGCCCATTTAAGGAGGTGACCAACCTGGTGAGTCGCAGCGAAGGCACCATCAGCGACTTGATCCCGTACTCTTACTTCCTGGAGCTTGCCGTGCGTAGAGTGGTGGATCAATCTGTGGAGGAGCGTGAGCAGGAACAGTTACAGGAGGAAGCGTTGTGGGATCAATTCTCATCAGAACCAGATGTTTTCTCAACACCTGCGGCAGCACAGAGGGGGGAGGAGGAGGAAGAGTTGTGTGGGGAAGAGGAGTCAGACTTGGATGATGAGGAAGGCGTTTCTTTGAAGGAGGAGGAGGACGGCGGCGGCAGAAGAACAACCGTCACAGAGGGCTTGTGCTGCTCAACGTTCCCGTGTTATTGTACGTGGATCACAGAAAGGTGAAGTTCCGCTCATTGCTCCAAATGTATCAAAATCTTTATTAAATACAGGTTACATAGCTTGAAGATTCGCTAACATGTTTCGGACACACTCTGGTCCTTAATCATAGCATGAATCTGAATTAAAACATGGAGTTTAAATACCTACTACCACACCCTTGCCTCACCCAATCAAATCTAGGGGAACGCCCACAGGAGGTCCACTCTATTGAGGGGAGGTCATAATGCTTAAAAACAATGATTAAAGAAAGGGCACTTCATACAATCGAGGAAAAAGGGGTTATTGTACGTGGCTGGGGGAGGAGGAGGACTTACCCAACATCACTGAGGAAGAGCAAGAGGAGATGGATAGTACGTCTGGATCCAACTTTGTGCAGATGGCATCTTTCATGCTGTCCAGCCTGTTGAGGGACCCCCGTATAAAAAAACTCAAGGGGAATGACAATTACTGGGTGGCCACTCTACTAGACCCTCGGTATAGGCACAAAGTGGCGGAGATGTTTCCAAATCACCAGAAGGCAGAAAGGATGCAGCACTTGCAGAACAAGCTGGCAACTATGCTTTGCAATGCATTTAAGGGTGATGTCACAGCACAACGCAATAAAGATACCACTGCCAGTAATCCTTCTCCGGTGTCCACGCAGTCAAGGACAGGACACTCCAGCGATCTCATGGTGATGTCGGACATGCGGACATCCTTTAGTCCAACGTCTGGCCTTAGCCCTTCTGGATCCACCCTCCACCAATGCCTGGACCAGCAGGTAGTCAACTACCTGGCCTTAAGTGTGGATGTAGACACTGTGAGCAGCGATGAACCCTTGGACTACTGGGTGCGCAGGCTTGACCTGTGGCCAGAGCTGTCACAATTTGCCATCCAACTTCGGTCTTGCCTTGCTTCAAGCGTCCTGTCAGAAAGGACCTTCAGTGCAGCTGGAGGCATTGTCACTGAGAAGAGAAGTCGCCTAAGTCACAAAAGTGTTCAGTACCTCACCTTTGTCAAAATCAATGAGGCATGGATCCCGGAGTGCTACTGCCCACCCGAAGACTAAGTCAGTCCCCACACACAGCATCTCTGCCTGCATGCCCTGTGACTACCTGCCCCAAGACTAAGTCGCTCCCCACAAAGCACCTCTGCCCACAGGCCACTTGACTGCCTTCTCTGCCACCACCAACAGGGTCCAAGACTCCAGGTGGAATCCTGAATTTTTAAGGCCACTGCTAGCAGCGGCCGCTATACTACCTTTCCTGGTGTGCAGTAGCAGTGTCAGGGAGACTTGCCTAAGGTCTCCTACTGAATAGGTGCTGGATTACTGAACAGGCAGAGCCGAGATTCGAACCCAGGTCTCCTGTGTCAGAGGCAGAGCCCTTAACCATTACACCATCAAGCCACTCCCATACACATGCAAGATGTTTTAAAGCACTTTAGGCCTGCAATTTAGCATTCACTGTGATTTCTGCCCTTAAAACGCTGCTTTGTGTCAAATCCAGATTTTTCCCCGGGACTTTTGGCGTCTATCCCACTCATCCATACAAAAACTCAGATGTTAGACCCCTTGAAACATCTTTTCCATCACTTTTTTGGGCCAGCATAAGTGTTTCTAGTTTTCAAAGTTTACCTCCCCATTGAAGTCTATTGTGGTTCGCAAAAGTTCGCGTGAACCGAACTTTTGCGGAAGCTCGCGGACTGAAAATCGGAGGTTCGGGCCATCTCTAGTACTGACCCTAGCCAGGTTTCGAAACCTGGTCTCCCATGTCAAAAATGCTACCTGTATCATATCTTCCATCCATTTTCCCTGCAATACTAAATTAAATTCTGCATTATTCCTTGAAATACCAAATTAAATGAAACACTGCATAAGGTAAAAATCTTTGTGAATTGTCATGCAGTTTTTCAATAAATAACCAAAATATTACTGCATGTGTGAATGTGATAAAAATGTCTACAATACCACATGAGGTTAAATACATGAACATTCATTTTTTTGCCAAACGTGTCTTAGTAACACCAGCAGGCACAGAACCTAACAAACAATGACTATAAAATAAGACTATATAAATTAAGTTTGTGTGATATGTATACCAGTAATAAATACCACATACACCTAAATAGATGCACAATACATTAGACATACTCAACATTGCCTACTTACGGTTTTATATGGCTTTATGTGTATACTGTTATATGACTAAAACTATATGATAAATTACATCATGCTATTTAAAGTTAAATCACACTATGCTATACCCTGTGTATACTTATGTACTACTCACTATGTCATCTACCCCTGTGTATTACTAGCTGAATACCCGTACAGCTGAATTCCCAATGCTGTTTCAGAAAATAAAAAAAAGATTGTTATTTAAGAAGTTTAAGTATTTTAACTAATACAAGTTACTAGTCCAGAGGTTAACGATGTGTCTCTTTGCTATTGAGTGAGAAGGAGGGATGATACATGGTGCATGTCAGAATTGTGGGCAGGAAGAGTAGTAGCACAATGTGCTCAGGGTCACCTGTACATACATTATTTACTTGACTGAGGTTGTCCTTATTTGGCCCTTATGGTCACTACTTACCACCCACTCTGCAAAACCGCTTAGCTTCGGAGGACAACTACATTGTTCTGAAATTGCAGCAGGACCAATACATGTTCATATAACCACCTGTCAGAAGCTGCGTCTACCATCTGCCTACTGCTTGCTAACTGCCCTCCATAGCAAGCATTGAGGATAACTGAAGTCAATGCATACCATTAATAATTCCAGTTTGATGCAAATGCTATGCTACTTTTAAGCAAATTTGAAAATGGACAAAATTAAGAGCCTCGGTTGCTGCATACATTTTCATAACGTTTGCATCAACTTGGAATTATTCGTATTTCATTGACTATCTCTAGTCATAAGCCTTAAACAGGAAAAACAGTAACCTTCCTACTTAATGAATATGAACACAAACACACGTTTGTCTAAAGTCTCAAAGGGAACCTGAAGTGAGAGATATATGGAGCCTGCCATATAAACAATACAAGTTGCCTGGATGTCCTGTTGATCATCTGCCTCTAATACTTTTAGCCATGGGCCCTGAACAAGCATGCAGATCAGGCGTTTCTGACTGAAGTCTGACTGGATTAGCTGCATGCTTGTTTTAGGTGTGTGATTCGGACACTACTGCTTCCAGAGATGAGCAGGGTGGCCAGGCCACTGGTATTGTTTAAAAGGAAATAAATAGGTCAGCCTCCATATACCTCTCACTTTAAGTTCCCTTTAACCTCTTAAGGACCGCAATCTTAAACCCCCTTAGTGACCAGGCCATTTTTTCACTAATCAGGCCACTGCAGCTTTAAGGCCTAGCTGCAGGGCCGCACAACTCAGCACACAAGTGATTCCCCCCCTCTTTTCTGCCCACCAACAGAGATTTCTGTTGGTGGGCTATGATCACTCCCAGGGTGTTTATTTTTTATAAATATTTGTTTTTGTTTTTTTAAATAAATAAAAGCATTTTATTATTAATTATATCAGGGCTGTGGAGTCGGGACAAAAATCATCCGACTCCAACTCCGACTCCCCAGTTTATGAAACCACGACTCCGACTCCAACTCTGACTCCGGGTATCCAAAATGGCTCCGACTCTGACTCCTCGACTCTGACTCCTTAGTCTAATACTTAACAGGGCTGTGGATTTTGTACAAAAATCATCCGACCCTGACTCCTGACTCTGACTCCTCAGTTTATGAAATCAACGACTCCGACTCCAACTCTGACTCCGGGTGCCTAAAATTGCCCCGACTCCGACTCCTCGACTCCAACTCCAAAGCCCTGAATTATATAACCCACTCTCCCTCCCTCCCGCCAGCAGGCAATGACAGCGATTGGCTGTTATAGGTTTCAGCCTATGACATTGGATCACTACTTTCTCCCCCAGGGGGATAGCCATGTCACACGGCTGTCCCCAGTACAGCGCTGCCTTAGTTTGCAGCACTGTACAGTGTTGTTAGACGATGGTTTTGCCGTCTAACAATCTTCTAGCGGAGATTGCCGCCGGGAGACTGATGGCGGAGCAGAGCTCCGTCATTCATGTAGAGATGTGTGTGCCAATGCGCGATCTCCTGCAAAACCCCGCCCCAGGACTTCACAACAATTGGTGTGGAATGGTCCCGGGGCTGCCGCTCTGCTTACGCCGATTGAACATTCGTTAAGCGGTTAAAATTACCATAGCTTTCCTGACTCGCTACTGAGAATTTCCTTAGAAAAACAGGGACAAAACGGAATCAGAGTAGTAATATGAATAATGATGTATGTGAGTACAAAGCATGGGAAAGTCACAAGTGCATGACAATCCATTTATTTCCAATTGCAAAAACAGATATGAGTTTAATAATTACCTAACTACGCTAAGATCAATTTTGTTTTAAAAAATGTAATACAAAAAAAAATAGAGAACAACCAATAATGCTTCAAAATAAAATGAAAATAGCAAATGTTTTATTTTGCCATAATAAAGAGGTGAGGATGCAGATTGCTTTTTCTAAGCCTGGGGCTCTAGCAGGTAGAAATACACATGGCTGCAATCAAACAATTCACAGAGCATCACTATTATATTCTGTGAAGCTTAAGAATGCAGAGCTTGTGCATTATGTTCCTCAATGACTAGTTTATTGAAATAGAAGAATTCAGTGACAGACATAATAATAGAAATTTTTCATATAGTGCATCTGTCAAAACCTCTAAAAGACATATCACTTGCTGTTAATGAATCTGACGCTAATGTGAAAGAAATATCATGATTACTGTCAAATATGAAAACAAAGAAAGATGGTGCAATCATTAGGTGTAATCTAAAGACATAAAGCAGCACGACTAGCTTCTGATAATGTACATATTATGAGCCACTATAGCTCCTCTGTTTAGATGGTAAAATATTGCGTGACCAGCCTAAAATCAATTTTATCAATAGACGGTTCTAATTCTATGACTGAATCATCATACTTATCATAGCAGAAGGAAAGCATTTGGAAAGGAAATAACATGTTTAACCATGTCAGCCCTCAGTGTATTTTCTCCTTATGGACCAGAGCAATTTTCACATTTCCGCGCTCCTACCATTCATTTGCCAATAACTTTACCACTACTTATCACAACAAAATGATCTGTATCTTGTTTTTCCCGCCACCAATTAGGCTTTCTCTGGGTGGTACCTTTTGCTAAGATTTATTTTTTTCCAAATGCATTTTAACAGGGGAGGTGATATTCTCACCTCCCCTACCCTGTGTAATGATCCGCTCAGCTGGATGCACTGGCAGACAGCTGTTTGACCATTCCTCTAGTCTGTGGGCTGCAGGTCTCTGGAAGAGAGACCTGTCTTTCCATTACAAGTTTCTGGTCTGTTCTGCTACTGAGGAATTTGCATACACTCGTTATGCAAATCTCCTACCTGCCTCCTTTGATGACTGGCAGTATAAAGAGCTATGTTTCCCAGAGTCCTTTGCTGGTCATAAGAGTTAGTCCTGTGGAACACTCCTGAGTGTCAGCCTTGCTCATTGTTTGAAGATTAGCTTAGAGTAATTCCTGGAACTGCACTAGGCAGTTTCCCTAGTGCAGTTAGGATTGCATATCTGTTTTGTTTGTCTGTTGCGATTGTCCTGTCCCAGCGGTGGTCGACAGGAAGTCGTTCTGATCTGTTGTTCTTGGAGTATAGCTGGAGCAGCGGTTGCTACCAGCTATCTCATCTGATCTGTCTTGCCAGGATCGCACTCGCCTTGCGCTAGTGCTGTGGATCCTTCTGGTCTGCTACTCTCTTGCTGTACTTGGATCGCACTCGCCTTGCGCTAGTGCTGTGGATCCTTCTGTTCTGTCTTCCTGGATCGCACTAGCCTCTTGCGCTAGTGCTGTGGATCCTGTCCCTCACTTATTCCTGTTTCTGTGTAGCTGTCTTGTCTGCTACGAACGCTTGCTGGAGGCTTGGTGAGGTAACCGTTAAGCAAGCGCTCGCATCCTCTGTTTCATGTTTGTCTGTCGGTGGTTAGTTAGGCGTGCTTGTCTCTGTTGTGCTTATCACGCGGAGACCGCGCATAAACGCGTGCACTGTTGCGAATGAGTGCAGTGTTCGCGTTTAGCTAGCGTTTGTTATTTTCCGTATCTTCTCATTGTATGATTTGCTGTGCCTTTGCTACTCTCGTGCTCTGCCTTGCTGTAGCTTTGTGTCACCTCTGGCAATCGCCTCTCTCGCGATTGCGTTCCTACTTCATATCTGCTGTTGTGTATGCACCGTCGCGGGTTGGTGACTAGTTTGGTGCACACACATACAATCTGTCCCTTTGCTCAATCTCATTCAGGGCTATCTTGCCCTGCGTTTCTTCCCTTCGAGCAATTCCTGTCTGGCGTGTGTGGTAGGGCAGAGGAGCGGTTCCTCTGCACTCCACAGCTCCACCTGCTGACAGGAATTTCCCTCTACAGGTGCATTGCACCTTTTGCTGGGTTCCCTCAAATTACACGCTTGTGGAGGATTTCTGCAGTGTCAGCGCACATCTTGTTCGCTGATCACGGAGAGAATTCCACAATCATTACACCCTGCTCGTGTGATTTGCTTTCTGCTTTTCCAGAAGTCTGCACAAAGACTTGGGTAAGCATTCAGTCATGACTGTTCTGCTACAGCAGATTGATCCTTTTTTCTTTCCACATTTGGGATTTTTAGGTCTGTCAACATCCAGTGGCAGCTCCAGCTTCAAATTTTGGGGGGAGCACAACGGGGGCATGATGGCTGGCTGTTAGGGCCCATTTGGGTGATCAAAATGAATGTTTCAATGTTTATAGATATTTTTTTTCAAAATTTGCCTAACTCAAGTTATAAAATTAAGGCTAACTAGTTCAACAATGATAGGAAACAAATTTAAGCATCACAGAAAGAACTCAGAGGCATTTGAGCAGAGCAGATTGTCCAAATGATGGTGCTATTATTGAAGAAAAGTGACCTACAGGTGTACTTGGCTAGCTTGCTGGCATGTTTTTATCCTTACTTTCTAACAAGCTGCTCCTCTGTGGACAGATCACATACAAATCATCCCAGTCCTAGCCTATGTCTCACATCTCTACAAGCAAGGGCAGTGGGAAGAGGCATGAGAAAGAGAAACAGTGTGTGTAATTCTTTATCTTTGTAGTTAAGCATTGCTGGAGACATATTTTACAGACAGGAAGTTTTAGTACATACAATCAGAAGGGGGTAGAGTTTTTTTTTTTGCAACATACAAGTTTCATCTAGATACTCTACAGGGGATTTTGCAAGGATTGTGAAGCATTTATGGCAAATAGATAAGATCCTTGGTTTACCTAACGCCTGCATAGACTCAGACATGGAGAGTTAACTTAAAATTAACTGTATGTCACTGAGCAGGGGAGGCACAGTGATTCCGGGGGGGGGGGAGCAGTGCCCCAGCATGGCCCAGTGTAGCCCACCCATCCCAGCATCAAAACAACAGATGTTGATTCAGGTAATGACTTTAATAACCAATTATACATGTCGTGGTTTTACTGCTATCATTTCAGAACGTTAAGTTTCGTTTTTCAGGCATGATACAGAATGTGATTTTAGCAGTTGGACTGTTCCAAGCAAGCCTGGTTCAGATGTTAGATGGAGTTCATACAAGCAAATCACAATGCTACCTCTGTGTTCATGTCTTGCCAGCAATGTACTGAGAGGGATGCTCAGTTCATCCTGGTATGCTTTGTCATTTACTAGGTAAATGTGAGTGAGAAGAGGAGCACAAGTACACACAAAGCAATACAATAACTATAAGATAACAAAAGCAATGCAGCCAACCGTTATTCCACACACACGTAAAAAAACAACCTTGAATGCAGCAACTCAAAACCCCTCTAAAAACAACCACATTATTGGAACTTTGGAACAACAGGTCTATTTAAACAAATTCTTATGCATTGGAGACACCCACATTGGAGACAAGTTTCGTACAGTACACTCCACTTTAAATAATGGGGAACATGTGCAGGGGCGTTTCTAGGGTCCTTGGAGATTGGGGGCACCTGTGGGCACCAGGTGGGGAGGTATATGCGGCGCAAAAAATGGGTGTGGCCATGAGGTGAGTGGGCATGGCCATGGGTGGGGCCAAATGTACATGAACTTAGCAGCGGTGTAAGCTACAGATAACGGGCCTGCCCATCGAAATATTGGATGGAGCCCCCTGTCCTTTATTTAGATAATTTACAATCAGTATAGGCATAGATCAAAGATGTATACGCACATACAATTTTGATTGGTCAATCACTGACCCCCAATTTTACCACCCTCGTGCAGTAAGTGGGCCAACAGACAATGAATTTTAAGAACAGAGCTAAAATTGGCTAATCAAAATTGTATGTGTGTACCAGGCTTTACAGCTAATACTGTACATACTGAAAGTAGCAGGGATCAGCATACAATATAGCTGGTTTACAATCAGTAAAGGCACATAGTAAAACCTTACACTGTACACACTGGAGGTAAATAAGCACACAGTGCAGGCACTAGAGAACAGTGTATACTGTACATACTGTAGGCAGCAGAATTCAGCACACTGCAGCTAGCGTGCCAAAAATATGAGGATCACGTTGTTTGGCGTGCTTATCGCGCCGCACCAAAAAATGGGTGGGCCATGGACCAGAATATAGGTGTGGTAACGGGTGGAGACAAATTTACATGAACCTAGCAATGGTGGGACATTAGATTATGACAGTGGTGGTGAACCTTTTGGAGGCCGAGTGCCCAAACTGCAACCCAAAAGTCACTTATCTATCGCAAAGTGGCAACAGCAATTTAAACTAAATACTGTACAAACGTTTTAACTCATACATGAACATTATGGAAAATCCAAGTTGAAAATAAACTGTGAAGATAAACAATTTCATCCATCTGTAATGATCTGCTCAGCTGCCTGTGCAGGCAGGCAGCTTTTTGACCATTGTTTAGGTTTGCATGCTGCAGGACTCTGGAAAGAAGAGCTTCTGTCAGTTTTGCAGCTTGTGCTTGCTGAGGAATTTGCATACGTTGTTATGCAAATTGCCTGGCCACATTCATTGGAGGCGTGTACTATAAGTACTATGAGTTTCCCACAATGCTTGGCTGGTCATAAGGATTTAGTCCTGTGTAACACTCCTGGATGAGTGTCAGCCTTACTCTCTGTTTGAAGATCAGCTTAGAGTAATTCCTGGAAAACTGCACTAGGCAGGTTTCCTTAGTGCAGTTAGGATTGCTTATCTGTTTGTTTGTTCTGTTGCGATTGTCCTGTCCCAGCGGTGGTCGACAGGAAATGGTTCTGATCTCTGTTCTTGGAGTATAGCTGGTGCAGCGGTTGCTACCAGCTATCTCTTCTGTTCTGTCTCCTTGGATCGCGCTGGCCACTTTCCGCTAGTGCTGTGGATCCTTCTGTTCTGCTACTCTGTACCTGGATCGCGCTAGCCACTTTCACTAGTGCTGTGGATCCTTCTGTTCTGCTCCTCTGTCTGCCTGGATCGCACTCGCCAAGCGCTAGTGCTGTGGATCCTTCTGTTCTGCTACTCTGTACCTGGATCGTACTAGCATCCTGCGCTAGTACTGTGGATCCTTCTGTTCTGTCTTCCTGAATTGCGCTAGCCACTTTCGCTAGTGCTGTGGATCCTATCTCTCGTTTGTCCCTGTTTTCGTGTGTCTGTCTTGTCTGCTACGAACGCTTGCTGGAGGCTCGGTGAGGTAACTGTTAAGCAAGCGCTCGCGTCCTCTGTTACATGTTTGTCTGTCGATGGTTAGTTAGGCGTGCTTGTCTCTATTGTGCTTATCACGTGGAGACCGCGCATGAATGCGTGCACTGTTGCGAATGAGTGCGGTGTTCGCGTTCAGTTAGCGTTTGTTATTTTCCGTATCTCCTCATTGTATGAT
Source organism: Hyperolius riggenbachi (assembly GCF_040937935.1). Taxonomy (NCBI): domain Eukaryota; kingdom Metazoa; phylum Chordata; class Amphibia; order Anura; family Hyperoliidae; genus Hyperolius; species Hyperolius riggenbachi. The sequence continues at coordinate 167,648,470 of NC_090646.1, forward strand.
TTGCTGTGCCTTTGCTATCCTCATATTCTGTTCTGATCCGCCTTGTGTCACTTCTTTTTTCTGTTTCGTATCTGCTGTTGTGTGTGCGCTGTCGCGGGGTGGCGACTAGATTGGCACACACACATACAACCTGTCCCTTTGCTCGTTCTCATTCACAATCGCTTCTCTTGCGATTGCGTTCTGCTCTTCGTACAATTCCTGTCTGGCATCTGTGGAGGTACAGAGGATTGGTTCCTTTGCACTCCTCAGCGCCATCTGCCAACAGGAATTTCCCTCTACGGGTGCGTAGCACCTTTTGCTGGGTTCCTGCAATTATACGCCTGTGGAGGATTTCTGCCTCATCAGCGCACGCGTTGTGCGCCGATCACGGAGAAAGTTCCACAATCGTTACACCATCCTACTCCTGAAAAATGTATTCAATTTTTTAGAACCTCCCAGTTTTATTTTCTGTTTTAAAAAGCTAAAAAAGTAGGTTTAATGCTATTGTCTCATATGATAAGGATTCAGCTTTTCCCATAGTCTCGCAGTTAGCAATTATGTGACCAACAAGACAAATTCAGCAATCATGAGGCCCCCAACAAATCATGAGGCCCCCAACAAGACAAATTCAGCAATCATGAGGCCTCCAACAAATCATGAGGCCCCCAACAAGACAAATTCAGCAATCATGAGGCCTCCAACAAATCATGAGGCCCCCAACAAGACAAATTCAGCAATCTTGAGGCCCCCAACAAATCATAAGGCTCCCAACAAGACAAATTCAGCAGTCATGAGGCACATAAATAGACAGCATTTCACATAAATAGGCAGAATGTCCCCTTAATATGGTAGCCCCCCAAGTTAGGTAGTGAGTGACAGGGACCCCCAGGTTAGCTAGTGAGTGACAGGCACATCCAGTTAGGTAGTGAGTGAAAGGGACCCCGATAGTGAGTGACAGGGAGCCCCTTTAGGTAGTCAGTGAGTGCCAGGGAGCCCCTTTAGGCAGTGAGTGAATGCCAGGGAGCCCCTTTAGGCAGTGAATGAGTGCCAGGGAGCCCCTTTAGGTAGTGAGTGAGTGACAGGGAGGCCCTTTAGGTAGTGAGTGAGTGACAGGGAGTCCCTTTAGGTAGTGAGTGAGTTACAGGGAGCCCCTTTAGGAAGTGAGTGAGTGACAGGGAGCCCCATTAGGGAGTGAGTGAGTGACAGGGAGGCCCTTTAGGTAGTGAGTGAGTGCCAGGGAGCCCCTTTAGGCAGTGAGTGAGTGACAGGGAGCCCCTTTAGGTAGTGAGTGAGTGACAGGGAGTCCCTTTAGGTAGTGAGTGAGTGACAGGGAGTCCCTTTAGGTAGTGAGTGAGTGAAAGGGAGTCCCTTTAGGTAGTGAGTGAGTCACAGGGAGCCCCTTTAAGAAGTGAGTGAGTGACAGGGAGCCCCATTAGGCAGTGAGTGAGTGCCAGGGAGCCCCTCTAGGTAGTGAGTGAGTGCCAGGGAGCCCCTTTAGGTAGTGAGTGAGTGACAGGGAGCCCATTAGGTAGTGAGTGAGTGACAGGGAGCCCCATTAGGGAGTGAGTGAGTGACAGGGAGTCCCTTTAGGTAGTGAGTGAGTGACAGGGAGTCCCTTTAGGTAGTGAGTGAGTCACAGGGAGCCCCTTTAGGAAGTGAGTGAGTGACAGGGAGCCCCATTAGGCAGTGAGTGAGTGCCAGGGAACCCCTTTAGGTAGTGAGTGAGTGCCAGGGAGGCCCTTTAGGCAGTGAGTGAGTGACAGGGAGGCCCTTTAGGATGTGAGTGAGTGACAGGGAGTCCCTTTAGGTAGTGAGTGAGTCACAGGGAGCCCCTTTAGGAAGAGAGTGAGTGACAGGGAGCCCCATTAGGTAGTGAGTGAGTGACAGGGAGCCCCATTAGGGAGTGAGTGACAGGGAGTCCCTTTAGGTAGTGAGTGAGTGACAGGGAGTCCCTTTAGGTAGTGAGTGAGTCACAGGGAGCCCCTTTAGGAAGTGAGTGAGTGACAGGGAGCCCCATTAGGGAGTGAGTGAGTGACAGGGAGGTCCTTTAGGTAGTGAGTGAGTGCCAGGGAGCCCCTTTAGGCAGTGAGTGAGTGACAGGGAGCCCCTTTAGGTAGTGAGTGAGTGACAGGGAGTCCCTTTAGGTAGTGAGTGAGTGAAAGGGAGTCCCTTTAGGTGGGGAGTGAGTCACAGGGAGCCCCTTTAAGAAGTGAGTGAGTGACAGGGAGCCCCATTAGGCAGTGAGTGAGTGCCAGGGAGCCCCTTTAGGTAGTGAGTGAGTGCCAGGGAGCCCCTTTAGGTAGTGAGTGAGTGACAGGGAGCCCATTAGGTAGTGAGTGAGTGACAGGGAGCCCCATTAGGGAGTGAGTGAGTGACAGGGAGTCCCTTTAGGTAGTGAGTGAGTGACAGGGAGTCCCTTTAGGTAGTGAGTGAGTCACAGGGAGCCCCTTTAGGAAGTGAGTGAGTCACAGGGAGCCCCTTTAGGAAGTGAGTGAGTGACAGGGAGCCCCATTAGGGAGTGAGTGAGTGACAGGGAGGCCCTTTAGGTAGTGAGTGAGTGACAGGGAGCCCCTTTAGGCAGTGAGTGAGTGCCAGGGAGCCCCTTTAGGTAGTGAGTGAGTGACAGTGAGTCCCTTTTAAGTAGTGAGTGAGTGAAAGGGAGTCCCTTTAGGTAGTGAGTGAGTCACAGGGAGCCCCTTTAAGAAGTGAGTGAGTGACAGGGAGCCCCATTAGGCAGTGAGTGAGTGCCAGGGAGCCCCTTTAGGTAGTGAGTGAGTGCCAGGCAGCCCCTTTAGGTAGTGAGTGAGTGACAGGGAGCCCATTAGGTAGTGAGTGAGTGACAGGGAGCCCCATTAGGGAGTGAGTGAGTGACAGGGAGTCCCTTTAGGTAGTGAGTGAGTGACAGGGAGTAGTTTTGGGCGAACAGTGTTCGCCACTGTTCGGGTTCTGCAGAACATCACCCTGTTCGGGTGATGTTCGAGTTCGGCCGAACACCTGATGGTGTTCGGCCAAACCATTCGGCCACATGGCCGAACTAAGAGCGCATGGCCGAACGTTCCCCGAACGTTCGGCTAGCGCTGTGATTGGCCGAACGGGTCACGTGGTTCGGACCCGAACGCGCGCTGATTGGCCGAACTGTCACGTGGTTCGGGTAAATAAATACCCGAACCACTTCATATCTCCGCCATTTGTCTGTGGGTTTAGCTTTGGGTAGGCAGGCAGGGTAGTTCGCGCTCCAGCCACGCTAGCCAGGGTCCCCCCAGTCATTGTGTCGCTGCTGGGAATAGTAGTACACCGCTCGCTCAGCCACACTATATAGCATTGTGTTTACTGCCACTCTGTGTACCTCGCTCAGCCACACTATATAGCATTCTGTTTACTGCCACTCTGTGTCTGCTGGGAATAGTAGTACACCGCTCGCTCAGCCACACTATATAGCATTGTGTTTACTGCCACTCTGTGTACCTCACTCAGCCACACTATATAGCATTCTGTTTACTGCCACTCTGTGTCTGCTGGGAATAGTAGTACACCGCTCGCTCAGCCACACTATATAGCATTGTGTTTACTGCCACTCTGTGTACCTCGCTCAGCCACACTATATAGCATTCTGTTTACTGCCACTCTGTGTCTGCTGGGAATAGTAGTACACCGCTCGCTCAGCCACACTATATAGCATTCTGTTTACTGCCACTCTGTGTACCTCGCTCAGCCACACTATATAGCATTCTGTTTACTGCCACTCTGTGTCTGCTGGGAATAGTAGTACACCGCTCGCTCAGCCACACTATATAGCATTGTGTTTACTGCCACTCTGTGTACCTCGCTCAGCCACACTATATAGCATTGTGTTTACTGCCACTCTGTGTCTGCTGGGAATAGTAGTACACCGCTCGCTCAGCCACACTATATAGCATTCTGTTTACTGCCACTCTGTGTACCTCGCTCAGCCACACTATATAGCATTGTGTTTACTGCCACTCTGTGTACCTTGCTCAGCCACACTATATAGCATTGTGTTTACTGCCACTTTGTGTCTGCTGGGAACAGTAGTACACCGCTCGCTCAGCCACACTATATAGCATTGTGTTTACTGCCACCCTGTGTACCTTGCTCAGCCACACTATATAGCATTGTGTTTACTGCCACTCTGTGTCTGCTGGGAACAGTAGTACACCGCTCGCTCAGCCACACTATATAGCATTGTGTTTACTGCCACTCTGTGTCTGCTGGGAACAGTAGTACACTGCCGCTCACTCAGTCACCCCATTACTATATAGCATTGCTGGGATCTGTAGTACTCTGCTCACCCACCCATACCATTGTACTGCCAGTCACTGTGTATATTGCTGGGATCTGTAGTACTTCACTCACCGTCAACCACTATATAGCATTGCGTACTCTGCCAGTCAGTGTGTATATTGCTGGGATCAGTAATACTCCACTCAACGTCAACCACTATATGAGCTCACCATGAGTTCCTCAGAGACCTCCGCTGTGAGCAGCACTCCCAACAACAGCAACAGCCAACGCCCCATGCAAGCTATAACATCCACCCCAGCAGCCAGTGGTCAGCAGCAGCCCTCCCCGGAGGAGAACGTTGTGTCCATCGGTCCGGCGCCAGAGCGATTATTGAGGGATGACATTGAGGAGATGATGGGGCCTGATGTGGAGGAGGAGGTCGGGCTCAGGCCAGCATCCCAAGTTAATGTTGAGGACGATGAGGGGTCTGTGTCTGGGGATGTTGGGGTGGCAGAGGTGGTGGGTGGGTCAGACTCAGGAGAAGAGTTGTATGATGAGGATGATGATCGGGACCATCTGTATGTGCCTCAGAGTCCGACCCCAGAAAACATGTTGTATCGTGTGTTTAGGTACTAAAATCTGCGTTCCCACTTCCCAGTACTGCCCGGGTCCACGGATCTATATAATTTTTTGGGCAGCACTATCAAACTGTGGTACTATGAGTGAGTTGCCATGGTCCTTCTGTGCTGTCACACTCACCGTCTGTCTGCAGATGGATTGTTCAACACAGCTACGCCATCTGACATGTAGTCCTTGACCATCTTCTCCAGGCGATTGGTGTTGGAGGACGTGGAACTGCCCGATTGCTGTTCTGTGGGCTGCTGCATGGGTGTCAGAAAATGTTCCCACTCCAAGGACACTGCCAATACCATTCCCTTTTGGGCACTAGCAGCAGCTTGTGTTCTTTGCTGCCCTCCTGGTCCTCCTGGGTTTGCTGAAGTCAGTCTGTCGGCGTACAACTGGCTAGAGAAGGAGGAGGATGTCAAACTCCTCTCTAAAGTCTCCATCCTCAAGGGCCTGCTGGAATTGTTCCATTTTTGACCTGTCTGACACTTTCTTCAATCAGTTTTTTAACATTGTGTTTGTATAAACTGGGTATAAACCCAGTAATTGGTGTTGTCCAGAATAATGAATAATAATGAATAGTGAATAATGCGCGGACCGCGTTCAATGCAGTCTAGCATGAATTGAGCCATGTGTGCCAGAGAATCCTGCCAGACTCCTCTGTCTATATGTTCTTGTGAGCGTTGTGATTGTTGTGATGCACCATATTCGTCACCAGCATCACTTTCTTCCTCTTCTGCTGTCCATTCCCGCTAAATTGTGGAAGTCCAACGTGCACCGCTCTGTCCCTCGGCAGTGGGGGCATCCAATTCCTGCTCCAACTCCAGCTGTTCCTCGTCCTGTTCTTTGTCATAGCTGGGACCAGCGTTTCCTGAGGCAGGTTGCCTGATGTTGGTATCATCACGCTGATCGTTTTCATCTTCAGATTCCCCCACGTTGGAGTGAGGAGGACGCCGCCGACCCCGACACCAAGCTGAACCCCGGCGAACTCCAAGCAGAGGATCTTCAGGAACCCTCAAGGCTTTGAGCAAGCTGAGGAGGATCAGCAGTCCCGACGAGACCTCTCCTCATATGTGACTGTGTGCAGTGGAGTAGAGCTCCCCAGAACAACCTCTCACTTGTCAGTTTGTCACTGGTCACTTTGTCACTTTGTCATTTTGTCACTTTGTCACTTTGTCACTTGTCACTTTGTCACTTGTCACTTGTCACTTTGTCACTTTGTCATTTTGTCACTTTGTCATTTTGTCACTTTGTCAGTCACTTTGTCACTTTGTCACTTTGTCACTGGTCACTTTGTCACTTTTCACTTTGTCACTTGTCACTTGGTCACTTGTCACTTGGTCACTTGGTCACTTGTCCAGATGATCTCGGTACACCTCCTGCGATTCAAATTCCTGCACACATTGCTCTGGGATTTGGGTGTGATGAATGATGCATCTAACTGGCCACCGGAGGCAATTAAGGCCTTCAAAACATTGAAAGCAGCTTTCTGTTCCGCCCCCATTTTGCGTCATGTTGAGTTGTTGACGTCATGTTCATCCTCGGCCTCGCCTTGCATTTCAGTGCGAGGTGCATTTTCCACAGAAAAAGGTTGTGAATCCGGGCACAACATTTGTGGCTGTTCCATTGACCTTTCACAGGTAGAAGATTGTGGGGGTGGGAATAGCTCCTCCGAATAGCCCATTGTGTCCTGACAACTACTCATTGCATTGCTTTGCGCACGCATTTTTTTGTCCTCATGCAAGGCCTGAGTTGCGCCTGAAAGCGTGGCCTTCTCCTCCTGCGCCTCCTCCTGTTCCATCAAGTCTGCTGCTGCTGGGTTAGCGTTGCCGCCCGGTCCCTGTTTATTGAACCTCTTATCTTTATTACATTTATGACTGCATGGCGGTACAAAGCATGCTATCCGCACGCTTCTTGTCCTCATGCAAGGCCTGGGTTGTTGTGTCTCAAAGCGTGGCCTTCTCCTCCTGCGCCTCCTCCTGTTCCATCACGTGTGCTGCTGCTGCTGCTGGGTTAGTGTTGCCGGTCCCTGTTTATGGAACCTCTCATCTTTATTACATTTATGACTGCATGGCGGTAAAAAGCATGCTATCCGCACGCTTCTTGTCCTCCTGCAAGGCCTGGGTTGTTGTGTCTCAAAGCGTGGCCTTCTCCTCCTGCGCCTCCTCCTGTTCCATCACGTGTGCTGCTGCTGCTGCTGGGTTAGCGTTGCCGGTCCCTGTTTATGGAACCTCTCATCTTTATTACATTTATGACTGCATGGCGGTAAAAAGCATGCTATCCGCACGCTTCTTGTCCTCATGCAAGGCCTGGGTTGTTGTGTCTCAAAAAGCGTGGCCTTCTCCTCCTGTGCCTCCTCCTCCTGTTCCATCACGTGTGCTGCTGCTGGTGCTGGGTTAGCGTTGCCGGTCCCTTTTCCTGGAACATCTTCTCTGTATTACATTTATGACTGCATGGCGACAAAAAGCATGTTACCTGTGCAAAGAAACATGACATTTTCCACATTTAAAAGACAGTTTTTCCTTTGAAACTTTACAATCAATTTTCTCAAAAACTATAAGCTCTTTTTCAAATATTTTTTTTCCTCTTGTACCCACTCCCAAGGTGCACATACCCTGCAAATTTGGGGTATGTAGCATGTAAGGAAGCTTTACAAAGCACGAAAGTTCGGGTCCCCATTGACTTCCATTATGTTCGGAGTTCGGCGCGAACACCTGAACATTGCGGCGATGTTCGGCGAACGTTCGCGAACCCGAACATCTAGGTGTTCGCCCAACACTAACAGGGAGTCCCTTTAGGTAGTGAGTGAGTGACAGGGTGCCCCATTAGGCAGTGAGTGAGTGACAGGTAGTCCCTTTAGGTAGTGAGTGAGTGCCAGGGAGCCCCTTTAGGCAGTGAGTGAGTGACAGGGTGCCCCATTAGGCAGTGAGTGAGTGCCAGGGAGCCCCTTTAGGTAGTGAGTGAGTGCCAGGGAGGCCCTTTAGGCAGTGAGTGAGTGACAGGGAGGCCCTTTAGGCAGTGAGTGAGTGACAGGTAGTCCCTTTAGGTAGTGAGTGAGTGCCAGGGAGCCCCTTTAGGCAGTGAGTGAGTGACAGGGAGCCCATTTAGGTAGTGAGTGAGTGCCAGGGAGCCCCTTTAGGTAGTGAGTGAGTCACAGGGAGCCCCTTTAGGAAGTGAGTGAGTGACAGGGAGTCCCTTTAGGTAGTGAGTGAGTGACAGGGAGTCCCTTTATGTAGTGAGTGAGTCACAGGGAGCCCCTTTAGGGAGTGAGTGAGTGCCAGGGAGCCCCTTTAGGTAGTGAGTGAGTGACAGGGAGGACCCCCCCCCTCTAGCCGCCGCCGCTCCCCCCTTACCTTGCAGACAGTGTGTCACTCAGACCTCAGGATCAGCGGCGACCCGACCAGTATGAGCGGGCGCCGGACACACCCGCTCTATATGCGGAAGTGATGTCACTTCCGCATATCAGTGCGGGCGCTGGGTCCTAGCGCCCGCACGATTGGTCGCCGGCTGGCCGCCTGATCGAGGTCTGAGTGACGCGGCGGCGGCTGGAGGGAGCCGTTGACAGAGGGGGTGGTGGCTGGGGAAGAGATCCGTGGCACCCCAGGACAGATTGGGGGCACGTGCCCCCCCAAAATAGGGCTAACAACGCCCCTGAACATGTGTCAGACTGGGTTGCACTGTTAATCAAAAAGTCCAAAATTGAACACGCAGTATCTGCCTTGTACCAGTGTTTGCTGGAACAGGACAGTCAAATATACGGTAGAAAAAGAAAACCCTTTAAAGAATAGCACCTCCCACAGCAAATTTTATTTATTGAGCCCAACAGGGGGACAACCCGGGTTCAGTATACACAACCTAGTGTGATAAAAGACCAATAAACAACACCTGTGCAATAAAATCTTAAGGAAAAAAACACATGAATAACTGTGACATATATAAAAATAAAGTGCACAATTGCTATCCAGATATACAGTATTAATAGGGATAAGAGGATGCCTGGTAGAAAATGGAGGCAAAAGAGCAGCCCATAGGAAAAGAGAGCATAAAGTGGAGTAGTGCAAAAAAATAGGAGATACTTAACCCATAATGATAAGGTCAATCTCAGCAGCACAGCAGTGAACAAGGAAATCCCTCAGAGGACAAGATCCCACTAGTTCTGCAGGAGTCACCCTGCTTTATCAAGGAGAGAGGATCCTCTCCTTGATAAAGCGAGGTGACGCCCACGGAACTAGTGGGATCTTGTCCTCTGAGGGGATTCCTGGTTCCCTGCTGTGCTGCTGAGATTGACCTTAACATTTATGGGCTAAGTATCTCCTATTTTTTTGCACTACTCCACTTTATGCTCTCTTTTCCTATGGGCTGCTTTTTTGCCTCCATTTTCTACCAGGCATTAGAGATGGCCCGAACGGTTCGGCGGTGAACGGTTCCTGGCGAACTTCCGTGGTTTGCATTCGCGGAGAACCGCGAACTTTTCTGGAAGTTCGATTCGCCCCCATAGTGCATCATTAGTATCAACTTTGACCCTCTACATCACAGTCAGCAGGCACATTGTAGCCAATCAGGCTACACTCCCTCCTGGAGCCCCCCCCCCCCCTTATAAAAGGCATGCAGCATCAGGCATTGGACTCACTCATGTGCCTGCAGTAATTAAAGGGAGAGCTGGTGTGCAGAGACCTATAGGGAAAGCTTAGTTAGGCTCTTGTAGGCTTGTTAGCTTGCTCCTTGCTATATAAATACTAAATAATAATAATAATAATAATAATAATAATTCTTATTGCTAAAAAAGCACCCCTCAACAGCTTTTTTGAGAGCTAATCGTGTGTGTGTGTGTGTGTGTGTGTGTGTGTGTGTGTGTGTGTGTGTGTATGTGTCCCTCTTGCATTATATACAGCCCTGTCAGTCAGTCGCAGCTGGCCTTTGGCCCCTTTGTGTATAATTACTACTGTTCCAGGTGCACATTATAATACTCATCACTGCATATACCTACCTGTTGTTCACTTCAGTGCACCCACCTATCTACATGAGCGCACGCAGTGTCACTGTGCCTGTCCAGTACCTGTCTGTGTGTGACAGGTGCACATTAAAATACCCATCAGTGCAAATACCTACCTGTTCTTCATAGTGCACCCACCTACCTACATGAGCGCACGCAGTGTCACTGTGCTTGTCCAGTATCTGTCTGTGTGTGACAGGCGCACATTGTAATACCCATCACTGCATATACCTACCTGTTGTTCACTTCAGTGCACCCACCTACCTACGTGAGCGCACACAGTGTGAAATGTAATACCACCAGTCACTGTACCTGTTCACGGTACTTGTGTGTGACAGGTGCACATTTGTAATACCCATCACTGCATATACCTATCTGTTGTGTTCAGTGCACCCACCTACCTATGTGAGTGCACGCAGTGTGATATACCACTCCGTGCATACCTGTTAACTGCACCTGTGTGATTGCACATTGTATTAGTCAAGTCAGTGCATACCTTTCACTTCATCCCCCCCGATATGGACAAAATGGACAAAACTGGTAGAGGCAGAGGCAGACCCAGAGGAAGGCCACCCGGCAGATCTTTGCGAGGTCGTGCTGATTTGATTTTGTGCGGCCCTGGACCAAAGTACAGTGCTCAGAAGAAGGCACGTCCCATCAACTCCCAAGATTGTCAGGACGTGGTTGACTATTTAACACAGAACACCCCATCTTCTGCAGCCACCAGCACTACTACAAGCACTACATCCACTGCATTTGAGAGTTCGCAGGAGTTATTTGGTGGGGAAATCACTGATGCACAGCCATTATTGTTACAACCAGATGAAGGCGCTAAGCAAGTTACACCACCTCATATGTCTGAATTAGGCGACACAATGGACGTAACGTGTGAGGAGGAGGAGGATGAAGTACCTGCTATTGGTGCAGTTTTGGAGGTGTCTGAGGCAAGAGAAGCTGGGCAGGATGATGATTATGATGACGACGATGATACGAATGCCACGTATGTTCACAATAGAGGAGATGAACAGGGGGACAGTTCAAAGGGGGAGTCAGAGAGGAGTAGGAGGAGACTAGTTCCTGAAAGAAGCAGGTGGAGCTCGTCGTCAGAAACAGCTGGTGGCAGTGTCCGGGCGCCATTTATCACCACCTATGGACAGCCAGCCAACATGCCCTTCAACGTCAGCTGCTGATGCCACCATAGTGCCATCACCCCAGGGGGGCTCAGCGGTTTGGAAATTCTTTAATGTGTCTGCCTCAGATCAGAGCAATGCCATCTGTTCTCTCTGCCTCCAAAAATTGAGCCGTGGAAAGACCAACACTCACGTAGGGACAAGTGCCTTATGAAGGCACATGGAGAAAAGGCACAAACTGCAATGGGAAGAGCACCTGAGCAAAAGCAGCACACAAAAGAAACGCCACCCTCCTCCTCTTCCTCCTTCAGGTGCCGCACCTTCACAGCCACCCTCCTCCACTCCGCCTCTGCCCTTGAGCAGCTCCTGCTCCTCTGCCCACAGCAGCCAGGTGTCCGTGAAGGAAATATTTGAGCGGAAGAAGCAAATTTCTGCCAGTCACCTCCTTGCCTGGCATCTGACAGCTGGTGTGGCGGAACTGTTAGCTCGCCAGGTGTTACCATACAAGCTGGTGGATTAAAAGGCCTTCCGTAAATTTGTGGCTATTGGGACACCGCAGTGGAAGATACCAGGCCGCAATTATTTCTCTAAGAAGGCGATACCCAAACTGTACCGTGAAGTTTAGAGGCAAGTGGTGTCATCTTTGGCACACAGCGTTGGGTCAAGGGTCCACCTGACTAGGGATGCCTGGTCTGCCAAGCACGGTCAGGGCCGATACATTACTTACACAGCCCATTGGGTCAACCTGGTGACCGATGGCAAGCAGAGAGTACGTGGCTGTGCAGCAGACCAACTTGTGACACCTCCACGGCTTGCAGGCAGCCTGCAGCCATCTCCTCTCCTCCTGCTACATCCTTCGCTGTCGTCATCCTCCTCCTCCTTGGCTGAGTGGCAGTTCAACTCTACTGGTGCTGCGATCTCCTCTCCAGCTACACAGCCCCAGCTCCCCAGGGCCTATGCTGCATGCCAGGTACGACGGTGTCACACCATCTTAGACATGTCTTGCCTCAAAGAGGAGAGACACACTGGACCAGCTCTCCTGGCTGCTCTTAACAAACAGGTGGATCAGTGGCTGACCCCGCACCAGCTGGAGATCGGCAACGTGGTGTGTGACAATGGCAGCAATCTCCTTTCTGCTTTGAATTTGGGAAAGCTGACATATGTACCCTACATGGCAGATGTGCTGAATCTAGTCATTCAAAGATTTGTGTCAAAGTACCCAGGCTTAGAGGACGTCCTGAAGCAGGCCAGGAAGTTGTGTGGGCATTTCAGGCGGTCTTACACGGCCATGGCACGCTTTGCGGACATTCAGTGGAGAAAGGACTCGCTGGAATTCGACCCTGGTCATGTTCTCTCGCCTGCTAGAACAGGAGAAAGCCGTTACCCAGTACCTCTACAATTTCAGTAGCAGGACACAATCTGGGGAGATGGGGATGTTCTGGCCCCCGAACTGGACACTGATGCGAAATGCATGCAGGCTCATGCGGCCGTTTGAGGAGGTGACCAACCTGGTGAGTCGCAGTGAAGGCACCATCAGCGACTTGATCCCGTACCCTTGCTTCCTGGAGCGTGCCGTGCGTAGAGTGGTGGATCAAGCTGTGGAGGAGCGTGAACAGGAACAGTTATGGGAGGAACAATTGTGGGAGCAATTTTCATCAGAATCAGATGTTTCCTCAACGCCTGCAGCAGCACAGAGGGGGGAGGAGGAGGAAGAGGAGTCAGACTCAGATGATGAGGAAGGTGTTTCTTTGGAGGAGGAGGTAGCGGCAGAAGAACAACCACAGCAGGCGTTGCAGGGGGCTTGTGCTGCTTGACGTTCCCGTGGTATTGTTCGTGGCTGGGGGGAGGAGGAGGACTTACCTGACGTCACTGAGGAAGAGCAAGAGGAAATGGACAGTACGCCTTGATCCAACGTTGTGCAGATGGCATCTTTCATGCTGTCCAGCCCGTTGAGGGACCCCCGTATAAAAAATCTCAAGGGGAATGAGCTGTACTGGGTGGACACACTACTAGACTCTCGATATAGGCACAAAGTGGCGGACAGGTTACACACTCACCAGAAGGCAGAAAGGATACAGCACATGCAGAACAAGCTGGCAACTATGCTTTACAATGCATTTAAGGGTGATGTCACAGCACAACACAATAAAGGTACCACTGCCAGTAATCCTCCTCCCATGTCCACGCAGGCAAGGACAGGATGCTCCAGCGATCTCATGGTGATGTCGGACATGCAGACATTCTTTAGTCCAACGCCTTGACTTAGCGCCTCCGGATCCACCCTCCACCAACGCCTGGACCGGCAGGTAGCCGACTACCTGGCCTTAAGTGTGGATGTAGACACTGTGAGCAACAATTAACCCTTGGACTACTGGGTGCGCAGCTTGACCTGTGGCCAGAGCTGTCCCAATTTGCCATCCAACTTCTGTCTTGCCCTGCCTTAAGCGTCCTGTCTGAAAGGACCTTCAGCGCAGCTGGAGGCATTGTCACTGAGAAGAGAAGTCGCCTAAGTCACAAAAGTGTTCAGTACCTCACCTTTATCAAAATGAATGAGGCATAGATCCCGGAGGGCTACTGCCTGCTTCATCAGCAAACAAAATGGGGACAACAGCTGGAGGCATTGTCACTGAGAAGAGAAGTCGCCTAAGTCACAAAAGTGTTCAGTACCTCACCTTTATCAAAATGAATGAGGCATAGATCCCGGAGGGCTACTGTCTGCTTCATCAGGCAAACAAAATGGGGACAACAGGGATTCTGCAGTAGTGGGTTTAGCACCTGAGGCCTGAGGCGCTAAACCCACTACTGCAGAATCTCTGTCGTTTCCATTTTGTTTGCCTGATGAAGTGGGTTTGACCTGCAAAACGCGTTGCACTGTCTTTTTGGGGTACCATATAATAAATGTATTGATTCATATGAAGACACACACTCTCCGAGACAGTATACCAGGGAAAATTTAAAGCACACACTCAGTCCGTCAGGACAAATCCTCTGGGTATATCAACAGAGTTAGTCACTCCTTGGATTAAAACTGTAGTAGGTCATAGAGTTGGGCCGAACGGTTCGCCTGCGAACGGTTCCATGCGAACTTCAGTGGTTCGTTCGCATCCCGCAGGCGAACTTTTGCGGAAGTTCGGTTCGCCCCATAATGCACCATGAGAGTCAACTTTGACCCTCTACATCACAGTCAGCAGGCCCAGTGTAGCCAATTAGGCTACACTAGCCCCTGGAGCCACTCCTCCCCTAATACAAGGCAGGCAGCGGCGGCCATTACGCTCACTCGTGTGCCTGCGTTAGTGAGAGTAGGGCGAGCTGCTGCAGACTGTCTCTCATAGGGAAAGATTAGTTAGGCTTAGCTTGTTCCTGGCTGCATACATGTTCTGTTCAGTACCTGCATACCTTTTCAGTGAACCTGTTCAGTGAACCTGCCACTGCATACCTGTTCTGTGAACCCACCACTGCATACATGTTCTGTGAACCCACCACTGCATCCCTGTACTGTGAACTCACCACTGCATACCTGTTCAGTGAACCCACCACTGCATACCTGTTCAGTGAACCCGCCACTGCATACCTGTTCAGTGAACCCGCCACTGCATACCTGTTCTGTGAACCCACCACTGCATACCTGTTCTGTGAACCCACCACTGCATACCTGTTCTGTGAACCCACCACTGCATACCTGTACTGTGAACTCACCACTGCATACCTGGTCAGTGAACCCACCACTGCATACCTGTTCAGTGAACCCACCACTGCATACCTGTTCAGTGAACCCGCCACTGCATACCTGTTCAGTGAACCCGCCACTGCATACCTGTTCTGTGAACCCACCACTGCATACCTGTTCTGTGAACCCACCACTGCATACCTGTTCAGTGAACCCACCACTGCATACCTGTTCAGTGAACCCGCCACTGCATACCTGTTCTGTGAACCCACCACTGCATACCTTTTCTGTGAACCCACCACTGCATACCTGTTCTGTGAACCCACCACTGCATACTTGTACTGTGAACTAACCACTGCATACCTGTTCAGTGAACCCACCACTGCATACCTGTTCAGTGAACCCACCACTGCATACCTGTTCAGTGAACCCGCCACTGCATACCTGTTCTGTGAACCCACCACTGCATACCTGTTCTGTGAACCCACCACTGCATACCTGTTCTGTGAACCCACCACTGCATACCTGTACTGTGAACCCACCACTGCATACCTGTTCTGTGAACCCACCACTGCATACCTGTACTGTGAACTCACCACTGCATACCTGTTCAGTGAACCCACCACTGCATACCTGTTCAGTGAACCCGCCACTGCATACCTGTTCTGTTAACCCGCCACTGTATACCTGTTCTGTTCAGTGAACCCACCACTGCATACCTGTTCTCGTCATGGTGCGCACCAGTCCAGCACGGCCGTCACTACACAAACAGCTGTTTGCGGTGCGTTACACGGTGAGTTTGGTGTGTCAGTGTGAAGCAGTACCTTAATTACACTACCTGATTGATGTATACACATGCAAGATGTTTTAAAGCACTTTAGGCCTGTCATTTAGCATTCAATTTGATTTCTGCCCTTAAAACGCTGCTTTGCGTCAAATCCAGATTTTTCCCGGGGACTTTTGGCATGTATCCCACTCCTCCACCTGGGGGTCCAGGTGTTAGACCCCTTGAAACATCTTTTCCATCACTTTTGTGGCCTGCATAATTTTTTTTTTCAAAGTTCGCATCCCCATTGAAGTCTATGGCGGTTCGCGAACTTTTACGCGAACCGAACCTTACGCGGAAGTTCGCGAACCTAAAATCGGAGGTTCGGCCCCACTCTAGTATGTCAATGAAAGTACACAGATAAGTGATACTTGATTCAAGGCGCAATACATCAATAAGTATGTGAATTAAAGCTTTAAGTGGAGGTCTTTGCTTATCCCCCAGCACTGTGATGCCCACAGAGTGGTGTAGCTATTCCACTTGAAAATTGTCACCTTGAAATCAAATAGGCGACCCTTGTGCCACTTGCAATTGGTCTCTGCCTGTTTGTGCAAATGACCATGCAAGTAAAAATGGAGGCACGTGCTGTCGCCTAATGGAGCTGGGGATACAATTCAGTGCAAGTGCTATTTACATGGTGCTTGTAATATGAAAACTGACATGTTTCACCCAACGGCTTTATCAAAGTTGCTGTACATATTTACAATGAAGATACAAAGTGCACCCCCCACCAGCAAAGTTTCCCCCAGCCAATAGCCCAAGTCAGAGCTGTAGCACCCTGTTCGGTGCGGAATTAAATACTGGTGGATGATGCACAGTCACACCCGTGGGTGTGTCAGACACGTATGGGCATACCTGTTCCGTGGTAAAGGACCCCCAGGTGCCTTCCCCACTGCGGATCATGTCTATGCCCCGTAATCTGCTTCCAAACCGCCGCTCTGGCGATGAGGTGTGTGACGTCACAATACTTCCAGTTTAGCGCTACGCAACATCCGGCCATCACGTTGTCATAGTGATGGGACGCTCCGGCTGCGCTGGCATACGCCCATGTAGGATGCTTGTAAACAACTATTACATTGTCGCGTTAAGCATGTGCCAGCGTACGCATTGTACCATTTACCGCATCCCTCACCATGGGGAGGTGCCCCGCTCGTTCGGGGAGTACATACATAAGGAGAGGAGACATAGGGAGCATGCATAACATTATACGCCATAAAGCACACTCCGCATAAAGGTCATACCCACTTGTCACATAGGGAAGTTTCCATGTGTAATTCTCCATGTACTAACGTATCTAGGCGGCAATCTGATGTGACCAAACAGTCACATAGTATAGTGATGAGACACAACGGTAACGTCAATCAGAACACATGAGATGAATGCAATGCTGGTACAAAGTGTGTAAACATTATTGGTGCTGGTAGTCTGTGTATTGTAACCCCTGTATTGGTGACCACATCTTAAAAATATGCCGCATCCGGCGGAGAGTCGATCCCAATAGATCAGGTTAATTGATCCCTAGTCATAGGTACACATGAGTCTATATGTTTGAGGTTGGTCAGCGGGATGGTGGTTATAGAACTGGTCCTTTACCATGGAACAGGTACGCCCATACGTGTCTGACACACCCACGGGTGTGACTGTGCATCATCCACCAGTATTTAATTCCGCACCGAACAGGGTGCTACAGCTCTGACTTGGGCTATTGGCTGGGGGAAACTTTGCTAGTGGGGGGTGCACTTTGTATCTTCATTGTAAATATGTACAGCAACTTTGATAAAACCGTTGGGTGAAACATGTCAGTTTTCATATTACAAGCACCATGTAAATAGCACTTGCACTGAATTGTATCCCCAGCTCCATTAGGCGACAGCACGTGCCTCCATTTTTACTTGCATGGTCATTTGCACAAACAGGCAGAGACCAATTGCAAGTGGCACAAGGGTCGCCTATTTGATTTCAAGGTGACAATTTTCAAGTGGAATAGCTACACCACTCTGTGGGCATCACAGTGCTGGGGGATAAGCAAAGACCTCCACTTAAAGCTTTAATTTACATACTTATTGATGTATTGCGCCTTGAATCAAGTATCATTTATCTGTGTACTTTCATTGACCTACTACAGTTTTAATCCAAGGAGTGACTAACTCTGTTGATATACCCAGAGGGTTTGTCCTGACGGACTGAGTGTGTGCATTGATTAATATGAAGACAGGATCTTGTGTCTGCTTTTGGGAGGCAAGCCCACCATTTAATTTTTATCCTGCTGGTGCCTCTGATCCGTATACAAATACACTGTGTCCACTCCTGGTGGAGGGGAGTGCTACCCCCTTTTTCTTTACTACAGAGAGCGACTTCTTAATCCTGAGTGTGGACAGGTCTAAACTCCTCACCTGCCTATACAGTGGTTGCCTAAGTGGTAACCCATGTTTATGAGTATATATTTTCTCACTAAAACTACTTACCCATTGTCTTAACATACTACACTATATTGGGCTCTCGGTTCTCCTTCTTATATTTCCTACAAGTTAGGTCACGATTGTTTTCCTGGTATCCGCTGTCTGTGAGTAATGCCGGGTCCAGGCATCTTTAAATGCTCTGTGTTGGTAGGGTACATTTGGTTCACACTAATTGTTTTCACTCACTTCACCTAGTTATATGAGATATGGACAGTTTTTATTTATTTATTAACCACTTGCCGACCGCACACTCATAACGTGCGTCGGCAAAGTGGCAGCTGCAGGACCAGCGACGCAGTACTGCGTCGCCAGCTGCAGCCTAATTAATCAGGAAGCAGCCGCTCGTACGAGCGGCTGCTTCCTGTCAAATCACGGCGGGGGGCTCCGTGAATAGCCTGCGGGCCGCCGATGGCGGCTCGCAGGCTAGATGTAAACACAAGCGGAAATAATCCGCTTTGTTTACATTTGTACGGCGCTGCTGCGCAGCAGCGCCGTAAGGCAGATCGGCGATCCCCGGCCAATCAGCGGCCGGGGATCGCCGCCATGTGACAGGGGACGTCCTGTCACTGGCTGCACAGGACGGATAGCCGTCCTGTGCAGCCCCGATCACCGGGGGAGGCAGCAGGTAGGAGAGGGAGGGGGGAATTTCGCCGCGGAGGGGGGCTTTGAGGTGCCCCCCCCGCCACCCACAGCAGGCAGGAGAGATCAGACCCCCCCAGCACATCATCCCCATAGGGGGGAAAAAAGGGGGGCAATCTGATCTCCCTGCCTGCACCCTGATCTGTGCTGGGGGCTGCAGAGCCCACCCAGCACAGATCAATCAAACCAGCGCTGGTCCTTAAGGGGGGGTAAAGGGTGGGTCCTCAAGTGGTTAATTGCCCCTTTTTCTTCTCTTTTTTATATATTTGTAGTACTGTGGTCACATATTTTGATCATGGTTCCTGGCACGGTCTTTTCCAATGCATAACACATTTGGGAACTCCAATTCGATGAAGAATCTCCAACATCAGCACTATTGCACTTTCATTGTTCCCCACATATGGACTTTTTTGCAATATTTGCACATTTTGTTTTTTTAATATTGTCTTTTCCACGTTTTGTACTATTGGCACCTTAACTGCAATTTTGCTCGCGATTATGAGGATTGTCAACAATCATTCTTTATTTATGTGATGCACATGTCAGATTATAGCTCTCTATTCACTTATCCATCTTATATATATATATTCAATAAAATTCTGTATTGTCACATGTATACACATATATGCACCTTCTGCCATAGGAGTCATTAGGGTATGATAGACAAACAAAAATGACAGCGCTCACAGGCTGCAACTGGCTTATAAACCATCAAGGGCGTGTACAGACCCCCAAGGGCTAAATACACGCCTTGAATCCAAATCAGATGCAAAATTATGCAAATTTAAGTGCTAATTTATGTGCTAGTCTAATCTAATCTAATCTAATCTAAAATTTGAATGCAGATTGGATGCAGGCTACCACAAGTATACTTAGAACATTTCCATTGCTGTACCTGTTTGAATGCATGTTGTGTAATATGGTCCATTGGAGCTCTGCACTTCTCTGCAGCTTAATCAATTCAGGTGCAGCCTTTTATATTTGGAAGCGCTGCCTACACCCTTTTCTCTATGTAAAATGTTCTAAGTATACTTGTGGTAGCCTGCATCCAATCTGCATTCAAATTTTAGATTAGGGACTAGCACTCCTTCCGGGTGGTGGTTGATACTATAGTGAGGCTTGGCTCCGGGGGTGCGCAGGATTGGGTGTGCGTGCCTATGGCGCGCGGCTCAGTCCTGTGGTGGGCATGGCCATGCCCACCTGATCGTGGAAGTTCTCAGCTTCTTAAGGAATCTCGTTCAATGGTTGCACTATCTCCGACAAAGGACAGAGGTCCGACACGCGTAAGATAGACGCAGAGCTGGGCCTCACTGTGCGGACGTTTACATCCCCGGGGTGAGTGGTTATTTCAGCATACACTGACTTGTGCACATCGGTGTATGGAATGATAGGTGTTGAGTGATTTATTACATATCACCAGGGTCTGCTTTATAGCATATGCACATATCTTTGGTTGGTACTATGAATTGTTAAGGATCCCCCTTTATTCCCCGAGGACGGATTGTGTATTTTTACATTTGGTGTGCCATATGATAGATTATCCCACAGTCTGGGTTTCCCAGCGACTGTGTTTGTTTTGAATTGTTTTTATTGCATTTTCCTTAAAGATTATTATTATTATTCATACAATTGAGTTGGGTTGAAAATCTTTCGACTTTATATGTCATGGACGTCTTTTGTTTATTGTTGGTGTTGTTTATAATACAAGCAGACTAATCATACAGTAATTTTGAACATATGAAGAAGTGCCGGAGTGGAACTTTAGACAAATCCGGCGGTCCACCACCTTGCATACCTACCGTAGATTTATTATGATACATCTGTTTAGAGTCCTCCAGTCCTCTATAAGTGGACAGGTTTTGTAATAATTTGCTTGTCCAGACCTTATCAGGTGACAAGTATACCCGTTTGGGTAATTTTTCATGCCGTTGACAAAAATGTGATATCTCATGTACTTTGTCTGCAAATAAAAGTATTATGTTAAAAAAAAAGTGTAACATCAATAGTGTTGGGCAAATTCGGGTTTCTGAATTTCAACAACCCGAATTTGAACACTATCACCACACTTTACCACCCAAACCTGTGAAGAGGGTCACGGGGAGTTCACTTATTTGCACTTTACGTTTCTCGTTTGAAGTGCAAATAAGTGAACTCCTGCTAACCCTGCCCACTTATTTGGGTGCTGAAGTGTAGTGATGGGCAAATTTGGTTTTAAGAGTTTCAACAACCTGAATTTAAACACCGACACCAGTTATTCATCTAAAAAAAATCATTACACAACATTCAGTGTTATAGTGTCAATTTGCTGAAAGTAAAAAAACAAATGATAGCCTTTGAAACTAAGAGTTTGTATATGTTGATGTAATACAGATATCAGAAAACTTTACACTGGTTTTTAAAGATTTGCATTTGCAGATGTACTTCCAAAGGTGAACGTTAACCCCGGGCAAGAATAACAGATATCCAGATATGGTTTTCTTCTGTCTGATCTTCTGTGTGACACCTTTTACAAAACCCGGTTATAAAATAAATTACATTAATACATTCACATTGTGTTCCAAGTTCCTTCACCGGTTTCAGTAAGTCTGTACATTCTTATTTGTCAATGTATTCCACACCGGGAATACAGCTTGCATTTTCATGGCTCACTAAAAAAATATTTTTTTGAATGCACAAACATTCACACATGTTCCTTACCATTAGAAGCAGATTTTTACCTTTATTTGTTCAGTGTTAATTTGAAAATGCTTTGTAAAGATGAAATATTTCTATATTTTTTTTATTTTAAACTTGTTAATAGTGATAGATGCAAAATGGAAAAAATGCACCTTTATTTCCAAATAAAATATTGTCGCCATACATTGTGATAGGGACATAATTTTAATGGTGTAATAACCGGGACATATGGGCAAATACAATACGTGAGTTTTAATTATGGAGGCATGTATTATTTTAACACTATAATGGCTGAAAACTGAGAAATAATGAATTTTTCCATTTTTTTCTTATTCTTCCTGTTAAAATGCGTTTACAGTAAAGTGGCTCTTATCAAAATGTACCCCCCAAGGAAAGCCTAATTGGTGGCGGAAAAAACAAGATATAGATCAGTTCATTGTGATAAGTAGTGATAAAGTTATAGGCTAATGAATGGGAGGTGAACATTTCTCAAGTGAAAACCACGGAACCTGAATGGGTTAAGTATCATTCAAAATGGCAATTTTTATGTTACTTATCTTGCTTTCAGCATCAGAAGCACCTCTTATAAATGTATTTTTCTGTGTATTGGTATGTAGCCCCATCCTCCCATTGGTGTTTAGCCTAGGCTACGATGCCATGCAGCATTCTGCCCCAAAAGCACTGTGAGAGATCTGGTGAAGATTCATGGGGGGGAGGCTTTTTCTGTAACTCAGTCATTAATGATCTCAGTTAAATAGTTGAATATGAAAAATGACTACACAGTAATTGAGGTGAACATTCATTATTGTTTTGTGACTCACTGTTGCCATTAGCTAGATAAACAAACCTTTCCCAAACACTTTAATTTCATTTTACCAGCAATTAAGATTCATATTGTAATTAGAAATAAAAATATACATTGATAGCATGTCAGAATGCTTATTATGTAGCTCAGACTGACCTTGGAAACCCTGTGAAGCCTAAAAGATGAAAGTACGACAGGAAAATATATCCCCCTTAGAACTGCTTACATGTTTCTAACAAATCTACAATTACTTACATTGTCAGTCAGAATATTATACTGGGGAAGCATTAAATAGCAATTATAAAAGTTGTTGTTTTTTTCACACATTTCCAGCCTAGTTTAAAATCTTCTGAAGCAGTTGACCTTATTCACACTGATTTATAGCTATCCGTAAACATTTGTTCATTCATGGAAAGAGTTGCACAATTCACAATTGCTAGTGAGCTCTTATGCTGTCCTGCATGCCCTCCCATCTTCCCATCCTCATGCCCCCCATCCTTCTATGTGCCTGCTATTGTTTACAATAGTATCACTGTTCAGGAGTCTTCATAATGTAATCATTCCTCACAAGAGTACACTAAATTCAATACCAACTGAATACTGATTAAAGAGAATCTGTACTCTAAAATTCTTACAATAAAAAGCATACCATTCTATTCATTATGTTCTCCTGGGCCCCTCTGTGCTGTTTCTGCCACTCCCTGCTGCAATCCTGGCTTATAATTGTCAGTTTTAGGCAGTGTTTACAAACAAAAGACATGGCTGCTAACCAGAGTGTGATAGGCTGAGAGGAGAGCTTGGAGAGGGTGTGTAAAGCTTCTGTCGATCACAAGCAGTGCTGCACATTCCACACATTCCAGCCTGAGCCCGACAGAGCCGACAGAGGAAAGAAGATAAGATTTATTACAGAGACAGTGCAACTAGAAAAGGCTGCAGAGCACGTTAGAACAGGTATAGGAACTTAAAGGATAGAAGAAATAAGGCTCACAATTTTGTTACAGAGTCTCTTTAAAGCAGAACTGAACTCAGAACTCCTCTCTGCTCTAAAAGATAAACAACAACATAATAACCTTTTAACAAAAAACATGTATTTGTTGCAGCTAATACAAATCCTAAAATAAATTTGCACAATTTCTACTTCTACCTTGTGTAAAGCCTTGAGTGATCTGCTGTGTTTGCTACAGCTGTTGGCTGCTCTTCTGTTATTACTTTCTGTAGTCATTGGGGCACCCAGATGCGAAGCAGGTGGTTTCTGCGCATAGCCTGATACACACTAATCCCTGGTACACACGATACAATTTTCCATCAGATTGATAGTCAAATTGATTATCTCCGCAAGGTCCAATGTGATTTCTGATCATTTTCCTGATCGACGTCTTATAGAAGTGTACACAAAACAAAAACTAGAGACAACACTGCCCAAAAGCATTAGGGCTAAAGCCATGGACCTGTAACATACCACATTGAAAACAAAAGTGTCCATCTAGGCATTAAGTTAAATGATTAAAGAATCGCCAAACCATAATAAGTTATAAATGATCTCAAATTTATTGAGGGATTTATCCCTTGAAGCTAAAATCAATTAAAAACGATAGTACGCAGGCTGACAGATAGACATCTCAATGAAAGCTAATACAGGTAACACTGTCTGTGTGGGTGTAAGACCATATCATATGCCATATACAATATACCTCCTATAGTGCAGCAATCTATTCCGCATACATCAATGGTGCATTAGTAAGTAAATAGTTCTCACCCAAGCCTGCAAGCTGATAGCCTACTGTCAGTCCGCGCCCCTCACGCGTTCCGTGACGACTGTCACTTCTCCAGAGATGTCTATCTGTCAGCCTGTGTACTATCGTTTTTAATTGATTTTAGCTTCAAGGGATAAGTCCTTCAATAAATTTGAGATCATTTATAACTTATTATGGTTTGGCGATTCTTTGATCATTTACCTTAATGCCTAGATGGACACTTTTGTTTTCAATGTGGTCTTATAGAAGTAATCGGAAAATCGATCAGAAACCTTATCGGAAATAAAAAATCGGACCTAATGGAAATATTAGACCGTCAATCTATCCTACAGGGCCTACACATTTACCACTGCGTCACTCCTGAGTCATGTTACACTTGATTGAAAACTCTGCTGACACCAGCACTCTGCTGTCATCCTGGGACCACAGTCCTGAACTTTGGTCCTTTGTAAAAGAAATCTGAACTTTGGTAAAAAGCAGTCCCCACCAAGACAACTAGATACTGCAATGATATCGAGAAACATAACAGCACTCTCTTGTTATGGGGATAGTAATGCCAGACAACTACTCTGTGATACAGATGTAGGGTTAGTTCTGAGTGAAATGGGCCCTGGGGCAAAAAGGAACAAGGGTTCCCCTACATAACCCCCTTCCCAGTAAATTAATGTCAGACAGCTCTCCCTCCGACTAATGTAATGTTTTAATGGCAGCAGGCCACTCTCCACCCCCATATATTAATGGTAGCCAGCTCTCTTTCCGCCTCAGTAGTTTAATGGAAGGCAATCTGCATCTTTTAAAAATGCCCTCCCCAGCACAAACTTTGCCATCATTCACTTTATTTTATTTTACAATGCAGAGTGTGCTCAGAGGAAGAGCTTGTTGATGAACATTTTGCCTAGTAGATGCTCATTCTTTCTGCAGAATGCGCGGTCCAGGACTCTTCCTCCTGTTCTCCCCCTGGTGGCAACATGATGTCTCTACCTTCCTGGCAGGCATTAAAGTATTGGCATTAATTAACATGCTTGCACCATGGTAATAGCCGCTCTGGCCGTCTGGTGAGTCATGACAACGGGTGTGCGGCATCACACTGGATGGAGGAGCCAATGGAATTGTGGGTGTGCTATTCATCAAACAGTGTTTGGTTGTCATGGTTGCAAGTAAAAAATGTTTTGAATTCTTTGCTATGTCTGAAAAGTTGTAGCTTACATCATACTGAAATATGAAGGTCATTAAAAAAGGACAAATTACAAAATGCTTATTTAGCATTGATACATATTGTATTAATTTTTCAAAGTACGTTGAGCTAGCCTTTAAGGAACAGAAAAGAATAGTTGTCAGCATCACTGAAAGAGCTCAGTAAAGCTATGCAAAGAAATGTAATGATTTATTCCAACTCCATAATTACATCATGCAATGTAGTTTGTCAATGGAAGTGTATTGCACTAGGCAAGGTGTCCATCCACAAGACAGTTACTGGGCAGGATATTAATCTAATGATAATCATACCGTCAGACCTGTTCAATACACAGTGCCAGAAACAAAAGATAAAGTGCCGTAACAAAGGCGACTAATCCGAATGGATCCTGTACTGGCCTGGCTCCTCTGGATTGTTTATGACTAGCTTTTATGGTTTACTGCATGTTGGATTTTTTCCTTGCAGTATTTTTTTTTAACAAGCCCATATGTATGGCCAGTGCTTAAATAACTATTCATTTCAGTAGCAAATAGCTGTAGAAAATGAGGCCAAATGAGGATAATGTGCATGTGACAGCAAGTGCTATTATATGTCATTGGTCACCTTAATTATCCCAAGTAATATAGAAACCATCCTGGATAGTGAATGTTAATGCCATCTACTAGAGTCTAAAACTGAATGACTCCGTGATAACCACTGATGCCACACAGGAAATCTATATACGTATTTTGGACAAATGCCTCCCAAAATAATGTTTTGTGATTACTTCTGGTGACAGTTTCCTGGTGTTAAAGGACACCCGAGGTGAAAATAAACTGATGAGAAAAACAATTGTATCCATCCTCCTCCTCCTCCTAACAATGACTGTTTTAGATATCCCACAGTTTTATTTTATATTTCAATCTAGTTTTTACTGTTCATTGACACCTTCATTAACTACTGAGCCTGCGCAGTACAGCCTGGAGGACGTCCGATGATGTCAGCGCGCACCAGTGACATGCAGATTGGAGCTCAGAAGAAGCCCGACCTGGCAGCCGGCCTGGCCAGGTCGGGCGCGCCACCGGTGACCACCGAGAGCCTGCGGAGCGGCGCCGAGGGCACGTCCTGCCTTCCACGGACTGGAAGAAGCCCCAGGTAAGAGGATTTGGATTTTTATTTTTTTGGGAGACTCCCTGAACCTTCCCTTTAACTTTTTGGCACCTAACCAAGCTATATTTGTATTTGTTTTTTTTAAACAAATTCTTTTTCATTAGTTTTGTTAAAAGGGTTTAGGGAAAAAAATAAAATAAAAAAACACTGTCAAAACACTCTGCCATTGTTTAAACATGGCAAATGTTTTCAAACTGCAGTCGGGAAGAGGACAAAAAATACATTATTTCCTCTACAGTTTAAGCTTGATAATGTATGACAGTTTATTTTATGTAAACAGTATTATGCAATTATAGGTCTTCAAGTCCCTGTAATGACACAAAGGTACATCTGGTAAAGTTCTTAAAGAGAATCTGTACTCTAATATTCTTACAATAAAAAGCATACCATTCTATTCATTATGTTCTCCTGGGCCCCTCTGTGCTGTTTCTGCCACTCCCTGCTGTGATCCTGGCTTGTAATTGCCAGTTTTAGGCAGTGTTTACAAACAAAAGACATGGCTGCTAACCAGCTTGTGATAGGCTGAGAGGAGCTCAGTCTGTGACTCACACAGAGCCTGCAGGGGGCATGGAGAGGGTGTGTTTAGCTTCTATCCTATCACAAGCAGAGCAGCACATTCCTGTCCGAGTGCCTGAGCTTGACAAAGTCGTCAGAGGAAAGAAGATTAGATTATATAACAGAGATAATACAGCCACTGTGCAACTAGGAAAGGCTGCAGTAAGAAAGACCCCATTAGAACAGGTATAGGAACTTATAGGATAGAAGAAATAAGGCTGAACTTTGTTTCAGAGTCTTTTTAAAGGCCCAATAAAACCAAAACTTAGTTAAGTGACCAAACTGATCACATGATTCTCCATGACTTCTGCTAGACACGACCATCACTAGTCTGTACCTGTTGCTCCTTTCTGCCTGATGAAGCGGGTGAATGCCCAGGAAACGCATTGAATTGTTTGGCGTGTTCGATTAAAGAAATTTTCGACTTACTGACAATCTATTTGGGGAGCTTCCTTTTAGAAGATTTTTCTAGTTGTTTTTTGATTGGCAGCAGATTTCCTCCTCCACACGATTCAACTTAACAACACCAGGAGCCTTCCGACGTTCACCTGATATACTGGCATGGGACTGGTAACTATGTGGCACGCTTGATATCATCAATTGTCTCATCTGCTGACCACATGGCCTCACTCTCCTTGGATGGAGGGATATACATCCTGTGATTGCTGCCTGCGCTCAACCTTGATGTATATGCTACCTGTGCATGGTCTGAGCACCAAGAGTGTGCTGCTAGATGCCTTTAGACCCTGCGATTGAGGGATATGAACTGTAGTGCATGCTGCTTCTGCTACTGCCTGTATATGCCTCACTGCCCTGCGATTGAGGGACATGAACTATAGTGCATATCATCTGTGCTTATCCTGCTTGCATTTACTAACAAGCCACCTTGCTTTGTGTCTGGAGGGTCTGTGGACCATGTTCACATCCATTTCTCCGTGGTCGTGCTAAAGCTACATGCTGCTTGTTGCTTTTTTGATTTTTTTGCACATTGATACGTATCCATCACAACTGCTACTTGTACATCAATCAATAGTAAGCCAGTCATGCCATTTGGGGCCCCACAGCTTGGATTCTTCTGACGATTATTATTGTTGAACCTTGGAATTGGACTCCGCATCTACAACATTTTTTCTGGGGACTGCAGCCCCCATAGATGCAAATTGTGTTGAGGAGGAATACACTTTTATCTTCATGGGCTTGAATGTATTTTAGGGGGATTTGTATGTAACGTTTGATACATGTGATTTATATAATAAAGCAATTTTTTAGTCTTTTCCATGCACCAAAGAGCCAATCCTCATTCTTTTTGCTTTTCTATTTGGTTAAGAAGAACTGTATTAGCAATAGGGTAATACGTGACTACAGTGCATAGAAGGAATGTAGTTGACAGCATATCTTTTTAACAGGTCAAATGTGTTTCCTCCTACAGTATAGTGTGCTTTTTATCCTCTCTGGTTGCAGCATGCTACACAAGCCATGAAGGCATGGCATTTATAATATGAGTCATGCTAATTGCTTACAAACTTTATGAAAAACGCAGTAAACATTGTGTGCTGTGTACGGTGTAATGTTTAATAGAGTGTAGTGAAGGGGGCGTGTCTGCAGCTTGTCCATGCCAGGCATGTAGCTGCAGAGCTCCGTATCCAGACCTCTAAAAACCGCATCCACTGCAACCTTAATCCACTCTAAACTTAACACGGAGATGGAGGAAACCCAGATGGTCCTGGAGACCACAAACAAGCGCAAGATGGGGAAGACAAAACTCCAAAAACTGCCGGAACTCTTTGCGGGCATACAGGCTCGCTCTAAAAACAAAGATGGCGCCGGTCCACACTCTCACTCAGTCTCCGGAGCAGAAAACTCAGGCACCGCTGCATCTGAAGCTCCGATCACCCGACACTGCCTCTCCTTCATCCTGCAGCCCAGTTAAGTCTCGCCAGAGGACTGAAACAGCTGACGATCAGATAAGGGAGATCCTTATCACAGAGCCACTTACAGCAGCAGCAGCACGCATAGAAATGTTCCCGACCACTGATCAAGCGCTGACACAGTCTTACATGAAAGAGATGCTGCTCTCCTTCAAAGCTTCCTTAACGCTTGAATTCACTGCAATAAAAAATCACCTTCAACAATCTTTCTCTGCACTTGGAGACAGAATCGCCCTAAATGAAGATAATATCGCTGCTCTTACTTCTGAGCATAACAAAACAGTAGACTGCCTAGATGAAACACAAAGACATAACCTGGCTAAAAACAAAGGCTGCTGATCTTGAAGATCGCAATCGCCATTGCAATCTAAAGTTTAGAGGCATTGATGAAGCTGTAACTCCTCCCCAGCTCAGCGAGTATGTCACCAAGCTCACTAAATCTGCTCTACCCCAACTAGCAGAGATTGAATGAGCAATAGAAAGGGTACCCAAACTACCGAAACCAGCAAATCTGCCAAGCTATACTCTCAGAGACGTGATCTGCTGCACTCAATTTTACACCACTAAAGAAAGTCTACTACAAGTCATCCGATCCAAAGGCTCCCTTCCTGATCCTTTCAGCCACATCAGCCTATACTCTGACCTTTCCCAAGCCACACTAGCTAAGCGCAAGGAACTTCTACCCATCACCAAAACCCTTTGTGAGCATAACTCAATCTCTACGCTCCCAACTCAGGCCAGCATAAGTTCATCAAAAAATTGATCCTCAAAGCTAAAGCAAAGCTAAAGCAGTCCAAAAAGGAACTCTCATTATAGGTGGAGACTTCAATGCAATTTCTGACCATCTACTAGATACCTCCAATGGACGTTTCAAACCACCCTTTCCAAGCTATTTCATAAAGAGGACCTTTATGACCCTTGGAGATCCCTCCACAGTTCAGAAAGAGACTACACATTTTTTTCCCCATGTGCACAAGAGTTATACGAGAATTGATTTTTTCCTAACTGACAGATATACTTTACAAAATGTCCAACAATCAAAAATTCATACCATAACTTGGTCCGACCATGCCCCAATTACTCTGGTAGCTCAACTTACCCCATATATAAAGAAACCCTCCTGGTGGAGACTAAACACCTCCATTCTCCTCCCGGTTAATAATGTAAAATTAAATGCTGAACATATCAAAGAATTTTACAACTTTAATGATACGGGGGATGTTAAAGGGAGCACTGTGTGGCAGGCACATAAAGCCTATATCAGAGGCCTTCTTATAAAATTAGGATCAGCCGTAAAATGGGCCAAATCTGCTAAGATAACTGATCTCCTATTCAAAAGTAGTACCTTAGAGAGACAGAAAACAAGCAAAATCCATCCTCAACGCATAACAAAGACCTATTTCTTTTACGTTACCAACTCAGATTAGCCCTATCTGAAGATTATGAATTCCACTTATCCACTAAGTGGAATTCCACTAAGACTCAAACTCAACTATTATCATCAGCACAACAAAGCTAGTCCATTACTCGCCAAACTAATCAAAAACAGACAAGCAAAAACAAAAATACATAAATTAATACATCCTTTCACCAAAAAATGCCTCTCTAATCCTCAAGATATAGCGAATTTCTTTTAGCGACTTTTATAGCTCTCTGTACAATCTGAAAGATGACCCCATGACACCTCAACCAAATCCTCTGATCATTGATAACATTTCTCGGTCAAATTAACCTTCCATCTATCACTACCCAACAAGGAAACACTCTTGACTCACCAATTTCTGCCTCAGAGGTTCTAAACACTATGAATAAATTGAAGACTCAAAAAGCCCCTGGCCCCGACGGCTTCTTAAGCAAACATTAGCCCCAAAATTGACCACCGTATTGAATGATTTTATCTCACTAGGCCAAATACCCCAAGAATTTACAAAAGCAATTATCTCCGTAATCCCAAAACCAGGAAAAGATGCCACAGCTCCCTCAAACTACCGCCCG
Organism: Hyperolius riggenbachi; assembly: GCF_040937935.1. Classification (NCBI taxonomy): domain Eukaryota; kingdom Metazoa; phylum Chordata; class Amphibia; order Anura; family Hyperoliidae; genus Hyperolius; species Hyperolius riggenbachi. The sequence continues at coordinate 167,679,086 of NC_090646.1, forward strand.
ATACCACTCTTAAATTGTGATCTAAAACTATGCTAAAATAATAGCAAACCGTCTAATTGTGATCCTCCCAGAGTTACTTACTTTAGACCAAGTAGGGTTCACACAAGGCAGACAATCAGTCGATGGTACTCGCAAAGTTATCAACATCCTACACACCGTGGGGCCCAGATGAGGGCCTTCTCTGCTCCTAGCTTTGGACGCAGAGAAGGCCTTCGACAGGGTCCATTGGGGATTTCTGAAACAAATCCTTACCAAATTTGGTTTTAAAGGACCATTTCTAAATGCAATCTTAGCACTATACCATAACCCTTCTGCACAAATAAATGTCTCAGGCTTCTTTAATAATTTAAAATCTCCAACGGCACAAGACAAGGCTGTCCCCTATCCCCTCTAATATTAGTCCTGGTGATGGAATCCCTGACGGAGCATATAAGGATAAACCCCAATATACGGGGCATTCCTTCCTCTCACTCAGAACAAAAAAATCTTTTCGCAGATGACGTTCTACTCTCAATTACAGAATCCCTGACATCTATCCCCCATATCAGCAAAGTGCTCAAAGACTTTTCAGAAGCCTCATTCTACAAAGTAAATGAAAATAAATCATTACTTATGGGAATTAATATTCCTCCCCAACTTAAAAATGAAATCACTAAAATATCCCCCTTCCCATGGACTAAACACATGATCCCTTACCTAGGAATTAATTTTCCTCCAAAAACGGCTGACTTATACTCCTCCAATTTCCCGCCACTGCTTAAAACAGACCTACACCACCTGGCAACATTTGAATTCTCCCTCTCAGGGAAAATCGCAGCCTACAAAATGGCCATCTTTCCAAAGATCTTATGTTACTTTAGAACACTCCCCATCCCAATTCACTACAAGTTTTTCCACAATCTATGTAAATTAATCTTGCAATACCTATGTAAAAATAAAAAAGCACAGAATATCATATAAAACCTTAACCGCCCCTCCCCATAAAGGAGGTTGCGGTCTCCCTGACCCATATATTTACTATACTGCCTCAATCCTAGATATGTCCAAATTCTGGTCACTAAACTCCCCTGAAAAGATTTGGGTGTCCCTAGAAAAAGAGCACTCCAGCATCCCACTCCTAGACCACCATACCTTGTCTGGGCGTCACTACCAACGCCTAAAACTACACACCCAACCATCTTGGCAACCACCACAGCTTGGAAAACCCTAACCAAAATACAACCGAATGATATGGATACCTTACCAGCGAATATTCCTTTACTAACTTTAAAATCTATTGCCCCTCAAATTAACCTCCAATCCTGGATAAAGGCGGGCATCCACTTTCTTAATGACCTCTTTTCTCAGTCTTAGTCCCCTTTTCATTTTTAAAATGGAAATATAAACTTAATGATCGAGAAATTTTTACATACTTCCAAATAGCTCACTTGCACAAATTCTCGCCCATCAAATTTAAATCTCACACTAAAAGACAGGGAGTTACTACTTCCCCAATCCCCCCCTCTCAAAACTCAAGGACAAATCTCCCCATGGTATAAATATATCAACTCTTCTCCTAACCGGTTCGAACCCCTAATAGAAACATGGAATTTAGACCCACAATCCTCACTGACAGTAGAAAAAATACAGAAAGCACTGAAGGATCTAAAACAATACTCAAAATGTATTACTCCCCTAGAAACCACAAAAAAAAAAAAATCTTATTTAGCTGGTATCTAACACCATCAGTAATTTCCAAATTCTCCTCCCAACACTCCTCGTTATGTTGAAGATCATGCAACCTTCAAGGTTCCCTAACTCACATCTTATGGGATTGTCCTTATATAAAACCCTTCTGGACGCTAATTTTCAAAATAATTTCCCTATTAACGGGCCAGAATCTATCTCCAAATCCTCTTTTAGGGCTTCTCCTTATTGGGCTAGACCAATTTCAAAATCCTTATAAACCTAGTGTGACCCACATTATTTGTGCAGCCCAACAAATCATCTTATCCAACTGGAAGACTAATCTGATACCTACCTTTATCCAGCTGCCTAACCTAGTTGACCATAACCTCAATATGGAATCCCTATTCCTCAGGCGATCCTCCCCAGGAAGGTCCCTAAACCACCTCCAAATTCAGTGGGAAACAATCACCCCCCATATTCACCATTTAACAAACTAACCCCCCGATTCTATAACGAAATAGGCCTCCATAGGAAAGGTATTATCTAAACTCTGGTTTCTGGCTCACCCCCCACCTCCCTCCCCTTTTGCTTTCCATACCCCGCTCTCTCTGACATGGTAGACCCTATGAATAGCTGCCGATTGTGTCATAATATAAAAGACACAATATGGATCAGCCTCCGGTTCAAATTATATAGTTAAATTGCTTCAGCTAGCTCTTACGTTACAACTCTTACTCTTACTCTCTAACTTAGATTCATTGTATGGATTTGTTTATTTGTTGTCTTGGTTTCTGCATTCTCCACAAAACTTACCATTGTATAAGCCTCTAGTCGATAATGTTCTTTTGTCACTCAGATGTTACCTACTCTATAGTACTGTAACAACACAAAACCCAGTTATGTAATTATTACCAATGCTTGTTTCTACCTGTCTGTTTTGAAACCCAATAAAAATGTATTGAAAATAATTGAGTGTTGTGAGTATAGCCCCATGTGTCTCCATAAAGAGGTGACACTTGCAGTCACAGGAAGTAGGTGTTGTGCAGTTATAAGACCACAGTTTAGTAACAGGAAGACAGATGCAGGAGAGGCATTGAGGCTGCATGGGTAAGTGCACAGCTGCAGGCATCTAGGGTTTCTCAATCTAAAATGTTAGTGAATACTTACAAATGTACATAGCTGATGATTGCTTTGAGATTTTGCCTTGTCCAGTTTAGGGTTTTTTGGGGGTTTTAACAAAAGAACTGCTGTCAGTCTACACAAATATCTCTTTTTACAAATGTTAGGTTGGGACATTATGTAGGGGAAAATTAAAGGGTCAGGATGAACTTTCAACAGGCAGCTAAAAGTACAGATGAATTATCATGTTAGTGAAATATTTGGAATTCTGTTCAAGCCGCCCTGTGGTTTGGATAGCTTTGCAGTACACAAGATCCAATAGCACTGATTGATTAGACTTTTGTCCTGAGTTTTCTCTCAGGAGATGCTTTCACAGCTTTTCAATAAAAAGTCTTTTCAATCTCCAGCAGAAAAAAAGTTCCCAAAATATGCTGTCCCAAATTAACTTAAGTTTGATATTAAAGTGGCCATATATCAGGTGACTTTGCGCCGATCAACCATCTGATTCGATTATAATCAAATCGGATGAAAATCTGTACTGCCAAGTGCATTAATTGGTACAAATTAATCGGTCGGACATGCTGCAAGATGTTGGGCCATCATGGTCGGTTGAGTGTACGGCAGTAACAGCAAGCAATATTGGTACAAGCAATGAATGCGGCAAAACCCCTGATGCTGTCCACCCTAATAGTCAATGTGCCCCTCCCCCCGGTGCCCAGTGCACTATACATTTCCTGTCTGCATACACCGCTTGTCCGCCGTTGGCTCTGGATCCACCCTTTGTCTATACACATGGTTGCCGTAGGCATGTGACATCACACATGTGCTCGTTATTCCGGCAACCACATGGGGCGCATGTATGGATGAAGGACCCAGTCAGTGGGCAGCGGTGGACAAGCGGCAGACGCTGATAGGATATGTATAGTGCACTGGGCACATTGACCAATGGAGGGACAGCGTTGGGCCAGCAAGGCACAAATGTGGCATTGCAAGGTTGATTCCAGATTAATTTTAGCATTAAATTGATTGGGAATTCGGCCTGTGGTGTATGGGCAGGCAACAGATTCTCTGGCCAATCAGATTCCATCAGAGAGAGATCTGTATCTCTTGTGATTGTAACAAGTTACATGTGGAGCAGACTGGTAATCATTTAAGGAAAAGGGTACAACAACAACATGTGTCTAATATTACTTTAGCCAATAGGGATTGCCAAGCTTCCAAAAACTCACCAGTGTTGCCTCCCACTTTTTGTCGTGTCACCAGGGAAAACCTAATGGACTTAGGGTAATGGCCCTGGAGCGGGTCTCAGTTGGGTAATGTAACCAGACTATTATTACAAAGAGAATTAACTTGGATATGCCAGCTGAGTAGTCATGTACCGGTTGGTCTGCCTAAGGACTTTTCCTTCAATCCATTTTTAGGGTAATTTGATAAGTATTATAATTTATATTGTAGCATATACTCACATATTTATCACTTTCTTCACTACTGGGGGTGATGGCAAAAGGTGAACACGATTCACTGTATGTGTCACACACAATTTGCAGTGCTCTCTGGTTAAGTTTCACTTCACCTTTGTTACTGCTGTCACACAGGTATGTGCAAATGCATGTCACTATTGTGTATTTGCCTTTTCTCTCAGGATTTCTCATTCTTGGATCAGCTTTAGTTGTTAGTTTGATACTGCGGTTTGCACAACTTATACCATTTTTGGAGAGCAGATATATGCAGTTGTGGAAGGATGACTCTGGGTGGTTAACTAATAACCTCAGAGACTCTGAAAAACAGAGAGAGCAGGAACTTAATGGTGCAATATCACTGGTACAAGTTTGTGAATATAAAAGATAAAGAATTATACTTACAAATGTGGGCTACAACACTTGCAACCGCCGTCAAAGCATACAGGAAATAAACATCCCCGTTTGGTGTTCCAGGTCTGCTGTGCAGGTGCTGGTTGGTTGCTCTCTGAGTTTTTATTTTATGCTTGCCGACCGCGTCACGCCGATGGGCGTGGCGGCAGCCCCAGGACCGCCTAATGCCGATCGTAAAGTCCTGGGGCTTCAGTTTGCAGGAGATCGTGCACAGGCTGCGGAGTGGAGCTGCTCAGAGACTGTTAGACGGTGAAACTGCCGTCTAAATATCTTGTACATCGCTGTACTTGGGACAGCCGTGTGACATGGCTGTCCCCCTGGGACGCTAAAGAGGGATCGGCTCTCATAGGCTGAAGCCTATGACAGCCGATAGCCGTGATTGGCCAGCTGGGGGGAGGGTGGGCTTTTGTAAAAAAGAAGAAAAAAAAAGAAAAAAAAATTGGCAAATTTAATAAAAAATTGAAAGAAATATTACAAAAGAATAAAAACAAACAGTGGGGGGTGATCAGACAAGGGGGGGGGGAATCATGTTTGTGCTGTGTTGTGCGGCCCTGCAGCTTGGACTTAGAGTTGCAGTGGCCAGTTTAGTAAAAAAATGTCTTTGTCTTTAGGGGGGTTTAACACTGCGGTCCTCAAGAGGTTAAAACAATAAACTCCTTATAGGGCTATGACTATATAGAAAACACTGGTAGAGGCACCCTGAGAATAATAATAATTGTTGCGAACGACAACTATAATGGTAATTGAGAGGTGATGTGCTTAATTCTCTTGAAGAACAATTCAATATTATTGGAAAAAAATGTATTGATCCAAGCACATAAGGACAAACGCATTTCACAGGTGCTTGCCAGGTTCCTCAGGGCAATAAAGTGTCTTACTGGCAAAGAGATCTGAACACTGGAGGCACTGATGCTCTGATCTCATTGCCAGTAAGGTACTGTATTGACCAGAGGAAGCAAGCCAGCACCTGTGAAGTGAGGCGTTCTTTCAATGGAAAGTATGCCTCACTGGTTTTGTTGCATTGAGGCTGTAACTCGCGGTGCAACTTCTCGGGCGAGGTGCAATTGTTAAAGATTGCCATATCTTGGTTCACCTAGTGTAAACGCAGCCGAAATCTACTCTGGGTTATCGTTCACTCATTCCATCTGCTTCATTGGCTATATTTAGCATAAACATTTAATCAAAGAGAGGGAAAAGAAAAAAAAAGCCGGCACTACAATGTAAAAGCACTCTATTTGAGATGGCTTTCCAAGTAACACAGCCTTCATTATTTCCAGCAGTGATGCTCATCCGAGCTAGGATATCCGAGATACTCAGATATCCTAGCTCTTTTTTCACTATTCGAGCTCGAATACCGAACTCGAATAGTATTAGCTATCCGGGCTGTGCTATCCGAGCGCACTCGGATAGCAAGCAGCTATCCGGACATATCCTAGCTATCCGAGCTCGGATAGCGTCACGAGCTCGGATAGCGTCATGTCAGACGTCACCTCAAGTCCTCACAAGCGAATCAGAGGGCTCCCAGCCCTCTGACTGCAGCCAATCACAGAGGGGGAGCCTGGCCAGGCCCCCCTCTATAAATAGCGGGCGCCATGTTGCCTCACTCGTCCTGCTTGCGACTTACTGACTGACTGTACTGAGAGACTGCTCCAGTGCTTTTTGTCTGTGCAAGTGCATTTATTGTTCAATACACCAAGCGTTTTTACACTCCAACACTTGATATTCACCTGTATTGCTTTGTATTGTAGATAGATTGTATTTTAGGCAGTTTAGTTTGTGTGATTAGGGACTAGGGAGGGAGACTGTCACTGCTGCAGCTGCAGCCAGCAGCTAGGCCCTGTGCCTAGGCAAGGCAGCCTGCCCTGCTCTGTGCTCTAGTCTCTAGTTACCTGTGCTCTCACCTGTCCTACTCTACTGTACTACTTCTGTGTTAGATAGATTATTGTACTATTTTGTAGTTAGCAAGGAACCAGCTTTACTGCTATACCTGTCCTGTATCTGCTCTCTGTAATCTAGTCACACCTGTTCTATTGTTTAGCTAGATTCTTCTATTGTTTAGTTAGTACTGTAGTGTACTCTAGTCTGTGTATAGGGACCGTCCGTCACCGCGTTACCTAAGGCCTTTGTGTGCGCAGTGCACGTCTGCGCTGTCTGCACCCTCTCGTTAGTGCTACACCCGTCCTATTGTTCATATTACTTGTATTGTGTATTCGCTGACTTGTACTGTAGTCTGTGTATAGGGACACCGTCAGTCAGCGTCAGCTAGGGTCTTTGTGTGCGCACTGCGCACTCTCTCGTTAGCGCTACACCGATCTCTGCTGTAGAGTACACCTGTCCATCACCTCACACACCCACCACCACCACCAGTCCCACCCCATTAAAGTACCCCACTTGTCCCACCCGCCTATACATAACTTTTTTTTTTCATTTGTAAAATATTAAAAATATACGATGTCTGGCACTGGCAGCCGCTGTTTGGGCAGGGGCAGCAAGGGCAGCAAGGGCATCGGCAAGAGAGGAGATCGTGGGCGTGGCAGCCGCATTACCACCACCACCATGCGCAGTTCTGCGTCTGCACCAGTGGCTATTCCGCCATTAGCCACTGGCCGTGGACGCCTTGGCTGCCCAACAGCTGGGAATCACGCTGCAGAGACACAGCAGCAGCAGCAGCAGCAGCATGTGGCGCAGATGTTCCTCCCACCGCCAGGTCGTGCCGTCTTATTGAGGAGAAGGACGCAGACTCTGTGGTGGAACTGATGGTGGATGAGCAGGCCACCATTAGCTCTGGAACCGAGTCCTCCACCCCCGCCACCACTCCTGTTCGCAAGAGCAGCAGCAGCCGCCCAGCACTGCCTGGGGAGGAGGAGGAGGAGTGCAGTTCTCCAGCCCCAGCGGGCAACACCAGCATCCTGTCACTCAGCACCTTCTTATCCCCAAGCACAGTGGGGCTATGGAGTGCTGTTGCGGCAGAATTGGAGGAGGAAGAAATGCTGATGGGCACTTTGGGGGATGATGCTTTGGACAGTCAGACAGTGGTGACTGTCCCTCAGCCCATGCATGCAGAAGGGGAGTTTGTGGGGTCATCCCAGCAGGACATGTTTGCGGAGGGGAAGGATGATGATGACAGGGTGAAGGACAGAGACTGGGTGGCAGATCCTGGGGATGTCATCAGCTCTGAGGAGGAGGATGCGTCTGCGGGCCTTGCTAGAAGGATCATCATCGCAGACATAGGCAGGATCAGAAGTGGGCGTGGTATGCAAGCCACACAGCGTGCTGATCCGGAGGCGGAGAGTTCTGCCAGTGCCACCAGCCGCACCAAGAACCCCCCCAACCACCACAGGGAGACCAGCGGCAGCAGCACCTTCCAGCCGAAGGGGCAACTTCACCTCCCCAATTTGGAATTTTTTCACCCTGCCACGTGTGGAGTGCAAGTATGCCACCTGCAACCAGTGCTGCCAGCAGCTCAGCACAGGAAAGGAGCCCTCTGCGTACGGCACCACTTCTATGGTGAACCATCTGGCAGGAAAACACTTTCATGAGCATGAGGAGTTCATGAAGTTAAAGGAAGCTGGCAGTGGCAGACCCGCCACCACTGCGAAGCCGTCGGCAGCAGCCACCCGCCCTCCTCCACCTCCTCCAGCAGCACCAGCAGGATTGCGTCAGAAACGCACTGCTCCTCCTCCCTCTGCAACTCTTGCCGCTGACACTAAGGCCTGTTCTGGCAGCTAGTCCTCAGTGGCATCCTCTGCTCCCTCCAGTGATGCCCGTGCCAGCAAAAGGCGTCGCCAGACCCTGCTCAGCGACACCTTCCAGGGGGTGGGCAGGGTTCTGCCTCCCAGCAGCCGTCGCGTGCGTCAGCTGAACGGCTTGCTGGCACGGGCCATGTGCTCCCAACTCCTGCCTTATTCCCTTGTGCAGGAGGGGAGCAGCATGCGTGCGCTCCTGATGTGTGCAGCCTCCGATTGGCCAATCCCCAGCCGACATTTTTTCGCACGCACGGCCATCCCTGCACTTCACCGCTCTGTGATGGCCAATGTCGGGAGAGGGCTGGATCACGCGGTGGGTCAAAGGGTCCACATCACCATGGACTCGTGGAGCAGCCGGTTTGGGGCAGGCCGCTATCTGTCCTTCACCGCACATTGGGTCAGCTTGGTGGAAGGGGGTGAGGAGGGGGGAGCAGCATTGCACTGTCAGAGCAGCAGCTGCAGCAACAACGCAGTGGGTGGTGCCACCATGCAGGGTCAGCGGAATTGCAGCAGGTTCCTCTGATCCGCTTCCATCCTAGGGCACACCAGCTGAAACCCCCCGCCTCAGCGTGAAGCCCCGCCACTGCCAAGCGCTGCTGGAATTGGTCAGCCTGGGGAAGACTAAACTGACGGCGAATCATGTCCTGGCCAAACTCCGAGAGCAGGAGAGGAATTGGCTGACCCCCAGAGGCCTCAGAGTCGGAGAGGTGGTGTCCGACAATGGGGCAAACCTGGTTGCTGCAATCAGCAGGGGAGATCTGACCCACATCCCCTGCCTGGCGCACGTCCTGAACCTGGTAGTCCAAAAGTTCCTGCGGACCTACCAGGGGATGGACCGACTCCTTGAGGTGACAAGGAAGGTTGTGCGTCATTTCCGGCACTCGGCTGCAGCCGTAGCGAGCCTGGAAGAGGTGCAGAAGGAGCTGCACCTGCCACAGCACCGGCTCATGATCGATGTTCCAACTCGCTGAAACTCCACCCTGGCGATGTTGGAGTGTCTGGTTGAACAGAGGCAGGCTGTCAGCCAGTACGTTGCACGAGCAACAGTTGCCGCCATCACTGCAACTGGGCGTGCCGCCACCAACCTCCCGTCCATCATCTCCACGGTGAACTGGGGGCTCATGCAGCAGGTGTGCTCAGTGCTGGCACCCTTCCTGCAGGCCACCAACATGGTAAGCAGGGACCATGCAATGGTGTGCGAGTGGGTCCCCTTGGTGTGTGTGCTGGACAGGGCCCTATTTGCAGCTGTCCCTTGTTGAGCGCTTGGAGGAAGCCTTCCCTCAGCTATCCACCCCCACTGTCCAGCCAGCACAGAGGCAGCAGCAGGTGCCTGCATCCACCAGCAACAAGCGCACGCGCACCACAGACCTGCTGTCTCTGACCAACTAGCTCTACATGAGTGTAGAGCTGCCAGGGACTAGAGAGGAGGTGCCTGCAGCAGCATCCTTCTCCAGTCACAGACAGAGCTTGACCCGCATGGTGGCTGACTACATGGGGTCCTTCAGCGGGCTTGACAGCATTGCCCCTATTGATCCCATGGAGTATTGGGTCAAGCACCTGCCGATCTGGAGCGAGCTTGCGCAGTACGCCCTGGAAGTGCTCTCCTGCCCCCCTTCCAGCATACTGTCAGAGCGTTGCTTCAGTGCAGCCGGTGGAGTCGTCACTGAGAAGCGATCTCGTCTGTCTCACAAGTCTGTGGACAGACTGACGTTTCTCAAAATGAACCAGGCTTGGGTGGAAGGCGAATTCCTGGCTCCTGTTGTTGGCGAGAGGGGGACATGAAGTGGCACACACACATTACACCTGCTGCTGCTGCTGTATTTCTTCCTGCTGTCTGTGTCTCCACTGCCAGGGAACACATTAAAAGGTGCTGCTGCCCATGCGCCACCAGCTATTTACGCTCAAAAATAGCTGCATTTCTAAAAAAAAAATGTAATAATTTTTTGTTATTATTTTAGAGGTGTCCGGGTTGAAAACTGTGCTGTCCCAATTGTGTATTGGACAAAATGTGGGCTTCACGACCGCTGTCTGGAACCTCATGGTGTTTATTTATGGCCCTGGTCCACCGCTACGAACCAGGGCCTATTATGTCTCGCTGCCTGCCCTCCTGCCTGCCTGCTGCCAGTCTGCCACACACTCATCCTTCTCACGCTGTCTGCTGTTGTATTTCCTCCTGCTGTCTGTGTCTCCACTGCCAGGGAACACATTACAAGGTGCTGCTGCCCATGCGCCACCAGCTATTTAAGCTAAAAAATAGCTGCATTATTTTGAAAAAAATTTTTTTATTATTTTAAAGGTGTCCGGGTTGAAAACTGTGCTGTCCCAATTGTGTATTGGACACAATGTGGGCTTCACGACCGCTGTCTGGAACCTCATGATGTTCATTTACGACCCTGGTACCACCACTAGGAACCAGGGCCTATTAGGTCAGTAGCAGTCACATCACACTGCCTGACACACACTACTCCTCCTCCTGTAGCTGCATTGAGCTTCTGCTGTCTGTGTGCTGCTACCACTGCCAGGGAGAACAGAAGAAGAACTATTTTCTGCTGCCACCCACTCTCCTACCAGCTATTACCACACTACAATAGCTGCAACTACTTCCTCCTCCTGCTGATGTCTGTGTTTTACCACCGCCAGGGTACACAGAAAAAGGCGCTGTGGCTTGCGATGTGCCACTACCTATTATGCCATCAACACAAATATAACTATGGTGTTGTTATTAAAATAAAATATTTCCACAAATGAAGTAAAAAAAAAATATTACAAAAGAGAGGAAAACCAAGGCACATAATATAATGATAGAGAAGAAGAGGAAGAAGAAGATATAGAAGAAGAAGAAGATATAGAAGAAGAAGAAGATATAGAAGAAGAAGATGAAGAAGATATAGAAGATATAGAAGAAGAAGATGAAGAAGATATAGAAGAAGAAGATGAAGAAGATATAGAAGAAGAAGAAGATATAGAAGAAGAAGAAGAAGAAGAAGAAGAAGAAGATGAAGACGAAGAAGAAGAAGATATAGAAGAAAAAGACGAAGAAGAAGAAGATATAGAAGAAGAAGACAAAGAAGAAGAAGATGGGGAAGAAGAAGAAGAAGAAGAAGATATAGAAGAAGAAAAAGATAATTGAAGAAGATACAAGAAGTAGAAGATGAAGAAGATTTGAGTAGAAGAAGATATAGAAGAAGAAGAAAAAGAAGAAAATATAAAAGAAGAAGAAGATATAGAAGAAGAAGATGAAGACGACGTAAATGAAGACTTCCAACTTACAACCATTTTGGACACACCTTCTCATGCAAACATTTTTCATGAAGTTAATTTACTATTTTTGATACCTTTTTTAAAACTACTACATCACCACATAATCGTGCAAAAGGTGGATCAGCGCAACACCAGGCCGCCTCCGAATGGCCTCCAATCAGAGGTGCGCTGAGCCCCCCCAGAAACTACAAATGCACCTTGAACCCAAACAGAAGCTTTGCATATACACCAAAAGCATGGTTGTTAAGTGGGAGCAGCTGACCAAAAACGAAATAAATTAGTAAATAGCAAGGAAATGAACAGTGCTACTTAAAAACAGGCAAGTGCCTACCTGCAAAAGAGTGAAAGCCCCACTTGTGGAGTCGAATACACACCGAGCATACACATGACCTGTCTACCACTGGAGGAGGATGTTAGTTTCCTGTAACAGCTTGCATGCAACCTATTAAGTACTCGTCCCTCTCACTGCGAAGAAGTCGATCCTCCATGGGAGGGGCCTAACACTAACTAAATCCTAACCTATGTATATGCATAGCCTGGGTGCGGCTAATCAAATAAAATCGAAAATTAACAGTTTTATTGTACCAACCAAGCCCCATATTCATTCAATGATTTTGTGACAGAGGTGATGGTGTAACGATGACATTCTGTAGTATACAGTGACGCTATCTCATCTTAAACAAAACAAAAAAATGTAAAACAAGAAGAAAGTTTGTACTTGGTAAAATTTACAGTCCAACCAGAGGATGGAACTGTTACATTTTAAAGGTTATGGAATGAAAAAAAAATATGAAAATGTTATATCTTTAAATAAAACAAATAAATAAAAACTACATTTTCTGTTTACATGTATAAGATAATCTTCCTAGATGTCCCTATACACATCAGCAAGATTCCAGCACCCTATTCTTGCCAGAAAAATTTACATTTCTCCTATATTCACTTTTTGGAGGATCCTACTGTATACAACTACTCTTGGCAGATGACAGGTGCCTACATGATGTCCTTTGTTCATCCGATGTTACCTCAGAGGAAATGGCCCTTATGTAGGCCAGGAAACGTGCGTTAGGCTGTTGTCTGTATCCTACCTGAATACTCGAGACTGTACTCCTGTTTTTACAAAGTTTTTAAAAGTTACGCCTTATCCTAGTATACGCTTTACCTTTAAATCGCCCCCCCCCCCCCCCATCTCTTTTTTGCTCATTGTATTGTCTGAGAACGTATTGTTCTTGAAGGTACAAACAGCTCCTACTCTACATATTTACATAATTAGATATCCTTAGCAAGTCTACTGCTCAGATTGTCTGGCCAGACTGTAGGTTTCGGGACACTTTTATAATTACTAGAGCAGAAAACAATTTAAGATGTTTTAGAATCACTTGGATAAGCCTCTTATCCAACCTATTGATTATTTAAACACACTCCAATTTCATTATTTCAAAGGCATCTCTCATAGCGCTTACTTGCATTGCATCAGTGGCCATGTGAACAGGCCATGCAGACATGAAAGGAATGAATGATCTCTTCTTACAGGCCCATTTCGGCTGGGCTGTGCTCCATTAGGTGTCTGATGAAAAGAATACAAGTCAGTCACTGAGAGAGAAGACATTATTGATGATTTCACACAACTGTCAGGTTTAAGCACCTACATGTATGTACCCTAATTACGCTCAGATCTTTGCCTAAGCGCACGTGCCAGCAATGCATGATAAAGCAAAGTCATATACAGGTATGCAAACTTAGTAGCATTTATTCATATTTCTATTCATAGGATTGCTTTTTTTTATCTGAAGTGGTTTCAAGTGAACCCAAGGTAAAACATAAATTGACGAGATAAACAATTATATTTATCCTTCTACTCCTAAAAATGACATTTTTAAGTATCCCGGGGTTTTTATTTATATTTTTAAACATTTACAAAGTAGGTTGAAGGTCTTACTGTCTCTAATCAGTGGCAGCCTATTAAAGCGGAATATAACCCAGCATTTCATCTTTGCTCTAAAACATAATTTACAGCATATTAAATGCAACTAGCATTTTTTTTTTTACTAGACCAGCATTCGAAAGATTACACACAGAGCTTGAAAGTTCAGTGCAGTGAAATGTGGACGCATCCAAAGTTGTAGGTTATGTTATCTTGTGTTTACTTAAATGTATCAAGTGAGGAATGTGACACATTCTCTGACTGTGGAGAAGCAGCTCCACACAGACAGAGTCAAAGCATGTCTGCCTTCACTACATAATGAATAAAAACAGTTATTAGAATGCAAAGTCAGCTCACAAAGCAAAAAAAATTTACTTTTGGGAACCTATAAAATCTAAATGAATAATAATACTTATGCACAAATGCAATTATGATAACCGTATGGCATATAAAAAGTAGGAAATCATGTTTTTATTTAATATTATGTCAGGGTTTTCAACCGCTTTAAGTGTCCATGAGTTAGAAAAAGGTCAATAGCTCATATATGTTATCTCAATCTGCTCTCAGAAGTTGAATTCTGCCAGGAAAACTTTTATGGCTGTAGTTTACTTACCAGTGATGTTTGCTATACTCCCGACAAGACAGAAGCTGATACTTCCAAGCCTAGAAATTAACTTTCAGGCAGAAAATAAAAAGTCTGGTTATTAAAATGTTTTGTACTATACATACACATGTTTATCTCATCATGTTACCTCGGGTACACTTTAAGTATTCTCTTTATATATCCTTTAGAAAAACAAAGCTATGCTTACACCAGAAGGAGGGTGTTTTCTAAACGAACACAAGATCATTGAGTCTGTCCTAGCCTTACAGAAAGTTTAAATGAGCAAAACAGAAACTTCAGCAACTAAAAATGTTGATGCAGCATTGTTAAAGAGAAAACTTGCAAGACTAATTAGAACGTACTTTAACAAGATCTAGGTTGATATCTTTTATCAAAGCTTTTTTGCCAAAGTTAAAGAGACTCTGAAGCGAGATTAAAAATGGCTTTTTACCCTATATTCAACATTGGCATGTTTGCCCCTGCTAAAATGCCGCTATCCCGCGGCAGAACAAGAGGATTTTACCCCACAAATCCCCCCCCCCTCCCTGCAAAATCCACTACTTTCTTGGTCGTGGATTTTGCTGCTGTTGGAGGCAGAGCTATGAGCCACAGCTCTGACTCCATGGGCGTCTATCAGCCGGCGGATCTCCGCCTCTCCCCTCTATGTGAAGGCAGACTGAGAGGGGCGGGGAGAGGCGGCGATCAGCGCTGATAGACACGCTGAGAGGCAGAGCTACAGCCATTAGCTCTGCCTCAACAGGAAGCGTTCTCCGGGCACCACAGAGGGGATTTGGGGGATAAAGACCCCTCATTCTGCCGTGGGATAGCAGCGTTTTAGCAGGGGCACACATGCCCCTGTTGAATATAAGGTAAAAAGCAATTTTTAATCTCGCTTCAGAGTCTATTTAAAGCATGAATAGCTTTCTTTTAAATCTATTATTAAATATAATAACTGTTTTACTTTGATATTTCCTGCAGATTTGCATCATGTTCCGTGACTCCTCCTCAGCAGTATTTCCTTTAGTTTGGTAGCTGCCGTATATACTCGCAAGCAAGCCGAATTTTTGACTCCCAAAAAGTGGGCCAAAAGTTGAGGGGGAGGGGGGTCGGCTAGCTTGCGAGTCATGTTGGTCCGCGATAGCCCCCCCCCCCCCCCCCGCTGCTATTAGCTTACCCAGCGGCTTCCTCTATTCCCCTCTCCGTCTCCTGCTCGCCCTGTGTAAATAATTCACACTTTCACAGCAACTCGCCCCACGGCGGCTGCTGTGTGATGAGGGAGGAAGCCGTAGAGAGTGGTTCGCATTGTAACGGCGATACACATCACCGCTACAGCAAGCTGCTCTCTACGGCTTCCTCCCTCATCACACAGCAGCCACCGTGGGGCGAGCTGCTGTGAAAGTGTGATTTACACGGGGCAAGCAGGAGGAGGAGAGAGGAAGCTGCTGGGTAAGGTAATAGCAGCGGCGGCTGTGGGGGAGGGGGGGCACTCCCTACCCATACTGGGGCGCTATACTGAGCACTATACTGGGGCACTATACTAGCTCTACTGGGGCACTATACTAGCTATACTGGGGCACTATACTAGCTATACTGGGGCACTATACTAGCCATACTGGGGCACTATACTAGCTATACTGGGGCACTTTACTAGCTATACTGGGCACTTTACTAGCTATACTGGGCACTTTACTAGCTATACTGGGCACTATACTAGCTATAATGGGCACTTTACTAGCTATACTGAGGCACTACCTACCCATACTGGGCACTATACTAGCTATATGAAACCATAAAGATACAGAGACCGGGCACCGTCCTGTTACTGCATTTATTCACTGTCCGCAGCCAAATGACATATGGTATTGAATATAAGCATCAAACCTGTCAGCAGTCTTGCATCAAATATCTTGGATACATCCAGTGAGGCCTGCAGGGAGGTGTGGTGACCAGGGGGTGATGGATGTGCACAACAGCCGTTTCGCGCTCTGTAGCGCTTGCTCACGTGCGTATCCGGGCAAATGACGGCGCTTCTGAGTCTCGGATATCTTGACCCGAGACTCCGCCCACAGCGCACGTCATTGGTCCGTGAGTGGAGGTCATGTGAAGTGCTTCCTGTTGGAGTGCGGGAGGACTACAGTACTGGCGGAAGTGACCCGTCAGGGAGTCCATGCATGCGCCATTACTGGCAAATGTGCATAAAAGAAAGGATAAATTACCTGGGATGGAATAGATGTGCATGGGGTGATAGGAGGAAACTTATCCCAATATGTAAAACATGTGGGGGTGTTAGGTAATAGGTCATACATCATTAATCACTCTATTAAAACGTGAAACCACACACGACTGCTACAGTCTAAACGTCATATAACATGCTGGTGAGTAAACATAAATGTAAATTAAAACCATTCCGTTTTATTGTTAAATTACCGATTCCTAAACTAAAAACACTTCGGGGAGTCTCTATTCCAGGAGATAAAAATCGAGAAAAATATCTCGATATGGCGCCTGACCATTGTCACTGCGGCATATTCTTCAAGAGAGTACACTAGTAGGACCGGGGCCACAGTGCTATCTGTACAAGGAGGTGTTATGACCTAACTAAATTGTCGCCCTGGGTCAGCCACCCAGGGCGACACTCGCCACCAGCTCGGCTGGATGGATATATGGCTCCTGCACATACATACCATGTGCCTTTGCCACATTCTGTCACGAGGGGAAAGGAGGGCACCACGCCATGGGTCCCAGGGGTATGGCGGGAGATATGGGGTGTGCAATAAAGCGTGGGGCAGCGATGATGATGATTACACCCCAATGTCTAATAAGATCAAACAGATTGTGAGGAAAAATTGGGCCATGATCACCAGAGATCCTATGTTACAGCAGATTTTCCCCAAACCCCCACGAGTAGCGTTCCGCCGAGCACCCACATTGGGAGACAGCTTAGTCCAGAGCGAGTATCGAACACCCTCCCCCTCCAATTGGTTATCTGCCAGACGCCCTAAAGGGAACCGTCACTGCGGCCACTGTAAGTTCTGCCCATACATGGTGGAGGGCACGAGCTACCAGTTGGGCGCAGTGAATTGGGAAGTAAAGACTCTCATAACCTGTCAGACTAAATTTGTTGCCTATGTTATGTTCTGCCCGTGCTCATTTTTTTACGTGGGCAAGACAACTAGGCCCCTAAAGGAGAGGGTGGGCGAGCACCATGGCTCCATAAAGAGTGGTAAGGGATGCCAACGTCTGATCGAGCATGTTCGTAGCGCGCATGGAGGCAGGTCCTCCAGTTTGAGGTTTGCGGGCCTTTTTCACGTCGCACCTTTGAGACGAGGAGGCGATCGAGATCGCGAACTAACTAGACGCGAGTCGCGAATCATTTTACAGACGGATGCCATGGGGCCTTTAGGCCTCAATGACAGACTGGAATTGGCATGCTTTCTTGACCCTTAAGGCATGACGGCCAATCTCTTTTGGGGAGGTCTACGCCCGCCCACCATCCTCCTTATCCTTGCCATATGAGAACCCCTCCCCCGTTCCCCTCACTCCCCCTTCTCTCTTCATAATCCCCCCCCCCCCACTCCCTGATTCCCTCAGTCCCCGCTAATACTCATTATCCAGTCCTGGTCTGTTTTCCCCATTAGTGAGATCATAGGAGTTTTCTCTCCGTTCCCACCATGCTCACATTCCCCTTGGTATTTTAAGACATCCCACCATATTAGGCTGGATATTTATGTTAAAATGAGCCAAACGGGGCACCCCATAGTAGCAGTGCAATTCGCACTGGGATTCGCCAATAGGCATTCCCTGTCCCAAGAATTTTTCACGGTGTGGTGTGGGACCAGGGGTGGTGCATATACGTGGGACAGTCCTGCCCTGACCTAACACACTTGGGAACGTGGTGGCACAATGCCCCCCTCCCTGTAGTCAATGCAACATGGTCCCATGTTCTATCTTAAGACATGGGCGGGTCGGTGCATCATCGCTGCCCCACGCTTTATTGCACACCCCATATCTCCCGCCATACCCCTGGGACCCATGGCGTGGTGCCCTCCTTTCCCCTCGTGACAGAATGTGGCAAAGGCACATGGTATGTATGTGCAGGAGCCATATATCCATCCAGCCGAGCTGGTGGCAAGTGTCGCCCTGGGTGGCTGACCCAGGGCGACAATTTAGTTAGGTCATAACACCTCCTTGTACAGATAGCACTGTGGCCCCGGTCCTACTAGTGTACTCTCTTGAAGAATATGCCGCAGTGACAATGGTCAGGCGCCATATCGAGATATTTTTCTCGATTTTTATCTCCTGGAATAGAGACTCCCCGAAGTGTTTTTAGTTTAGGAATAGGTAATTTAACAATAAAACGGAATGGTTTTAATTTACATTTATGTTTACTCACCAGCATGTTATATGACGTTTAGACTGTAGCAGTCGTGTGTGGTTTCACGTTTTAATAGAGTGATTAATGATGTATGACCTATTACCTAACACCCCCACATGTTTTACATATTGGGATAAGTTCCCTCCTATCACCCCATGCACATCTATTCCATCCCAGGTAATTTATCCTTTCTTTTATGCACATTTGCCAGTAATGGCGCATGCATGGACTCCCTGACGGGTCACTTCCGCCAGTACTGTAGTCCTCCCGCACTCCAACAGGAAGCACTTCACATGACCTCCACTCACGGACCAATGACGTGCGCTGTGGGCGGAGTCTCGGGTCAAGATATCCGAGACTCAGAAGCGCCGTCATTTGCCCGGATACGCACGTGAGCAAGCGCTACAGAGCGCGAAACGGCTGTTGTGCACATCCATCACCCCCTGGTCACCACACCTCCCTGCAGGCCTCACTGGATGTATCCAAGATATTTGATGCAAGACTGCTGACAGGTTTGATGCTTATATTCAATACCATATGTCATTTGGCTGCGGACAGTGAATAAATGCAGTAACAGGACGGTGCCCGGTCTCTGTATCTTTATGGTTTCATGTAACATTGGGAACTTTCTTCCTTTCTTTCCACTGGTAGCACGTCACTGTGCATGTCATGTTGCGGCCATAGAAGTGAGGACCTGCATATGCCACACTAGAGCAGGCGTTGCTCACCCTCATTACTGCCGGGTGCCCAGCTCCCACCCCTCATTTTTCCCTACTATACTAGCTATACTGGGACACACTGGGGGGATCACGCGGCCAGCATTTTCTACCCCCGGCTTATATGAGAGTCAATCGTTTTTTTTTCTTGTTTTTTTCCAGGTAAAAGTTAGGGGTCGGCTTATATGCGGGTCGGCTTGCTTGCGAGTATATACGGTATACTTCTTTACAGTAGGTTTACAGTGGTAAAGCCCATGTTAATGCAAAATAAAAACACTGTGCACTAAGTTAGAGCTAATGAGTTCAAAGCTGCCACACATTTATCGCTCTCTGAAGCTACTGGTTTATGTAGGTAGGGAAGGGTGTGACTTAAAATACCCCTAAACTGAGAGGGGGGTTGATTGATATAGGTGCCATTTGTGAATGGTGCTGTGACATTTGTCACAGCACCATTTTCTCAGTCTAGTGTTCCCAAGGGTCCCCGTCCTAGTCAAAAGCCAAAATCTTTAACTGACTAGATAGTCGAATATAGGCAGGGAGGAAATGGCTGTGTTCCTTGCTAGGAAGTAACGCCCCTTTGTACCACCATACTTTTAAGACCTGTAATAATAAAATAAATAAATAAAAAATCCAGCGTCACCACACACACCTCACTTACTCCTGCATCCATTCGCTGTTTTTTCTACCCTGTCAGCTCTTCCGTCCTGCAACCGTGTCCTCTCGTATCTGTCGACATCTTCACCGCTATGGTGCAGATCTGGAAGTACTTTCGTGTTTCTTCCGGGTCAGCGCCATAGTGGTGAAGATGCCAGCAGATATGGGAGGACACTGTGACAGAACAGGAGAGCTGACAGGGCTAAAAGGACAGTAAAGGGATCCAGGAGTAGGTGAGTTGTGCGATATGGGGTTTTTTGTGTGTTTTTGTACAGGAGTACTTTGTGCAAAGTATACACATGCGATTATTGTCTCCCAGCAGGGATTAGGAAATGGTGCTTTGGGTGACAAATGGGGGCCCAATGCTGTACAGACACATCCTGAGGCTTGAGAATAATGATGCGTTCTGTTGCAGTGGAGGGAGGGAGGGTTAAGCCGGGATGATGAGTGGTGTACAATGAACTGGATTCCTGTGGGTGGAAAAACAATGCGACCAGGGCTGATCATGCATTGGGTGTCATTACAGATCAAACACGCCAAATCCTTAAGTGATGTCAGCCCGACCAGTGTACATACACTAAATGAGAAAACGATTGTCAGCCAAAGTGGTTATTGTCGGCTGTTTTGACTTTTACCTATTATGTGTATGTACCTTAAATCTGGCTTATCCTTAGCACTGCTTTTATTTTTATCAGTGCTGTCTCCCATAGGAGGAGTCTTAGTCTGTATATAGTAAAAGAGACAGAGTTCAGTAAACCTTTCAGGATAACCTTTTTTTACAGTAATATTCCTGGTCTCGCTCTCTCTCGCTCTCTCTCTCGCTCTTGCTCTCTCTCTCATATCATCCAGTAGGGAATTGCAGATTTTCAAAACAGCTTATATACCATAGCTGGGATTTGAACCCAGGATGCAGAGTGTAGTAGGTATCTGGCTTAACCTCTAGACCATGAACCACACTACATGGTAAAGCTATCCTAGCATAAACCATACTACCATTATGATCAATGCAATAGAAAAAGTAGTATGATTAAAGAGAATCTGTATTGTTAAAATCACACAAAAGTAAACATACCAGTGCGTTAGGGAACATCTCCTATTACCCTCTGTCACAATTTCGCCGCTCCCCGCCGCATTAAAAGTGGTTAAAAACAGTTTTAAAAAGTTTGTTTATAAACAAACAAAATGGCCACCAAAACAGGAAGTAGGTTGATGTACAGTATGTCCACACATAGAAAATACATCCATACACAAGCAGGCTGTATACAGCCTTCCTTTTGAATCTCAAGAGATCATTTGTGTGTTTCTTTCCCCCATGCACTGAAGTTTCAGGCTGCTCTTTTCTTCCTGCAAACAGCTTTGTCCTTGTCTGTAATTCCTCAGTATGTGAAAGCCCAGCCAGCTCAGAGGACGATTTATCCAGCTTGTAAAAGATAAGAGAGAAGAGAGAAGCTGCTCTAATCTAAATAATACACAGGCAGTGTGCATACAGGGGCCTGGAAGGGGGAGTTCATAGCAGAACCACAACACTGAAGAACTTGGCAGCCTTCCAGACACAGGCTGACAAGTCTGACAAGAGAGAGATAAGTTGATTTATTACAGAGACTGTGATAGTACAAAGTGCTGCAGTAAGCCAGAACACATTAGAATAGCTTTTGGAACTTGTAGGATGATAAAAAACAGGATGCAATTTTTGTTACAGAGTCTCTTTAAGGATCAGTACTTTTTGAAAAGCATGCTTATATAGCATAGCTGGGATTTGAACCCAGTATGCAGTGTGTAGTAGGTATCTGTCTTAACCTCTAGACCATGAACCACACTACATGGTAAAGCTATCCTAGCATAAACCATACTACCATTATGATCAATGCAATAGAAAAAGTAGTATGATTAAGGATCAGTACTTTTTGAAAAGCATGCTTATATACCATATCTGGGATTTGAACACAGGATGCAGTGTGTAGTAGCTAGTAGGTATCTGTCTTAACCTCTAGACAATGAACCACACTACATGGTAAAGCTATCCTAGCATAAACCATACTACCATTATGATCAATGCAATAGAAAAAGTAGTATGATTAAGGATCAGTACTTTTTGAAAAGCATGCTTATATACCATAGCTGGGATTTGAACCCAGTATGCAGTGTGCAGGAGGTATCTGTCTTAACCTCTAGACCATGAACCACACTACATGGTAAAGCTGTCCTAGCATAAACCATACTACCATTATGATCAATTCAATAGAAAAAGTAGCATGATTAAGGATTGGTACTTTTTGAAAAGCATGCTTATATACCATAGCATATCTATTGAATTGATCATAATGGTAGTATGGTACATGCTAGGCCAGCTTTAGCATGTAGAACAAGGTCCTTCAGCACCCAAGGCTGAGACAGCAAAGTGTGCCCCCCATGCCTCCCACCCCAGCCATCACACACTGATTGCTATTACACTAAGAGGTGCCCCAGGGCCCCCAACCCCCCCAACACCTTAATATCTACTTATCTGGCTTGCAGTCGCTGCCATGTATCACCTTTTCTTATTTCTTTCTGCTTCAAACACAATTGGGAATGACAGCTGAATGAATTGTGCACCCCCTCCTACACTGCGCCCTGAGGCTGGAGCCTCTCCAGCCTCTGCCTCGGCCCGGCCCTGAGTGTGGTTGATGGTCTAGGGGGTAAGACAGATACCTACTACCATTTAGTGTGGTTCATGGTCTAGAGGGTAACACAGATACCTACTACACACTGTGTCCTGGGTTCAAATCCCAGCTATGGTATATAAGCATGCTTTTCAAAAAGTACTGATCCTTAATCATACTACTTTTTCTATTGCATTGATCATAATAGTAGTATGGTTTATGCTAGGATAGCTTTACCATGTAGTGTGGTTCATGGTCTAGAGGTTAAGACAGATACCTACTACACAGTGCATCCTGGGTTCAAATCCCAGCTATGGTATATAAGCATGCTTTTCAAAAAGTACTGATCCTTAATCATACTACTTTTTCTATTGCATTGATCATAATGGTAGTATGGTTTATGCTAGGATAGCTTTACCATGTAGTGTGGTTCATGGTCTAGAGGTTAAGACAGATACCTACTAAACACTGCATACTGGGTTCAAATCCCAGCTATGGTATATAAGCATGCGTTTCAAAAAGTACTGATCCTTAATCATACTACTTTTTCTATTGCATTGATCATAATGGTAGTATGGTTTATGCTAGGATAGCTTTACCATGTAGTGTGGTTCATGGTCTAGAGGTTAAGACAGATACCTACTACACACTGCATACTGGGTTCAAATCCCAGCTATGGTATATAAGCATGCTTTTCAAAAAGTACTGATCCTTAATCATACTACTTTTTCTATTGCATTGATCATAATGGTAGTATGGTTTATGCTAGGATAGCTTTACCATGTAGTGTGGTTCATGGTCTAGAGGTTAAGACAGATACCTACTAGCTACTACACACTGCATCCTGGGTTCAAATCCCAGCTATGGTATATAAGCATGCTTTTCAAAAAGTACCGATCCTTAATCATACTACTTTTTCTATTGCATTGATCATAATGGTAGTATGGTTTATGCTAGGATAGCTTTACCATGTAGTGTGGTTCATGGTCTAGAGGTTAAGACAGATACCTACTACACACTGCATACTGGGTTCAAATACCAGCTATGGTATATAAGCATGCTTTTCAAAAAGTACTTATCCTTAATCATACTACTTTTTCTATTGCATTGATCATAATGGTAGTATGGTTTATGCTAGGATAGCTTTACCATGTAGTGTGGTTCATGGTCTAGAGGTTAAGACAGATACCTACTAGCTACTACACACTGCATCCTGGGTTCAAATCCCAGCTATGGTATATAAGCATGCTTTTCAAAAAGTACCGATCCTTAATCATACTACTTCTTCTATTGCATTGATCATAATGGTAGTATGGTTTATGCTAGGATAGCTTTACCATGTAGTGTGGTTCATAGTCTAGAGGTTAAGACAGATACCTACTACACACTGCATACTGGGATCAAATCCCAGCTATGATATATAAGCATGCTTTTCAAAACGTACTGATCCTTAATCATACTACTTTTTCTATTGCATTGATCATAATGGTAGTATGGTTTATGCTAGGATAGCTTTACCATGTAGTGTGGTTCATTGTCTAGAGGTTAAGACAGATACCTACTACACACTGCATACTGGGTTCAAATCCCAGCTATGGTATATAAGCATGCTTTTCAAAAAGGACCGATCCTTAATCATACTTCTTTTTCTATTGCATTGATCATAATGGTAGTATGGTTTATGCTAGGATAGCTTTACCATGTAGTGTGGTTCATGGTCTAGAGGTTAAGACAGATACCTACTAGCTACTCCACACTGCATCCTGGGTTCAAATCCCAGCTATGGTATATAAGCATGCTTTTCAAAAAGTACCGATCCTTAATCATACTACTTTTTCTATTGCATTGATCATAATGGTAGTATGGTTTATGTTAGGATAGCTTTACCATGTAGTGTGGTTCATGGTCTAGAGGTTAAGACTGATACCTACTACACACTGCATACTGGGTTCAAATCCCAGCTATGGTATATAAGCATGCTTTTCAAAAAGTACTGATCCTTAATAATACTACTTTTTCTATTGCATTGATCATAATGGTAGTATGGTTTATGCTAGGATAGCTTTACCATGTAGTGTGGTTCATGATCTAGAGGTTAAGACAGATACCTACTATACACTGCATACTGGGTTCAAATCTCAGCTATGGTATACAAGCATGCTTTTCAAAAAGTACTGATCCTTAATCATACTACTTTTTCTATTGTATTGATCATAATGGTAGTATGGTTTATGCTAGGATAGCTTTACCATGTAGTGTGGTTCATGGTCTAGAGGTTAAGACAGATACCTACTGCATACTGGGTTCAAATCCCAGCTATGGTATATAAGCATGCTTTTCAAAAAGTACTGATCCTTAATAATACTACTTTTTCTATTGCATTGATCATAATGGTAGTATGGTTTATGCTAGGATAGCTTTACCATGTAGTGTGGTTCATGGTCTAGAGGTTAAGACAGATACCTACTACACACTGCATACTGGGTTCAAATCCCAGATATGGTATATAAGCATGCTTTTTAAAAAGTACTGATCCTTAATCATACTACTTTTTCTATTGCATTGATCATAATGGTAGTATGGTTTATGCTAGGATAGCTTTACCATGTAGTGTGGTTCATGGTCTAGAGGTTAAGACAGATACCTACTACACACTGCATACTGGGTTCAAATCCCAGCTATGGTATATAAGCATGTTTTTCAAAAAGTACTGATCCTTAATCATACTACTTTTTCTATTGCATTGATCATAATGGTAGTATGGTTTATGCTAGGATAGCTTTACCATGTAGTGTGGTTCATGGTCTAGAGGTTAAGACAGATACCTACTAGCTACTACACACTGCATCCTGGGTTCAAATCCCAGCTATGGTATATAAGCATGCTTTTCAAAAAGTACCGATCCTTAATCATACTACTTTTTCTATTGCATTGATCATAATGGTAGTATGGTTTATGCTAGGATAGCTTTACCATGTAGTGTGGTTCATGGTCTAGAGGTTAAGACAGATACCTACTAGCTACTACACACTGCATACTGGGTTCAAATCCCAGCTATGGTATATAAGCATGCTTTTCAAAAATTACTGATCCTTAATCATACTACTTTTTCTATTGCATTGATCATAATGGTAGTATGGTTTATGCTAGGATAGCTTTACCATGTAGTGTGGTTCATGGTCTAGAGGTTAAGACAGATACCTACTAGCTACTACACACTGCATCCTGGGTTCAAATCCCAGCTATGGTATATAAGCATGCTTTTCAAAAAGTACCGATCCTTAATCATACTACTTTTTCTATTGCATTGATCATAATGGTAGTATGGTTTATGCTAGGATAGCTTTACCATGTAGTGTGGTTCATGGTCTAGAGGTTAAGACAGATACCTACTACACACTGCATACTGGGTTCAAATCCCAGCTATGGTATATAAGCATGCTTTTCAAAAAGTACTGATCCTTAATCATACTACTTTTTCTATTGCATTGATCATAATGGTAGTATGGTTTATGCTAGGATAGCTTTACCATGTAGTGTGGTTCATGGTCTAGAGGTTAAGACAGATACCTACTAGCTACTACACACTGCATACTGGGTTCAAATCCCAGCTATGGTATATAAGCATGCTTTTCAAAAAGTACCGATCCTTAATCATACTACTTTTTCTATTGCATTGATCATAATGGTAGTATGGTTTATGCTAGGATAGCTTTACCATGTAGTGTGGTTCATGGTCTAGAGGTTAAGACAGATACCTACTACACACTGCATACTGGGTTCAAATCCCAGCTATGGTATATAAGCATGCTTTTCAAAAAGTACTGATCCTTAATCATGCTACTTTTTCTATTGCATTGATATAATGGTAGTATGGTTTATGCTAGGATAGCTTTACCATATAGTGTGGTTCATGGTCTAGAGGTTAAGACAGATACCTACTACACACTGCATACTGGGTTCAAATCCCAGCTATGGTATATAAGCATGCTTTTCAAAAAGTACTGATCCTTAATCATACTACTTTTTCTATTGCATTGATCATAATGGTAGTATGGTTTATGCTAGGATAGCTTTACCATGTAGTGTGGTTCATGGTCTAGAGGTTAAGACAAATACCTACTAGCTACTACACACTGCATCCTGGGTTCAAATCCCAGCTATGGTATATAAGCATGCTTTTCAAAAAGTACCGATCCTTAATCATACTACTTTTTCTATTGCATTGATCATAATGGTAGTATGGTTTATGCTAGGATAGCTTTACCATGTAGTGTGGTTCATGGTCTAGAGGTTAAGACAGATACCTACTACACACTGCATACTGGGTTCAAATCCCAGCTATGGTATATAAGCATGCTTTTCAAAAAGTACCGATCCTTAATCATACTACTTTTTCTATTGCATTGATCATAATGGTAGTATGGTTTATGCTAGGATAGCTTTACCATGTAGTGTGGTTCATGGTCTAGATGTTAAGCCAGATACCTACTAGCTACTACACACTGCATCCTGGGTTCAAATCCCAGCTATGGTATATAAGCATGCTTTTCAAAAAATACCGATCCTTAATCATACTACTTTTTCTATTGCATTGATCATAATGGTAGTATGGTTTATGCTAGGATAGCTTTACCATGTAGTGTGGTTCATGGTCTAGAGGTTAAGACAGATACCTACTACACACTGCATACTGGGTTCAAATCCCAGCTATGGTATATAAGCATGCTTTTCAAAAAGTACTGATCCTTAATAATACTACTTTTTCTATTGCATTGATCATAATGGTAGTATGGTTTATGCTAGGATAGCTTTACCATGTAGTGTGGTTCATGGTCTAGAGGTTAAGACAGATACCTACTAGCTACTACACACTGCATCCTGGGTTCAAATCCCAGCTATGGTATATAAGCATGCTTTTCAAAAAGTACTGATCCTTAATCATACTACTTTTTCTATTGCATTGATCATAATGGTAGTATGGTTTATGCTAGGATAGCTTTACCATGTAGTGTGGTTCATGGTCTAGAAGTTAAGACAGATACCTACTAGCTACTACACACTGCATCCTGGGTTCAAATCCCAGCTATGGTATATAAGCATGCTTTTCAAAAAGTACCGATCCTTAATCATACTACTTTTTCTATTGCATTGATCATAATGGTAGTATGGTTTATGCTAGGATAGCTTTACCATGTAGTGTGGTTCATGGTCTAGAGGTTAAGACAGATACCTACTACACACTGCATACTGGGTTCAAATCCCAGCTATGGTATATAAGCATGCTTTTCAAAAAGTACTGATCCTTAATCATACTACTTTTTCTATTGCATTGATCATAATGGTAGTATGGTTTATGCTAGGATAGCTTTACCATGTAGTGTGGTTCATGGTCTAGAGGTTAAGACAGATACCTACTACACACTGCATACTGGGTTCAAATCCCAGCTATGGTATATAAGCATGCTTTTCAAAAAGTACCGATCCTTAATCATACTACTTCTTCTATTGCATTGATCATAATGGTAGTATGGTTTATGCTAGGATAGCTTTACCATGTAGTGTGGTTCATGGTCTAGAGGTTAAGACAGATACCTACTGCATACTGGGTTCAAATCCCAGCTATGGTATATAAGCATGCTTTTCAAAAAGTACCGATCCTTAATCATACTACTGTTTCTATTGCATTGATCATAATGGTAGTATGGTTTATGCTAGGATAGCTTTACCATGTACTGTGGTTCATGGTCTAGAGGTTAAGACAGATACCTACTGCATACTGGGTTCAAATCCCAGCTATGGTATATAAGCATGCTTTTCAAAAAGTACTGATCCTTAATAATACTACTTTTTCTATTGCATTGATCATAATGGTAGTATGGTTTATGCTAGGATAGCTTTACCATGTAGTGTGGTTCATGGTCTAGAGGTTAAGACTAGTGATGCTCAAATACCCCTTTTTAAAATTCGAGTTTGGTCGAATTCGAATAGTAAATTATTCGAGGTCAGTCGAATATTCGAGTCGAATAATTTTTACTATTCGATTCGACCTCGGACTTCGAGCTCACTATTCGAGTCGGTATTCGAGCTAACTATTCGAGCTGACTATTCGAATTGGCCTTAAATAGCTTCCAACACTTGTTTTGAGGGTGAATGATGCAAGAAACATCTTTTTTTCCAAGTAACAACAGCAAGTGATTATGTGGGGATGTTCCTTTAAAAAAAAATGTGGAAAGAGAAGTTGTGTCCTTAATTTTGTTCAGTAGTGTTACTGTATATACTTGTTCTTCTTCTTTATCTTTCTTCTTCTTCTTCTCGATCTTCTTCTTCTATATCTTCTTCTTCTTCTTCTTCTATATTGTCTTCTTCATCATCTTCTTCTTCTTCATCTTCTTCTTCTTCTTCTTCTTCTTCATCTTCTTCTTCTTCATCTTCATCTTCTTCTTCTTCTTCATCTTCATCTTCTTCATCTTCTTCTTCTTCATCTTCTTCTTCTTCATCTTCATCTTCTTCTTCTTCTTCTTCTTCTTCTTCTTCTTCTTCTTCTTCTTCTTCTTCTTCTTCTTCTTCTTCTTCTTCTTCTTCTTCTTCTTCTTCTTCTTCTTCATCATCTTCTTCTTCTTCTTCTTCTTCTTCTTCTTCATCTTCTTCATCTTCTTCATCATCTTCTTCATCTTCTTCTTCTTCTTCTTCATCTTCTTCTTCTTCTTCATCTTCTTCTTCTTCATCTTCTTCATCTTCTTCATCTTCTTCTTCTTTTTCATCTTCTTCTTCATCATCTTCTTCATCTTCTTCTTCATCTTCTTCTTCATCTTCATCTTCTCCTTCTCCTTCTTTTTCAATATCGTCTTCTTCTTCTTCACGTATTTCTCTTTTCAATTTTTTTTTTAAAGAAATGCAGCTATTTTTGAGCGTAACAAATAGCTGGTGGGCGCACGCATGTTGGAAGCGCCATTGTATGTGCTCCCTGGCAGTGGAAACACAAAGACAGCAGGAGGTAAATTCAGCAGCAGGAGGAGGAGGATGAGTGTGTGGCAGCAGGCAGTCAATGAGGCAGGCAGCTCGCCGTGACATAATAGCCCTGGTACCTAGCGGTGATACCAGGGCTGTAAATAAACACAACAGGAGGTCCCAGACAGCGGTCGTGCAGCCCACATTGTGTCCAATACACAACTGGGACAACACAGTTTTCAACCCGAGCACCTCAGAAAAATTAAACCTTTTTTTTTTTTTTAATGGTTTGTTTGGTTTTGGTTTTGCAACCAATATAGCTATTGTTTGACGTAATAGCTGGTGGCAGAGTGGCAGCAGAAGGTAATTCTGTGTACCCTGGCAGTGGGAAACACAGACAGACAGCAGCAGCAGGAGGAGGAATGGAGGAGTAGGCGAGCAGCTATTGTTTGACGTAATAGCTGGTGGCAGAGTGGCAGCAGAAGGTAAATCATCTGTGTACCCTGGCAGTGGGAAACACAGACAGACAGCAGCAGCAGGAGGAGGAATGGAGGAGTAGGCGAGCAGCTATTGTTTGACGTAATAGCTGGTGGCAGAGTGGCAGCAGAAGGTAAATCATCTGTGTACCCTGGCAGTGGGAAACACAGACAGACAGCAGCAGCAGCAGCAGGAGGAGGTATGGAGGAGCAGTGTGAGTGTGGCAGCAGGTAGGCAGCGTGACATAATAGCCCTGGTACCTAGCGGTGATACCAGGGCTGTAAATAAACACAACAGGAGGTCCCAGACAGCGGTCGTGCAGCCCACATTGTGTCCAATACACAACTGGGACAACACAGTTTTCAACCCGGGCACCTCAGAAAAATTAAACCTTTTTTTTTTTTTTTAATGGTTTGTTTGGTTTTGGTTTTGCAACCAATATAGCTATTGTTTGACGTAATAGCTGGTGGCAGAGTGGCAGCAGAAGGTAATTCTGTGTACCCTGGCAGTGGGAAACACAGACAGACAGCAGCAGCAGGAGGAGGAATGGAGGAGTAGGCGAGCAGCTATTGTTTGACGTAATAGCTGGTGGCAGAGTGGCAGCAGAAGGTAATTCTGTGTACCCTGGCAGTGGGAAACACAGACAGACAGCAGCAGCAGGAGGAGGAATGGAGGAGTAGGCGAGCAGCTATTGTTTGACGTAATAGCTGGTGGCAGAGTGGCAGCAGAAGGTAAATCATCTGTGTACCCTGGCAGTGGGAAACACAGACAGACAGCAGCAGCAGCAGCAGGAGGAGGTATGGAGGAGTAGTGTGAGTGTGGCAGCAGGTAGGCAGCGTGACATAATAGCCCTGGTACCTAGCGGTGATACCAGGGCTGTAAATAAACACAACAGGAGGTCCCAGACAGCGGTCGTGCAGCCCACATTGTGTCCAATACACAACTGGGACAACACAGTTTTCAACCCGGACACCTCAGAAAAATTAAACCTTTTTTTTTTTTTTTTAATGGTTTGTTTGGTTTTGGTTTTGCAACCAATATAGCTATTGTTTGACGTAATAGCTGGTGGCAGAGTGGCAGCAGAAGAAGGTAATTCTGTGTACCCTGGCAGTGGGAAACACAGACAGACAGCAACAGCAGCAGGAGGAATGGAGGAGTAATGTGAGCAGCTATTGTTTGACGTAATAGCTGGTGGCAGAGTGGCAGCAGAAGGTAAATCATCTGTGTAGTGTACCCTGGCAGTGGGAAACACAGACAGACAGCAGCAGCAGCAGCAGGAGGAGGTATGGAGGAGTAGTGTGAGTGTGGCAGCAGGTAGGCAGCGTGACATAATAGCCCTGGTACCTAGCGGTGATACCAGGGCTGTAAATAAACACAACAGGAGGTCCCAGACAGCGGTCGTGCAGCCCACATTGTGTCCAATACACAACTGGGACAACACAGTTTTCAACCCGGGCACCTCAGAAAAATTAAACCTTTTTTTTTTTTTATGGTTTTTTGGTTTTTGGTTTTGCAACCAATATAGCTATTGTTTGACGTAATAGCTGGTGGCAGAGTGGCAGCAGAAGAAGGTAATTCTGTGTACCCTGGCAGTGGGAAACACAGACAGACAGCAGAAGGGCAGTACACAGCAGCCCACTGTAGATGTAAAATGTGTGGCTGCAGGCGACGTAATAGTCAAAGTGAACCAGGCTGGCTTAGTGAGCAGGAGCCAGGAGGTGGTAAAGGGTGGTAAGGCACATTAACGATGGTTCCGGCAGCCAGTTCATGTCCCCCTCTCGCCGACAACAGGGGCCAGGAACTCGCCTTCCACCCACGCCTGGTTCATCTTGAGAAACGTCAGTCTGTCCACAGACTTGTGAGACAGACGTGAGCGTTTCTCGGTGACCACGCCACCAGCTGCACTGAAGCAGCGCTCGGACAGCACGCTGGAAGGGGGGCAGGACAGCACTTCCAGGGCGTACTGCGCCAGCTCGCTCCAGATCTCCATGCGCTTGACCCAATACTCCATGGGATCAACAGGGGCATCGCTGTCAAGCCCGCTGTACGACCCCATGTAGTCAGCCACCATGCGGGTCAGGCGCTGGCTGTGACCGGAGGAGGATGCTGCTGCATGCATCTCCTCTCTAGTCACTGCTGCCGGAGCCTCTACAGTCCTGTAGAGCTCGTGGCTGAGAGACAGCAGGTCTGTGGGGCGCTTGCTGCTGCTGGATGCAGGCACCTGCTGCTGCCTCTGTGCTGGCTGCTGGACAGTGGGGGTGGAAGGCTGGGGGAAGGCTTCCTCCAAGCGCTCAACAAGGGCCTGCTGCAAGCTCCTTATTTGTTGCGCTGGGTCTCCTCCTGCAGGCGGCAGGAACTGGCTCAACTTCCCCTTGAGGCGTGGGTCCAACATCATGCTGATCCAGATGTCCTCCCTCTGCTTCATCTCGATCACCCTGGGGTCCCTGCGCAGGCACGTCAGCATGTGCGCTGCCATTGGGAAGAGGCGGGCCACGTCTGCTGGCACATCGACGTCAGTGCTGTCCTCATCCTCCTCCTCTGCCGCCTCATCCTCTCTCCACCCCCGCACCAACTCAGCTGCGCTGTGCTGATCCCCCTCATCAGCAGCCAGGTCAGGGACCTCCACCAAGTCCTCCTCCTCCTCCCCCTCAGAGGTGGACTGCGCAGCTGGTTGCCGCTCCTGCTGGTCCAAGGCTGCCGCTCCCTGTTCCAGCAAAGCATCGAGGGCCCTGTTCAGCAGAGAAACCAGGGGCACCCACTCGCAGACCATAGCATGGTCCCTGCTCACCATGTTTGTGGCCTGCAGGAAGGGAGCCAGCACTAAGCACACCTGCTGCATGTGCCTCCAGTCATCATCGGGGACGATGGACGGGATGTTGCTGGTCTTGTCCCTTCTCTGAGCTGCGGAAACAGTGGCCAGGGCAAGGTACTGTTTGACAGCGTGCCTCTGTTCAACCAGACGCTCCAACATCGCCAGGGTGGAGTTCCAGCGAGTCGGAACGTCAAGGATCAGCCGATGGCGTGGCAGATCCAGCTCCTTTTGCACGTCTTCCAGGCTCGCACAGGCTGCAGCCGAGCGCCGGAAGTGACGCACAACATTCCTTGCCGTTTCCAGCAGTTCGCCCATCCCCTGGTAGGTGCGCAGGAACTTCTGCACCACCAGGTTCAGCACGTGGGCAAGACAGGGGATGTGGGTCAGGTTTCCCCTGTCTATTGCGGCAACCAGATTGGCCCCATTGTCGGCCACCACCTCTCCGACTCTGAGGCCTCTGGGGGTCAGCCAAATCCTCTCCTGCTCCTGGAGTTTGGCCAACACATGGGTTGCCGTCAGCTTGGTCTTCCCAAGGCTGACCAAGTGCAGCAGCGCTTGGCAGTGGCGGGCCTTCACGCTGCTGCTGAGGCAGGGGGTTTGGCCAGGTGTGCCGGAGGATGGCAGAGGATCGGAGGAACCTGCTGCAGTTCCCCTGAGCCTGCGGGGTGGCACCACCCACTGTGTTGCTGCTGCTGCTGTGCCCGCTGCTGCTCTCCCATCCTCACCCCCTTCCACCAAGCTGACCCAGTGGACAGTGAAGGACAGGTAGCGGCCTGTCCCGAAGCGGCTGCTCCAGGAGTCCATGGTGACGTGGACCCTTTCACCAACCGCGTGCTCCAGCCCTCGCTCCACATTGGCCATCACAAAGCGGTGCAGTGCAGGAATGGCCTTGCGGGCAAAGAAGTGTCTGCTGGGGAGCTGCCAGTCTGGGGCTGCGCAAGCAAGCAGCGCACGAATGTCGCTCCCCTCCTGCACGAGCGTGTACGGCAGGAGTTGGGAGCACATGGCCCGTGCCAGCAAGCCGTTCAGCTGCCGCACGCGACGGCTGCTGGGAGGCAGAGCCCTAACCACCCCCTGGAAGGACTCGCTCAAAAGGCTCTGGCGTGGCCTTTTGCTGACACGGGAATCAGCAGACACAGCAGAGGAGGCCACTGAGGACTGGCTGCCAGAACAGGCCTCAGTGTCGGCGGCAGGAGTTGCAGAGGGGGGAGGAGCAGTGCGTTTCCGCACTCCTGCTGGTGCTGCTGGAGGAGCAGGAGGGCGGGTGGCTGCTGTTGCTGCTGCTGCTGCTGAAGGCTGTGCAGTGATGGGTGTGGTGCCACTGCCAGCAGCAGATGCCTTCAGCCTCTGGAACTCCTCATGCTGGTGGAAATGTTTAGCCGCAAGGTGGTTGATGAGCGAGCTGGTGCTGAACTTTAAGGGGTCTGCACCTCTGCTCAACTTCCGCTGACAGTGGTTGCAAGTGGCGTACTTGCTGTACACAGTGGGCATGGTGAAAAACCGCCAGATTGGTGACAGAAACTTCCCCCTACGGCATGGAAGCGCTGCTGCCTGTCTCCCTGTGGTGGTTGGGGGGGGGCTTGGGTGCGGCTGGTGGTGGTACTGGCTGATGCTGCTGCTGCTGCTGCTGAGCCTGAGACACCAGCAGGCTGTGGGACGCTGCCAATGCTTGCAATGATGCGCCTCCTTGCAAGGCCCACAAGCGCATCCTCCTCCTCCTCCTCAGAGCTGCTGAGGACGACATCCCCTGGAGGTGGTGGCACCCAGTCTCTGTCTGTCACCGGGTCATCATCATCCTCCCCCTCCTGAAACATGTCCTGCTGGGATGAGGACCCCCCAAACTCCTCTCCTGATGCATGGATGGGCTGCTTGACTGTCGCCACAGTCTTGCTGTCCAATCCCTCATCCCCCAAAGTGCCCATCAGCATCTCCTCCTCAAGATCGCCAACAACAGCAGACAATTTACTCATGATGCCTGGGGTCAAAAGACTGCTGAATGACAGGTCGGCGAGTGACGGTGAACTGGCCTCCTCCCCAGACCCTGCTGGGCGGCTGCTGCGAACAGGGGTGGTGGTGGTGGTGGTGGTGGTGGTGAGGGTGGAGGCCTCGGATGCAGAGCTGATGGCGGGCTGCTCATCCTCCGTCATGAGTTGCACCACAGTGTCTGCATCCTTTTCCTCAATGGGACGTTTCCGACCCGGCTGGAGGAAAATGGGAGCAGGTGCTACACGCTGCTGCTGCTGTGTCTCTGCAGCGTGAGTTGCAGATGCTCCTGCTGAGCGGCGCCCAAGGCGTCCACGGCCAGTGGCTATGGGAGGAATGTTAGCCACTGACGCTGCTGCTGCTGCTGCGGAACTGTGCATGGTGGATCGCCCGCGGCCGCGGCTTGCCACAATGCTGCTCCCTCTCCTCCTGATTCCCTTGCTGCCCTTCCCCTTGCCCAAACCGCGCTGGCTGCCACTTCCAGACATCTTAAATGTTTTGGGCGTATAGACAAAAGTTTTGTAAAAGGGCGGGTGAAAAGTGGGGTACTTTAATGGAGTGGGTTGGTTGGTGAGGTGACTGAGTGAGTGTCCCCTAGTACAGTAAGTAAGTAGTAACAGTCAGGAAGTACAACTAGCAGTTACAATAATCAGTAGTAATCACAAGTAAATTTAGTGTGTGTACACTCAGACAGTGAGTGCACGCACGCAGGAGCTAGTAGCCTATGGACAGTGACTGAGTGTCCTAGACTCCTAGTACAGTAAGAGTAAGTAGTAACAGTAAGTAGAACTAACTAATTACGATAATCAATCAGCGATCAGAAGGAAATAGAGTGTGTGTTGTGTGTGTACACTCAGACAGTGAGTGCACGCACGCAGGAGCTAGTAGCCTATGAACACAGTGACTGAGTGTCCTAGACTCCTAGTACAGTAAGAGTAAGTAGTAACAGTAAGTAGAACTAACTAATTACAATAATCAATCAGCGATCAGAAGGAAATGGAGTGTGGGTGTGTGTACACTCAGACAGTGAGTGCACGCACGCAGGAGCTAGTAGCCTATGAACACAGTGACTGAGTGTCCTAGACTCCTAGTACAGTAAGAGTAAGTAGTAACAGTAAGTAGAACTAACTAATTACAATAATCAATCAGCGATCAGAAGGAAATGGAGTGTGGGTGTGTGTACACTCAGACAGTGAGTGCACGCACGCAGGAGCTAGTAGCCTATGAACACAGTGACTGAGTGTCCTAGACTCCTAGTACAGTAAGAGTAAGTAGTAACAGTAAGTAGAACTAACTAATTACAATAATCAATCAGCGATCAGAAGGAAATGGAGTGTGGGTGTGTGTACACTCAGACAGTGAGTGCACGCACGCAGAAGCTAGTAGCCTATGAACACAGTGACTGAGTGTCCTAGACTCCTAGTACAGTAAAAGTAAGTAGTAACAGTAAGTACAACTAACTAATTACGATAATCAATCAGCGATCAGAAGGAAATGGAGTGTGGGTGTGTGTACACTCAGACAGTGAGTGCACGCACGCAGGAGCTAGTAGCCTATGGACAGTGACTGAGTGTCCTAGACTCCTAGTACAGTAAGAGTAAGTAGTAACAGTAAGTAGAACTAACTAATTACAATAATCAATCAGCGATCAGAAGGAAATAGAGTGTGGGTGGTGTGTGTACACTCAGACAGTGAGTGCACGCACGCAGGAGCTAGTAGCCTATGAACACAGT
Source organism: Hyperolius riggenbachi (assembly GCF_040937935.1). Classification (NCBI taxonomy): domain Eukaryota; kingdom Metazoa; phylum Chordata; class Amphibia; order Anura; family Hyperoliidae; genus Hyperolius; species Hyperolius riggenbachi. The sequence goes on from NC_090646.1 coordinate 167,715,619, forward strand.
GACTGAGTGTCCTAGACTCCTAGTACAGTAAGAGTAAGTAGTAACAGTAAGTAGAACTAACTAATTACGATAATCAATCAGCGATCAGAAGGAAATAGAGTGTGTGTTGTGTGTGTACACTCAGACAGTGAGTGCACGCACGCAGGAGCTAGTAGCCTATGAACACAGTGACTGAGTGTCCTAGACTCCTAGTACAGTAAGAGTAAGTAGTAACAGTAAGTAGAACTAACTAATTACAATAATCAATCAGCGATCAGAAGGAAATGGAGTGTGGGTGTGTGTACACTCAGACAGTGAGTGCACGCACGCAGGAGCTAGTAGCCTATGAACACAGTGACTGAGTGTCCTAGACTCCTAGTACAGTAAGAGTAAGTAGTAACAGTAAGTAGAACTAACTAATTACAATAATCAATCAGCGATCAGAAGGAAATAGAGTGTGGGTGGTGTGTGTACACTCAGACAGTGAGTGACCGCACGCAGGAGCTAGTAGCCTATGGACAGTGACTGAGTGTCCTAGACTCCTAGTACAGTAAGAGTAAGTAGTAACAGTAAGTACAACTAACTAATTACAATAATCAATCAGCGATCAGAAGGAAATGGAGTGTGGGTGTGTGTACACTCAGACAGTGAGTGCACGCACGCAGGAGCTAGTAGCCTATGAACACAGTGACTGAGTGTCCTTGACTCCTAGTACAGTAAGAGTAAGTAGTAACAGTAAGTAGAACTAACTAATTACAATAATCAATCAGCGATCAGAAGGAAATAGAGTGTGGGTGGTGTGTGTACACTCAGACAGTGAGTGACCGCACGCAGGAGCTAGTAGCCTATGGACAGTGACTGAGTGTCCTAGACTCCTAGTACAGTAAGAGTAAGTAGTAACAGTAAGTACAACTAACTAATTACGATAATCAATCAGCGATCAGAAGGAAATGGAGTGTGGGTGTGTGTACACTCAGACAGTGAGTGCACGCACGCAGGAGCTAGTAGCCTATGGACAGTGACTGAGTGTCCTAGACTCCTAGTACAGTAAGAGTAAGTAGTAACAGTAAGTAGAACTAACTAATTACGATAATCAATCAGCGATCAGAAGGAAATGGAGTGTGTGTTGTGTGTGTACACTCAGACAGTGAGTGCAGTGCGCACACGCAGGAGCTAGTAGCCTATATGAACAGTGACAGTGAGTGTCCCTACGGGTACAGTAAGAGTAAGTAGTAAGTAAGTACAACTAACTAACAATAATCTATCAGTAATCAGAAGGAAATAGAGTGTGTGTACACACAGACAGTGAGTGAGTGCACACACGCAGGAGCTAGCTAGTAGCCTATAAACAGTGACAGTCAGTGAGTGTCCTACTCCTAGTACAGTATAACTACAATACTATTAGTAAAGGACAGCAGAAATACTGGTATAGATGAGAGAAATAAACAGAGGACAGCTGCCCACAGAGGCAAGGCCCCCCTGAGGCCTAAACCTGTAAGCTTGCAGCAGCTGCCTGTCTCTAATGTAACACACAAGCTACTAACTAAAATACAATGTCTATCTAACTAACAACAATATAGGTGTATATGGCAGGTGTAGGTGAGCAAAAACGCTAGGTAAATGATCACAATAGAGCACTTGCTAAGCCAAAGCACAAAGGAGCAACTCTCTCTCTGTACAAGTCTCAGGCAAGCATGGAGAAACGGAACATGGCGGCCGCTATTTATAGGGTAGGGGCTGGCCAGGGTCCCCCTCTGTGATTGGCTGCCGTCAGAGGGCCTGGGAGCCCTCTGATTGGCTCTAAGGACATCAATCTGGGCTATGACGCTATTCGAGCTCGGTACCGAGCTCGAATAGCGCCGGGTTGCTCGAATAGCTCGAATAGTGAATGGGCTATTCGAGTGTACTCGGATAGCCCATTCGAATAGCTCCAGCTATTCGGAGCTCGAATACCGAGCTCGAATAGCTGAAAAAGAGCTCGAATATTCGAGCTACTCGAATATTCGAGCTCTGCTGAGCACCACTGGTTAAGACAGATACCTACTACACACTGCATACTGGGTTCAAATCCCAGCTATGGTATATAAGCATGCTTTTCAAAAAGTACTGATCCTTAATCATACTACTTTTTCTATTGCATTGATCATAATGGTAGTATGGTTTATGCTAGGATAGCTTTACCATGTAGTGTGGTTCATGGTCTAGAGGTTAAGACAGATACCTACTAGCTACTACACACTGCATCCTGGGTTCAAATCCCAGCTATGGTATATAAGCATGCTTTTCAAAAAGTACTGATCCTTAATCATACTACTTTTTCTATTGCATTGATCATAATGGTAGTATGGTTTATGCTAGGATAGCTTTACCATGTAGTGTGGTTCATGGTCTAGAGGTTAAGACAGATACCTACTAGCTACTACACACTGCATCCTGGGTTCAAATCCCAGCTATGGTATATAAGCATGCTTTTCAAAAAGTACCGATCCTTAATCATACTACTTTTTCTATTGCATTGATCATAATGGTAGTATGGTTTCATGCTAGGATAGCTTTACCATGTATTGTGGTTCATGGTCTAGAGGTTAAGACAGATACCTACTACACACTGCATACTGGGTTCAAATCCCAGCTATGGTATATAAGCATGCTTTTCAAAAAGTACTGATCCTTAATCATACTACTTTTTCTATTGCATTGATCATAATGGTAGTATGGTTTATGCTAGGATAGCTTTACCATGTAGTGTGGTTCATGGTCTAGAGGTTAAGACAGATACCTACTACACACTGCATACTGGGTTCAAATCCCAGCTATGGTATATAAGCATGCTTTTCAAAAAGTACCGATCCTTAATCATACTACTTCTTCTATTGCATTGATCATAATGGTAGTATGGTTTATGCTAGGATAGCTTTACCATGTAGTGTGGTTCATGGTCTAGAGGTTAAGACAGATACCTACTGCATACTGGGTTCAAATCCCAGCTATGGTATATAAGCATGCTTTTCAAAAAGTACCGATCCTTAATCATACTACTGTTTCTATTGCATTGATCATAATGGTAGTATGGTTTATGCTAGGATAGCTTTACCATGTACTGTGGTTCATGGTCTAGAGGTTAAGACAGATACCTACTGCATACTGGGTTCAAATCCCAGCTATGGTATATAAGCATGCTTTTCAAAAAGTACTGATCCTTAATAATACTACTTTTTCTATTGCATTGATCATAATGGTAGTATGGTTTATGCTAGGATAGCTTTACCATGTAGTGTGGTTCATGGTCTAGAGGTTAAGACAGATACCTACTACACACTGCATACTGGGTTCAAATCCCAGCTATGGTATATAAGCATGCTTTTCAAAAAGTACTGATCCTTAATCATACTACTTTTTCTATTGCATTGATCATAATGGTAGTATGGTTTATGCTAGGATAGCTTTACCATGTAGTGTGGTTCATGGTCTAGAGGTTAAGACAGATACCTACTAGCTACTACACACTGCATCCTGGGTTCAAATCTCAGCTATGGTATATAAGCATGCTTTTCAAAAAGTACTGATCCTTAATCATACTACTTTTTCTATTGCATTGATCATAATGGTAGTATGGTTTATGCTAGGATAGCTTTACCATGTAGTGTGGTTCATGGTCTAGAGGTTAAGACAGATACCTACTAGCTGCTACACACTGCATCCTGGGTTCAAATCCCAGCTATGGTATATAAGCATGCTTTTCAAAAAGTACCGATCCTTAATCATACTACTTTTTCTATTGCATTGATCATAATGGTAGTATGGTTTATGCTAGGATAGCTTTACCATGTAGTGTGGTTCATGGTCTAGAGGTTAAGACAGATACCTACTACACACTGCATACTGGGTTCAAATCCCAGCTATGGTATATAAGCATGCTTTTCAAAAAGTACTGATCCTTAATCATACTACTTTTTCTATTGCATTGATCATAATGGTAGTATGGTTTATGCTAGGATAGCTTTACCATGTAGTGTGGTTCATGGTCTAGAGGTTAAGACAGATACCTACTGCATACTGGGTTCAAATCCCAGCTATGGTATATAAGCATGCTTTTCAAAAAGTACCGATCCTTAATCATACTACTGTTTCTATTGCATTGATCATAATGGTAGTATGGTTTATGCTAGGATAGCTTTACCATGTACTGTGGTTCATGGTCTAGAGGTTAAGACAGATACCTACTGCATACTGGGTTCAAATCCCAGCTATGGTATATAAGCATGCTTTTCAAAAAGTACTGATCCTTAATCATACTACTTTTTCTATTGCATTGATCATAATGGTAGTATGGTTTATGCTAGGATAGCTTTACCATGTAGTGTAGTTCATGGTCTAGAGGTTAAGACAGATACCTACTACACACTGCATCCTGGGTTCAAATCCCAGCTATGGTATATAAGCATGCTTTTCAAAAAGTACTGATCCTTAATCATACTACTTTTTCTATTGCATTGATCATAATGGTAGTATGGTTTATGCTAGGATAGTTTTATCATGTAGTGTGGTTCATGGTCTAGAGGTTAAGACAGATACCTACTAGCTACTACACACTGCATCCTGGGTTCAAATCCCAGCTATGGTATATAAGCATGCTTTTCAAAAAGTACCGATCCTTAATCATACTACTTTTTCTATTGCATTGATCATAATGGTAGTATGGTTTATGCTAGGATAGCTTTACCATGTAGTGTGGTTCATGGTCTAGAGGTTAAGACAGATACCTACTACACACTGCATACTGGGTTCAAATCCCAGCTATGGTATATAAGCATGCTTTTCAAAAAGTACTGATCCTTAATCATACTACTTTTTCTATTGCATTGATCATAATGGTAGTATGGTTTATGCTAGGATAGCTTTACCATGTAGTGTGGTTCATGGTCTAGAGGTTAAGACAGATACCTACTACACACTGCATACTGGGTTCAAATCCCAGCTATGGTATATAAGCATGCTTTTCAAAAAGTACTGATCCTTAATCATACTACTTTTTCTATTGCATTGATCATAATGGTAGTATGGTTTATGCTAGGATAGCTTTACCATGTAGTGTGGTTCATGGTCTAGAGGTTAAGACAGATACCTACTAGCTACTACACACTGCATCCTGGGTTCAAATCCCAGCTATGGTATATAAGCATGCTTTTCAAAAAGTACCGATCCTTAATCATACTACTTCTTCTATTGCATTGATCATAATGGTAGTATGGTTTATGCTAGGATAGCTTTACCATGTAGTGTGGTTCATAGTCTAGAGGTTAAGACAGATACCTACTACACACTGCATACTGGGATCAAATCCCAGCTATGATATATAAGCATGCTTTTCAAAAAGTACTGATCCTTAATCATACTACTTTTTCTATTGCATTGATCATAATGGTAGTATGGTTTATGCTAAGATAGCTTTACCATGTAGTGTGGTTCATTGTCTAGAGGTTAAGACAGATACCTACTACACACTGCATACTGGGTTCAAATCCCAGCTATGGTATATAAGCATGCTTTTCAAAAAGTACCGATCCTTAATCATACTACTTTTTCTATTGCATTGATCATAATGGTAGTATGGTTTATGCTAGGATAGCTTTACCATGTAGTGTGGTTCATGGTCTAGAGGTTAAGACAGATACCTACTAGCTACTACACACTGCATCCTGGGTTCAAATCCCAGCTATGGTATATAAGCATGCATTTCAAAAAGTACCGATCCTTAATCATACTACTTTTTCTATTGCATTGATCATAATGGTAGTATGGTTTATGCTAGGATAGCTTTACCATGTAGTGTGGTTCATGGTCTAGAGGTTAAGACTGATACCTACTACACACTGCATACTGGGTTCAAATCCCAGCTATGGTATATAAGCATGCTTTTCAAAAAGTACTGATCCTTAATAATACTACTTTTTCTATTGCATTGATCATAATGGTAGTATGGTTTATGCTAGGATAGCTTTACCATGTAGTGTGGTTCATGGTCTAGAGGTTAAGACAGATACCTACTATACACTGCATACTGGGTTCAAATCTCAGCTATGGTATACAAGCATGCTTTTCAAAAAGTACTGATCCTTAATCATACTACTTTTTCTATTGTATTGATCATAATGGTAGTATGGTTTATGCTAGGATAGCTTTACCATGTAGTGTGGTTCATGGTCTAGAGGTTAAGACAGATACCTACTGCATACTGGGTTCAAATCCCAGCTATGGTATATAAGCATGCTTTTCAAAAAGTACTGATCCTTAATAATACTACTTTTTCTATTGCATTGATCATAATGGTAGTATGGTTTATGCTAGGATAGCTTTACCATGTAGTGTGGTTCATGGTCTAGAGGTTAAGACAGATACCTACTACACACTGCATACTGGGTTCAAATCCCAGCTATGGTATATAAGCATGCTTTTCAAAAAGTACTGATCCTTAATCATACTACTTTTTCTATTGCATTGATCATAATGGTAGTATGGTTTATGCTAGGATAGCTTTACCATGTAGTGTGGTTCATGGTCTAGAGGTTAAGACAGATACCTACTACACACTGCATACTGGGTTCAAATCCCAGCTATGGTATATAAGCATGTTTTTCAAAAAGTACTGATCCTTAATCATACTACTTTTTCTATTGCATTGATCATAATGGTAGTATGGTTTATGCTAGGATAGCTTTACCATGTAGTGTGGTTCATGGTCTAGAGGTTAAGACAGATACCTACTAGCTACTACACACTGCATCCTGGGTTCAAATCCCAGCTATGGTATATAAGCATGCTTTTCAAAAAGTACTGATCCTTAATCATACTACTTTTTCTATTGCATTGATCATAATGGTAGTATGGTTTATGCTAGGATAGCTTTACCATGTAGTGTGGTTCATGGTCTAGAGGTTAAGACTGATACCTACTACACACTGCATACTGGGTTCAAATCCCAGCTATGGTATATAAGCATGCTTTTCAAAAAGTACTGATCCTTAATAATACTACTTTTTCAATTGCATTGATCATAATGGTAGTATGGTTTATGCTAGGATAGCTTTACCATGTAGTGTGGTTCATGGTCTAGAGGTTAAGACAGATACCTACTGCATACTGGGTTCAAATCCCAGCTATGGTATATAAGCATGCTTTTCAAAAAGTACTGATCCTTAATAATACTACTTTTTCTATTGCATTGATCATAATGGTAGTATGGTTTATGCTAGGATAGCTTTACCATGTAGTGTGGTTCATGGTCTAGAGGTTAAGACAGATACCTACTACACACTGCATACTGGGTTCAAATCCCAGCTATGGTATATAAGCATGCTTTTCAAAAAGTACTGATCCTTAATCATACTACTTTTTCTATTGCATTGATCATAATGGTAGTATGGTTTATGCTAGGATAGCTTTAGCATGTAGTGTGGTTCATGGTCTAGAGGTTAAGACAGATACCTACTACACACTGCATACTGGGTTCAACTCCCAGCTATGGTATATAAGCATGCTTTTCAAAAAGTACTGATCCTTAATAATACTACTTTTTCTATTGCATTGATCATAATGGTAGTATGGTTTATGCTAGGATAGCTTTACCATGTAGTGTGGTTCATGGTCTAGAGGTTAAGACAGATACCTACTACACACTGCATACTGGGTTCAAATCCCAGATATGGTATATAAGCAGGCTTTTCAAAAAGTACTGATCCTTAATCATACTACTTTTTCTATTGCATTGATCATAATGGTAGTATGGTTTATGCTAGGATAGCTTTACCATGTAGTGTGGTTCATGGTCTAGAGGTTAACACAGATACCTACTAGCTACTACACACTGCATACTGGGTTCAAATCCCAGCTATGGTATATAAGCATGCTTTTCAAAAAGTACCGATCCTTAATCATACTACTTTTTCTATTGCATTGATCATAATGGTAGTATGGTTTATGCTAGGATAGCTTTACCATGTAGTGTGGTTCATGGTCTAGAGGTTAAGACAGATACCTACTACACACTGCATACTGGGTTCAAATCCCAGCTATGGTATATAAGCATGCTTTTCAAAAAGTACTGATCCTTAATCATACTACTTTTTCTATTGCATTGATCATAATGGTAGTATGGTTTATGCTAGGATAGCTTTACCATGTAGTGTGGTTCATGGTCTAGAGGTTAAGACAGATACCTACTACACACTGCATACTGGGTTCAAATCCCAGCTATGGTATATAAGCGTGCTTTTCAAAAAGTACCGATCCTTAATCATACTACTTCTTCTATTGCATTGATCATAATGGTAGTATGGTTTATGCTAGGATAGCTTTACCATGTAGTGTGGTTCATGGTCTAGAGGTTAAGACAGATACCTACTGCATACTGGGTTCAAATCCCAGCTATGGTATATAAGCATGCTTTTCAAAAAGTACCGATCCTTAATCATACTACTTTTTCTATTGCATTGATCATAATGGTAGTATGGTTTATGCTAGGATAGCTTTACCATGTACTGTGGTTCATGGTCTAGAGGTTAAGACAGATACCTACTGCATACTGGGTTCAAATCCCAGCTATGGTATATAAGCATGCTTTTCAAAAAGTACTGATCCTTAATCATACTACTTTTTCTATTGCATTGATCATAATGGTAGTATGGTTTATGCTAGGATAGCTTTACCATGTAGTGTGGTTCATGGTCTAGAAGTTAAGACAGATACCTACTACACACTGCATCCTGGGTTCAAATCCCAGCTATGGTATATAAGCATGCTTTTCAAAAAGTACTGATCCTTAATCATACTACTTTTTCTATTGCATTGATCATAATGGTAGTATGGTTTATGCTAGGATAGCTTTATCATGTAGTGTGGTTCATGGTCTAAAGGTTAAGACAGATACCTACTAGCTACTACACACTGCATCCTGGGTGCAAATCCCAGCAATGGTATATAAGCATGCTTTTCAAAAAGTACCGATCCTTAATCATACTACTTTTTCTATTGCATTGATCATAATGGTAGTATGGTTTATGCTAGGATAGCTTTACCATGTAGTGTGGTTCATGGTCTAGAGGTTAAGACAGATACCTACTACACACTGCATACTGGTTTCAAATCCCAGCTATGGTATATAAGCATGCTTTTCAAAAAGTACTGATCCTTAATCATACTACTTTATCTATTGCATTGATCATAATGGTAGTATGGTTTATGCTAGGATAGCTTTACTATGTAGTGTGGTTCATGGTCTAGAGGTTAACACAGATACCTACTACACACTGCATACTGGGTTCAAATCCCAGCTATGGTATATAAGCATGCTTTTCAAAAAGTACTGATCCTTAATCATACTACTTTTTCTATTGCATTGATCATAATGGTAGTATGGTTTATGCTAGGATAGCTTTACCATGTAGTGTGGTTCATGGTCTAGAGGTTAAGACAGATACCTACTAGCTACTACACACTGCATCCTGGGTTCAAATCCCAGCTATGGTATATAAGCATGCTTTTCAAAAAGTACCGATCCTTAATCATACTACTTCTTCTATTGCATTGATCATAATGGTAGTATGGTTTATGCTAGGATAGCTTTACCATGTAGTGTGGTTCATAGTCTAGAGGTTAAGACAGATACCTACTACACACTGCATACTGGGATCAAATCCCAGCTATGATATATAAGCATGCTTTTCAAAAAGTACTGATCCTTAATCATACTACTTTTTCTATTGCATTGATCATAATGGTAGTATGGTTTATGCTAGGATAGCTTTACCATGTAGTGTGGTTCATTGTCTAGAGGTTAAGACAGATACCTACTACACACTGCATACTGGGTTCAAATCCCAGCTATGGTATATAAGCATGCTTTTCAAAAAGTACTGATCCTTAATAATACTACTTTTTCTATTGCATTGATCATAATGGTAGTATGGTTTATGCAAGGATAGCTTTACCATGTAGTGTGGTTCATGGTCTAGAGGTTAAGACAGATACCTACTGCATACTGGGTTCAAATCCCAGCTATGGTATATAAGCATGTTTTTCAAAAAGTACCGATCCTTAATCATACTACTTTTTCTATTGCATTGATCATAATGGTAGTATGGTTTATGCTAGGATAGCTTTACCATGTAGTGTGGTTCATGGTCTAGAGGTTAAGACAGATACCTACTACACACTGCATACTGGGTTCAAATCCCAGCTATGGTATATAAGCATGCTTTTCAAAAAGTACTGATCCTTAATCATACTACTTTTTCTATTGCATTGATCATAATGGTAGTATGGTTTATGCTAGGATAGCTTTACCATGTAGTGTGGTTCAAGGTCTAGAGGTTAAGACAGATACCTACTAGCTACTACACACTGCATCCTGGGTTCAAATCCCAGCTATGGTATATAAGCATGCTTTTCAAAAAGTACCGATCCTTAATCATACTACTTCTTCTATTGCATTGATCATAATGGTAGTATGGTTTATGCTAGGATAGCTTTACCATGTAGTGTGGTTCATAGTCTAGAGGTTAAGACAGATACCTACTACACACTGCATACTGGGATCAAATCCCAGCTATGATATATAAGCATGCTTTTCAAAAAGTACTGATCCTTAATCATACTACTTTTTCTATTGCATTGATCATAATGGTAGTATGGTTTATGCTAGGATAGCTTTACCATGTAGTGTGGTTCATTGTCTAGAGGACATAAACAGAAGAGAGGGAGCACCGTTTCCAAAAAAGAGTATGCAGCGTGCCCAAGGTCTCTCCCCAGTGCCTCCTGGGAAGTGCAGTCCAGATAAAACAGAAAGGACCGGCACCGCTGTCTTGTATCAAAGCTCTTTTAATAGCACCAAAGTGGCAGCAGCGACAGACTGCTGTTTCGGTTTACACCTTTATCAAACTGCTCAAAGCCAACTTTGACCTGGCTTTGAGCAGTTTGATAAAGGTGTAAACCGAAACAGCAGTCTGTCGCTGCTGCCACTTTGGTGCTATTAAAAGAGCTTTGATACAAGACAGCGGTGCCGGTCCTTTCTGTTTTATCTGTTCATTGTCTAGAGGTTAAGACAGATACCTACTACACACTGCATACTGGGTTCAAATCCCAGCTATGGTATATAAGCATGCTTTTCAAAAAGTACTGATCCTTAATAATACTACTTTTTCTATTGCATTGATCATAATGGTAGTATGGTTTATGCAAGGATAGCTTTACCATGTAGTGTGGTTCATGGTCTAGAGGTTAAGACAGATACCTACTACACACTGCATACTGGGTTCAAATCCCAGCTATGGTATATAAGCATGTTTTTCAAAAAGTACCGATCCTTAATCATACTACTTTTTCTATTGCATTGATCATAATGGTAGTATGGTTTATGCTAGGATAGCTTTACCATGTAGTGTGGTTCATGGTCTAGAGGTTAAGACAGATACCTACTAGCTACTACACACTGCATCCTGAGTTCAAATCCCAGCTATGGTATATAAGCATGCTTTTCAAAAAGTACCGATCCTTAATCATACTACTTTTTCTATTGCATTGATCATAATGGTAGTATGGTTTATGCTAGGATAGCTTTACCATGTAGTGTGGTTCATGGTCTAGAGGTTAAGACAGATACCTACTATACACTGCATACTGGGTTCAAATCTCAGCTATGGTATACAAGCATGCTTTTCAAAAAGTACTGATCCTTAATCATACTACTTTTTCTATTGTATTGATCATAATGGTAGTATGGTTTATGCTAGGATAGCTTTACCATGTAGTGTGGTTCATGGTCTAGAGGTTAAGACAGATACCTACTGCATACTGGGTTCAAATCCCAGCTATGGTATATAAGCATGCTTTTCAAAAAGTACTGATCCTTAATAATACTACTTTTTCTATTGCATTGATCATAATGGTAGTATGGTTTATGCTAGGATAGCTTTACCATGTAGTGTGGTTCATGGTCTAGAGGTTAAGACAGATACCTTCTACACACTGCATACTGGGTTCAAATCCCAGCTATGGTATATAAGCATGCTTTTCAAAAAGTACCGATCCTTAATCATACTACTTTTTCTATTGCATTGATCATAATGGTAGTATGGTTTATGCTAGGATAGCTTTACCATGTAGTGTGGTTCATGGTCAAGAGGTTAAGACTGATACCTACTACACACTGCATACTGGGTTCAAATCCCAGCTATGGTATATAAGCATGCTTTTCAAAAAGTACTGATCCTTAATAATACTACTTTTTCTATTGCATTGATCATAATGGTAGTATGGTTTATGCTAGGATAGCTTTACCATGTTGTGTGGTTCATGGTCTAGAGGTTAAGACAGATACCTACTATACACTGCATACTGGGTTCAAATCTCAGCTATGGTATACAAGCATGCTTTTCAAAAAGTACTGATCCTTAATCATACTACTTTTTCTATTGTATTGATCATAATGGTAGTATGGTTTATGCTAGGATAGCTTTACCATGTAGTGTGGTTCATGGTCTAGAGGTTAAGACAGATACCTACTACACACTGCATACTGGGTTCAAATCTCAGCTATGGTATATAAGCATGCTTTTCAAAAAGTACTGATCCTTAATCATACTACTTTTTCTATTGCATTGATCATAATGGTAGTATGGTTTATGCTAGGATAGCTTTAGCATGTAGTGTGGTTCATGGTCTAGAGGTTAAGACAGATACCTACTACACACTGCATACTGGGTTCAACTCCCAGCTATGGTATATAAGCATGCTTTTAAAAAAGTACTGATCCTTAATAATACTACTTTTTCTATTGCATTGATCATAATGGTAGTATGGTTTATGCTAGGATAGCTTTACCATGTAGTGTGGTTCATGGTTTAGAGGTTAAGACAGATACCTACTACACACTGCATACTGGGTTCAAATCCCAGCTATGGTATATAAGCAGGCTTTTCAAAAAGTACTGATCCTTAATCATACTACTTTTTCTATTGCATTGATCATAATGGTAGTATGGTTTATGCTAGGATAGCTTTACCATGTAGTGTGGTTCATGGTCTAGAGGTTAACACAGATACCTACTAGCTACTACACACTGCATACTGGGTTCAAATCCCAGCTATGGTATATAAGCATGCTTTTCAAAAAGTACCGATCCTTAATCATACTACTTTTTCTATTGCATTGATCATAATGGTAGTATGGTTTATGCTAGGATAGCTTTACCATGTAGTGTGGTTCATGGTCTAGAGGTTAAGACAGATACCTACTACACACTGCATACTGGGTTCAAATCCCAGCTATGGTATACAAGCATGCTTTTCAAAAAGTACTGATCCTTAATCATACTACTTTTTCTATTGCATTGATCATAATGGTAGTATGGTTTATGCTAGGATAGCTTTACCATGTAGTGTGGTTCATGGTCTAGAGGGTAAGACAGATACCTACTAGCTACTACACACTGCATCCTGGGTTCAAATCCCAGCTATGGTATATAAGCATGCTTTTCAAAAAGTACTGATCCTTAATCATACTACTTTTTCTATTGCATTGATCATAATGGTAGTATGGTTGATGCTAGGATAGCTTTACCATGTAGTGTGGTTCATGGTCTAGAGGTTAAGACTGATATCTACTACACACTGCATACTGGGTTCAAATCCCAGCTATGGTATATAAGCATGCTTTGCAAAAAGTACTGATCCTTAATAATACTACTTTTTCTATTGCATTGATCATAATGGTAGTATGGTTTATGCTAGGATAGCTTTACCATGTAGTGTGGTTCATGGTCTAGAGGTTAAGACAGATACCTACTATACACTGCATACTGGGTTCAAATCTCAGCTATGGTATACAAGCATGCTTTTCAAAAAGTACTGATCCTTAATCATACTACTTTTTCTATTGTATTGATCATAATGGTAGTATGGTTTATGCTAGGATAGTTTTATCATGTAGTGTGGTTCATGGTCTAGAGGTTAAGACAGATACCTACTGCATACTGGGTTCAAATCCCAGCTATGGTATATAAGCATGCTTTTCAAAAAGTACTGATCCTTAATAATACTACTTTTTCTATTGCATTGATCATAATGGTAGTATGGTTTATGCTAGGATAGCTTTACCATGTAGTGTGGTTCATGGTCTAGAGGTTAAGACAGATACCTACTACACACTGCATACTGGGTTCAACTCCCAGCTATGGTATATAAGCATGCTTTTCAAAAAGTACTGATCCTTAATCATACTACTTTTTCTATTGCATTGATCATAATGGTAGTATGGTTTATGCTAGGATAGCTTTACCATGTAGTGTGGTTCATGGTCTAGAGGTTAAGACAGATACCTACTAGCTACTACACACTGCATCCTGGGTTCAAATCCCAGCTATGGTATATAAGCATGCTTTTCAAAAAGTACTGATCCTTAATAATACTACTTTTTCTATTGCATTGATCATAATGGTAGTATGGTTTATGCTAGGATAACTTTACCATGTAGTGTGGTTCATGGTCTAGAGGTTAAGACAGATACCTACTACACACTGCATACTGGGTTCAAATCCCAGCTATGGTATATAAGCATGCTTTTCAAAAAGTACTGATCCTTAATCATGCTACTTTTTCTATTGCATTGATCATAATGGTAGTATGGTTTATGCTAGGATAGCTTTACCATGTAGTGTGGTTCATGGTCTAGAGGTTAAGACAGATACCTACTACACACTGCATACTGGGTTCAAATCCCAGCTATGGTATATAAGCATGTTTTTCAAAAAGTACTGATCCTTAATCATACTACTTTTTCTATTGCATTGATCATAATGGTAGTATGGTTTATGCTAGGATAGCTTTACCATGTAGTGTGGTTCATGGTCTAGAGGTTAAGACAGATACCTACTAGCTACTACACACTGCATCCTGGGTTCAAATCCCAGCTATGGTATGTAAGCATGCTTTTCAAAAAATACCGATCCTTAATCATACTACTTTTTCTATTGCATTGATCATAATGGTAGTATGGTTTATGCTAGGATAGCTTTACCATGTAGTGTGGTTCATGGTCTAGAGGTTAAGACAGATACCTACTATACACTGCATACTGGGTTCAAATCTCAGCTATGGTATACAAGCATGCTTTTCAAAAAGTACTTATCCTTAATCATACTACTTTTTCTATTGTAATGATCATAATGGTAGTATGGTTTATGCTAGGATAGCTTTACCATGTAGTGTGGTTCATGGTCTAGAGGTTAAGACAGATACCTACTGCATACTGGGTTCAAATCCCAGCTATGGTATATAAGCATGCTTTTCAAAAAGTACTGATCCTTAATAATACTACTTTTTCTATTGCATTGATCATAATGGTAGTATGGTTTATGCTAGGATAGCTTTACCATGTAGTGTGGTTCATGGTCTAGAGGTTAAGACAGATACCTACTACACACTGCATACTGGGTTCAAATCCCAGCTATGGTATATAAGCATGCTTTTCAAAAAGTACTGATCCTTAATCATACTACTTTTTCTATTGCATTGATCATAATGGTAGTATGGTTTATGCTAGGATAGCTTTAGCATGTAGTGTGGTTCATGGTCTAGAGGTTAAGACAGATACCTACTACACACTGCATACTGGGTTCAACTCCCAGCTATGGTATATAAGCATGCTTTTAAAAAAGTACTGATCCTTAATAATACTACTGTTTCTATTGCATTGATCATAATGGTAGTATGGTTTATGCTAGGATAGCTTTACCATGTAGTGTGGTTCATGGTCTAGAGGTTAAGACAGATACCTACTACACACTGCATACTGGGTTCAAATCCCAGCTATGGTATATAAGCATGTTTTTCAAAAAGTACCGATCCTTAATCATACTACTTTTTCTATTGCATTGATCATAATGGTAGTATGGTTTATGCTAGGATAGCTTTACCATGTAGTGTGGTTCATGGTCTAGAGGTTAAGACAGATACCTACTAGCTACTACACACTGCATCCTGGGTTCAAATCCCAGCTATGGTATATAAGCATGCTTTTCAAAAAGTACCGATCCTTAATCATACTACTTTTTCTATTGCATTGATCATAATGGTAGTATGGTTTATGCTAGGATAGCTTTCCCATGTAGTGTGGTTCATGGTCTAGAGGTTAAGACAGATACCTACTATACACTGCATACTGGGTTCAAATCTCAGCTATGGTATACAAGCATGCTTTTCAAAAAGTACTGATCCTTAATCATACTACTTTTTCTATTGTATTGATCATAATGGTAGTATGGTTTATGCTAGGATAGCTTTACCATGTAGTGTGGTTCATGGTCTAGAGGTTAAGACAGATACCTACTGCATACTGGGTTCAAATCCCAGCTATGGTATATAAGCATGCTTTTCAAAAAGTACTGATCCTTAATAATACTACTTTTTCTATTGCATTGATCATAATGGTAGTATGGTTTATGCTAGGATAGCTTTACCATGTAGTGTGGTTCATGGTCTAGAGGTTAAGACAGATACCTACTATACACTGCATACTGGGTTCAAATCTCAGCTATGGTATACAAGCATGCTTTTCAAAAAGTACTGATCCTTAATCATACTACTTTTTCTATTGTATTGATCATAATGGTAGTATGGTTTATGCTAGGATAGCTTTAGCATGTAGTGTGGTTCATGGTCTAGAGGTTAAGACAGATACCTACTACACACTGCATACTGGGTTCAACTCCCAGCTATGGTATATAAGCATGCTTTTAAAAAAGTACTGATCCTTAATAATACTACTTTTTCTATTGCATTGATCATAATGGTAGTATGGTTTATGCTAGGATAGCTTTACCATGTAGTGTGGTTCATGGTTTAGAGGTTAAGACAGATACCTACTACACACTGCATACTGGGTTCAAATCCCAGCTATGGTATATAAGCAGGCTTTTCAAAAAGTACTGATCCTTAATCATACTACTTTTTCTATTGCATTGATCATAATGGTAGTATGGTTTATGCTAGGATAGCTTTACCATGTAGTGTGGTTCATGGTCTAGAGGTTAACACAGATACCTACTAGCTACTACACACTGCATACTGGGTTCAAATCCCAGCTATGGTATATAAGCATGCTTTTCAAAAAGTACCGATCCTTAATCATACTACTTTTTCTATTGCATTGATCATAATGGTAGTATGGTTTATGCTAGGATAGCTTTACCATGTAGTGTGGTTCATGGTCTAGAGGTTAAGACAGATACCTACTACACACTGCATACTGGGTTCAAATCCCAGCTATGGTATATAAGCATGCTTTTCAAAAAGTACTGATCCTTAATCATACTACTTTTTCTATTGCATTGATATAATGGTAGTATGGTTTATGCTAGGATAGCTTTACCATGTAGTGTGGTTCATGGTCTAGAGGTTAAGACAGATACCTACTACACACTGCATACTGGGTTCAAATCCCAGCTATGGTATATAAGCATGCTTTTCAAAAAGTACTGATCCTTAATCATACTACTTTTTCTATTGCATTGATCATAATGGTAGTATGGTTTATGCTAGGATAGCTTTACCATGTAGTGTGGTTCATGGTCTAGAGGGTAAGACAGATACCTACTAGCTACTACACACTGCATCCTGGGTTCAAATCCCAGCTATGGTATATAAGCATGCTTTTCAAAAAGTACTGATCCTTAATCATACTACTTTTTCTATTGCATTGATCATAATGGTAGTATGGTTGATGCTAGGATAGCTTTACCATGTAGTGTGGTTCATGGTCTAGAGGTTAAGACTGATATCTACTACACACTGCATACTGGGTTCAAATCCCAGCTATGGTATACAAGCATGCTTTTCAAAAAGTACTGATCCTAAATCATACTACTTTTTCTATTGTATTGATCATAATGGTAGTATGGTTTATGCTAGGATAGTTTTACCATGTAGTGTGGTTCATGGTCTAGAGGTTAAGACAGATACCTACTGCATACTGGGTTCAAATCCCAGCTATGGTATATAAGCATGCTTTTCAAAAAGTACTGATCCTTAATAATACTACTTTTTTTATTGCATTGATCATAATGGTAGTATGGTTTATGCTAGGATAGCTTTACCATGTAGTGTGGTTCATGGTCTAGAGGTTAAGACAGATACCTACTACACACTGCATACTGGGTTCAACTCCCAGCTATGGTATATAAGCATGCTTTTCAAAAAGTACTGATCCTTAATCATACTACTTTTTCTATTGCATTGATCATAATGGTAGTATGGTTTATGCTAGGATAGCTTTACCATGTAGTGTGGTTCATGGTCTAGAGGTTAAGACAGATACCTACTAGCTACTACACACTGCATCCTGGGTTCAAATCCCAGCTATGGTATATAAGCATGCTTTTCAAAAAGTACTGATCCTTAATAATACTACTTTTTCTATTGCATTGATCATAATGGTAGTATGGTTTATGCTAGGATAACTTTACCATGTAGTGTGGTTCATGGTCTAGAGGTTAAGACAGATACCTACTACACACTGCATACTGGGTTCAAATCCCAGCTATGGTATATAAGCATGCTTTTCAAAAAGTACTGATCCTTAATCATACTACTTTTTCTATTGCATTGATCATAATGGTAGTATGGTTTATGCTAGGATAGCTTTACCATGTAGTGTGGTTCATGGTCTAGAGGTTAAGACAGATACCTACTACACACTGCATACTGGGTTCAAATCCCAGCTATGGTATATAAGCATGTTTTTCAAAAAGTACTGATCCTTAATCATACTACTTTTTCTATTGCATTGATCATAATGGTAGTATGGTTTATGCTAGGATAGCTTTACCATGTAGTGTGGTTCATGGTCTAGAGGTTAAGACAGATACCTACTAGCTACTACACACTGCATCCTGGGTTCAAATCCCAGCTATGGTATGTAAGCATGCTTTTCAAAAAATACCGATCCTTAATCATACTACTTTTTCTATTGCATTGATCATAATGGTAGTATGGTTTATGCTAGGATAGCTTTACCATGTAGTGTGGTTCATGGTCTAGAGGTTAAGACAGATACCTACTATACACTGCATACTGGGTTCAAATCTCAGCTATGGTATACAAGCATGCTTTTCAAAAAGTACTGATCCTTAATCATACTACTTTTTCTATTGTATTGATCATAATGGTAGTATGGTTTATGCTAGGATAGCTTTACCATGTAGTGTGGTTCATGGTCTAGAGGTTAAGACAGATACCTACTGCATACTGGGTTCAAATCCCAGCTATGGTATATAAGCATGCTTTTCAAAAAGTACTGATCCTTAATAATACTACTTTTTCTATTGCATTGATCATAATGGTAGTATGGTTTATGCTAGGATAGCTTTACCATGTAGTGTGGTTCATGGTCTAGAGGTTAAGACAGATACCTACTACACACTGCATACTGGGTTCAAATCCCAGCTATGGTATATAAGCATGCTTTTCAAAAAGTACTGATCCTTAATCATACTACTTTTTCTATTGCATTGATCATAATGGTAGTATGGTTTATGCTAGGATAGCTTTAGCATGTAGTGTGGTTCATGGTCTAGAGGTTAAGACAGATACCTACTACACACTGCATACTGGGTTCAACTCCCAGCTATGGTATATAAGCATGCTTTTAAAAAAGTACTGATCCTTAATAATACTACTTTTTCTATTGCATTGATCATAATGGTAGTATGGTTTATGCTAGGATAGCTTTACCATGTAGTGTGGTTCATGGTCTAGAGGTTAAGACAGATACCTACTACACACTGCATACTGGGTTCAAATCCCAGCTATGGTATATAAGCATGTTTTTCAAAAAGTACCGATCCTTAATCATACTACTTTTTCTATTGCATTGATCATAATGGTAGTATGGTTTATGCTAGGATAGCTTTACCATGTAGTGTGGTTCATGGTCTAGAGGTTAAGACAGATACCTACTAGCTACTACACACTGCATCCTGGGTTCAAATCCCAGCTATGGTATATAAGCATGCTTTTCAAAAAGTACCGATCCTTAATCATACTACTTTTTCTATTGCATTGATCATAATGGTAGTATGGTTTATGCTAGGATAGCTTTACCATGTAGTGTGGTTCATGGTCTAGAGGTTAAGACAGATACCTACTATACACTGCATACTGGGTTCAAATCTCAGCTATGGTATACAAGCATGCTTTTCAAAAAGTACTGATCCTTAATCATACTACTTTTTCTATTGTATTGATCATAATGGTAGTATGGTTTATGCTAGGATAGCTTTACCATGTAGTGTGGTTCATGGTCTAGAGGTTAAGACAGATACCTACTGCATACTGGGTTCAAATCCCAGCTATGGTATATAAGCATGCTTTTCAAAAAGTACTGATCCTTAATCATACTACTTTTTCTATTGCATTGATCATAATGGTAGTATGGTTTATGCTAGGATAGCTTTACCATGTAGTGTGGTTCATGGTCTAGAGGTTAAGACAGATACCTTCTACACACTGCATACTGGGTTCAAATCCCAGCTATGGTATATAAGCATGCTTTTCAAAAAGTACTGATCCTTAATCATACTACTTTTTCTATTGCATTGATCATAATGGTAGTATGGTTTATGCTAGGATAGCTTTACCATGTAGTGTGGTTCATGGTCTAGAGGTTAAGACAGATACCTACTACACACTGCATACTGGGTTCAAATCCCAGCTATGGTATATAAGCATGTTTTTCAAAAAGTACTGATCCTTAATCATACTACTTTTTCTATTGCATTGATCATAATGGTAGTATGGTTTATGCTAGGATAGCTTTACCATGTAGTGTGGTTCATGGTCTAGAGGTTAAGACAGATACCTACTAGCTACTACGCACTGCATCCTGGGTTCAAATCCCAGCTATGGTATATAAGCATGCTTTTCAAAAAGTACCGATCCTTAATCATACTACTTTTTCTATTGCATTGATCATAATGGTAGTATGGTTTATGCTAGGATAGCTTTACCATGTAGTGTGGTTCATGGTCAAGAGGTTAAGACTGATACCTACTACACACTGCATACTGGGTTCAAATCCCAGCTATGGTATATAAGCATGCTTTTCAAAAAGTACTGATCCTTAATAATACTACTTTTTCTATTGCATTGATCATAATGGTAGTATGATTTATGCTAGGATAGCTTTAGCATGTAGTGTGGTTCATGGTCTAGAGGTTAAGACAGATACCTACTACACACTGCATACTGGGTTCAACTCCCAGCTATGGTATATAAGCATGCTTTTAAAAAAGTACTGATCCTTAATAATACTACTTTTTCTATTGCATTGATCATAATGGTAGTATGGTTTATGGTAGGATAGCTTTACCATGTAGTGTGGTTCATGGTCTAGAGGTTAAGACAGATACCTACTACACACTGCATACTGGGTTCAAATCCCAGCTATGGTATATAAGCATGTTTTTCAAAAAGTACCGATCCTTAATCATACTACTTTTTCTATTGCATTGATCATAATGGTAGTATGGTTTATGCTAGGATAGCTTTACCATGTAGTGTGGTTCATGGTCTAGATGTTAAGACAGATACCTACTAGCTACTACACACTGCATCCTGGGTTCAAATCCCAGCTATGGTATATAAGCATGCTTTTCAAAAAGTACCGATCCTTAATCATACTACTTTTTCTATTGCATTGATCATAATGGTAGTATGGTTTATGCTAGGATAGCTTTAGCATGTAGTGTGGTTCATGGTCTAGAGGTTAAGACAGATACCTACTATACACTGCATACTGGGTTCAAATCTCAGCTATGGTATACAAGCATGCTTTTCAAAAAGTACTGATCCTTAATCATACTACTTTTTCTATTGTATTGATCATAATGGTAGTATGGTTTATGCTAGGATAGCTTTACCATGTAGTGTGGTTCATGGTCTAGAGGTTAAGACAGATACCTACTGCATACTGGGTTCAAATCCCAGCTATGGTATATAAGCATGCTTTTCAAAAAGTACTGATCCTTAATAATACTACTTTTTCTATTGCATTGATCATAATGGTAGTATGGTTTATGCTAGGATAGCTTTACCATGTAGTGTGGTTCATGGTCTAGAGGTTAAGACAGATACCTTCTACACACTGCATACTGGGTTCAAATCCCAGCTATGGTATATAAGCATGCTTTTCAAAAAGTACTGATCCTTAATCATACTACTTTTTCTATTGCATTGATCATAATGGTAGTATGGTTTATGCTAGGATAGCTTTACCATGTAGTGTGGTTCATGGTCTAGAGGTTAAGACAGATACCTACTACACACTGCATACTGGGTTCAAATCCCAGCTATGGTATATAAGCATGTTTTTCAAAAAGTACTGATCCTTAATCATACTACTTTTTCTATTGCATTGATCATAATGGTAGTATGGTTTATGCTAGGATAGCTTTACCATGTAGTGTGGTTCATGGTCTAGAGGTTAAGACAGATACCTACTAGCTACTACACACTGCATCCTGGGTTCAAATCCCAGCTATGGTATATAAGCATGCTTTTCAAAAAGTACCGATCCTTAATCATACTACTTTTTCTATTGCATTGATCATAATGGTAGTATGGTTTATGCTAGGATAGCTTTACCATGTAGTGTGGTTCATGGTCAAGAGGTTAAGACTGATACCTACTACACACTGCATACTGGGTTCAAATCCCAGCTATGGTATATAAGCATGCTTTTCAAAAAGTACTGATCCTTAATAATACTACTTTTTCTATTGCATTGATCATAATGGTAGTATGGTTTATGCTAGGATAGCTTTACCATGTAGTGTGGTTCATGGTCTAGAGGTTAAGACAGATACCTACTATACACTGCATACTGGGTTCAAATCTCAGCTATGGTATACAAGCATGCTTTTCAAAAAGTACTGATCCTTAATCATACTACTTTTTCTATTGTATTGATCATAATGGTAGTATGGTTTATGCTAGGATAGCTTTACCATGTAGTGTGGTTCATGGTCTAGAGGTTAAGACAGATACCTACTACACACTGCATACTGGGTTCAAATCCCAGCTATGGTATATAAGCATGTTTTTCAAAAAGTACCGATCCTTAATCATACTACTTTTTCTATTGCATTGATCATAATGGTAGTATGGTTTATGCTAGGATAGCTTTACCATGTAGTGTGGTTCATGGTCTAGAGGTTAAGACAGATACCTACTAGCTACTACACACTGCATCCTGGGTTCAAATCCCAGCTATGGTATATAAGCATGCTTTTCAAAAAGTACCGATCCTTAATCATACTACTTTTTCTATTGCATTGATCATAATGGTAGTATTGTTTATGCTAGGATAGCTTTACCATGTAGTGTGGTTCATGGTCTAGAGGTTAAGACAGATACCTACTATACACTGCATACTGGGTTCAAATCTCAGCTATGGTATACAAGCATGCTTTTCAAAAAGTACTGATCCTTAATCATACTACTTTTTCTATTGTATTGATCATAATGGTAGTATGGTTTATGCTAGGATAGCTTTACCATGTAGTGTGGTTCATGGTCTAGAGGTTAAGACAGATACCTACTGCATACTGGGTTCAAATCCCAGCTATGGTATATAAGCATGCTTTTCAAAAAGTACTGATCCTTAATAATACTACTTTTTCTATTGCATTGATCATAATGGTAGTATGGTTTATGCTAGGATAGCTTTACCATGTAGTGTGGTTCATGGTCTAGAGGTTAAGACAGATACCTTCTACACACTGCATACTGGGTTCAAATCCCAGCTATGGTATATAAGCATGCTTTTCAAAAAGTACTGATCCTTAATCATACTACTTTTTCTATTGCATTGATCATAATGGTAGTATGGTTTATGCTAGGATAGCTTTACCATGTAGTGTGGTTCATGGTCTAGAGGTTAAGACAGATACCTACTACACACTGCATACTGGGTTCAAATCCCAGCTATGGTATATAAGCATGTTTTTCAAAAAGTACTGATCCTTAATCATACTACTTTTTCTATTGCATTGATCATAATGGTAGTATGGTTTATGCTAGGATAGCTTTACCATGTAGTGTGGTTCATGGTCTAGAGGTTAAGACAGATACCTACTAGCTACTACACACTGCATCCTGGGTTCAAATCCCAGCTATGGTATATAAGCATGCTTTTCAAAAAGTACCGATCCTTAATCATACTACTTTTTCTATTGCATTGATCATAATGGTAGTATGGTTTATGCTAGGATAGCTTTACCATGTAGTGTGGTTCATGGTCAAGAGGTTAAGACTGATACCTACTACACACTGCATACTGGGTTCAAATCCCAGCTATGATATATAAGCATGCTTTTCAAAAAGTACTGATCCTTAATAATACTACTTTTTCTATTGCATTGATCATAATGGTAGTATGGTTTATGCTAGGATAGCTTTACCATGTAGTGTGGTTCATGGTCTAGAGGTTAAGACAGATACCTACTATACACTGCATACTGGGTTCAAATCTCAGCTATGGTATACAAGCATGCTTTTCAAAAAGTACTGATCCTTAATCATACTACTTTTTCTATTGTATTGATCATAATGGTAGTATGGTTTATGCTAGGATAGCTTTACCATGTAGTGTGGTTCATGGTCTAGAGGTTAAGACAGATACCTACTACACACTGCATACTGGGTTCAAATCCCAGCTATGGTATATAAGCATGCTTTTCAAAAAGTACTGATCCTTAATCATACTACTTTTTCTATTGCATTGATCATAATGGTAGTATGGTTTATGCTAGGATAGCTTTAGCATGTAGTGTGGTTCATGGTCTAGAGGTTAAGACAGATACCTACTACACACTGCATACTGGGTTCAACTCCCAGCTATGGTATATAAGCATGCTTTTAAAAAAGTACTGATCCTTAATAATACTACTTTTTCTATTGCATTGATCATAATGGTAGTATGGTTTATGCTAGGATAGCTTTACCATGTAGTGTGGTTCATGGTTTAGAGGTTAAGACAGATACCTACTACACACTGCATACTGGGTTCAAATCCCAGCTATGGTATATAAACAGGCTTTTCAAAAAGTACTGATCCTTAATCATACTACTTTTTCTATTGCATTGATCATAATGGTAGTATGGTTTATGCTAGGATAGCTTTACCATGTAGTGTGGTTCATGGTCTAGAGGTTAACACAGATACCTACTAGCTACTACACACTGCATACTGGGTTCAAATCCCAGCTATGGTATATAAGCATGCTTTTCAAAAAGTACCGATCCTTAATCATACTACTTTTTCTATTGCATTGATCATAATGGTAGTATGGTTTATGCTAGGATAGCTTTACCATGTAGTGTGGTTCATGGTCTAGAGGTTAAGACAGATACCTACTACACACTGCATACTGGGTTCAAATCCCAGCTATGGTATATAAGCATGCTTTTCAAAAAGTACTGATCCTTAATCATACTACTTTTTCTATTGCATTGATCATAATGGTAGTATGGTTTATGCTAGAATAGCTTTACCATGTAGTGTGGTTCATGGTTTAGAGGTTAAGGCAGATACCTACTACACACTGCATACTTGGTTCAAATCCCAGCTATGGTATATAAGCAGGCTTTTCAAAAAGTACTGATCCTTAATCATACTACTTTTTCTATTGCATTGATCATAATGGTAGTATGGTTTATGCTAGGATAGCTTTACCATGTAGTGTGGTTCATGGTCTAGAGGTTAACACAGATACCTACTAGCTACTACACACTGCATACTGGGTTCAAATCCCAGCTATGGTATATAAGCATGCTTTTCAAAAAGTACCGATCCTTAATCATACTACTTTTTCTATTGCATTGATCATATTGGTAGTATGGTTTATGCTAGGATAGCTTTACCATGTAGTGTGGTTCATGGTCTAGAGGTTAAGACAGATACCTACTACACACTGCATACTGGGTTCAAATCCCAGCTATGGTATATAAGCATGCTTTTCAAAAAGTACTGATCCTTAATCATACTACTTTTTCTATTGCATTGATATAATGGTAGTATGGTTTATGCTAGGATAGCTTTACCATGTAGTGTGGTTCATGGTCTAGAGGTTAAGACAGATACCTACTACACACTGCATACTGGGTTCAAATCCCAGCTATGGTATATAAGCATGCTTTTCAAAAAGTACTGATCCTTAATCATACTACTTTTTCTATTGCATTGATCATAATGGTAGTATGGTTTATGCTAGGATAGCTTTACCATGTAGTGTGGTTCATGGTCAAGAGGGTAAGACAGATACCTACTAGCTACTACACACTGCATCCTGGGTTCAAATCCCAGCTATGGTATATAAGCATGCTTTGCAAAAAGTACTGATCCTTAATAATACTACTTTTTCTATTGCATTGATCATAATGGTAGTATGGTTTATGCTAGGATAGCTTTACCATGTAGTGTGGTTCATGGTCTAGAGGTTAAGACAGATACCTACTATACACTGCATACTGGGTTCAAATCTCAGCTATGGTATACAAGCATGCTTTTCAAAAAGTACTGATCCTTAATCATACTACTTTTTCTATTGTATTGATCATAATGGTAGTATGGTTTATGCTAGGATAGTTTTACCATGTAGTGTGGTTCATGGTCTAGAGGTTAAGACAGATACCTACTGCATACTGGGTTCAAATCCCAGCTATGGTATATAAGCATGCTTTTCAAAAAGTACTGATCCTTAATAATACTACTTTTTCTATTGCATTGATCATAATGGTAGTATGGTTTATGCTAGGATAGCTTTACCATGTAGTGTGGTTCATGGTCTAGAGTTTAAGACAGATACCTACTACACACTGCATACTGGGTTCAACTCCCAGCTATGGTATATAAGCATGCTTTTCAAAAAGTACTGATCCTTAATCATACTACTTTTTCTATTGCATTGATCATAATGGTAGTATGGTTTATGCTAGGATAGCTTTACCATGTAGTGTGGTTCATGGTCTAGAGGTTAACACAGATACCTACTAGCTACTACACACTGCATACTGGGTTCAAATCCCAGCTATGGTATATAAGCATGCTTTTCAAAAAGTACCGATCCTTAATCATACTACTTTTTCTATTGCATTGATCATAATGGTAGTATGGTTTATGCTAGGATAGCTTTACCATGTAGTGTGGTTCATGGTCTAGAGGTTAAGACAGATACCTACTACACACTGCATACTGGGTTCAAATCCCAGCTATGGTATATAAGCATGCTTTTCAAAAAGTACTGATCCTTAATCATACTACTTTTTCTATTGCATTGATATAATGGTAGTATGGTTTATGCTAGGATAGCTTTACCATGTAGTGTGGTTCATGGTCTAGAGGTTAAGACAAATACCTACTACACACTGCATACTGGGTTCAAATCCCAGCTATGGTATATAAGCATGCTTTTCAAAAAGTACTGATCCTTAATCATACTACTTTTTCTATTGCATTGATCATAATGGTAGTATGGTTTATGCTAGGATAGCTTTACCATGTAGTGTGGTTCATGGTCTAGAGGGTAAGACAGATACCTACTAGCTACTACACACTGCATCCTGGGTTCAAATCCCAGCTATGGTATATAAGCATGCTTTTCAAAAAGTACTGATCCTTAATCATACTACTTTTTCTATTGCATTGATCATAATGGTAGTATGGTTGATGCTAGGATAGCTTTACCATGTAGTGTGGTTCATGGTCTAGAGGTTAAGACTGATATCTACTACACACTGCATACTGGGTTCAAATCCCAGCTATGGTATATAAGCATGCTTTGCAAAAAGTACTGATCCTTAATAATACTACTTTTTCTATTGCATTGATCATAATGGTAGTATGGTTTATGCTAGGATAGCTTTACCATGTAGTGTGGTTCATGGTCTAGAGGTTAAGACAGATACCTACTGCATACTGGGTTCAAATCCCAGCTATGGTATATAAGCATGCTTTTCAAAAAGTACTGATCCTTAATAATACTACTTTTTCTATTGCATTGATCATAATGGTAGTATGGTTTATGCTAGGATAGCTTTACCATGTAGTGTGGTTCATGGTCTAGAGGTTAAGACAGATACCTACTACACACTGCATACTGGGTTCAACTCCCAGCTATGGTATATAAGCATGCTTTTCAAAAAGTACTGATCCTTAATCATACTACTTTTTCTATTGCATTGATCATAATGGTAGTATGGTTTATGCTAGGATAGCTTTACCATGTAGTGTGGTTCATGGTCTAGAGGTTAAGACAGATACCTACTAGCTACTACACACTGCATCCTGGGTTCAAATCCCAGCTATGGTATATAAGCATGCTTTTCAAAAAGTACTGATCCTTAATCATACTACTTTTTCTATTGCATTGATCATAATGGTAGTATGGTTTATGCTAGGATAACTTTACCATGTAGTGTGGTTCATGGTCTAGAGGTTAAGACAGATACCTACTACACACTGCATACTGTGTTCAAATCCCAGCTATGGTATATAAGCATGCTTTTCAAAAAGTACTGATCTTTAATCATACTACTTTTTCTATTGCATTGATCATAATGGTAGTATGGTTTATGCTAGGATAGCTTTACCATGTAGTGTGGTTCATGGTCTAGAGGTTAAGACAGATACCTACTACACACTGCATACTGGGTTCAAATCCCAGCTATGGTATATAAGCATGTTTTTCAAAAAGTACTGATCCTTAATCATACTACTTTTTCTATTGCATTGATCATAATGGTAGTATGGTTTATGCTAGGATAGCTTTACCATGTAGTGTGGTTCATGGTCTAGAGGTTAAGACAGATACCTACTAGCTACTACACACTGCATCCTGGGTTCAAATCCCAGCTATGGTATGTAAGCATGCTTTTCAAAAAATACCGATCCTTAATCATACTACTTTTTCTATTGCATTGATCATAATGGTAGTATGGTTTATGCTAGGATAGCTTTACCATGTAGTGTGGTTCATGGTCTAGAGGTTAAGACAGATACCTACTATACACTGCATACTGGGTTCAAATCTCAGCTATGGTATACAAGCATGCTTTTCAAAAAGTACTGATCCTTAATCATACTACTTTTTCTATTGTATTGATCATAATGGTAGTATGGTTTATGCTAGGATAGCTTTACCATGTAGTGTGGTTCATGGTCTAGAGGTTAAGACAGATACCTACTGCATACTGGGTTCAAATCCCAGCTATGGTATATAAGCATGCTTTTCAAAAAGTACTGATCCTTAATAATACTACTTTTTCTATTGCATTGATCATAATGGTAGTATAGTTTATGCTAGGATAGCTTTACCATGTAGTGTGGTTCATGGTCTAGAGGTTAAGACAGATACCTACTACACACTGCATACTGGGTTCAAATCCCAGCTATGGTATATAAGCATGCTTTTCAAAAAGTACTGATCCTTAATCATACTACTTTTTCTATTGCATTGATCATAATGGTAGTATGGTTTATGCTAGGATAGCTTTAGCATGTAGTGTGGTTCATGGTCTAGAGGTTAAGACAGATACCTACTACACACTGCATACTGGGTTCAACTCCCAGCTATAGTATATAAGCATGCTTTTAAAAAAGTACTGATCCTTAATAATACTACTTTTTCTATTGCATTGATCATAATGGTAGTATGGTTTATGCTAGGATAGCTTTACCATGTAGTGTGGTTCATGGTCTAGAGGTTAAGACAGATACCTACTGCATACTGGGTTCAAATCCCAGCTATGGTATATAAGCATGCTTTTCAAAAAGTACTGATCCTTAATAATACTACTTTTTCTATTGCATTGATCATAATGGTAGTATGGTTTATGCTAGGATAGCTTTACCATGTAGTGTGGTTCATGGTCTAGAGGTTAAGACAGATACCTACTACACACTGCATACTGGGTTCAAATCCCAGCTATGGTATATAAGAATGCTTTTCAAAAAGTACTGATCCTTAATCATACTACTTTTTCTATTGCATTGATCATAATGGTAGTATGGTTTATGCTAGGATAGCTTTAGCATGTAGTGTGGTTCATGGTCTAGAGGTTAAGACAGATACCTACTACACACTGCGTACTGGGTTCAACTCCCAGCTATGGTATATAAGCATGCTTTTAAAAAAGTACTGATCCTTAATAATACTACTTTTTCTATTGCATTGATCATAATGGTAGTATGGTTTATGCTAGGATAGCTTTATCATGTAGTGTGGTTCATGGTTTAGAGGTTAAGACAGATACCTACTACACACTGCATACTGGGTTCAAATCCCAGCTATGGTATATAAGCAGGCTTTTCAAAAAGTACTGATCCTTAATCATACTACTTTTTCTATTGCATTGATCATAATGGTAGTATGGTTTATGCTAGGATAGCTTTACCATGTAGTGTGGTTCATGGTCTAGAGGTTAACACAAATACCTACTAGCTACTACACACTGCATACTGGGTTCAAATCCCAGCTATGGTATATAAGCATGCTTTTCAAAAAGTACCGATCCTTAATCATACTACTTTTTCTATTGCATTGATCATAATGGTAGTATGGTTTATGCTAGGATAGCTTTACCATGTAGTGTGGTTCATGGTCTAGAGGTTAAGACAGATACCTACTACACACTGCATACTGGGTTCAAATCCCAGCTATGGTTTATAAGCATGCTTTTCAAAAAGTACTGATCCTTAATCATACTACTTTTTCTATTGCATTGATCATAATGGTAGTATGGTTTATGCTAGGATAGCTTTACCATGTAGTGTGGTTCATGGTTTAGAGGTTAAGACAGATACCTACTACACACTGCATACTGGGTTCAAATCCCAGCTATGGTATATAAGCAGGCTTTTCAAAAAGTACTGATCCTTAATCATACTACTTTTTCTATTGCATTGATCATAATGGTAGTATGGTTTATGCTAGGATAGCTTTACCATGTAGTGTGGTTCATGGTCTAGAGGTTAACACAAATACCTACTAGCTACTACACACTGCATACTGGGTTCAAATCCCAGCTATGGTATATAAGCATGCTTTTCAAAAAGTACCGATCCTTAATCATACTACTTTTTCTATTGCATTGATCATAATGGTAGTATGGTTTATGCTAGGATAGCTTTACCATGTAGTGTGGTTCATGGTCTAGAGGTTAAGACAGATACCTACTACACACTGCATACTGGGTTCAAATCCCAGCTATGGTTTATAAGCATGCTTTTCAAAAAGTACTGATCCTTAATCATACTACTTTTTCTATTGCATTGATCATAATGGTAGTATGGTTTATGCTAGGATAGCTTTACCATGTAGTGTGGTTCATGGTCTAGAGGGTAAGACAGATACCTACTAGCTACTACACACTGCATCCTGGGTTCAAATCCCAGCTATGGTATATAAGCATGCTTTTCAAAAAGTACTGATCCTTAATCATACTACTTTTTCTATTGCATTGATCATAATGGTAGTATGGTTGATGCTAGGATAGCTTTACCATGTAGTGTGGTTCATGGTCTAGAGGTTAAGACTGATATCTACTACACACTGCATACTGGGTTCAAATCCCAGCTATGGTATATAAGCATGCTTTGCAAAAAGTACTGATCCTTAATAATACTACTTTTTCTATTGCATTGATCATAATGGTAGTATGGTTTATGCTAGGATAGCTTTACCATGTAGTGTGGTTCATGGTCTAGAGGTTAAGACAGATACCTACTATACACTGCATACTGGGTTCAAATCTCAGCTATGGTATACAAGCATGCTTTTCAAAAAGTACTGATCCTTAATCATGCTACTTTTTCTATTGTATTGATCATAATGGTAGTATGGTTTATGCTAGGATAGTTTTACCATGTAGTGTGGTTCATGGTCTAGAGGTTAAGACAGATACCTACTGCATACTGGGTTCAAATCCCAGCTATGGTATATAAGCATGCTTTTCAAAAAGTACTGATCCTTAATAATACTACTTTTTCTATTGCATTGATCATAATGGTAGTATGGTTTATGCTAGGATAGCTTTACCATGTAGTGTGGTTCATGGTCTAGAGGTTAAGACAGATACCTACTACACACTGCATACTGGGTTCAACTCCCAGCTATGGTATATAAGCATGCTTTTCAAAAAGTACTGATCCTTAATCATACTACTTTTTCTATTGCATTGATCATAATGGTAGTATGGTTTATGCTAGGATAGCTTTACCATGTAGTGTGGTTCATGGTCTAGAGGTTAAGACAGATACCTACTAGCTACTACACACTGCATCCTGGGTTCAAATCCCAGCTATGGTATATAAGCATGCTTTTCAAAAAGTACTGATCCTTAATAATAATACTTTTTCTATTGCATTGATCATAATGGTAGTATGGTTTATGCTAGGATAACTTTACCATGTAGTGTGGTTCATGGTCTAGAGGTTAAGACAGATACCTACTACACACTGCATACTGGGTTCAAATCCCAGCTATGGTATATAAGCATGCTTTTCAAAAAGTACTGATCCTTAATCATACTACTTTTTCTATTGCATTGATCATAATGGTAGTATGGTTTATGCTAGGATAGCTTTACCATGTAGTGTGGTTCATGGTCTAGAGGTTAAGACAGATACCTACTACACACTGCATACTGGGTTCAAATCCCAGCTATGGTATATAAGCATGTTTTTCAAAAAGTACTGATCCTTAATCATACTACTTTTTCTATTGCATTGATCATAATGGTAGTATGGTTTATGCTAGGATAGCTTTACCATGTAGTGTGGTTCATGGTCTAGAGGTTAAGACAGATACCTACTAGCTACTACACACTGCATCCTGGGTTCAAATCCCAGCTATGGTATGTAAGCATGCTTTTCAAAAAATACCGATCCTTAATCATACTACTTTTTCTATTGCATTGATCATAATGGTAGTATGGTTTATGCTAGGATAGCTTTACCATGTAGTGTGGTTCATGGTCTAGAGGTTAAGACTGATACCTACTACACACTGCATACTGGGTTCAAATCCCAGCTATGGTATATAAGCATGCTTTTCAAAAAGTACTGATCCTTAATAATACTACTTTTTCTATTGCATTGATCATAATGGTAGTATGGTTTATGCTAGGATAGCTTTACCATGTAGTGTGGTTCATGGTCTAGAGGTTAAGACAGATACCTACTATACACTGCATACTGGGTTCAAATCTCAGCTATGGTATACAAGCATGCTTTTCAAAAAGTACTGATCCTTAATCATACTACTTTTTCTATTGTATTGATCATAATGGTAGTATGGTTTATGCTAGGATAGCTTTACCATGTAGTGTGGTTCATGGTCTAGAGGTTAAGACAGATACCTACTGCATACTGGGTTCAAATCCCAGCTATGGTATATAAGCATGCTTTTCAAAAAGTACTGATCCTTAATAATACTACTTTTTCTATTGCATTGATCATAATGGTAGTATGGTTTATGCTAGGATAGCTTTACCATGTAGTGTGGTTCATGGTCTAGAGGTTAAGACAGATCCCTTCTACACACTGCATACTGGGTTCAAATCCCAGCTATGGTATATAAGCATGCTTTTCAAAAAGTACTGATCCTTAATCATACTACTTTTTCTATTGCATTGTTCATAATGGTAGTATGGTTTATGCTAGGATAGCTTTACCATGTAGTGTGGTTCATGGTCTAGAGGTTAAGACAGATACCTACTACACACTGCATACTGGGTTCAAATCCCAGCTATGGTATATAAGCATGTTTTTCAAAAAGTACTGATCCTTAATCATACTACTTTTTCTATTGCATTGATCATAATGGTAGTATGGTTTATGCTAGGATAGCTTTACCATGTAGTGTGGTTCATGGTCTAGAGGTTAAGACAGATACCTACTAGCTACTACACACTGCATCCTGGGTTCAAATCCCAGCTATGGTATATAAGCATGCTTTTCAAAAAGTACCGATCCTTAATCATACTACTTTTTCTATTGCATTGATCATAATGGTAGTATGGTTTATGCTAGGATAGCTTTACCATGTAGTGTGGTTCATGGTCAAGAGGTTAAGACTGATACCTACTACACACTGCATACTGGGTTCAAATCCCAGCTATTGTATATAAGCATGCTTTTCAAAAAGTACTGATCCTTAATAATACTACTTTTTCTATTGCATTGATCATAATGGTAGTATGGTTTATGCTAGGATAACTTTACCATGTAGTGTGGTTCATGGTCTAGAGGTTAAGACACATACCTACTATACACTGCATACTGGGTTCAAATCTCAGCTATGGTATACAAGCATGCTTTTCAAAAAGTACTGATCCTTAATCATACTACTTTTTCTATTGTATTGATCATAATGGTAGTATGGTTTATGCTAGGATAGCTTTACCATGTAGTGTGGTTCATGGTCTAGAGGTTAAGACAGATACCTACTGCATACTGGGTTCAAATCCCAGCTATGGTATATAAGCATGCTTTTCAAAAAGTACTGATCCTTAATAATACTACTTTTTCTATTGCATTGATCATAATGGTAGTATGGTTTATGCTAGGATAGCTTTACCATGTAGTGTGGTTCATGGTCTAGAGGTTAAGACAGATACCTACTACACACTGCATACTGGGTTCAAATCCCAGCTATGGTATATAAGCATGCTTTTCAAAAAGTACTGATCCTTAATCATACTACTTTTTCTATTGCATTGATCATAATGGTAGTATGGTTTATGCTAGGATAGCTTTAGCATGTAGTGTGGTTCATGGTCTAGAGGTTAAGACAGATACCTACTACACACTGCATACT
The DNA here is from genome assembly GCF_040937935.1 of Hyperolius riggenbachi. Classification (NCBI taxonomy): domain Eukaryota; kingdom Metazoa; phylum Chordata; class Amphibia; order Anura; family Hyperoliidae; genus Hyperolius; species Hyperolius riggenbachi. The sequence continues at coordinate 167,750,522 of NC_090646.1, forward strand.
GGGTTCAACTCCCAGCTATGGTATATAAGCATGCTTTTAAAAAAGTACTGATCCTTAATAATACTACTTTTTCTATTGCATTGATCATAATGGTAGTATGGTTTATGCTAGGATAGCTTTACCATGTAGTGTGGTTCATGGTTTAGAGGTTAAGACAGATACCTACTACACACTGCATACTGGGTTCAAATCCCAACTATGGTATATAAGCAGGCTTTTCAAAAAGTACTGATCCTTAATCATACTACTTTTTCTATTGCATTGATCATAATGGTAGTATGGTTTATGCTAGGATAGCTTTACCATGTAGTGTGGTTCATGGTCTAGAGGTTAACACAGATACCTACTAGCTACTACACACTGCATACTGGGTTCAAATCCCAGCTATGGTATATAAGCATTCTTTTCAAAAAGTACCGATCCTTAATCATACTACTTTTTCTATTGCATTGATCATAATGGTAGTATGGTTTATGCTAGGATAGCTTTACCATGTAGTGTGGTTCATGGTCTAGAGGTTAAGACAGATACCTACTACACACTGCATACTGGGTTCAAATCCCAGCTATGCTATATAAACATGCTTTTCAAAAAGTACTGATCCTTAATCATACTACTTTTTCTATTGCATTGATATAATGGTAGTATGGTTTATGCTAGGATAGCTTTACCATGTAGTGTGGTTCATGGTCTAGAGGTTAAGACAGATACCTACTATACACTGCATACTGGGTTCAAATCCCAGCTATGGTATATAAGCATGCTTTTCAAAAAGTACTGATCCTTAATCATACTACTTTTTCTATTGCATTGATCATAATGGTAGTATGGTTTATGCTAGGATAGCTTTACCATGTAGTGTGGTTCATGGTCTAGAGGTTAAGACAGATACCTACTACACACTGCATACTGGGTTCAAATCCCAGCTATGGTATATAAGCATGCTTTTCAAAAAGTACTGATCCTTAATCATACTACTTTTTCTATTGCATTGATCATAATGGTAGTATGGTTTATGCTAGGATAGCTTTAGCATGTAGTGTGGTTCATGGTCTAGAGGTTAAGACAGATACCTACTACACACTGCATACTGGGTTCAACTCCCAGCTATGGTATATAAGCATGCTTTTAAAAAAGTACTGATCCTTAATAATACTACTTTTTCTATTGCATTGATCATAATGGTAGTATGGTTTATGCTAGGATAGCTTTACCATGTAGTGTGGTTCATGGTTTAGAGGTTAAGACAGATACCTACTACACACTGCATACTGGGTTCAAATCCCAGCTATGGTATATAAGCAGGCTTTTCAAAAAGTACTGATCCTTAATCATACTACTTTTTCTATTGCATTGATCATAATGGTAGTATGGTTTATGCTAGGATAGCTTTACCATGTAGTGTGGTTCATGGTCTAGAGGTTAACACAAATACCTACTAGCTACTACACACTGCATACTGGGTTCAAATCCCAGCTATGGTATATAAGCATGCTTTTCAAAAAGTACCGATCCTTAATCATACTACTTTTTCTATTGCATTGATCATAATGGTAGTATGGTTTATGCTAGGATAGCTTTACCATGTAGTGTGGTTCATGGTCTAGAGGTTAAGACAGATACCTACTACACACTGCATACTGGGTTCAAATCCCAGCTATGGTTTATAAGCATGCTTTTCAAAAAGTACTGATCCTTAATCATACTACTTTTTCTATTGCATTGATCATAATGGTAGTATGGTTTATGCTAGGATAGCTTTACCATGTAGTGTGGTTCATGGTCTAGAGGGTAAGACAGATACCTACTAGCTACTACACACTGCATCCTGGGTTCAAATCCCAGCTATGGTATATAAGCATGCTTTTCAAAAAGTACTGATCCTTAATCATACTACTTTTTCTATTGCATTGATCATAATGGTAGTATGGTTGATGCTAGGATAGCTTTACCATGTAGTGTGGTTCATGGTCTAGAGGTTAAGACTGATATCTACTACACACTGCATACTGGGTTCAAATCCCAGCTATGGTATATAAGCATGCTTTGCAAAAAGTACTGATCCTTAATAATACTACTTTTTCTATTGCATTGATCATAATGGTAGTATGGTTTATGCTAGGATAGCTTTACCATGTAGTGTGGTTCATGGTCTAGAGGTTAAGACAGATACCTACTATACACTGCATACTGGGTTCAAATCTCAGCTATGGTATACAAGCATGCTTTTCAAAAAGTACTGATCCTTAATCATGCTACTTTTTCTATTGTATTGATCATAATGGTAGTATGGTTTATGCTAGGATAGTTTTACCATGTAGTGTGGTTCATGGTCTAGAGGTTAAGACAGATACCTACTGCATACTGGGTTCAAATCCCAGCTATGGTATATAAGCATGCTTTTCAAAAAGTACTGATCCTTAATAATACTACTTTTTCTATTGCATTGATCATAATGGTAGTATGGTTTATGCTAGGATAGCTTTACCATGTAGTGTGGTTCATGGTCTAGAGGTTAAGACAGATACCTACTACACACTGCCTACTGGGTTCAACTCCCAGCTATGGTATATAAGCATGCTTTTCAAAAAGTACTGATCCTTAATCATACTACTTTTTCTATTGCATTGATCATAATGGTAGTATGGTTTATGCTAGGATAGCTTTACCACGTAGTGTGGTTCATGGTCTAGAGGTTAAGACAGATACCTACTAGCTACTACACACTGCATCCTGGGTTGAAATCCCAGCTATGGTATATAAGCATGCTTTTCAAAAAGTACTGATCCTTAATAATAATACTTTTTCTATTGCATTAATCATAATGGTAGTATGGTTTATGCTAGGATAACTTTACCATGTAGTGTGGTTCATGGTCTAGAGGTTAAGACAGATACCTACTACACACTGCATACTGGGTTCAAATCCCAGCTATGGTATATAAGCATGCTTTTCAAAAAGTACTGATCCTTAATCATACTACTTTTTCTATTGCATTGATCATAATGGTAGTATGGTTTATGCTAGGATAGCTTTACCATGTAGTGTGGTTCATGGTCTAGAGGTTAAGACAGATACCTACTACACACTGCATACTGGGTTCAAATCCCAGCTATGGTATATAAGCATGTTTTTCAAAAAGTACTGATCCTTAATCATACTACTTTTTCTATTGCATTGATCATAATGGTAGTATGGTTTATGCTAGGATAGCTTTACCATGTAGTGTGGTTCATGGTCTAGAGGTTAAGACAGATACCTACTAGCTACTACACACTGCATCCTGGGTTCAAATCCCAGCTATGGTATGTAAGCATGCTTTTCAAAAAATACCGATCCTTAATCATACTACTTTTTCTATTGCATTGATCATAATGGTAGTATGGTTTATGCTAGGATAGCTTTACCATGTAGTGTGGTTCATGGTCTAGAGGTTAAGACTGATACCTACTACACACTGCATACTGGGTTCAAATCCCAGCTATGGTATATAAGCATGCTTTTCAAAAAGTACTGATCCTTAATAATACTACTTTTTCTATTGCATTGATCATAATGGTAGTATGGTTTATGCTAGGATAGCTTTACCATGTAGTGTGGTTCATGGTCTAGAGGTTAAGACAGATACCTACTATACACTGCATACTGGGTTCAAATCTCAGCTATGGTATACAAGCATGCTTTTCAAAAAGTACTGATCCTTAATCATACTACTTTTTCTATTGTATTGATCATAATGGTAGTATGGTTTATGCTAGGATAGCTTTACCATGTAGTGTGGTTCATGGTCTAGAGGTTAAGACAGATACCTACTGCATACTGGGTTCAAATCCCAGCTATGGTATATAAGCATGCTTTTCAAAAAGTACTGATCCTTAATAATACTACTTTTTCTATTGCATTGATCATAATGGTAGTATGGTTTATGCTAGGATAGCTTTACCATGTAGTGTGGTTCATGGTCTAGAGGTTAAGACAGATACCTTCTACACACTGCATACTGGGTTCAAATCCCAGCTATGGTATATAAGCATGCTTTTCAAAAAGTACTGATCCTTAATCATACTACTTTTTCTATTGCATTGTTCATAATGGTAGTATGGTTTATGCTAGGATAGCTTTACCATGTAGTGTGGTTCATGGTCTAGAGGTTAAGACAGATACCTACTACACACTGCATACTGGGTTCTAATCCCAGCTATGGTATATAAGCATGTTTTTCAAAAAGTACTGATCCTTAATCATACTACTTTTTCTATTGCATTGATCATAATGGTAGTATGGTTTATGCTAGGATAGCTTTACCATGTAGTGTGGTTCATGGTCTAGAGGTTAAGACAGATACCTACTAGCTACTACACACTGCATCCTGGGTTCAAATCCCAGCTATGGTATATAAGCATGCTTTTCAAAAAGTACCGATCCTTAATCATACTACTTTTTCTATTGCATTGATCATAATGGTAGTATGGTTTATGCTAGGATAGCTTTACCATGTAGTGTGGTTCATGGTCAAGAGGTTAAGACTGATACCTACTACACACTGCATACTGGGTTCAAATCCCAGCTATTGTATATAAGCATGCTTTTCAAAAAGTACTGATCCTTAATAATACTACTTTTTCTATTGCATTGATCATAATGGTAGTATGGTTTATGCTAGGATAACTTTACCATGTAGTGTGGTTCATGGTCTAGAGGTTAAGACACATACCTACTATACACTGCATACTGGGTTCAAATCTCAGCTATGGTATACAAGCATGCTTTTCAAAAAGTACTGATCCTTAATCATACTACTTTTTCTATTGTATTGATCATAATGGTAGTATGGTTTATGCTAGGATAGCTTTACCATGTAGTGTGGTTCATGGTCTAGAGGTTAAGACAGATACCTACTGCATACTGGGTTCAAATCCCAGCTATGGTATATAAGCATGCTTTTCAAAAAGTACTGATCCTTAATAATACTACTTTTTCTATTGCATTGATCATAATGGTAGTATGGTTTATGCTAGGATAGCTTTACCATGTAGTGTGGTTCATGGTCTAGAGGTTAAGACAGATACCTACTACACACTGCATACTGGGTTCAAATCCCAGCTATGGTATATAAGCATGCTTTTCAAAAAGTACTGATCCTTAATCATACTACTTTTTCTATTGCATTGATCATAATGGTAGTATGGTTTATGCTAGGATAGCTTTAGCATGTAGTGTGGTTCATGGTCTAGAGGTTAGGACAGAAACCTACTACACACTGCATACTGGGTTCAACTCCCAGCTATGGTATATAAGCATGCTTTTAAAAAAGTACTGATCCTTAATAATACTACTTTTTCTATTGCATTGATCATAATGGTAGTATGGTTTATGCTAGGATAGCTTTACCATGTAGTGTGGTTCATGGTTTAGAGGTTAAGACAGATACCTACTACACACTGCATACTGGGTTCAAATCCCAGCTATGGTATATAAGCAGGCTTTTCAAAAAGTACTGATCCTTAATCATACTACTTTTTCTATTGCATTGATCATAATGGTAGTATGGTTTATGCTAGGATAGCTTTACCATGTAGTGTGGTTCATGGTCTAGAGGTTAACACAGATACCTACTAGCTACTACACACTGCATACTGGGTTCAAATCCCAGCTATGGTATATAAGCATGCTTTTCAAAAAGTACCGATCCTTAATCATACTACTTTTTCTATTGCATTGATCATAATGGTAGTATGGTTTATGCTAGGATAGCTTTACCATGTAGTGTGGTTCATGGTCTAGAGGTTAAGACAGATACCTACTGCATACTGGGTTCAAATCCCAGCTATGGTATATAAGCATGCTTTTCAAAAAGTACTGATCCTTAATCATACTACTTTTTCTATTGCATTGATATAATGGTAGTATGGTTTATGCTAGGATAGCTTTACCATGTAGTGTGGTTCATGGTCTAGAGGTTAAGACAGATACCTACTATACACTGCATACTGGGTTCAAATCCCAGCTATGGTATATAAGCATGCTTTTCAAAAAGTACTGATCCTTAATCATACTACTTTTTCTATTGCATTGATCATAATGGTAGTATGGTTTATGCTAGGATAGCTTTACCATGTAGTGTGGTTCATGGTCTAGAGGGTAAGACAGATACCTACTAGCTACTACACACTGCATCCTGGGTTCAAATCCCAGCTATGGTATATAAGCATGCTTTTCAAAAAGTACTGATCCTTAATCATACTACTTTTTCTATTGCATTGATCATAATGGTAGTATGGTTGATGCTAGGATAGCTTTACCATGTAGTGTGGTTCATGGTCTAGAGGTTAAGACTGATATCTACTACACACTGCATACTGGGTTCAAATCCCAGCTATGGTATATAAGCATGCTTTGCAAAAACTACTGATCCTTAATAATACTACTTTTTCTATTGCATTGACCATAATGGTAGTATGGTTTATGCTAGGATAGCTTTACCATGTAGTGTGGTTCATGGTCTAGAGGTTAAGACAGATACCTACTATACACTGCATACTGGGTTCAAATCTCAGCTATGGTATACAAGCATGCTTTTCAAAAAGTACTGATCCTTAATCATACTACTTTTTCTATTGTATTGATCATAATGGTAGTATGGTTTATGCTAGGATAGTTTTACCATGTAGTGTGGTTCATGGTCTAGAGGTTAAGACAGATACCTACTGCATACTGGGTTCAAATCCCAGCTATGGTATATAAGCATGCTTTTCAAAAAGTACTGATCCTTAATAATACTACTTTTTCTATTGCATTGATCATAATGGTAGTATGGTTTATGCTAGGATAGCTTTACCATGTAGTGTGGTTCATGGTCTAGAGGTTAAGACAGATACCTACTACACACTGCATACTGGGTTCAACTCCCAGCTATGGTATATAAGCATGCTTTTCAAAAAGTACTGATCCTTAATCATACTACTTTTTCTATTGCATTGATCATAATGGTAGTATGGTTTATGCTAGGATAACTTTACCATGTAGTGTGGTTCATGGTCTAGAGGTTAAGACAGATACCTACTACACACTGCATACTGGGTTCAAATCCCAGCTATGGTATATAAGCATGCTTTTCAAAAAGTACTGATCCTTAATCATACTACTTTTTCTATTGCATTGATCATAATGGTAGTATGGTTTATGCTAGGATAGCTTTACCATGTAGTGTGGTTCATGGTCTAGAGGTTAAGACAGATACCTACTGCATACTGGGTTCAAATCCCAGCTATGGTATATAAGCATGCTTTTCAAAAAGTACCGATCCTTAATCATACTACTTCTTCTATTGCATTGATCATAATGGTAGTATGGTTTATGCTAGGATAGCTTTACCATGTAGTGTGGTTCATGGTCTAGAGGTTAAGACAGATACCTACTGCATACTGGGTTTAAATCCCAGCTATGGTATATAAGCATGCTTTTCAAAAAGTACCGATCCTTAATCATACTACTGTTTCTATTGCATTGATCATAATGGTGGTATGGTTTATGCTAGGATAGCTTTACCATGTACTGTGGTTCATGGTCTAGAGGTTAAGACAGATACCTACTGCATACTGGGTTCAAATCCCAGCTATGGTATATAAGCATGCTTTTCAAAAAGTACTGATCCTTAATCATACTACTTTTTCTATTGCATTGATCATAATGGTAGTATGGTTTATGCTAGGATAGCTTTACCATGTAGTGTGGTTCATGGTCTAGAGGTTAAGACAGATACCTACTACACACTGCATCCTGGCTTCAAATCCCAGCTATGGTATATAAGCATGCTTTTCAAAAAGTACTGATCCTTAATCATACTACTTTTTCTATTGCATTGATCATAATGGTAGTATGGTTTATGCTAGGATAGCTTTACCATGTAGTGTGGTTCATGGTCTAGAGGTTAAGACAGATACCTACTAGCTACTACACACTGCATCCTGGGTTCAAATCCCAGCTATGGTATATAAGCATGCTTTTCAAAAAGTACCGATCCTTAATCATACTACTTTTTCTATTGCATTGATCATAATGGTAGTATGGTTTATGCTAGGATAGCTTTACCATGTAGTGTGGTTCATGGTCTAGAGGTTAAGACAGATACCTACTACACACTGCATACTGGGTTCAAATCCCAGCTATGGTATATAAGCATGCTTTTCAAAAAGTACTGATCCTTAATCATACTACTTTTTCTATTGCATTGATCATAATGGTAGTATGGTTTATGCTAGGATAGCTTTACCATGTAGTGTGGTTCATGGTCTAGAGGTTAAGACAGATACCTACTACACACTGCATACTGGGTTCAACTCCCAGCTATGGTATATAAGCATGCTTTTCAAAAAGTACCGATCCTTAATCATACTACTTCTTCTATTGCATTGATCATAATGGTAGTATGGTTTATGCTAGGATAGCTTTACCATGTAGTGTGGTTCATGGTCTAGAGGTTAAGACAGATACCTACTGCATACTGGGTTTAAATCCCAGCTATGGTATATAAGCATGCTTTTCAAAAAGTACCGATCCTTAATCATACTACTGTTTCTATTGCATTGATCATAATGGTGGTATGGTTTATGCTAGGATAGCTTTACCATGTACTGTGGTTCATGGTCTAGAGGTTAAGACAGATACCTACTGCATACTGGGTTCAAATCCCAGCTATGGTATATAAGCATGCTTTTCAAAAAGTACTGATCCTTAATCATACTACTTTTTCTATTGCATTGATCATAATGGTAGTATGGTTTATGCTAGGATAGCTTTACCATGTAGTGTGGTTCATGGTCTAGAGGTTAAGACAGATACCTACTACACACTGCATCCTGGCTTCAAATCCCAGCTATGGTATATAAGCATGCTTTTCAAAAAGTACTGATCCTTAATCATACTACTTTTTCTATTGCATTGATCATAATGGTAGTATGGTTTATGCTAGGATAGCTTTATCATGTAGTGTGATTCATGGTCTAGAGGTTAAGACAGATACCTACTAGCTACTACACACTGCATCCTGGGTTCAAATCCCAGCTATGGTATATAAGCATGCTTTTCAAAAAGTACCGATCCTTAATCATACTACTTTTTCTATTGCATTGATCATAATGGTAGTATGGTTTATGCTAGGATAGTTTTACCATGTAGTGTGGTTCATGGTCTAGAGGTTAAGACAGATACCTACTACACACTGCATACTGGGTTCAAATCCCAGCTATGGTATATAAGCATGCTTTTCAAAAAGTACTGATCCTTAATCATACTACTTTTTCTATTGCATTGATCATAATGGTAGTATGGTTTATGCTAGGATAGCTTTACCATGTAGTGTGGTTCATGGTCTAGAGGTTAAGACAGATACCTACTACACACTGCATACTGGGTTCAAATCCCAGCTATTGTATATAAGCATGCTTTTCAAAAAGTACTGATCCTTAATCATACTACTTTTTCTATTGCATTGATCATAATGGTAGTATGGTTTATGCTAGGATAGCTTTACCATGTAGTGTGGTTCATGGTCTAGAGGTTAAGACAGATACCTACTAGCTACTACACACTGCATCCTGGGTTCAAATCCCAGCTATGGTATATAAGCATGCTTTTCAAAAAGTACCGATCCTAAATCATACTACTTCTTCTATTGCATTGATCATAATGGTAGTATGGTTTATGCTAGGATAGCTTTACCATGTAGTGTGGTTCATGGTCTAGAGGTTAAGACAGATACCTACTACACACTGCATACTGGGATCAAATCCCAGCTATGATATATAAGCATGCTTTTCAAAAAGTACTGATCCTTAATCATACTACTTTTTCTATTGCATTGATCATAATGGTAGTATGGTTTATGCTAGGATAGCTTTACCATGTAGTGTGGTTCATTGTCTAGAGGTTAAGACAGATACCTACTACACACTGCATACTGGGTTCAAATCCCAGCTATGGTATATAAGCATGCTTTTCAAAAAGTACCGATCCTTAATCATACTACTTTTTCTATTGCATTGATCATAATGGTAGTATGGTTTATGCAAGGATAGCTTTACCATGTAGTGTGGTTCATGGTCTAGAGGTTAAGACAGATACCTACTACACACTGCATACTGGGTTCAAATCCCAGCTATGGTATATAAGCATGTTTTTCAAAAAGTACCGATCCTTAATCATACTACTTTTTCTATTGCATTGATCATAATGGTAGTATGGTTTATGCTAGGATAGCTTTACCATGTAGTGTGGTTCATGGTCTAGAGGTTAAGACAGATACCTACTAGCTACTACACACTGCATCCTGGGTTCAAATCCCAGCTATGGTATATAAGCATGCTTTTCAAAAAGTACCGATCCTTAATCATACTACTTTTTCTATTGCATTGATCATAATGGTAGTATGGTTTATGCTAGGATAGCTTTACCACGTAGTGTGGTTCATGGTCTAGAGGTTAAGACTGATACCTACTACACACTGCATACTGGGTTCAAATCCCAGCTATGGTATATAAGCATGCTTTTCAAAAAGTACTGATCCTTAATAATACTACTTTTTCTATTGCATTGATCATAATGGTAGTATGGTTTATGCTAGGATAGCTTTACCATGTAGTGTGGTTCATGGTCTAGAGGTTAAGACAGATACCTACTATACACTGCATACTGGGTTCAAATCTCAGCTATGGTATACAAGCATGCTTTTCAAAAAGTACTGATCCTTAATCATACTACTTTTTCTATTGTATTGATCATAATGGTAGTATGGTTTATGCTAGGATAGCTTTACCATGTAGTGTGGTTCATGGTCTAGAGGTTAAGACAGATACGTACTGCATACTGGGTTCAAATCCCAGCTATGGTATATAAGCATGCTTTTCAAAAAGTACTGATCCTTAATAATACTACTTTTTCTATTGCATTGATCATAATGGTAGTATGGTTTATGCTAGGATAGCTTTACCATGTAGTGTGGTTCATGGTCTAGAGGTTAAGACAGATACCTACTGCATACTGGGTTCAAATCCCAGCTATGGTATATAAGCATGCTTTTCAAAAAGTACTGATCCTTAATCATACTACTTTTTCTATTGCATTGATCATAATGGTAGTATGGTTTATGCTAGGATAGCTTTACCATGTAGTGTGGTTCATGGTCCAGAGGTTAAGACAGATACCTACTACACACTGCATACTGGGTTCAAATCCCAGCTATGGTATATAAGCATGTTTTTCAAAAAGTACTGATCCTTAATCATACTACTTTTTCTATTGCATTGATCATGATGGTAGTATGGTTTATGCTGGGATAGCTTTACCATGTAGTGTGGTTCATGGTCTAGAGGTTAAGTCAGATACCTACTAGCTACTACACACTGCATCCTGGGTTCAAATCCCAGCTATGGTATATAAGCATGCTTTTCAAAAAGTACCGATCCTTAATCATACTACTTTTTCTATTGCATTGATCATAATGGTAGTATGGTTTATGCTAGGATAGCTTTACCATGTAGTGTGGTTCATGGTCTAGAGGTTAAGACTGATACCTACTACACACTGCATACTGGGTTCAAATCCCAGCTATGGTATATAAGCATGCTTTTCAAAAAGTACTGATCCTTAATAATACTACTTTTTCTATTGCATTGATCATAATGGTAGTATGGTTTATGCTAGGATAGCTTTACCATGTAGTGTCGTTCATGGTCTAGAGGTTAAGACAGATACCTACTATACACTGCATACTGGGTTCAAATCTCAGCTATGGTATACAAGCATGCTTTTCAAAAAGTACTGATCCTTAATCATACTACTTTTTCTATTGTATTGATCATAATGGTAGTATGGTTTATGCTAGGATAGCTTTACCATGTAGTGTGGTTCATGGTCTAGAGGTTAAGACAGATACCTACTGCATACTGGGTTCAAATCCCAGCTATGGTATATAAGCATGCTTTTCAAAAAGTACTGATACTTAATAATACTACTTTTTCTATTGCATTGATCATAATGGTAGTATGGTTTATGCTAGGATAGCTTTACCATGTAGTGTGGTTCATGGTCTAGAGGTTAAGACAGATACCTACTACACACTGCATACTGGGTTCAAATCCCAGCTATGGTATATAAGCATGCTTTTCAAAAAGTACTGATCCTTAATCATACTACTTTTTCTATTGCATTGATCATAATGGTAGTATGGTTTATGCTAGGATAGCTTTAGCATGTAGTGTGGTTCATGGTCTAGAGGTTAAGACAGATACCTACTACACACTGCATACTGGGTTCAACTCCCAGCTATGGTATATAAGCATGCTTTTCAAAAAGTACTGATCCTTAATAATACTACTTTTTCTATTGCATTGATCAAAATGGTAGTATGGTTTATGCTAGGATAACTTTACCATGTAGTGTGGTTCATGGTCTAGAGGTTAAGACAGATACCTACTACACACTGCATACTGGGTTCAAATCCCAGCTATGGTATATAAGCATGCTTTTCAAAAAGTACTGATCCTTAATCATACTACTTTTTCTATTGCATTGATCATAATGGTAGTATGGTTTATGCTAGGATAGCTTTACCATGTAGTGTGGTTCATGGTCTAGAGGTTAACACAGATACCTACTAGCTACTACACACTGCATGCTGGGTTCAAATCCCAGCTATGGTATATAAGCATGCTTTTCAAAAAGTACCGATCCTTAATCATACTACTTTTTCTATTGCATTGATCATAATGGTAGTATGGTTTATGCTAGGATAGCTTTACCATGTAGTGTGGTTCATGGTCTAGAGGTTAAGACAGATACCTACTACACACTGCATACTGGGTTCAAATCCCAGCTATGGTATATAAGCATGCTTTTCAAAAAGTACTGATCCTTAATCATACTACTTTTTCTATTGCATTGATATAATGGTAGTATGGTTTATGCTAGGATAGCTTTACCATGTAGTGTGGTTCATGGTCTAGAGGTTAAGAGAGATACCTACTACACACTGCATACTGGGTTCAAATCCCAGCTATGGTATATAAGCATGCTTTTCAAAAAGTACTGATCCTTAATCATACTACTTTTTCTATTGCATTGATCATAATGGTAGTATGGTTTATGCTAGGATAGCTTTACCATGTAGTGTGGTTCATGGTCTAGAGGTTAAGACAGATACCTACTAGCTACTACACACTGCATCCTGGGTTCAAATCCCAGCTATGGTATATAAGCATGCTTTTCAAAAAGTACCGATCCTTAATCATACTACTTTTTCTATTGCATTGATCATAATGGTAGTATGGTTTATGCTAGGATAGCTTTACCATGTAGTGTGGTTCATGGTCTAGAGGTTAAGACTGATACCTACTACACACTGCATACTGGGTTCAAATCCCAGCTATGGTATATAAGCATGCTTTTCAAAAAGTACTGATCCTTAATAATACTACTTTTTCTATTGCATTGATCATAATGGTAGTATGGTTTATGCTAGGATAGCTTTACCATGTAGTGTGGTTCATGGTCTAGAGGTTAAGACAAATACCTACTATACACTGCATACTGGGTTCAAATCTCAGCTATGGTATACAAGCATGCTTTTCAAAAAGTACTGATCCTTAATCATACTACTTTTTCTATTGTATTGATCATAATGGTAGTATGGTTTATGCTAGGATAGTTTTACCATGTAGTGTGGTTCATGGTCTAGAGGTTAAGACAGATACCTACTGCATACTGGGTTCAAATCCCAGCTATGGTATATAAGCATGCTTTTCAAAAAGTACTGATCCTTAATAATAATACTTTTTCTATTGCATTGATCATAATGGTAGTATGGTTTATGCTAGGATAGCTTTACCATGTAGTGTGGTTCATGGTCTAGAGGTTAAGACAGATACCTACTACACACTGCATACTGGGTTCAAATCCCAGCTATGGTATATAAGCATGCTTTTCAAAAAGTACTGATCCTTAATCATACTACTTTTTCTATTGCATTGATCATAATGGTAGTATGGTTTATGCTAGGATAGCTTTACCATGTAGTGTGGTTCATGGTCTAGAGGTTAAGACAGATACCTACTACACACTGCATACTGGGTTCAAATCCCAGCTATGGTATATAAGCATGTTTTTCAAAAAGTACTGATCCTTAATCATACTACTTTTTCTATTGCATTGATCATAATGGTAGTATGGTTTATGCTAGGATAGCTTTACCATGTAGTGTGGTTCATGGTCTAGAGGTTAAGACAGATACCAACTAGCTACTACACACTGCATCCTGGGTTCAAATCCCAGCTATGGTATATAAGCATGCTTTTCAAAAAGTACTGATCCTTAATAATACTACTTTTTCTATTGCATTGATCATAATGGTAGTATGGTTTATGCTAGGATAGCTTTACCATGTAGTGTGGTTCATGGTCTAGAGGTTAAGACAGATACCTACTACACACTGCATACTGGGTTCAAATCCCAGCTATGGTATATAAGCATGCTTTTCAAAAAGTACTGATCCTTAATCATTCTACTTTTTCTATTGCATTGATCATAATGGTAGTATGGTTTATGCTAGGATAGCTTTACCATGTAGTGTGGTTCATGGTCTAGAGGTTAAGACAGATACCTACTACACACTGCATACTGGGTTCAAATCCCAGCTATGGTATATAAGCATGTTTTTCAAAAAGTACTGATCCTTAATCATACTACTTTTTCTATTGCATTGATCATAATGGTAGTATGGTTTATGCTAGGATAGCTTTACCATGTAGTGTGGTTCATGGTCTAGAGGTTAAGACAGATACCTACTAGCTACTACACACTGCATCCTGGGTTCAAATCCCAGCTATGGTATATAAGCATGCTTTTCAAAAAGTACCGATCCTTAATCATACTACTTTTTCTATTGCATTGATCATAATGGTAGTATGGTTTATGCTAGGATAGCTTTACCATGTAGTGTGGTTCATGGTCTAGAGGTTAAGACTGATACCTACTACACACTGCATACTGGGTTCAAATCCCAGCTATGGTATATAAGCATGCTTTTCAAAAAGTACTGATCCTTAATAATACTACTTTTTCTATTGCATTGATCATAATGGTAGTATGGTTTATGCTAGGATAGCTTTACCATGTAGTGTGGTTCATGGTCTAGAGGTTAAGACAGATACCTACTATACACTGCATACTGGGTTCAAATCTCAGCTATGGTATACAAGCATGCTTTTCAAAAAGTACTGATCCTTAATCATACTACTTTTTCTATTGTATTGATCATAATGGTAGTATGGTTTATGCTAGGATAGCTTTACCATGTAGTGTGGTTCATGGTCTAGAGGTTAAGACAGATACCTACTGCATACTGGGTTCAAATCCCAGCTATGGTATATAAGCATGCTTTTCAAAAAGTACTGATCCTTAATAATACTACTTTTTCTATTGCATTGATCATAATGGTAGTATGGTTTATGCTAGGATAGCTTTACCATGTAGTGTGGTTCATGGTCTAGAGGTTAAGACAGATACCTACTACACACTGCATCCTGGGTTCAAATCCCAGCTATGGTATATAAGCATGCTTTTCAAAAAGTACTGATCCTTAATCATACTACTTTTTCTATTGCATTGATCATAATGGTAGTATGGTTTATGCTAGGATAGCTTTAGCATGTAGTGTGGTTCATGGTCTAGAGGTTAAGACAGATACCTACTACACACTGCATACTGGGTTCAACTCCCAGCTATGGTATATAAGCATGCTTTTCAAAAAGTACTGATCCTTAATAATACTACTTTTTCTATTGCATTGATCATAATGGTAGTATGGTTTATGCTAGGATAGCTTTACCATGTAGTGTGGTTCATGGTCTAGAGGTTAAGACAGATACCTACTACACACTGCATACTGGGTTCAAATCCCAGCTATGGTATATAAGCATGCTTTTCAAAAAGTACTGATCCTTAATCATACTACTTTTTCTATTGCATTGATCATAATGGTAGTATGGTTTATGCTAGGCTAGCTTTACCATGTAGTGTGGTTCATGGTCTAGAGGTTAAGACAGATACCTACTAGCTACTACACACTGCATACTGGGTTCAAATCCCAGCTATGGTATATAAGCATGCTTTTCAAAAAGTACCGATCCTTAATCATACTACTTTTTCTATTGCATTGATCATAATGGTAGTATGGTTTATGCTAGGATAGCTTTACCATGTAGTGTGGTTCATGGTCTAGAGGTTAAGACAGATACCTACTACACACTGCATACTGGGTTCAAATCCCAGCTATGGTATATAAGCATGCTTTTCAAAAAGTACTGATCCTTAATCATACTACTTTTTCTATTGCATTGATCATAATGGTAGTATGGTTTATGCTAGGATAGCTTTACCATGTAGTGTGGTTCATGGTCTAGAGGTTAAGACAGATACCTACTAGCTACTACACACTGCATCCTGGGTTCAAATCCCAGCTATGGTATATAAGCATGCTTTTCAAAAAGTACTGATCCTTAATCATACTACTTTTTCTATTGCATTGATCATAATGGTAGTATGGTTTATGCTAGGATAGCTTTACCATGTAGTGTGGTTCATGGTCTAGAGGTTAAGACAGATACCTACTAGCTACTACACACTGCATCCTGGGTTCAAATCCCAGCTATGGTATATAAGCATGCTTTTCAAAAAGTACCGATCCTTAATCATACTACTTTTTCTATTGCATTGATCATAATGGTAGTATGGTTTATGCTAGGATAGCTTTACCATGTAGTGTGGTTCATGGTCTAGAGGTTAAGACAGATACCTACTACACACTGCATACTGGGTTCAAATCCCAGCTATGGTATATAAGCATGCTTTTCAAAAGGTACTGATCCTTTATCATACTACTTTTTCTATTGCATTGATCATAATGGTAGTATGGTTTAGCTAGGATAGCTTTACCATGTAGTGTGGTTCATGGTCTAGAGGTTAAGACAGATACCTACTACACACTGCATACTGGGTTCAAATCCCAGCTATGGTATATAAGCATGCTTTTCAAAAAGTACCGATCCTTAATCATACTACTTCTTCTCTTGCATTGATCATAATGGTAGTATGGTTTATGCTAGGATAGCTTTACCATGTAGTGTGGTTCATGGTCTAGAGGTTAAGACAGATACCTACTGCATACTGGGTTCAAATCCCAGCTATGGTATATAAGCATGCTTTTCAAAAAGTACCGATCCTTAATCATACTACTGTTTCTATTGCATTGATCATAATGGTAGTATGGTTTATGCTAGGATAGCTTTACCATGTACTGTGGTTCATGGTCTAGAGGTTAAGACAGATACCTACTGCATACTGGGTTCAAATCCCAGCTATGGTATATAAGCATGCTTTTCAAAAAGTACTGATCCTTAATCATACTACTTTTTCTATTGCATTGATCATAATGGTAGTATGGTTTATGCTAGGATAGCTTTACCATGTAGTGTGGTTCATGGTCTAGAGGTTAAGACAGATACCTACTACACACTGCATACTGGGTTCAAATCCCAGCTATGGCATATAAGCATGCTTTTCAAAAAGTACTGATCCTTAATCATACTACTTTTCGTATTGCATTGATCATAATGGTAGTATGGTTTATGCTAGGATAGCTTTACCATGTAGTGTGGTTCATGGTCTAGAGGTTAAGACAGATACCTACTACACACTGCATACTGGGTTCAAATCCCAGCTATGGTATATAAGCATGCTTTTCAAAAAGTACTGATCCTTAATCATACTACTTTTTCTATTGCATTGATCATAATGGTAGTATGGTTTATGCTAGGATAGCTTTACCATGTAGTGTGGTTCATGGTCTAGAGCTTAAGACAGATACCTACTAGCTACTACACACTGCATCCTGGGTTCAAATCCCAGCTATGGTATATAAGCATGCTTTTCAAAAAGTACCGATCCTTAATCATGCTACTTTTTCTATTGCATTGATCATAATGGTAGTATGGTTTATGCTAGGATAGCTTTACCATGTAGAGTGGTTCATGGTCTAGAGGTTAAGACAGATACCTACTACATACTGCATACTGGGTTCAAATCCCAGCTATGGTATATAAGCATGCTTTTCAAAAAGTACTGATCCTTAATCATACTACTTTTTCTATTGCATTGATCATAATGGTAGTATGGTTTATGCTAGGATAGCTTTACCATGTAGTGTGGTTCATGGTCTAGAGGTTAAGACAGATACCTACTAGCTACTACACACTGCATCCTGGGTTCAAATCCCAGCTATGGTATATAAGCATGCTTTTCAAAAAGTACTGATCCTTAATCATACTACTTTTTCTATTGCATTGATCATAATGGTAGTATGGTTTATGCTAGGATAGCTTTACCATGTAGTGTGGTTCATGGTCTAGAGGTTAAGACAGATACCTACTAGCTACTACACACTGCATCCTGGGTTTAAAACCCAGCTATGGTATTTAAGCATGCTTTTCAAAAAGTACCGATCCTTAATCATACTACTTTTTCTATTGCATTGATCATAATGGTAGTATGGTTTATGCTAGGATAGCTTTACCATGTAGTGTGGTTCATGGTCTAGAGGTTAAGACAGATACCTACTAGCTACTACACACTGCATCCTGGGTTCAAATCCCAGCTATGGTATATAAGCATGCTTTTCAAAAAGTACCGATCCTTAATCATACTACTTTTTCTATTGCATTGATCATAATGGTAGTATGGTTTATGCTAGGATAGCTGTACCATGTAGTGTGGTTCATGGTCTAGAGGTTAAGACAGATACCTACTACACACTGCATACTGGGTTCAAATCCCAGCTATGGTATATAAGCATGCTTTTCAAAAAGTACTGATCCTTAATCATACTACTTTTTCTATTGCATTGATCATAATGGTAGTATGGTTTATGCTAGGATAGCTTTACCATGTAGTGTGGTTCATGGTCTAGAGGTTAAGACAGATACCTACTAGCTACTACACACTGCATCCTGGGTTCAAATCCCAGCTATGGTATATAAGCATGCTTTTCAAAAAGTACTGATACTTAATCATACTACTTTTTCTATTGCATTGATCATAATGGTAGTATGGTTTATGCTAGGATAGCTTTACCGTGTAGTGTGGTTCATGGTCTAGAGGTTAAGACAGATACCTACTAGCTACTACACATTGCATCCTGGGTTCAAATCCCAGCTATGGTATATAAGCATGCTTTTCAAAAAGTACCGATCCTTAATCATACTACTTTTTCTATTGCATTGATCATAATGGTAGTATGGTTTATGCTAGGATAGCTGTACCATGTAGTGTGGTTCATGGTCTAGAGGTTAAGACAGATACCTACTACACACTGCATACTGGGTTCAAATCCCAGCTATGGTATATAAGCATGCTTTTCAAAAAGTACTGATCCTTAATCATACTACTTTTTCTATTGCATTGATCATAATGGTAGTATGGTTTATGCTAGGATAGCTTTACCATGTAGTGTGGTTCATGGTCTAGAGGTTAAGACAGATACCTACTAGCTACTACACACTGCATCCTGGGTTCAAATCCCAGCTATGGTATATAAGCATGCTTTTCAAAAAGTACTGATCCTTAATCATACTACTTTTTCTATTGCATTGATCATAATGGTAGTATGGTTTATGCTAGGATAGCTTTACCATGTAGTGTGGTTCATGGTCTAGAGGTTAAGACAGATACCTACTAGCTACTACACATCGCATCCTGGGTTCAAATCCCAGCTATGGTATATAAGCATGCTTTTCAAAAAGTACCGATCCTTAATCATACTACTTTTTCTATTGCATTGATCATAATGGTAGTATGGTTTATGCTAGGATAGCTTTACCATGTAGTGTGGTTCATGGTCTAGAGGTTAAGACAGATACCTACTACACACTGCATACTGGGTTCAAATCCCAGCTATGGTATATAAGCATGCTTTTCAAAAAGTACTGATCCTTAATCATACTACTTTTTCTATTGCATTGATCATAATGGTAGTATGGTTTATGCTAGGATAGCTTTACCATGTAGTGTGGTTCATGGTCTAGAGGTTAAGACCGATACCTACTGCATACTGGGTTCAAATCCCAGCTATGGTATATAAGCATGCTTTTCAAAAAGTACTGATCCTTTATCATACTATTTTTTCTATTGCATTGATCATAATGGTAGTATGGTTTATGCTAGGATAGCTTTACCATGTAGTGTGGTTCATGGTCTAGAGGTTAAGACAGATACCTACTAGCTACTACACACTGCATCCTGGGTTCAAATCCCAGCTATGGTATATAAGCATGCTTTTCAAAAAGTACCGATCCTTAATCATACTACTTTTTCTATTGCATTGATCATAATGGTAGTATGGTTTATGCTAGGATAGCTTTACCATGTAGAGTGGTTCATGGTCTAGAGGTTAAGACAGATACCTACTACACACTGCATACTGGGTTCAAATCCCAGCTATGGTATATAAGCATGCTTTTCAAAAAGTACCGATCCTTAATCATACTACTTTTTCTATTGCATTGATCATAATGGTAGTATGGTTTATGCTAGGATAGCTTTACCATGTAGTGTGGTTCATGGTCTAGAGGTTAAGACAGATACCTACTAGCTACTACACACTGCATCCTGGGTTCAAATCCCAGCTATGGTATATAAGCATGCTTTTCAAAAAGTACTGATCGTTAATCATACTACTTTTTCTATTGCATTGATCATAATGGTAGTATGGTTTATGCTAGGATAGCTTTACCATGTAGTGTGGTTCATGGTCTAGAGGTTAAGACAGATACCTACTACACACTGCATACTGGGTTCAAATCCCAGCTATGGTATATAAGCATGCTTTTCAAAAAGTACTGATCCTTAATCATACTACTTTTTCTATTGCATTGATCATAATGGTAGTATGGTTTATGCTAGGATCGCTTTACCATGTAGTGTGGTTCATGGTCTAGAGGTTAAGACAGATACCTACTAGCTACTACACACTGCATCCTGGGTTCAAATCCCAGCTATGGTATATAAGCATGCTTTTCAAAAAGTACCGATCCTTAATCATACTACTTTTTCTATTGCATTGATCATAATGGTAGTATGGTTTATGCTAGGATAGCTGTACCATGTAGTGTGGTTCATGGTCTAGAGGTTAAGACAGATACCTACTACACACTGCATACTGGGTTCAAATCCCAGCTATGGTATATAAGCATGCTTTTCAAAAAGTACTGATCCTTAATCATACTATTTTTTCTATTGCATTGATCATAATGGTAGTATGGTTTATGCTAGGATAGCTTTACCATGTAGTGTGGTTCATGGTCTAGAGGTTAAGACAGATACCTACTAGCTACTACACACTGCATCCTGGGTTCAAATCCCAGCTATGGTATATAAGCATGCTTTTCAAAAAGTACTGATCCTTAATCATACTACTTTTTCTATTGCATTGATCATAATGGTAGTATGGTTTATGCTAGGATAGCTTTACCATGTAGTGTGGTTCATGGTCTAGAGGTTAAGACAGATACCTACTAGCTACTACACATTGCATCCTGGGTTCAAATCCCAGCTATGGTATATAAGCATGCTTTTCAAAAAGTACCGATCCTTAATCATACTACTTTTTCTATTGCATTGATCATAATGGTAGTATGGTTTATGCTAGGATAGCTTTACCATGTAGTGTGGTTCATGGTCTAGAGGTTAAGACAGATACCTACTACACACTGCATACTGGGTTCAAATCCCAGCTATGGTATATAAGCATGCTTTTCAAAAAGTACTGATCCTTAATCATACTACTTTTTCTATTGCATTGATCATAATGGTAGTATGGTTTATGCTAGGATAGCTTTACCATGTAGTGTGGTTCATGGTCTAGAGGTTAAGACAGATACCTACTAGCTACTACACACTGCATACTGGGTTCAAATCCCAGCTATGGTATATAAGCATGCTTTTCAAAAAGTACTGATCCTTAATCATACTACTTTTTCTATTGCATTGATCATAATGGTAGTATGGTTTATGCTAGGATAGTTTTACCATGTAGTGTGGTTCATGGTCTAGAAGTTAAGACAGATACCTACTACACACTGCATACTGGGTTCAAATCCCAGCTATGGTATATAAGCATGCTTTTCAAAAAGTACTGATCCTTAATCATACTATTTTTTCTATTGCATTGATCATAATGGTAGTATGGTTTATGCTAGGATAGCTTTACCATGTAGTGTGGTTCATGGTCTAGAGGTTAAGACAGATACCTACTAGCTACTACACACTGCATCCTGGGTTCAAATCCCAGCTATGGTATATAAGCATGCTTTTCAAAAAGTACCGATCCTTAATCATACTACTTTTTCTATTGCATTGATCATAATGGTAGTATGGTTTATGCTAGGATAGCTTTACCATGTAGAGTGGTTCATGGTCTAGAGGTTAAGACAGATACCTACTACACACTGTATACTGGGTTCAAAACCCAGTTATGGTATTTAAGCATGCTTTTCAAAAAGTACCGATCCTTAATCATACTACTTTTTCTATTGCATTGATCATAATGGTAGTATGGTTTATGCTAGGATAGCTTTACCATGTAGTGTGGTTCATGGTCTAGAGGTTAAGACAGATACCTACTAGCTACTACACACTGCATCCTGGGTTCAAATCCCAGCTATGGTATATAAGCATGCTTTTCAAAAAGTACCGATCCTTAATCATACTACTTTTTCTATTGCATTGATCATAATGGTAGTATGGTTTATGCTAGGATAGCTGTACCATGTAGTGTGGTTCATGGTCTAGAGGTTAAGACAGATACCTACTACACACTGCATACTGGGTTTAAATCCCAGCTATGGTATATAAGCATGCTTTTCAAAAAGTACTGATCCTTAATCATACTACTTTTTCTATTGCATTGATCATAATGGTAGTATGGTTTATGCTAGGATAGCTTTACCATGTAGTGTGGTTCATGGTCTAGAGGTTAAGACAGATACCTACTAGCTACTACACACTGCATCCTGGGTTCAAATCCCAGCTATGGTATATAAGCATGCTTTTCAAAAAGTACTGATCCTTAATCATACTACTTTTTCTATTGCATTGATCATAATGGTAGTATGGTTTATGCTAGGATAGCTTTACCATGTAGTGTGGTTCATGGTCTAGAGGTTAAGACAGATACCTACTAGCTACTACACATTGCATCCTGGGTTCAAATCCCAGCTATGGTATATAAGCATGCTTTTCAAAAAGTACCGATCCTTAATCATACTACTTTTTCTATTGCATTGATCATAATGGTAGTATGGTTTATGCTAGGATAGCTTTACCATGTAGTGTGGTTCATGGTCTAGAGGTTAAGACAGATACCTACTACACACTGCATACTGGGTTCAAATCCCAGCTATGGTATATAAGCATGCTTTTCAAAAAGTACTGATCCTTAATCATACTACTTTTTCTATTGCATTGATCATAATGGTAGTATGGTTTATGCTAGGATAGCTTTACCATGTAGTGTGGTTCATGGTCTAGAGGTTAAGACAGATACCTACTAGCTACTACACACTGCATACTGGGTTCAAATCCCAGCTATGGTATATAAGCATGCTTTTCAAAAAGTACTGATCCTTAATCATACTACTTTTTCTATTGCATTGATCATAATGGTAGTATGGTTTATGCTAGGATAGTTTTACCATGTAGTGTGGTTCATGGTCTAGAAGTTAAGACAGATACCTACTACACACTGCATACTGGGTTCAAATCCCAGCTATGGTATATAAGCATGCTTTTCAAAAAGTACTGATCCTTAATCATACTATTTTTTCTATTGCATTGATCATAATGGTAGTATGGTTTATGCTAGGATAGCTTTACCATGTAGTGTGGTTCATGGTCTAGAGGTTAAGACAGATACCTACTAGCTACTACACACTGCATCCTGGGTTCAAATCCCAGCTATGGTATATAAGCATGCTTTTCAAAAAGTACCGATCCTTAATCATACTACTTTTTCTATTGCATTGATCATAATGGTAGTATGGTTTATGCTAGGATAGCTTTACCATGTAGAGTGGTTCATGGTCTAGAGGTTAAGACAGATACCTACTACACACTGTATACTGGGTTCAAATCCCAGCTATGGTATATAAGCATGCTTTTCAAAAAGTACTGATCCTTAATCATACTACTTTTTCTATTGCATTGATCATAATGGTAGTATGGTTTATGCTAGGATAGCTTTACCATGTAGTGTGGTTCATGGTCTAGAGGTTAAGACAGATACCTACTAGCTACTACACACTGCATACTGGGTTCAAATCCCAGCTATGGTATATAAGCATGCTTTTCAAAAAGTACTGATCCTTAATCATACTACTTTTTCTATTGCATTGATCATAATGGTAGTATGGTTTATGCTAGGATAGTTTTACCATGTAGTGTGGTTCATGGTCTAGAAGTTAAGACAGATACCTACTACACACTGCATACTGGGTTCAAATCCCAGGTATGGTATATAAGCATGCTTTTCAAAAAGTACTGATCCTTAATCATACTATTTTTTCTATTGCATTGATCATAATGGTAGTATGGTTTATGCTAGGATAGCTTTACCATGTAGTGTGGTTCATGGTCTAGAGGTTAAGACAGATACCTACTAGTTACTACACACTGCATCCTGGGTTCAAATCCCAGCTATGGTATATAAGCATGCTTTTCAAAAAGTACCGATCCTTAATCATACTACTTTTTCTATTGCATTGATCATAATGGTAGTATGGTTTATGCTAGGATAGCTTTACCATGTAGTGTGGTTCATGGTCTAGAGGTTAAGACAGATACCTACTAGCTACTACACACTGCATCCTGGGTTCAAATCCCAGCTATGGTATATAAGCATGCTTTTCAAAAAGTACTGATCCTTAATCATACTACTTTTTCTATTGCATTGATCATAATGGTAGTATGGTTTATGCTAGGATAGCTTTACCATGTAGTGTGGTTCATGGTCTAGAGGTTAAGACAGATACCTACTAGCTACTACACACTGCATCCTGGGTTCAAATCCCAGCTATGGTATATAAGCATGCTTTTCAAAAAGTACCGATCCTTAATCATACTACTTTTTCTATTGCATTGATCATAATGGTAGTATGGTTTATGCTAGGATAGCTGTACCATGTAGTGTGGTTCATGGTCTAGAGGTTAAGACAGATACCTACTACACTCTGCATACTGGGTTTAAATCCCAGCTATGGTATATAAGCATGCTTTTCAAAAAGTACTGATCCTTAATCATACTACTTTTTCTATTGCATTGATCATAATGGTAGTATGGTTTATGCTAGGATAGCTTTACCATGTAGTGTGGTTCATGGTCTAGAGGTTAAGACAGATACCTACTAGCTACTACACACTGCATCCTGGGTTCAAATCCCAGCTATGGTATATAAGCATGCTTTTCAAAAAGTACTGATCCTTAATCATACTACTTTTTCTATTGCATTGATCATAATGGTAGTATGGTTTATGCTAGGATAGCTTTACCATGTAGTGTGGTTCATGGTCTAGAGGTTAAGACAGATACCTACTAGCTACTACACATTGCATCCTGGGTTCAAATCCCAGCTATGGTATATAAGCATGCTTTTCAAAAAGTACCGATCCTTAATCATACTACTTTTTCTATTGCATTGATCATAATGGTAGTATGGTTTATGCTAGGATAGCTTTACCATGTAGTGTGGTTCATGGTCTAGAGGTTAAGACAGATACCTACTACACACTGCATACTGGGTTCAAATCCCAGCTATGGTATATAAGCATGCTTTTCAAAAAGTACTGATCCTTAATCATACTACTTTTTCTATTGCATTGATCATAATGGTAGTATGGTTTATGCTAGGATAGCTTTACCATGTAGTGTGGTTCATGGTCTAGAGGTTAAGACAGATACCTACTAGCTACTACACACTGCATACTGGGTTCAAATCCCAGCTATGGTATATAAGCATGCTTTTCAAAAAGTACTGATCCTTAATCATACTACTTTTTCTATTGCATTGATCATAATGGTAGTATGGTTTATGCTAGGATAGTTTTACCATGTAGTGTGGTTCATGGTCTAGAAGTTAAGACAGATACCTACTACACACTGCATACTGGGTTCAAATCCCAGCTATGGTATATAAGCATGCTTTTCAAAAAGTACTGATCCTTAATCATACTATTTTTTCTATTGCATTGATCATAATGGTAGTATGGTTTATGCTAGGATAGCTTTACCATGTAGTGTGGTTCATGGTCTAGAGGTTAAGACAGATACCTACTAGCTACTACACACTGCATCCTGGGTTCAAATCCCAGCTATGGTATATAAGCATGCTTTTCAAAAAGTACCGATCCTTAATCATACTACTTTTTCTATTGCATTGATCATAATGGTAGTATGGTTTATGCTAGGATAGCTTTACCATGTAGAGTGGTTCATGGTCTAGAGGTTAAGACAGATACCTACTACACACTGTATACTGGGTTCAAATCCCAGCTATGGTATATAAGCATGCTTTTCAAAAAGTACTGATCCTTAATCATACTACTTTTTCTATTGCATTGATCATAATGGTAGTATGGTTTATGCTAGGATAGCTTTACCATGTAGTGTGGTTCATGGTCTAGAGGTTAAGACAGATACCTACTAGCTACTACACACTGCATACTGGGTTCAAATCCCAGCTATGGTATATAAGCATGCTTTTCAAAAAGTACTGATCCTTAATCATACTACTTTTTCTATTGCATTGATCATAATGGTAGTATGGTTTATGCTAGGATAGTTTTACCATGTAGTGTGGTTCATGGTCTAGAAGTTAAGACAGATACCTACTACACACTGCATACTGGGTTCAAATCCCAGCTATGGTATATAAGCATGCTTTTCAAAAAGTACTGATCCTTAATCATACTATTTTTTCTATTGCATTGATCATAATGGTAGTATGGTTTATGCTAGGATAGCTTTACCATGTAGTGTGGTTCATGGTCTAGAGGTTAAGACAGATACCTACTAGCTACTACACACTGCATCCTGGGTTCAAATCCCAGCTATGGTATATAAGCATGCTTTTCAAAAAGTACCGATCCTTAATCATACTACTTTTTCTATTGCATTGATCATAATGGTAGTATGGTTTATGCTAGGATAGCTTTACCATGTAGTGTGGTTCATGGTCTAGAGGTTAAGACAGATACCTACTAGCTACTACACACTGCATCCTGGGTTCAAATCCCAGCTATGGTATATAAGCATGCTTTTCAAAAAGTACTGATCCTTAATCATACTACTTTTTCTATTGCATTGATCATAATGGTAGTATGGTTTATGCTAGGATAGCTTTACCATGTAGTGTGGTTCATGGTCTAGAGGTTAAGACAGATACCTACTAGCTACTACACACTGCATCCTGGGTTCAAAACCCAGCTATGGTATTTAAGCATGCTTTTCAAAAAGTACCGATCCTTAATCATACTACTTTTTCTATTGCATTGATCATAATGGTAGTATGGTTTATGCTAGGATAGCTTTACCATGTAGTGTGGTTCATGGTCTAGAGGTTAAGACAGATACCTACTACACACTGCATACTGGGTTCAAATCCCAGCTATGGTATGTAAGCATGCTTTTCAAAAAGTACTGATGCTTAATCATACTACTTTTTCTATTGCATTGATCATAATGGTAGTATGGTTTATGCTAGGATAGCTTTACCATGTAGTGTGGTTCATGGTCTAGAGGTTAAGACAGATACCTACTACACACTGCATACTGGGTTCAAATCCCAGCTATGGTATATAAGCATGCTTTTCAAAAAGTACTGATCCTTAATCATACTACTTTTTCTATTGCATTGATCATAATGGTAGTATGGTTTATGCTAGGATAGCTGTACCATGTAGTGTGGTTCATGGTCTAGAGGTTAAGACAGATACCTACTACACACTGCATACTGGGTTCAAATCCCAGCTATGGTATATAAGCATGCTTTTCAAAAAGTACTGATCCTTAATCATACTACTTTTTCTATTGCATTGATCATAATGGTAGTATGGTTTATGCTAGGATAGCTTTACCATGTAGTGTGGTTCATGGTCTAGAGGTTAAGACAGATACCTACTATACACTGCATACTGGGTTCAAATCTCAGCTATGGTATACAAGCATGCTTTTCAAAAAGTACTGATCCTTAATCATACTACTTTTTCTATTGCATTGATCATAATGGTAGTATGGTTTATGCTAGGATAGCTTTACCATGTAGTGTGGTTCATGGTCTAAAGGTTAAGACAGATACCTACTACACACTGCATACTGGGTTCAAATCCCAGCTATGGTATATAAGCATGCTTTTCAAAAAGTACTGATCCTTAATCATACTACTTTTTCTATTGCATTGATCATAATGGTAGTATGGTTTATGCTAGGATAGCTTTAGCATGTAGTGTGGTTCATGGTCTAGAGGTTAAGACAGATACCTACTACACACTGCATACTGGGTTCAACTCCCAGCTATGGTATATAAGCATGCTTTTCAAAAAGTACTGATCCTTAATAATACTACTTTTTCTATTGCATTGATCATAATGGTAGTATGGTTTATGCTAGGATAGCTTTACCATGTAGTGTGGTTCATGGTCTAGAGGTTAAGACAGATACCTACTACACACTGCATACTGGGTTCAAATCCCAGCTATGGTATATAAGCATGCTTTTCAAAAAGTACTGATCCTTAATCATACTACTTTTTCTATTGCATTGATCATAATGGTAGTATGGTTTATGCTAGGATAGCTTTTCCATGTAGTGTGGTTCATGGTCTAGAGGTTAAGACAGATACCTACTAGCTACTACACACTGCATACTGGGTTCAAATCCCAGCTATGGTATATAAGCATGCTTTTCAAAAAGTACCGATCCTTAATCATACTACTTTTTCTATTGCATTGATCATAATGGTAGTATGGTTTATGCTAGGATAGCTTTACCATGTAGTGTGGTTCATGGTCTAGAGGTTAAGACAGATACCTACTACACACTGCATACTGGGTTCAAATCCCAGCTATGGTATATAAGCATGCTTTTCAAAAAGTACTGATCCTTAATCATACTACTTTTTCTATTGCATTGATCATAATGGTAGTATGGTTTATGCTAGGATAGCTTTACCATGTAGTGTGGTTCATGGTCTAGAGGTTAAGACAAATACCTACTAGCTACTACACACTGCATCCTGGGTTCAAATCCCAGCTATGGTATATAAGCATGCTTTTCAAAAAGTACCGATCCTTAATCATACTACTTTTTCTATTGCATTGATCATAATGGTAGTATGGTTTATGCTAGGATAGCTTTACCATGTAGTGTGGTTCATGGTCTAGAGGTTAAGACAGATACCTACTACACACTGCATACTGGGTTCAAATCCCAGCTATGGTATATAAGCATGCTTTTCAAAAAGTACTGATCCTTAATCATACTACTTTTTCTATTGCATTGATCATAATGGTAGTATGGTTTATGCTAGGATAGCTTTACCATGTAGTGTGGTTCATGGTCTAGAGGTTAAGACAGATACCTACTAGCTACTACACATTGCATCCTGGGTTCAAATCCCAGCTATGGTATATAAGCATGCTTTTCAAAAAGTACCGATCCTTAATCATACTACTTTTTCTATTGCATTGATCATAATGGTAGTATGGTTTATGCTAGGATAGCTTTACCATGTAGTGTGGTTCATGGTCTAGAGGTTAAGACAGATACCTACTACACACTGCATACTGGGTTCAAATCCCAGCTATGGTATATAAGCATGCTTTTCAAAAAGTACTGATCCTTAATCATACTACTTTTTCTATTGCATTGATCATAATGGTAGTATGGTTTATGCTAGGATAGCTTTACCATGTAGTGTGGTTCATGGTCTAGAGGTTAAGACAGATACCTGCTAGCTACTACACACTGCATCCTGGGTTCAAATCCCAGCTATGGTATATAAGCATGCTTTTCAAAAAGTACTGATCCTTAATCATACTACTTTTTCTATTGCATTGATCATAATGGTAGTATGGTTTATGCTAGGATAGCTTTACCATGTAGTGTGGTTCATGGTCTAGAGGTTAAGACAGATACCTACTAGCTACTACACACTGCATCCTGGGTTCAAAACCCAGCTATGGTATTTAAGCATGCTTTTCAAAAAGTACCGATCCTTAATCATACTACTTTTTCTATTGCATTGATCATAATGGTAGTATGGTTTATGCTAGGATAGCTTTACCATGTAGTGTGGTTCATGGTCTAGAGGTTAAGACAGATACCTACTAGCTACTACACACTGCATCCTGGTTCAAATCCCAGCTATGGTATATAAGCATGCTTTTCAAAAAGTACCGATCCTTAATCATACTACTTTTTCTATTGCATTGATCATAATGGTAGTATGGTTTATGCTAGGATAGCTTTACCATGTAGAGTGGTTCATGGTCTAGAGGTTAAGACAGATACCTACTACACACTGCATACTGGGTTCAAATCCCAGCTATGGTATATAAGCATGCTTTTCAAAAAGTACTGATCCTTAATCATACTACTTTTTCTATTGCATTGATCATAATGGTAGTATGGTTTATGCTAGGATAGCTTTACCATGTAGTGTGGTTCATGGTCTAGAGGTTAAGACAGATACCTACTAACTACTACACACTGCATCCTGGGTTCAAATCCCAGCTATGGTATATAAGCATGCTTTTCAAAAAGTACTGATCCTTAATCATACTACTTTTTCTATTGCATTGATCATAATGGTAGTATGGTTTATGCTAGGATAGCTTTACCATGTAGTGTGGTTCATGGTCTAGAGGTTAAGACAGATACCTACTAGCTACTACACACTGCATCCTGGGTTCAAAACCCAGCTATGGTATTTAAGCATGCTTTTCAAAAAGTACCGATCCTTAATCATACTACTTTTTCTATTGCATTGATCATAATGGTAGTATGGTTTATGCTAGGATAGCTTTACCATGTAGTGTGGTTCATGGTCTAGAGGTTAAGACAGATACCTACTACACACTGCATACTGGGTTCAAATCCCAGCTATGGTATGTAAGCATGCTTTTCAAAAAGTACTGATGCTTAATCATACTACTTTTTCTATTGCATTGATCATAATGGTAGTATGGTTTATGCTAGGATAGCTTTACCATGTAGTGTGGTTCATGGTCTAGAGGTTAAGACAGATACCTACTACACACTGCATACTGGGTTCAAATCCCAGCTATGGTATATAAGCATGCTTTTCAAAAAGTACTGATCCTTAATCATACTACTTTTTCTATTGCATTGATCATAATGGTAGTATGGTTTATGCTAGGATAGCTGTACCATGTAGTGTGGTTCATGGTCTAGAGGTTAAGACAGATACCTACTACACACTGCATACTGGGTTCAAATCCCAGCTATGGTATATAAGCATGCTTTTCAAAAAGTACTGATCCTTAATCATACTACTTTTTCTATTGCATTGATCATAATGGTAGTATGGTTTATGCTAGGATAGCTTTACCATGTAGTGTGGTTCATGGTCTAGAGGTTAAGACAGATACCTACTATACACTGCATACTGGGTTCAAATCTCAGCTATGGTATACAAGCATGCTTTTCAAAAAGTACTGATCCTTAATCATACTACTTTTTCTATTGCATTGATCATAATGGTAGTATGGTTTATGCTAGGATAGCTTTACCATGTAGTGTGGTTCATGGTCTAAAGGTTAAGACAGATACCTACTACACACTGCATACTGGGTTCAAATCCCAGCTATGGTATATAAGCATGCTTTTCAAAAAGTACTGATCCTTAATCATACTACTTTTTCTATTGCATTGATCATAATGGTAGTATGGTTTATGCTAGGATAGCTTTAGCATGTAGTGTGGTTCATGGTCTAGAGGTTAAGACAGATACCTACTACACACTGCATACTGGGTTCAACTCCCAGCTATGGTATATAAGCATGCTTTTCAAAAAGTACTGATCCTTAATAATACTACTTTTTCTATTGCATTGATCATAATGGTAGTATGGTTTATGCTAGGATAGCTTTACCATGTAGTGTGGTTCATGGTCTAGAGGTTAAGACAGATACCTACTACACACTGCATACTGGGTTCAAATCCCAGCTATGGTATATAAGCATGCTTTTCAAAAAGTACTGATCCTTAATCATACTACTTTTTCTATTGCATTGATCATAATGGTAGTATGGTTTATGCTAGGATAGCTTTTCCATGTAGTGTGGTTCATGGTCTAGAGGTTAAGACAGATACCTACTAGCTACTACACACTGCATACTGGGTTCAAATCCCAGCTATGGTATATAAGCATGCTTTTCAAAAAGTACCGATCCTTAATCATACTACTTTTTCTATTGCATTGATCATAATGGTAGTATGGTTTATGCTAGGATAGCTTTACCATGTAGTGTGGTTCATGGTCTAGAGGTTAAGACAGATACCTACTACACACTGCATACTGGGTTCAAATCCCAGCTATGGTATATAAGCATGCTTTTCAAAAAGTACTGATCCTTAATCATACTACTTTTTCTATTGCATTGATCATAATGGTAGTATGGTTTATGCTAGGATAGCTTTACCATGTAGTGTGGTTCATGGTCTAGAGGTTAAGACAAATACCTACTAGCTACTACACACTGCATCCTGGGTTCAAATCCCAGCTATGGTATATAAGCATGCTTTTCAAAAAGTACCGATCCTTAATCATACTACTTTTTCTATTGCATTGATCATAATGGTAGTATGGTTTATGCTAGGATAGCTTTACCATGTAGTGTGGTTCATGGTCTAGAGGTTAAGACAGATACCTACTACACACTGCATACTGGGTTCAAATCCCAGCTATGGTATATAAGCATGCTTTTCAAAAAGTACTGATCCTTAATCATACTACTTTTTCTATTGCATTGATCATAATGGTAGTATGGTTTATGCTAGGATAGCTTTACCATGTAGTGTGGTTCATGGTCTAGAGGTTAAGACAGATACCTACTAGCTACTACACATTGCATCCTGGGTTCAAATCCCAGCTATGGTATATAAGCATGCTTTTCAAAAAGTACCGATCCTTAATCATACTACTTTTTCTATTGCATTGATCATAATGGTAGTATGGTTTATGCTAGGATAGCTTTACCATGTAGTGTGGTTCATGGTCTAGAGGTTAAGACAGATACCTACTACACACTGCATACTGGGTTCAAATCCCAGCTATGGTATATAAGCATGCTTTTCAAAAAGTACTGATCCTTAATCATACTACTTTTTCTATTGCATTGATCATAATGGTAGTATGGTTTATGCTAGGATAGCTTTACCATGTAGTGTGGTTCATGGTCTAGAGGTTAAGACAGATACCTGCTAGCTACTACACACTGCATCCTGGGTTCAAATCCCAGCTATGGTATATAAGCATGCTTTTCAAAAAGTACTGATCCTTAATCATACTACTTTTTCTATTGCATTGATCATAATGGTAGTATGGTTTATGCTAGGATAGCTTTACCATGTAGTGTGGTTCATGGTCTAGAGGTTAAGACAGATACCTACTAGCTACTACACACTGCATCCTGGGTTCAAAACCCAGCTATGGTATTTAAGCATGCTTTTCAAAAAGTACCGATCCTTAATCATACTACTTTTTCTATTGCATTGATCATAATGGTAGTATGGTTTATGCTAGGATAGCTTTACCATGTAGTGTGGTTCATGGTCTAGAGGTTAAGACAGATACCTACTAGCTACTACACACTGCATCCTGGTTCAAATCCCAGCTATGGTATATAAGCATGCTTTTCAAAAAGTACCGATCCTTAATCATACTACTTTTTCTATTGCATTGATCATAATGGTAGTATGGTTTATGCTAGGATAGCTTTACCATGTAGAGTGGTTCATGGTCTAGAGGTTAAGACAGATACCTACTACACACTGCATACTGGGTTCAAATCCCAGCTATGGTATATAAGCATGCTTTTCAAAAAGTACTGATCCTTAATCATACTACTTTTTCTATTGCATTGATCATAATGGTAGTATGGTTTATGCTAGGATAGCTTTACCATGTAGTGTGGTTCATGGTCTAGAGGTTAAGACAGATACCTACTAACTACTACACACTGCATCCTGGGTTCAAATCCCAGCTATGGTATATAAGCATGCTTTTCAAAAAGTACTGATCCTTAATCATACTACTTTTTCTATTGCATTGATCATAATGGTAGTATGGTTTATGCTAGGATAGCTTTACCATGTAGTGTGGTTCATGGTCTAGAAGTTAAGACAGATACCTACTAGCTATTACACACTGCATCCTGGGTTCAAAACCCAGCTATGGTATTTAAGCATGCTTTTCAAAAAGTACCGATCCTTAATTATACTACTTTTTCTATTGCATTGATCATAATGGTAGTATGGTTTATGCTAGGATAGCTTTACCATGTAGTGTGGTTCATGGTCTAGATGTTAAGACAGATACCTACTACACACTGCATCCTGGGTTCAAATCCCAGCTATGGTATATAAGCATGCTTTTCAAAAAGTACTGATCCTTAATCATACTACTTTTTCTATTGCATTGATCATAATGGTAGTATGGTTTATGCTAGGATAGCTTTACCATGTAGTGTGGTTCATGGTCTAGAGGTTAAGACAGATACCTACTAGCTACTACACACTGCATCCTGGGTTCAAATCCCAGCTATGGTATATAAGCATGCTTTTCAAAAAGTACCGATCCTTAATCATACTACTTTTTCTATTGCATTGATCATAATGGTAGTATGGTTTATGCTAGGATAGCTGTACCATGTAGTGTGGTTCATGTTCTAGAGGTTAAGACAGATACCTACTACACACTGCATCCTGGGTTCAAATCCCAGCTATGGTATATAAGCATGCTTTTCAAAAAGTACTGATCCTTAATCATACTACTTTTTCTATTGCATTGATCATAATGGTAGTATGGTTTATGCTAGGATAGCTTTACCATGTAGTGTGGTTCATGGTCTAGAGGTTAAGACAGATACCTACTAGCTACTACACATTGCATCCTGGGTTCAAATCCCAGCTATGGTATATAAGCATGCTTTTCAAAAAGTACCGATCCTTAATCATACTACTTTTTCTATTGCATTGATCATAATGGTAGTATGGTTTATGCTAGGATAGCTGTACCATGTAGTGTGGTTCATGGTCTAGAGGTTAAGACAGATACCTACTACACACTGCATACTGGGTTCAAATCCCAGCTATGGTATATAAGCATGCTTTTCAAAAAGTACTGATCCTTAATCATACTACTTTTTCTATTGCATTGATCATAATGGTAGTATGGTTTATGCTAGGATAGCTTTACCATGTAGTGTGGTTCATGGTCTAGAGGTTAAGACAGATACCTACTAGCTACTACACACTGCATCCTGGGTTCAAATCCCAGCTATGGTATATAAGCATGCTTTTCAAAAAGTACTGATACTTAATCATACTACTTTTTCTATTGCATTGATCATAATGGTAGTATGGTTTATGCTAGGATAGCTTTACCGTGTAGTGTGGTTCATGGTCTAGAGGTTAAGACAGATACCTACTAGCTACTACACATTGCATCCTGGGTTCAAATCCCAGCTATGGTATATAAGCATGCTTTTCAAAAAGTACCGATCCTTAATCATACTACTTTTTCTATTGCATTGATCATAATGGTAGTATGGTTTATGCTAGGATAGCTTTACCATGTAGTGTGGTTCATGGTCTAGAGGTTAAGACAGATACCTACTACACACTGCATACTGGGTTCAAATCCCAGGTATGGTATATAAGCATGCTTTTCAAAAAGTACTGATCCTTAATCATACTACTTTTTCTATTGCATTGATCATAATGGTAGTATGGATTATGCTAGGATAGCTTTACCATGTAGTGTGGTTCATGGTCTAGAGGTTAAGACAGATACCTACTAGCTACTACACACTGCATCCTGGGTTCAAATCCCAGCTATGGTATATAAGCATGCTTTTCAAAAAGTACTGATCCTTAATCATACTACTTTTTCTATTGCATTGATCATAATGGTAGTATGGTTTATGCTAGGATAGCTTTACCATGTAGTGTGGTTTAAGGTCTAGAGGTTAAGACAGATACCTATTAGCTACTACACACTGCATCCTGGGTTCAAAACCCAGCTATGGTATTTAAGCATGCTTTTCAAAAAGTACCGATCCTTAATCATACTACTTTTTCTATTGCATTGATCATAATGGTAGTATGGTTTATGCTAGGATAGCTTTACCATGTAGTGTGGTTCATGGTCTAGAGGTTAAGACAGATACCTACTACACACTGCATACTGGGTTCAAATCCCAGCTATGGTATATAAGCATGCTTTTCAAAAAGTACTGATCCTTAATCATACTACTTTTTCTATTGCATTGATCATAATGGTAGTATGGTTTATGCTAGGATAGCTTTACCATGTAGTGTGGTTCATGGTCTAGAGGTTAAGACAGATACCTACTAGCTACTACACACTGCATCCTGGGTTCAAATCCCAGCTATGGTATATAAGCATGCTTTTCAAAAAGTACCGATCCTTAATCATACTACTTTTTCTATTGCATTGATCATAATGGTAGTATGGTTTATGCTAGGATAGCTGTACCATGTAGTGTGGTTCATGGTCTAGAGGTTAAGACAGATACCTACTACACACTGCATACTGGGTTCAAATCCCAGCTATGGTGTATAAGCATGCTTTTCAAAAAGTACTGATCCTTAATCATACTACTTTTTCTATTGCATTGATCATAATGGTAGTATGGTTTATGCTAGGATAGCTTTACCATGTAGTGTGGTTCATGGTCTAGAGGTTAAGACAGATACCTACTAGCTACTACACACTGCATCCTGGGTTCAAATCCCAGCTATGGTATATAAGCATGCTTTTCAAAAAGTACTGATCCTTAATCATACTACTTTTTCTATTGCATTGATCATAATGGTAGTATGGTTTATGCTAGGATAGCTTTACCATGTAGTGTGGTTCATGGTCTAGAGGTTAAGACAGATACCTACTAACTACTACACATTGCATCCTGGGTTAAAATCCCAGCTATGGTATATAAGCATGCTTTTCAAAAAGTACCGATCCTTAATCATACTACTTTTTCTATTGCATTGATCATAATGGTAGTATGGTTTATGCTAGGATAGCTTTACCATGTAGTGTGGTTCATGGTCTAGAGGTTAAGACAGATACCTACTACACACTGCATACTGGGTTCAAATCCCAGCTACGGTATATAAGCATGCTTTTCAAAAAGTACTGATCCTTAATCATACTACTTTTTCTATTGCATTGATCATAATGGTAGTATGGTTTATGCTAGGATAGCTTTACCATGTAGTGTGGTTCATGGTCTAGAGGTTAAGACCGATACCTACTGCATACTGGGTTCAAATCCCAGCTATGGTATATAAGCATGCTTTTCAAAAAGTACTGATCCTTTATCATACTATTTTTTCTATTGCATTGATCATAATGGTAGTATGGTTTATGCTAGGATAGCTTTACCATGTAGTGTGGTTCATGGTCTAGAGGTTAAGACAGATACCTACTAGCTACTACACACTGCATCCTGGGTTCAAATCCCAGCTATGGTATATAAGCATGCTTTTCAAAAAGTACCGATCCTTAATCATACTACTTTTTCTATTGCATTGATCATAATGGTAGTATGGTTTATGCTAGGATAGCTTTACCATGTAGAGTGGTTCATGGTCTAGAGGTTAAGACAGATACCTACTACACACTGCATACTGGGTTCAAATCCCAGCTATGGTATATAAGCATGCTTTTCAAAAAGTACCGATCCTTAATCATACTACTTTTTCTATTGCATTGATCATAATGGTAGTATGGTTTATGCTAGGATAGCTTTACCATGTAGTGTGGTTCATGGTCTAGAGGTTAAGACAGATACCTACTAGCTACTACACACTGCATCCTGGGTTCAAATCCCAGCTATGGTATATAAGCATGCTTTTCAAAAAGTACTGATCGTTAATCATACTACTTTTTCTATTGCATTGATCATAATGGTAGTATGGTTTATGCTAGGATAGCTTTACCATGTAGTGTGGTTCATGGTCTAGAGGTTAAGACAGATACCTACTACACACTGCATACTGGGTTCGAATCCCAGCTATGGTATATAAGCATGCTTTTCAAAAAGTACTGATCCTTAATCATACTACTTTTTCTATTGCATTGATCATAATGGTAGTATGGTTTATGCTAGGATAGCTTTACCATGTAGTGTGGTTCATGGTCTAGAGGTTAAGACAGATACCTACTAGCTACTACACACTGCATCCTGGGTTCAAATCCCAGCTATGGTATATAAGCATGCTTTTCAAAAAGTACCGATCCTTAATCATACTACTTTTTCTATTGCATTGATCATAATGGTAGTATGGTTTATGCTAGGATAGCTGTACCATGTAGTGTGGTTCATGGTCTAGAGGTTAAGACAGATACCTACTACACACTGCATACTGGGTTCAAATCCCAGCTATGGTATATAAGCATGCTTTTCAAAAAGTACTGATCCTTAATCATACTACTTTTTCTATTGCATTGATCATAATGGTAGTATGGTTTATGCTAGGATAGCTTTACCATGTAGTGTGGTTCATGGTCTAGAGGTTAAGACAGATACCTACTAGCTACTACACACTGCATCCTGGGTTCAAATCCCAGCTATGGTATATAAGCATGCTTTTCAAAAAGTACTGATCCTTAATCATACTACTTTTTCTATTGCATTGATCATAATGGTAGTATGGTTTATGCTAGGATAGCTTTACCATGTAGTGTGGTTCATGGTCTAGAGGTTAAGACAGATACCTACTAGCTACTACACATTGCATCCTGGGTTCAAATCCCAGCTATGGTATATAAGCATGCTTTTCAAAAAGTACCGATCCTTAATCATACTACTTTTTCTATTGCATTGATCATAATGGTAGTATGGTTTATGCTAGGATAGCTTTACCATGTAGTGTGGTTCATGGTCTAGAGGTTAAGACAGATACCTACTACACACTGCATACTGGGTTCAAATCCCAGCTATGGTATATAAGCATGCTTTTCAAAAAGTACTGATCCTTAATCATACTACTTTTTCTATTGCATTGATCATAATGGTAGTATGGTTTATGCTAGGATAGCTTTACCATGTAGTGTGGTTCATGGTCTAGAGGTTAAGACAGATACCTACTAGCTACTACACACTGCATACTGGGTTCAAATCCCAGCTATGGTATATAAGCATGCTTTTCAAAAAGTACTGATCCTTAATCATACTACTTTTTCTATTGCATTGATCATAATGGTAGTATGGTTTATGCTAGGATAGTATTACCATGTAGTGTGGTTCATGGTCTAGAAGTTAAGACAGATACCTACTACACACTGCATACTGGGTTCAAATCCCAGCTATGGTATATAAGCATGCTTTTCAAAAAGTACTGATCCTTAATCATACTATTTTTTCTATTGCATTGATCATAATGGTAGTATGGTTTATGCTAGGATAGCTTTACCATGTAGTGTGGTTCATGGTCTAGAGGTTAAGACAGATACCTACTAGCTACTACACACTGCATCCTGGGTTCAAATCCCAGCTATGGTATATAAGCATGCTTTTCAAAAAGTACCGATCCTTAATCATACTACTTTTTCTATTGCATTGATCATAATGGTAGTATGGTTTATGCTAGGATAGCTTTACCATGTAGAGTGGTTCATGGTCTAGAGGTTAAGACAGATACCTACTACACACTGTATACTGGGTTCAAAACCCAGTTATGGTATTTAAGCATGCTTTTCAAAAAGTACCGATCCTTAATCATACTACTTTTTCTATTGCATTGATCATAATGGTAGTATGGTTTATGCTAGGATAGCTTTACCATGTAGTGTGGTTCATGGTCTAGAGGTTAAGACAGATACCTACTACACGCTGCATACTGGGTTCAAATCCCAGCTATGGTATATAAGCATGCTTTTCAAAAAGTACTGATCCTTAATCATACTACTTTTTCTATTGCATTGATCATAATGGTAGTATGGTTTATGCTAGGATAGCTTTACCATGTAGTGTGGTTCATGGTCTAGAGGTTAAGACAGATACCTACTAGCTACTACACACTGCATCCTGGGTTCAAATCCCAGCTATGGTATATAAGCATGCTTTTCAAAAAGTACCGATCCTTAATCATACTACTTTTTCTATTGCATTGATCATAATGGTAGTATGGTTTATGCTAGGATAGCTGTACCATGTAGTGTGGTTCATGGTCTAGAGGTTAAGACAGATACCTACTACACACTGCATACTGGGTTTAAATCCCAGCTATGGTATATAAGCATGCTTTTCAAAAAGTACTGATCCTTAATCATACTACTTTTTCTATTGCATTGATCATAATGGTAGTATGGTTTATGCTAGGATAGCTTTACCATGTAGTGTGGTTCATGGTCTAGAGGTTAAGACAGATACCTACTAGCTACTACACACTGCATCCTGGGTTCAAATCCCAGCTATGGTATATAAGCATGCTTTTCAAAAAGTACTGATCCTTAATCATACTACTTTTTCTATTGCATTGATCATAATGGTAGTATGGTTTATGCTAGGATAGCTTTACCATGTAGTGTGGTTCATGGTCTAGAGGTTAAGACAGATACCTACTAGCTACTACACATTGCATCCTGGGTTCAAATCCCAGCTATGGTATATAAGCATGCTTTTCAAAAAGTACCGATCCTTAATCATACTACTTTTTCTATTGCATTGATCATAATGGTAGTATGGTTTATGCTAGGATAGCTTTACCATGTAGTGTGGTTCATGGTCTAGAGGTTAAGACAGATACCTACTACACACTGCATACTGGGTTCAAATCCCAGCTATGGTATATAAGCATGCTTTTCAAAAAGTACTGATCCTTAATCATACTACTTTTTCTATTGCATTGATCATAATGGTAGTATGGTTTATGCTAGGATAGCTTTACCATGTAGTGTGGTTCATGGTCTAGAGGATAAGACAGATACCTACTAGCTACTACACACTGCATACTGGGTTCAAATCCCAGCTATGGTATATAAGCATGCTTTTCAAAAAGTACTGATCCTTAATCATACTACTTTTTCTATTGCATTGATCATAATGGTAGTATGGTTTATGCTAGGATAGTTTTACCATGTAGTGTGGTTCATGGTCTAGAAGTTAAGACAGATACCTACTACACACTGCATACTGGGTTCAAATCCCAGCTATGGTATATAAGCATGCTTTTCAAAAAGTACTGATCCTTAATCATACTATTTTTTCTATTGCATTGATCATAATGGTAGTATGGTTTATGCTAGGATAGCTTTACCATGTAGTGTGGTTCATGGTCTAGAGGTTAAGACAGATACCTACTAGCTACTACACACTGCATCCTGGGTTCAAATCCCAGCTATGGTATATAAGCATGCTTTTCAAAAAGTACCGATCCTTAATCATACTACTTTTTCTATTGCATTGATCATAATGGTAGTATGGTTTATGCTAGGATAGCTTTACCATGTAGAGTGGTTCATGGTCTAGAGGTTAAGACAGATACCTACTACACACTGTATACTGGGTTCAAATCCCAGCTATGGTGTCACGGACGATTGCGGGGACGCAGGCGCGTCCTGGAACCGCCCGTGAAGAAAAGAACGATCGCACTCGATTCCTGCGTCGATTGCGCTTCAAATCGGTACAATCTGGATTTATTGTGTAGGAGGTCTGCAGTCCCTTCTTAGCAGAGGAATAGCATCACCTTAACTGCAGGATGGCTCTTTTGATATGCTAATGAGCCTAATCTGCCCTGGAGGGCCCTGGCTTCAAGCTGTGCTGATGGCCATCCATCAGGTACAAGGTGACAAGCATCCTGGCAGAAGCAATCTAGCTGGGGGGAAAGCCAGACCCACTGGCTCCCTCACTGCAGGGGAGATGACACCTAGCTGGCTGCCCCAAACTTCAAAGAAGCCTTTGCCTGGGAATAACCTCTGTCTCATAGCCATATCTATAACTTCCCAGATCTGTCATATTTCTGGGGTTCCTAAGGTGGCAGCAGTGCCAAACGTGGGGGAAGGGTAGCATGAGCCCCGGTGCTGGTTCTGAGGAAGTTTCAGAACATTCTGAGGTAAGGACTACCAGTTAGGCAGTCTCAAAATGCCCTGATGATACCGCAGGGGTCCCACCCCTCATGTCTGGTATCAGGGCGCTGGGTAAATCGAGACAGACCTGAAAATGTTAATAAATCTGCCCTGACCTGTACGGTTCTGTGAGATAGAGCCCATATATGGGTAGATATGATTTCTAGCCCCAGTACAAGGGGAGGGCTCATCTCATCTTTGAAGGGGGTGTATGGCTCCCCGCCCTCACTCCCTCCTACTGAAGCAGGGGCATAAGAATGGCTGAGGACCCAAACTCAGTGTCCTCCATTCTGAAACATCTTGAACTCATTTATGCCAGCTTGAGGATATGCTGGCATCTGCCTGGTCTGAACTCTGGACTTTGATTGAAACCAAGGACTTTACAAGTTTTCCCACTAAAGGACCTCTTTCCACCTACTAAGTATTTTTCTCCCTTCTTTTATTTTCTTACTGGTTATTACTGTCTTAACGATTGTTGATTTTAATAATTGTCTGTATATATTAATTATTTATATTGCGTGAATAAACGACTTTCTCCAAGTCATTCACTTTCCGCTACCCTACTTATCAGCACACACACAGAAGTGATCCCGTGTCTCTGAAGATACGCTACTGTTTGTTGTTGGCTAGACAGAATATCGTGTGTTTAACCGTTTTATTCGCAGGATTAGTCAGTCAGTAAATCGGGTCCACTGGCCCATACCAGTGGTGGTGGCAAATCCCATGAACCAGTGGGTGACGTTGTAATCACCCATATCTCACAGGCTCCCTTCTGGTCGGGCTGCTGCCCAAATTCCTGTCTGTTTCTGCGCAAAGATCGCGACCAAAGCTTGCATGGTCTGTGTGCAGAAACCGATTGGAAGGCAATCTGTGGTCTGACCACTAGGGCTCCTGTGACAGTGTTAGGCAGCGGTTGGGACCTGTGTTGTGCTGAAAGTATCTACGATAGCGCTAGCGCTATCGAGAAACGAACTAATTCGTTGGTGTAGCTGGAAGGCAATATATTTTTTATATATACAGAGAGACTGTGTAGCCAGTACCCCTCCCCAAAAGTTTTATTTTATTTGGCATGGAAATGTCCGGGAACTACAAGAAAATGGGCCTGGCGGACCTGCAAAATCTTTGCCAAGAGAGAGGCATTGATGTCGGCCGCAAGAAACAACAGGACCTGGTAACGGAATTGTTTCAATGGGATACCCAGCAACTGCGGGAGCCGGGAGTGTCCGCTGAAGTGGATACCAGCCCATCTGACAATCGAGGGGAACCAGAGACTGAGACTCCTGACCGTACAGAGGTTGTGCATCCTGAGGGCCCTGCATCAACAGTTACGCCGGAGAATGTCAGTGTGGACCCCAATCCCAGAGTTTCTGACAGTACTCGCCCGGAACTGGCCAGTACTGGACTGTCCGTTTGTACTGATCCGCTAATGCAGCAGGCGTTACAAAAGCTGATGGACACTGACCTGGACAAGTACCTGCAGTACATGCGTGAGGAGCGCCAATCTGCAGAAGCGCGGACAGAGCGCCAAATGCGGGAGGAACGGGAGCGGCAAGCGGCTGCTACGGAACGGGAGCTCCAACGACAGCATGAGCTAAACATGGCAAAAGTGCAACAGGCCAGCCGGAGTTCACCGCCCAGCCTCCCTGCTGAAGGAGCTGCAGCACCCGTAAGTGCAAAATTTAAATTTGCTAATATTGAAAAAGACACTGACATTGACTTGTTTTTGCGGTCTTTTGAAAAAGCATGCCGTCAGTATCGTCTGTCCCCAGACCAGTGGGCCAGACATCTGACACCTTTGCTGCGCTACAAAGCGCTTGATGCTTTCGCAGAATTGCCTGCGGAAAAGGATAATGATTATGCTGCTATAAAAGACGCTATCATTACTAAGTACCAGCTGACGCCAGAAGCCTATCGGAAAAAGTTTAGGGCCTGGCAGAAAAAGTCTTCTGATTCGTACCGAGATGTGGCCAGCAGCTTGCTCACCACACTCCGCCAGTGGACGCTAGGCCTCACCAAAGGGTCTTATGGCGTCCTGGAGGACTTGATAGTCCTCGAACAATTTCTGAACATTTGCCCTGCTGATGTACGACAGTTTGTGTTAGAACGCAGGCCGGCTTCAGCCACTGTCGCTGCAGACCTTGCTGAGACTTTTGCAACTACCCGGGTGGCTGATACCCGCAGAACTGTCCCATCCAGCTGGAGAGGAGGTCAGCCCAATACCTCGGCAGACCCTCCTGCCCCTGTGAGCCGTCCGCCACAGAGGCCACCCAGCGCAGCTGCTGCACCCAGGCCTGCAGCGCCTGGAGAGGTCATCTGTCACTACTGCCGCCAGCCCGGACACATGAAATTCGACTGTCCGGAGCGGAGACAGACACCACCAGCACCTGGATCATCTGCATCACCTGC
Organism: Hyperolius riggenbachi; assembly: GCF_040937935.1. Taxonomy (NCBI): domain Eukaryota; kingdom Metazoa; phylum Chordata; class Amphibia; order Anura; family Hyperoliidae; genus Hyperolius; species Hyperolius riggenbachi. The sequence goes on from NC_090646.1 coordinate 167,795,422, forward strand.
ACCTCACCCACAGCAGAGGCAACCCGCCAGCGAACCACAGCCTGGATCATCAGATTTTGTCCTGTTTGCCCGCGGAAAGGAAATCCGCGACCGAACCGACCAGCAGCAACTTGTTAGAGTGAACGGCAAAGTTGTCACCGGATTCCGAGACACCGGAGCTGACATCACGTTAGTTCACTCACACCTTGTGCCAAAGGAGAGCATCAGCTCCAGCCGATCCCTTGCCCTTACTGGAGTAGAAGGCACCCTTTTTCACATAGCCCACGCCAGAGTGAAGCTGGATTGGGGAGTGGGAGGGGTCCAAGAAAGGGTTGTTGGGGTTATGAAGGATCTCCCAGTCCCTGTGTTGCTAGGGACTGATTTGGGCAAGCTTGTGTCCTACTATGAACCTGCCACGACCGCCTTGTCGCTCACGGAAGGAGACGGACTCTCCACCCACCACCAGGTACTTTATACACTTGGGGGAGCACCAGGGGGAGGCGGGTTGAATGTGCCCAGTTCAAGGGTACCAGGTTCAATAGTGCCTGCTTCAAAGGCACCTGAGTTTGATGTACAGACTGTCTGTTGTGAGGATGCTGTAACTGTACCTGAGTTTACTGTACAAACTGTCCGTGATGAAAATGTTCCTGTTACTGTTATAAATGCTTGTGACAATGATGTAGGTAATGCCAATATGTGCCATTCTGACAGTGTACCTGTGCTAGCCATACCGCACAGCTGCACTGCTCGGAACCCGAGCTCAGAACAGGTGGAGGGGGTTCCGGCCTCCTCCCCCTCCTCTGACCGCAGGGATGAGACCTTTCAGCCGCTGGCCTCGTGTGACATGAGCCAGTTGGCTGAAACTGACAGCGCCATATTCTCAGCCGCACTACAAAGTGACCCAAGCCTGGAGGTGCTCAGGCAGCGAGCCGCTGAGCCCCTCGCAGACGGGGCCGCTTTCAAGGTGTACTGGGAAGGTGGGAGACTGTACAGTGAGTCTGCACAGCCCCCTACAGGTAGATCCCACGCGAATACCAAATGGCTTGTGGTCCCGAGTGCGTTCAGGGGACATGTGCTGAAATCCGCACATGGTAATCCTCTGACCGGGCACTCGGGTGTCCGCAAGACACTCGCCGGTATTCGGAAACAGTTTTATTGGCCCCGGATGAACAGGGATGTAGCCAACTACTGCAGGGCATGTGCCGTCTGTCAGGAGCTGGGAAGGTCCAGGGATTCCCGCGGGGTTCCCTTAGGTCCACAGCCACTCAGCAGGGGAACCCTGCGTGGGCTGGCTGTTGACCTAACCAACCCACTGCCCGTTGTCCGCAGTCCCGGCAGACACCACGTCCGACTGCAGTGGCGCAAACGCCCTGTCCAGAACGGTCCATGTTGGGTCAACCCTGAGGGTAGCCGACCGCGACCGGTCCAGGGGAACCGAGCCACAGGCTCCAATAGGTTTTCCCGCCGTACCGGCAACTCGAGACCCGTCAGCCAGGCTAGCGGCGCCGCCACACATCTTGCGGATGAGTGGCTAAGCCACGGACAAGGGGGGGGGCTGTCACGGACGATTGCGGGGACGCAGGCGCGTCCTGGAACCGCCCGTGAAGAAAAGAACGATCGCACTCGATTCCTGCGTCGATTGCGCTTCAAATCGGTACAATCTGGATTTATTGTGTAGGAGGTCTGCAGTCCCTTCTTAGCAGAGGAATAGCATCACCTTAACTGCAGGATGGCTCTTTTGATATGCTAATGAGCCTAATCTGCCCTGGAGGGCCCTGGCTTCAAGCTGTGCTGATGGCCATCCATCAGGTACAAGGTGACAAGCATCCTGGCAGAAGCAATCTAGCTGGGGGGAAAGCCAGACCCACTGGCTCCCTCACTGCAGGGGAGATGACACCTAGCTGGCTGCCCCAAACTTCAAAGAAGCCTTTGCCTGGGAATAACCTCTGTCTCATAGCCATATCTATAACTTCCCAGATCTGTCATATTTCTGGGGTTCCTAAGGTGGCAGCAGTGCCAAACGTGGGGGAAGGGTAGCATGAGCCCCGGTGCTGGTTCTGAGGAAGTTTCAGAACATTCTGAGGTAAGGACTACCAGTTAGGCAGTCTCAAAATGCCCTGATGATACCGCAGGGGTCCCACCCCTCATGTCTGGTATCAGGGCGCTGGGTAAATCGAGACAGACCTGAAAATGTTAATAAATCTGCCCTGACCTGTACGGTTCTGTGAGATAGAGCCCATATATGGGTAGATATGATTTCTAGCCCCAGTACAAGGGGAGGGCTCATCTCATCTTTGAAGGGGGTGTATGGCTCCCCGCCCTCACTCCCTCCTACTGAAGCAGGGGCATAAGAATGGCTGAGGACCCAAACTCAGTGTCCTCCATTCTGAAACATCTTGAACTCATTTATGCCAGCTTGAGGATATGCTGGCATCTGCCTGGTCTGAACTCTGGACTTTGATTGAAACCAAGGACTTTACAAGTTTTCCCACTAAAGGACCTCTTTCCACCTACTAAGTATTTTTCTCCCTTCTTTTATTTTCTTACTGGTTATTACTGTCTTAACGATTGTTGATTTTAATAATTGTCTGTATATATTAATTATTTATATTGCGTGAATAAACGACTTTCTCCAAGTCATTCACTTTCCGCTACCCTACTTATCAGCACACACACAGAAGTGATCCCGTGTCTCTGAAGATACGCTACTGTTTGTTGTTGGCTAGACAGAATATCGTGTGTTTAACCGTTTTATTCGCAGGATTAGTCAGTCAGTAAATCGGGTCCACTGGCCCATACCAGTGGTGGTGGCAAATCCCATGAACCAGTGGGTGACGTTGTAATCACCCATATCTCACAGGCTCCCTTCTGGTCGGGCTGCTGCCCAAATTCCTGTCTGTTTCTGCGCAAAGATCGCGACCAAAGCTTGCATGGTCTGTGTGCAGAAACCGATTGGAAGGCAATCTGTGGTCTGACCACTAGGGCTCCTGTGACATATGGTATATAAGCATGCTTTTCAAAAAGTACTGATCCTTAATCATACTACTTTTTCTATTGCATTGATCATAATGGTAGTATGGTTTATGCTAGGATAGCTTTACCATGTAGTGTGGTTCATGGTCTAGAGGTTAAGACAGATACCTACTAGCTACTACACACTGCATCCTGGGTTCAAATCCCAGCTATGGTATATAAGCATGCTTTTCAAAAAGTACTGATCCTTAATCATACTACTTTTTCTATTGCATTGATCATAATGGTAGTATGGTTTATGCTAGGATAGATTTACCATGTAGTGTGGTTCATGGTCTAGAGGTTAAGACAGATACCTACTAGCTACTACACACTGCATCCTGGGTTCAAAACCCAGCTATGGTATTTAAGCATGCTTTTCAAAAAGTACCGATCCTTAATCATACTACTTTTTCTATTGCATTGATCATAATGGTAGTATGGTTTATGCTAGGATAGCTTTACCATGTAGTGTGGTTCATGGTCTAGAGGTTAAGACAGATACCTACTACACACTGCATACTGGGTTCAAATCCCAGCTATGGTATGTAAGCATGCTTTTCAAAAAGTACTGATGCTTAATCATACTACTTTTTCTATTGCATTGATCATAATGGTAGTATGGTTTATGCTAGGATAGCTTTACCATGTAGTGTGGTTCATGGTCTAGAGGTTAAGACAGATACCTACTACACACTGCATACTGGGTTCAAATCCCAGCTATGGTATATAAGCATGCTTTTCAAAAAGTACTGATCCTTAATCATACTACTTTTTCTATTGCATTGATCATAATGGTAGTATGGTTTATGCTAGGATAGCTGTACCATGTAGTGTGGTTCATGGTCTAGAGGTTAAGACAGATACCTACTACACACTGCATACTGGGTTCAAATCCCAGCTATGGTATATAAGCATGCTTTTCAAAAAGTACTGATCCTTAATCATACTACTTTTTCTATTGCATTGATCATAATGGTAGTATGGTTTATGCTAGGATAGCTTTACCATGTAGTGTGGTTCATGGTCTAGAGGTTAAGACAGATACCTACTATACACTGCATACTGGGTTCAAATCTCAGCTATGGTATACAAGCATGCTTTTCAAAAAGTACTGATCCTTAATCATACTACTTTTTCTATTGCATTGATCATAATGGTAGTATGGTTTATGCTAGGATAGCTTTACCATGTAGTGTGGTTCATGGTCTAAAGGTTAAGACAGATACCTACTACGCACTGCATACTGGGTTCAAATCCCAGCTATGGTATATAAGCATGCTTTTCAAAAAGTACTGATCCTTAATCATACTACTTTTTCTATTGCATTGATCATAATGGTAGTATGGTTTATGCTAGGATAGCTTTAGCATGTAGTGTGGTTCATGGTCTAGAGGTTAAGACAGATACCTACTACACACTGCATACTGGGTTCAACTCCCAGCTATGGTATATAAGCATGCTTTTCAAAAAGTACTGATCCTTAATAATACTACTTTTTCTATTGCATTGATCATAATGGTAGTATGGTTTATGCTAGGATAGCTTTACCATGTAGTGTGGTTCATGGTCTAGAGGTTAAGACAGATACCTACTACACACTGCATACTGGGTTCAAATCCCAGCTATGGTATATAAGCATGCTTTTCAAAAAGTACTGATCCTTAATCATACTACTTTTTCTATTGCATTGATCATAATGGTAGTATGGTTTATGCTAGGATAGCTTTACCATGTAGTGTGGTTCATGGTCTAGAGGTTAAGACAGATACCTACTAGCTACTACACACTGCATACTGGGTTCAAATCCCAGCTATGGTATATAAGCATGCTTTTCAAAAAGTACCGATCCTTAATCATACTACTTTTTCTATTGCATTATCATAATGGTAGTATGGTTTATGCTAGGATAGCTTTACCATGTAGTGTGGTTCATGGTCTAGAGGTTAAGACAGATACCTACTACACACTGCATACTGGGTTCAAATCCCAGCTATGGTATATAAGCATGCTTTTCAAAAAGTACTGATCCTTAATCATACTACTTTTTCTATTGCATTGATCATAATGGTAGTATGGTTTATGCTAGGATAGCTTTACCATGTAGTGTGGTTCATGGTCTAGAGGATAAGACAAATACCTACTAGCTACTACACACTGCATCCTGGGTTCAAATCCCAGCTATGGTATATAAGCATGCTTTTCAAAAAGTACCGATCCTTAATCATACTACTTTTTCTATTGCATTGATCATAATGGTAGTATGGTTTATGCTAGGATAGCTTTACCATGTAGTGTGGTTCATGGTCTAGAGGTTAAGACAGATACCTACTACACACTGCATACTGGGTTCAAATCCCAGCTATGGTATATAAGCATGCTTTTCAAAAAGTACCGATCCTTAATCATACTATTTTTTCTATTGCATTGATCATAATGGTAGTATGGTTTATGCTAGGATAGCTTTATTATGTAGTGTGGTTCATGGTCTAGATGTTAAGACAGATACCTACTAGCTACTACACACTGCATCCTGGGTTCAAATCCCAGCTATGGTATATAAGCATGCTTTTCAAAAAGTACCGATCCTTAATCATACTACTTTTTCTATTGCATTGATCATAATGGTAGTATGGTTTATGCTAGGATAGCTTTACCATGTAGTGTGGTTCATGGTCTAGAGGTTAAGACAGATACCTACTACACACTGCATACTGGGTTCAAATCCCAGCTATGGTATATAAGCATGCTTTTCAAAAAGTACTGATCCTTTATCATACTACTTTTTCTATTGCATTGATCATAATGGTAGTATGGTTTATGCTAGGATAGCTTTACCATGTAGTGTGGTTCATGGTCTAGAGGTTGAGACAGATACCTACTGCATACTGGGTTCAAATCCCAGCTATGGTATATAAGCATGCTTTTCAAAAAGTACCGATCCTTAATCATACTACTGTTTCTATTGCATTGATCATAATGGTAGTATGGTTTATGCTAGGATAGCTTTACCATGTACTGTGGTTCATGGTCTAGAGGTTAAGACAGATACCTACTGCACACTGCATACTGGGTTCAAATCCCAGCTATGGTATATAAGCATGCTTTTCAAAAAGTACTGATCCTTAATCATACTACTTTTTCTATTGCATTGATCATAATGGTAGTATGGTTTATGCTAGGATAGCTTTACCATGTAGTGAGGTTCATGGTCTAGAGGTTAAGACAGATACCTACTAGCTACTACACACTGCATCCTGGGTTCAAATCCCAGCTATGGTATATAAGCATGCTTTTCAAAAAGTACCGATCCTTAATCATACTACTTTTTCTATTGCATTGATCATAATGGTAGTATGGTTTATGCTAGGATAGCTTTACCATGTAGAGTGGTTCATGGTCTAGAGGTTAAGACAGATACCTACTACACACTGCATACTGGGTTCAAATCCCAGCTATGGTATATAAGCATGCTTTTCAATAAGTACTGATCCTTAATCATACTACTTTTTCTATTGCATTGATCATAATGGTAGTATGGTTTATGCTAGGATAGCTTTACCATGTAGTGTGGTTCATGGTCTAGAGGTTAAGACAGATACCTACTAGCTACTACACACTGCATCCTGGGTTCAAATCCCAGCTATGGTATATAAGCATGCTTTTCAAAAAGTACTGATCCTTAATCATACTACTTTTTCTATTGCATTGATCATAATGGTAGTATGGTTTATGCTAGGATAGCTTTACCATGTGGTGTGGTTCATGGTCTAGAGGTTAAGACAGACACCTACTAGCTACTACACACTGCATCCTGGGTTCAAAACCCAGCTATGGTATTTAAGCATGCTTTCAAAAAGTACCGATCCTTAATCATACTACTTTTTCTATTGCATTGATCATAATGGTAGTATGGTTTATGCTAGGATAGCTTTACCATGTAGTGTGGTTCATGGTCTAGAGGTTAAGACAGATACCTACTACACACTGCATACTGGGTTCAAATCCCAGCTATGGTATATAAGCATGCTTTTCAAAAAGTACTGATCCTTAATCATACTACTTTTTCTATTGCATTGATCATAATGGTAGTATGGTTTATGCTAGGATAGCTTTACCATGTAGTGTGGTTCATGGTCTAGAGGTTAAGACAGATACCTACTAGCTACTACACACTGCATCCTGGGTTCAAATCCCAGCTATGGTATATAAGCATGCTTTTCAAAAAGTACCGATCCTTAATCATACTACTTTTTCTATTGCATTGATCATAATGGTAGTATGGTTTATGCTAGGATAGCTGTACCATGTAGTGTGGTTCATGGTCTAGAGGTTAAGACAGATACCTACTACACACTGCATCCTGGGTTCAAATCCCAGCTATGGTATATAAGCATGCTTTTCAAAAAGTACTGATCCTTAATCATACTACTTTTTCTATTGCATTGATCATAATGGTAGTATGGTTTATGCTAGGATAGCTTTACCATGTAGTGTGGTTCATGGTCTAGAGGTTAAGACAGATACCTACTTGCTACTACACATTGCATCCTGGGTTCAAATCCCAGCTATGGTATATAAGCATGCTTTTCAAAAAGTACCGATCCTTAATCATACTACTTTTTCTATTGCATTGATCATAATGGTAGTATGGTTTATGCTAGGATAGCTTTACCATGTAGTGTGGTTCATGGTCTAGAGGTTAAGACAGATACCTACTACACACTGCATACTGGGTTCAAATCCCAGCTATGGTATATAAGCATGCTTTTCAAAAAGTACTGATCCTTAATCATACTACTTTTTCTATTGCATTGATCATAATGGTAGTATGGTTTATGCTAGGATAGCTTTACCATGTAGTGTGGTTCATGGTCTAGAGGTTAAGACAGATACCTGCTAGCTACTACACACTGCATCCTGGGTTCAAATCCCAGCTATGGTATATAAGCATGCTTTTCAAAAAGTACTGATCCTTAATCATACTACTTTTTCTATTGCATTGATCATAATGGTAGTATGGTTTATTCTAGGATAGCTTTACCATGTAGTGTGGTTCATGGTCTAGAGGTTAAGACAGATACCTACTAGCTACTACACACTGCATCCTGGGTTCAAAACCCAGCTATGGTATTTAAGCATGCTTTTCAAAAAGTACCGATCCTTAATCATACTACTTTTTCTATTGCATTGATCATAATGGTAGTATGGTTTATGCTAGGATAGCTTTACCATGTAGTGTGGTTCATGGTCTAGAGGTTAAGACAGATACCTACTAGCTACTACACACTGCATCCTGGTTCAAATCCCAGCTATGGTATATAAGCATGCTTTTCAAAAAGTACTGATCCTTAATCATACTACTTTTTCTATTGCATTGATCATAATGGTAGTATGGTTTATGCTAGGATAGCTTTACCATGTAGAGTGGTTCATGGTCTAGAGGTTAAGACAGATACCTACTACACACTGCATACTGGGTTCAAATCCCAGCTATGGTATATAAGCATGCTTTTCAAAAAGTACTGATCCTTAATCATACTACTTTTTCTATTGCATTGATCATAATGGTAGTATGGTTTATGCTAGGATAGCTTTACCATGTAGTGTGGTTCATGGTCTAGAGGTTAAGACAGATACCTACTAGCTACTACACACTGCATCCTGGGTTCAAATCCCAGCTATGGTATATAAGCATGCTTTTCAAAAAGTACTGATCCTTAATCATACTACTTTTTCTATTGCATTGATCATAATGGTAGTATGGTTTATGCTAGGATAGCTTTACCATGTAGTGTGGTTCATGGTCTAGAGGTTAAGACAGATACCTACTAGCTACTACACACTGCATCCTGGGTTCAAATCCCAGCTATGGTATATAAGCATGCTTTTCAAAAAGTACCGATCCTTAATCATACTACTTTTTCTATTGCATTGATCATAATGGTAGTATGGTTTATGCTAGGATAGCTGTACCATGTAGTGTGGTTCATGGTCTAGAGGTTAAGACAGATACCTACTACACACTGCATCCTGGGTTCAAATCCCAGCTATGGTATATAAGCATGCTTTTCAAAAAGTACTGATCCTTAATCATACTACTTTTTCTATTGCATTGATCATAATGGTAGTATGGTTTATGCTAGGATAGCTTTACCATGTAGTGTGGTTCATGGTCTAGAGGTTAAGACAGATACCTACTAGCTACTACACATTGCATCCTGGGTTCAAATCCCAGCTATGGTATATAAGCATGCTTTTCAAAAAGTACCGATCCTTAATCATACTACTTTTTCTATTGCATTGATCATAATGGTAGTATGGTTTATGCTAGGATAGCTTTACCATGTAGTGTGGTTCATGGTCTAGAGGTTAAGACAGATACCTACTACACACTGCATACTGGGTTCAAATCCCAGCTATGGTATTTAAGCATGCTTTTCAAAAAGTACTGATCCTTAATCATACTACTTTTTCTATTGCATTGATCATAATGGTAGTATGGTTTATGCTAGGATAGCTTTACCATGTAGTGTGGTTCATGGTCTAGAGGTTAAGACAGATAGCTACTACACACTGCATCCTGGGTTCAAATCCCAGCTATGGTATATAAGCATGCTTTTCAAAAAGTACTGATCCTTAATCATACTACTTTTTCTATTGCATTGATCATAATGGTAGTATGGTTTATGCTAGGATAGCTTTACCATGTAGTGTGGTTCATGGTCTAGAGGTTAAGACAGATACCTACTAGCTACTACACACTGCATCCTGGGTTCAAAACCCAGCTATGGTATTTAAGCATGCTTTTCAAAAAGTACCGATCCTTAATCATACTACTTTTTCTATTGCATTGATCATAATGGTAGTATGGTTTATGCTAGGATAGCTTTACCATGTAGTGTGGTTCATGGTCTAGAGGTTAAGACAGATACCTACTACACACTGCATACTGGGTTCAAATCCCAGCTATGGTATATAAGCATGCTTTTCAAAAAGTACTGATCCTTAATCATACTACTTTTTCTATTGCATTGATCATAATGGTAGTATGGTTTATGCTAGGATAGCTTTACCATGTAGTGTGGTTCATGGTCTAGAGGTTAAGACAGATACCTACTAGCTACTACACACTGCATCCTGGGTTCAAAACCCAGCTATGGTATTTAAGCATGTTTTTCAAAAAGTACCGATCCTTAATCATACTACTTTTTCTATTGCATTGATCATAATGGTAGTATGGTTTATGCTAGGATAGCTTTACCATGTAGTGTGGTTCATGGTCTAGAGGTTAAGACAGATACCTACTACACACTGCATACTGGGTTCAAATCCCAGCTATGGTATATAAGCATGCTTTTCAAAAAGTACTGATCCTTAATCATACTACTTTTTCTATTGCATTGATCATAATGGTAGTATGGTTTATGCTAGGATAGCTTTACCATGTAGTGTGGTTCATGGTCTAGAGGTTAAGACAGATACCTACTAGCTACTACACACTGCATACTGGGTTCAAATCCCAGCTATGGTATATAAGCATGCTTTTCAAAAAGTACTGATCCTTAATCATACTACTTTTTCTATTGCATTGATCATAATGGTAGTATGGTTTATGCTAGGATAGCATTACCATGTAGTGTGGTTCATGGTCTAGAGGTTAAGACAGATACCTACTAACTACTACACACTGCATCCTGGGTTCAAATCCCAGCTATGGTATATAAGCATGCTTTTCAAAAAGTACTGATCCTTAATCATACTACTTTTTCTATTGCATTGATCATAATGGTAGTATGGTTTATGCTAGGATAGCTTTACCATGTAGTGTGGTTCATGGTCTAGAGGTTAAGACAGATACCTACTAGCTACTACACACTGCATCCTGGGTTCAAATCCCAGCTATGGTATATAAGCATGCTTTTCAAAAAGTACTGATCCTTAATCATACTACTTTTTCTATTGCATTGATCATAATGGTAGTATGGTTTATGCTAGGATAGCTTTACCATGTAGTGTGGTTCATGGTCTAGAGGTTAAGACAGATACCTACTATACACTGCATACTGGGTTCAAATCTCAGCTATGGTATACAAGCATGCTTTTCAAAAAGTACTGATCCTTAATCATACTACTTTTTCTATTGTATTGATCATAATGGTAGTATGGTTTATGCTAGGATAGCTTTACCATGTAGTGTGGTTCATGGTCTAGAGGTTAAGACAGATACCTACTACACACTGCATACTGGGTTCAAATCCCAGCTATGGTATATAAGCATGCTTTTCAAAAAGTACTGATCCTTAATCATACTACTTTTTCTATTGCATTGATCATAATGGTAGTATGGTTTATGCTAGGATAGCTTTAGCATGTAGTGTGGTTCATGGTCTAGAGGTTAAGACAGATACCTACCACACACTGCATACTGGGTTCAACTCCCAGCTATGGTATATAAGCATGCTTTTCAAAAAGTACTGATCCTTAATAATACTACTTTTTCTATTGCATTGATCATAATGGTAGTATGGTTTATGCTAGGATAGCTTTACCATGTAGTGTGGTTCATGGTCTAGAGGTTAAGACAGATACCTACTACACACTGCATACTGGGTTCAAATCCCAGCTATGGTATATAAGCATGCTTTTCAAAAAGTACTGATCCTTAATCATACTACTTTTTCTATTGCATTGATCATAATGGTAGTATGGTTTATGCTAGGATAGCTTTACCATGTAGTGTGGTTCATGGTCTAGAGGTTAAGACAGATACCTACTACCTACTACACACTGCATACTGGGTTCAAATCCCAGCTATGGTATATAAGCATGCTTTTCAAAAAGTACCGATCCTTAATCATACTACTTTTTCTATTGCATTGATCATAATGGTAGTATGGTTTATGCTAGGATAGCTTTACCATGTAGTGTGGTTCATGGTCTAGAGGTTAAGACAGATACCTACTACACACTGCATACTGGGTTCAAATCCCAGCTATGGTATATAAGCATGCTTTTCAAAAAGTACTGATCCTTAATCATACTACTTTTTCTATTGCATTGATCATAATGGTAGTATGGTTTATGCTAGGATAGCTTTACCATGTAGTGTGGTTCATGGTCTAGAGGTTAAGACAGATACCTACTAGCTACTACACACTGCATACTGGGTTCAAATCCCAGCTATGGTATATAAGCATGCTTTTCAAAAAGTACTGATCCTTAATCATACTACTTTTTCTATTGCATTGATCATAATGGTAGTATGGTTTATGCTAGGATAGCATTACCATGTAGTGTGGTTCATGGTCTAGAGGTTAAGACAGATACCTACTAACTACTACACACTGCATCCTGGGTTCAAATCCCAGCTATGGTATATAAGCATGCTTTTCAAAAAGTACTGATCCTTAATCATACTACTTTTTCTATTGCATTGATCATAATGGTAGTATGGTTTATGCTAGGATAGCTTTACCATGTAGTGTGGTTCATGGTCTAGAGGTTAAGACAGATACCTACTAGCTACTACACACTGCATCCTGGGTTCAAATCCCAGCTATGGTATATAAGCATGCTTTTCAAAAAGTACTGATCCTTAATCATACTACTTTTTCTATTGCATTGATCATAATGGTAGTATGGTTTATGCTAGGATAGCTTTACCATGTAGTGTGGTTCATGGTCTAGAGGTTAAGACAGATACCTACTATACACTGCATACTGGGTTCAAATCTCAGCTATGGTATACAAGCATGCTTTTCAAAAAGTACTGATCCTTAATCATACTACTTTTTCTATTGTATTGATCATAATGGTAGTATGGTTTATGCTAGGATAGCTTTACCATGTAGTGTGGTTCATGGTCTAGAGGTTAAGACAGATACCTACTACACACTGCATACTGGGTTCAAATCCCAGCTATGGTATATAAGCATGCTTTTCAAAAAGTACTGATCCTTAATCATACTACTTTTTCTATTGCATTGATCATAATGGTAGTATGGTTTATGCTAGGATAGCTTTAGCATGTAGTGTGGTTCATGGTCTAGAGGTTAAGACAGATACCTACCACACACTGCATACTGGGTTCAACTCCCAGCTATGGTATATAAGCATGCTTTTCAAAAAGTACTGATCCTTAATAATACTACTTTTTCTATTGCATTGATCATAATGGTAGTATGGTTTATGCTAGGATAGCTTTACCATGTAGTGTGGTTCATGGTCTAGAGGTTAAGACAGATACCTACTACACACTGCATACTGGGTTCAAATCCCAGCTATGGTATATAAGCATGCTTTTCAAAAAGTACTGATCCTTAATCATACTACTTTTTCTATTGCATTGATCATAATGGTAGTATGGTTTATGCTAGGATAGCTTTACCATGTAGTGTGGTTCATGGTCTAGAGGTTAAGACAGATACCTACTACCTACTACCTACTACACACTGCATACTGGGTTCAAATCCCAGCTATGGTATATAAGCATGCTTTTCAAAAAGTACCGATCCTTAATCATACTACTTTTTCTATTGCATTGATCATAATGGTAGTATGGTTTATGCTAGGATAGCTTTACCATGTAGTGTGGTTCATGGTCTAGAGGTTAAGACAGATACCTACTACACACTGCATACTGGGTTCAAATCCCAGCTATGGTATATAAGCATGCTTTTCAAAAAGTACTGATCCTTAATCATACTACTTTTTCTATTGCATTGATCATAATGGTAGTATGGTTTATGCTAGGATAGCTTTACCATGTAGTGTGGTTCATGGTCTAGAGGTTAAGACAAATACCTACTAGCTACTACACACTGCATCCTGGGTTCAAATCCCAGCTATGGTATATAAGCATGCTTTTCAAAAAGTACCGATCCTTAATCATACTACTTTTTCTATTGCATTGATCATAATGGTAGTATGGTTTATGCTAGGATAGCTTTACCATGTAGTGTGGTTCATGGTCTAGAGGTTAAGACAGATACCTACTACACACTGCATACTGGGTTCAAATCCCAGCTATGGTATATAAGCATGCTTTTCAAAAAGTACCGATCCTTAATCATACTACTTTTTCTATTGCATTGATCATAATGGTAGTATGGTTTATGCTAGGATAGCTTTACCATGTAGTGTGGTTCATGGTCTAGATGTTAAGACAGATACCTACTAGCTACTACACACTGCATCCTGAGTTCAAATCCCAGCTATGGTATATAAGCATGCTTTTCAAAAAATACCGATCCTTAATCATACTACTTTTTCTATTGCATTGATCATAATGGTAGTATGGTTTATGCTAGGATAGCTGTACCATGTAGTGTGGTTCATGGTCTAGAGGTTAAGACAGATACCTACTACACACTGCATACTGGGTTCAAATCCCAGCTATGGTATATAAGCATGCTTTTCAAAAAGTACTGATCCTTAATCATACTACTTTTTCTATTGCATTGATCATAATGGTAGTATGGTTTATGCTAGGATAGCTTTACCATGTAGTGTGGTTCATGGTCTAGAGGTTAAGACAGATACCTACTAGCTACTACACACTGCATCCTGGGTTCAAATCCCAGCTATGGTATATAAGCATGCTTTTCAAAAAGTACTGATCCTTAATCATACTACTTTTTCTATTGCATTGATCATAATGGTAGTATGGTTTATGCTAGGATAGCTTTACCATGTAGTGTGGTTCATGGTCTAGAGGTTAAGACAGATACCTACTACACACTGCATACTGGGTTCAAATCCCAGCTATGGCATATAAGCATGCTTTTCAAAAAGTACTGATCCTTAATCATACTACTTTTTCTATTGCATTGATCATAATGGTAGTATGGTTTATGCTAGGATAGCTTTACCATGTAGTGTGGTTCATGGTCTAGAGGTTAAGACAGATACTTACTACACACTGCATACTGGGTTCAAATCCCAGCTATGGTATATAAGCATGCTTTTCAAAAAGTACTGATCCTTAATCATACTACTTTTTCTATTGCATTGATCATAATGGTAGTATGGTTTATGCTAGGATAGCTTTACCATGTAGTGTGGTTCATGGTCTAGAGGTTAAGACAGATACCTACTAGCTACTACACACTGCATCCTGGGTTCAAATCCCAGCTATGGTATATAAGCATGCTTTTCAAAAAGTACCGATCCTTAATCATACTACTTTTTCTATTGCATTGATCATAATGGTAGTATGGTTTATGCTAGGATAGCTTTACCATGTAGAGTGGTTCATGGTCTAGAGGTTAAGACAGATACCTACTACACACTGCATACTGGGTTCAAATCCCAGCTATGGTATATAAGCATGCTTTTCAAAAAGTACTGATCCTTAATCATACTACTTTTTCTATTGCATTGATCATAATGGTAGTATGGTTTATGCTAGGATAGCTTTACCATGTAGTGTGGTTCATGGTCTAGAGGTTAAGACAGATACCTACTAGCTACTACACACTGCATCCTGGGTTCAAATCCCAGCTATGGTATATAAGCATGCTTTTCAAAAAGTACTGATCCTTAATCATACTACTTTTTCTATTGCATTGATCATAATGGTAGTATGGTTTATGCTAGGATAGCTTTACCATGTAGTGTGGTTCATGGTCTAGAGGTTAAGACAGATACCTACTAGCTACTACACATTGCATCCTGGGTTCAAAACCCAGCTATGGTATTTAAGCATGCTTTTCAAAAAGTACCGATCCTTAATCATACTACTTTTTCTATTGCATTGATCATAATGGTAGTATGGTTTATGCTAGGATAGCTTTACCATTGTTAAGCTTGGGGGTGTAATCTCCACAGTCAGCATACAACACATAAGCTGACGTGAAGGAGGTACACACACCAGCACAAGGGATCAGGATATCCCCAGTTTAGTGGAGGAGAGGACTGACTCTAATAGGAGATTGTGGTGCACAGAGCCGGTGCAGATCTGAACAGCCACAAACACTTTCGTAATAACGTCTCAGCGCAAAGTAGCGCTGAGCGCATAAACCAGGACTGAGGAGATCAGGACAGGTAGACAGAATGAACACTTGCTAGCTAGCGATTACTTAGCGACAGCAAGCGTCCAAAACCAGACAGACTGGAATGAGGCAGCCAATGCGTTGCGGCGATGGCGTGCCTCACAAAGACAGGACAGGAGAGACAAGAAACAGCAGGATCGAGATAGATGAACGCAACACAGATAAATATACAACAAGTATGTTTTCCTAGCGTATTACAATTACAGCTATCAATGAAACTATTCGTAACGTCTGACTAACATATGTATATATTGGCAATGAACCGATATATGACATAAGCCGGAACTCTGACTAAGACTGAAGTAATACAGGGAACAGGACTCAGAAGGATTCGCTATCTCTTCGCAGAGATGAACGCAATCCACAAACAGGACCAGGAACAGGATAACTAGCTCAGCACGGGTGTTCACGATACGCGCAAACTACCAAAACGTGCTGGAAAACTGACTAACTGAACACAGGAAATAAACAGTTCGTGTACGTATATATCAGCGACACTGATATATTAACGTAACACGAATACAAGGAAAATAACAAAATGCGCAAGTATGCATATATATTGGCGATGAACCAATATATGACACAAGACAAGCAAGTAGCAACTTCTAGAACAAGAGCAGAACTAGGAGGACTCGCTGACCCCTTCGCAGGAGTCAGCGCAGTCCACACGGACCAGGAACGAGGTGGGGCACGAGCAGAGTAACAGATAGAGTCTGAAACTATGATAGCCCATGAGGCATTGCAGGAAGCAGTTCTTTATACTGAGGTCATCCAATGGGAGCAGACCTGCAGACTCCCACACAAGTGAATGGTAATTAATCACAGGCTGATAGCAGGAAAAGGCAGACAATGATATGCAGCCTGCAGGAAAGGGACTGCCCCTCCACTGCAGCAGACAATGTTTGTTTACACAAAAGCATATTAAACTGTCATTAACTTCAGAGCGACTGCAGATGGAATCAGCAACTAGTTTAAGTGCAAACCAAACTATGCAAGCAAATGCATGTAATGACATCAGAACTGTTTGGTTTGCAATACCACTGCAGTCAGCAGCAAACGCTGCAGAAGCGATCATAACAGTACCCCCTCCCTTAAACGCGGCCTCTGGACGCCTATGAAAACTGACATATTTCTCCTGAACCACCCAAACCAAAAAATCAGAAGTGGGAAATCCAGCAAACTGATCTGACTGAAAATTCATGAAGGTCGGATCCGTCCGACAAAACCAAATTCCCAAATCAGTCTCACCAAAACTAGACCAATTGGAACCAGAACCTACCGAACCATGCCCGTCAGCACTACAAGCCTCAGTGTGATACCCATCAGAACCACGACTTCCAGAGAAAAGCCCCCAGAAACTCTCTGAGCGATACCCACCGCCTTCCCGGGACTGTCCAAAAACGCCAAAGCCTTTGCAATGCCCACCGGAACTGTCCCCACCAACACAAAACCCACCGTTGAACCAGTCCAAGGTACCAGGACAAGTTTCCTTAGAGATCTCCCAGAACACTTGGAAGCTCCAAAGAGATCCCCACAGGTCAGAACGCCCCTTAGGCTCACATGGAGAACTATCAAGAACCCCTATGGAACCCAGGGCAACTCTAGAGTCAGGGTCACAAGGACAAACATCAAGATCAGGGTTTTTAGGGACCAGAACCATCTCTGGGCATGCAGGCCAACCGGCAACATCAGAACATGTCTCCACTAGGGAAGCGTGTGAGCACGCCAACACAGACACACTTGGGCACTCTGGCATACGAAGCAAATCTGGGCACACCGGCACAAGAGAGACTTCTGGGCATGTCAAGGAACTGCAAACCTCAAAGTCAGTCAAGGTAAGACCGAAACCAGGACTGGGCAAAAAAAAATCATCATGACTAGACTTCACAGTTACTGGATTCTCACTAAAAAATGCAGGATCAGACTTAGATGTCTCTGATTCCAGCAAAGTTATTAACAAATCATGTTCAGGGGCATTTACAAGACAGGACAAATCTTCTGATGTATGCACCGAACTAGACAGGGTTCCCATAACTTCTTCTGGACTAGACAGAGACTCATCAAATACACTGGATTGGAGCTCATGAAGGGCTGCAAAACAAGTCAGTAGTGCAGCAATCCCCACTGAACTAGGCAAAACTGAGTAACTCACTGGACAGGAAGGGGACTCAGGAACTTCTGCCACACCGGCCAGAGAACCAGAATTTTCCAGGATACAGGGCTGGGTTTCAGAAACACTCATTAACCCGGACTGAAATTCTGAGATTTCTATTATTTTTTCCAGCGAGTCAGAATTATCCATGTTACAGGGCAAGACTTTTGAAACATTCAGAGGACAGGGCTGGAGTTCCTCGGCTGTTACAACACTGGAGAGGGACTCAACAACATTGGTTAAATCAGACTGTGTACAGGGCAAGGTATCTAACACACTTGCTGACGAGGACAATATTTCAATGGCTTCTGCTTCGCTGGGCAGAAATTCATCAAGTTTTATTAGAGCAGACTGTAATTCCAAAACAGCTGCTAGACAAGTGAATATTACTGCAACACCAACTGAGGTAAGCAGTGCTTCAGCCTCCTCTGCTAGAGGGTTTAAAGTATCCAAAGTACTGGGTGAAGCATAAGACTCTGCGACCACAGCTTCACTGGACAGGATCACTGAACAGTCCATATTGCAGGGCAAAACCATGGAAGCACCTGCTGGACAGCATAATGATTCTGTGACCTGAGTTTCATTGGAGAGATCTACTGCACAATTCATGGTACAGGGCAAATTTATTGGAAAATTTTCTGAACAAGGTAATAATTCTGCGATTTCAGGTTCACATAGCAGATGCTCTGAGCTATTCACGAAACTAGAGCGAGGTGTAGAAACAGGAAGATCAAGACACAATGTTTGCGCATCTGAATCACCATTCATTTGTAAAATTGGAAAATTCAGATGCTGGGGTTCTGAGTTTACTAGACAGGATTGCTGGGACTCGGAAACTGATGTAGTGCATCTATTGGCATCTGCTGGATCAGACAGGAGTTGAACTTTATTAACAAAGGTAATTTCTGCAGAAGTGTTTGCAGAGACAGGCAAGATTTTTCTGGTGTCTGTTTCACTAAACAAAGAGTCATGAGTACTGGCTAGGCTGGACTCGAAAGTCAGCAGGACCTCTGGGTCCTCTGCTGAGAAATTTGTGCAGGGCAAGATTAAGGAGGTATTAGTAATTTCTGTCTTACTGGGAAGTAACACTGAGTTATCCATGGTACAGGGTGGAATTACAGGAACTTCAATTTCACACAAAAGGAGCTCTGAATCACTCGCTGAATCAGCCAAAGGTGCTGAAGCAGGCGAGTCCTCAGGAACTGAGGAAGTGGAACAATCTCCACTTGACAGTGTGTCTTCCCTGGTATCAACTGATTGAATTGCATAAAAATCGTCCAGAATCATTCTCCACACATCGATCAATGGAGCCACAAAGTCATACCCACACACACCAGTTTTTATTAGGTTATAGGCAGACTTAATGCATGCATTCAATACTAATTCACTTTTTGCACTGTAAAACTGACAAAATGAACTTGCATCTTTCTTCCATTCATAGACCAGAGCTTCCATCTCTCCTTTCTCAAATGGAGGATCCCATGCATATTTAACAGCTGAGCATTCCGGCTGATCATAGTTTGCAAATGTGTTAGTGGCAGAAACATACATTGGGT
The DNA here is from genome assembly GCF_040937935.1 of Hyperolius riggenbachi. Taxonomy (NCBI): domain Eukaryota; kingdom Metazoa; phylum Chordata; class Amphibia; order Anura; family Hyperoliidae; genus Hyperolius; species Hyperolius riggenbachi. Next base: position 167,815,176 of record NC_090646.1, read on the forward strand.
TATTTAGCAAGTGATTGGCCGATTTCTTATTCCTAAGGATCTCCAATACCTGTAGCAAGTATTGAACTGTAGTGTATGCAAATTTCCCTTGCTGCACGAATAAATTGATCTGTTCAATACTATGTAATATATCTTCATAATCATATTCAGATAATTCATTTAAACAAGAACTTTTATTTTCCCTGGCTAGCAATGAAAGTTCATTAGTAGTTTCATAGGTCCATTTGACTCCCCTGAGTGGTGACTGAATTTCATTATCTACTACTGGCGGAGTCTCATTACAGATCTGATGCGCAGTCGCCAAGGGCAACGACTCCGCTGATTGTAACGCTTTTCTTTTGGAGCGTTTACGTTTGGCTTTAGACCCTGCTGCCTTAGCAGAAGAAAAGTTATCAGAACAATTATCTGCTTGCTGATTATTTTTGTAGGCAGTAGAAGGAGCAGCTGATTGACAAGCTGCCAGGAGCTTATCAAAAGGGCTAGGCAAATCGGTTTTGCGCAGCCAGTTATGGATCACAAACGCTAGAAATTCCAGTGGTCTTTCTTTTAAATTGGTATGATCCAAGACATCGTAGGCCCACTGAAACAATCTTCCCTTAAATAAAACATAAACTAGCTGGGGGGCCCACGTTGAAACAGGAGTAGCCTGGAGCTCAGGATTGGCCAGGAACCTGGCACATTCAGAAAAAAACTCATTTTCTGTTTCAGAATTGAGCTTCTCAAATTTCTTAAAGGAACAGGAACCATAACAAACAGTGTCATTTTTGCTGGGAACCCCCCCCACAATGGGGATTGGTAATGGGGCTATCATAATGTTAAGCTTGGGGGTGTAATCTCCACAGTCAGCATACAACACATAAGCTGACGTGAAGGAGGTACACACACCAGCACAAGGGATCAGGATATCCCCAGTTTAGTGGAGGAGAGGACTGACTCCAATAGGAGGTTGTGGTGCACAGAGCCGGTGCAGATCTGAACAGCCACAAACACTTTCGTAATAACGTCTCAGCGCAAAGTAGCGCTGAGCGCATAAACCAGGACTGAGGAGATCAGGACAGGTAGACAGAATGAACACTTGCTAGCTAGCGATTACTTAGCGACAGCAAGCGTCCAAAACCAGACAGACTGGAATGAGGCAGCCAATGCGTTGCGGCGATGGCGTGCCTCACAAAGACAGGACAGGAGAGACAAGAAACAGCAGGATCGAGATAGATGAACGCAACACAGATAAATATACAACAAGTATGTTTTCCTAGCGTATTACAATTACAGCTATCAATGAAACTATTCGTAACGTCTGACTAACATATGTATATATTGGCAATGAACCGATATATGACATAAGCCGGAACTCTGACTAAGACTGAAGTAATACAGGGAACAGGACTCAGAAGGATTCGCTATCTCTTCGCAGAGATGAACGCAATCCACAAACAGGACCAGGAACAGGATTCAGAAGGATTCGTTATCTCTTCGCAGAGATGAACGCAATCCACAAACAGGACCAGGAACAGGATAACTAGCTCAGCACGGGTGTTCACGATACGCGCAAACTACCAAAACGTGCTGGAAAACTGACTAACTGAACACAGGAAATAAACAGTTCGTGTACGTATATATCAGCGACACTGATATATTAACGTAACACGAATACAAGGAAAATAACAAAATGCGCAAGTATGCGTATATATTGGCGATGAACCAATATATGACACAAGACAAGCAAGTAGCAACTTCTAGAACAAGAGCAGAACTAGGAGGACTCGCTGACCCCTTCGCAGGAGTCAGCGCAGTCCACACGGACCAGGAACGAGGTGGGGCACGAGCAGAGTAACAGATAGAGTCTGAAACTATGATAGCCCAAGAGGCATTGCAGGAAGCAGTTCTTTATACTGAGGTCATCCAATGGGAGCAGACCTGCAGACTCCCACACAAGTGAATGGTAATTAATCACAGGCTGATAGCAGGAAAAGGCAGACAATGATATGCAGCCTGCAGGAAAGGGACTGCCCCTCCACTGCAGCAGACAATGTTTGTTTACACAAAAGCATATTAAACTGTCATTAACTTCAGAGCGACTGCAGATGGAATCAGCAACTAGTTTAAGTGCAAACCAAACTATGCAAGCAAATGCATGTAATGACATCAGAACTGTTTGGTTTGCAATACCACTGCAGTCAGCAGCAAACGCTGCAGAAGCGATCATAACAACCATGTAGTGTGGTTCATGGTCTAGAGGTTAAGACAGATACCTACTACACACTGCATACTGGGTTCAAATCCCAGCTATGGTATATAAGCATGCTTTTCAAAAAGTATTGATCCTTAATCATACTACTTTTTCTATTGCATTGATCATAATGGTAGTATGGTTTATGCTAGGATAGCTTTACCATGTAGTGTGGTTCATGGTCTAGAGGTTAAGACAGATACCTACTAGCTACTACACACTGCATCCTGGGTTCAAATCCCAGCTATGGTATATAAGCATGCTTTTCAAAAAGTACCGATCCTTAATCATACTACTTTTTCTATTGCATTGATCATAATGGTAGTATGGTTTATGCTAGGATAGCTGTACCATGTAGTGTGGTTCATGGTCTAGAGGTTAAGACAGATACCTACTACACACTGCATACTGGGTTCAAATCCCAGCTATGGTATATAAGCATGCTTTTCAAAAAGTACTGATCCTTAATCATACTACTTTTTCTATTGCATTGATCATAATGGTAGTATGGTTTATGCTAGGATAGCTTTACCATGTAGTGTGGTTCATGGTCTAGAAGTTAAGACAGATACCTACTAGCTACTACACACTGCATCCTGGGTTCAAATCCCAGCTATGGTATATAAGCATGCTTTTCAAAAAGTACCGATCCTTAATCATACTACTTTTTCTATTGCATTGATCATAATGGTAGTATGGTTTATGCTAGGATAGCTTTACCATGCAGTGTGGTTCATGGTCTAGAGGTTAAGACAGATACCTACTACACACTGCATACTGGGTTCAAATCCCAGCTATGGTATATAAGCATGCTTTTCAAAAAGTACTGATCCTTAATCATACTACTTTTTCTATTGCATTGATCATAATGGTAGTATGGTTTATGCTAGGATAGCTGTACCATGTAGTGTGGTTCATGGTCTAGAGGTTAAGACAGATACCTACTACACACTGCATACTGGGTTCAAATCCCAGCTATGGTATATAAGCATGCTTTTCAAAAAGTACTGATCCTTAATCATACTACTTTTTCTATTGCATTGATCATAATGGTAGTATGGTTTATGCTAGGATAGCTTTACCATGTAGTGTGGTTCATGGTCTAGAGGTTAAGACAGATACCTACTAGCTACTACACACTGCATCCTGGGTTCAAATCCCAGCTATGGTATATAAGCATGCTTTTCAAAAAGTACTGATCCTTAATCATACTACTTTTTCTATTGCATTGATCATAATGGTAGTATGGTTTATGCTAGGATAGCTTTACCATGTAGTGTGGTTCATGGTCTAGAGGTTAAGACAGATACCTACTACACACTGCATACTGGGTTCAAATCCCAGCTATGGTATATAAGCATGCTTTTCAAAAAGTACTGATCCTTAATCATACTACTTTTTCTATTGCATTGATCATAATGGTAGTATGGTTTATGCTAGGATAGCTTTACCATGTAGTGTGGTTCATGGTCTAGAGGTTAAGACAGATACCTACTGCATAGTGGGTTCAAATCCCAGCTATGGTATATAAGCATGCTTTTCAAAAAGTACTGATCCTTAATCATACTATTTTTTCTATTGCATTGATCATAATGGTAGTATGGTTTATGCTAGGATAGCTTTACCATGTAGTGTGGTTCATGGTCTAGAGGTTAAGACAGATACCTACTAGCTACTACACACTGCATCCTGGGTTCAAATCCCAGCTATGGTATATAAGCATGCTTTTCAAAAAGTACTGATCCTTAATCATACTACTTTTTCTATTGCATTGATCATAATGGTAGTATGGTTTATGCTAGGATAGCTTTACCATGTAGTGTGGTTCATGGTCTAGAGGTTAAGACAGATACCTACTAGCTACTACACACTGCATCCTGGGTTCAAAACCCAGCTATGGTATTTAAGCATGCTTTTCAAAAAGTACCGATCCTTAATCATACTACTTTTTCTATTGCATTGATCATAATGGTAGTATGGTTTATGCTAGGATAGCGTTACCATGTAGAGTGGTTCATGGTCTAGAGGTTAAGACAGATACCTACTACACACTGCATACTGGGTTCAAATCCCAGCTATGGTATATAAGCATGCTTTTCAAAAAGTACCGATCCTTAATCATACTACTTTTTCTATTGCATTGATCATAATGGTAGTATGGTTTATGCTAGGATAGCTTTACCATGTAGTGTGGTTCATGGTCTAGAGGTTAAGACAGATACCTACTAGCTACTACACACTGCATCCTGGGTTCAAATCCCAGCTATGGTATATAAGCATGCTTTTCAAAAAGTACTGATCCTTAATCATACTACTTTTTCTATTGCATTGATCATAATGGTAGTATGGTTTATGCTAGGATGGCTTTACCATGTAGTGTGGTTCATGGTCTAGAGGTTAAGACAGATACCTACTAGCTACTACACACTGCATCCTGGGTTCAAAACCCAGCTATGGTATTTAAGCATGCTTTTCAAAAAGTACCGATCCTTAATCATACTACTTTTTCTATTGCATTGATCATAATGGTAGTATGGTTTATGCTAGGATAGCTTTACCATGTAGTGTGGTTCATGGTCTAGAGGTTAAGACAGATACCTACTACACACTGCATACTGGGTTCAAATCCCAGCTATGGTATATAAGCATGCTTTTCAAAAAGTACTGATCCTTAATCATACTACTTTTTCTATTGCATTGATCATAATGGTAGTATGGTTTATGCTAGGATAGCTTTACCATGTAGTGTGGTTCATGGTCTAGAGGTTAAGACAGATACCTACTAGCTACTACACACTGCATCCTGGGTTCAAATCCCAGCTATGGTATATAAGCATGCTTTTCAAAAAGTACCGATCCTTAATCATACTACTTTTTCTATTGCATTGATCATAATGGTAGTATGGTTTATGCTAGGATAGCTGTACCATGTAGTGTGGTTCATGGTCTAGAGGTTAAGACAGATACCTACTACACACTGCATACTGGGTTCAAATCCCAGCTATGGTATATAAGCATGCTTTTCAAAAAGTACTGATCCTTAATCATACTACTTTTTCTATTGCATTGATCATAATGGTAGTATGGTTTATGCTAGGATAGCTTTACCATGTAGTGTGGTTCATGGTCTAGAGGTTAAGACAGATACCTACTAGCTACTACACACTGCATTCTGGGTTCAAATCCCAGCTATGGTATATAAGCATGCTTTTCAAAAAGTACTGATCCTTAATCATACTACTTTTTCTATTGCATTGATCATAATGGTAGTATGGTTTATGCTAGGATAGCTTTACCATGTAGTGTGGTTCATGGTCTAGAGGTTAAGACAGATACCTACTAGCTACTACACATTGCATCCTGGGTTCAAATCCCAGCTATGGTATATAAGCATGCTTTTCAAAAAGTACCGATCCTTAATCATACTACTTTTTCTATTGCATTGATCATAATGGTAGTATGGTTTATGCTAGGATAGCTTTACCATGTAGTGTGGTTCATGGTCTAGAGGTTAAGACAGATACCTACTACACACTGCATACTGGGTTCAAATCCCAGCTATGGTATATAAGCATGCTTTTCAAAAAGTACTGATCCTTAATCATACTACTTTTTCTATTGCATTGATCATAATGGTAGTATGGTTTATGCTAGGATAGCTTTACCATGTAGTGTGGTTCATGGTCTAGAGGTTAAGACAGATACCTACTGCATACTGGGTTCAAATCCCAGCTATGGTATATAAGCATGCTTTTCAAAAAGTACTGATCCTTAATCATACTATTTTTTCTATTGCATTGATCATAATGGTAGTATGGTTTATGCTAGGATAGCTTTACCATGTAGTGTGGTTCATGGTCTAGAGGTTAAGACAGATACCTACTAGCTACTACACACTGCATACTGGGTTCAAATCCCAGCTATGGTATATAAGCATGCTTTTCAAAAAGTACTGATCCTTAATCATACTACTTTTTCTATTGCATTGATCATAATGGTAGTATGGTTTATGCTAGGATAGCTTTACCATGTAGTGTGGTTCATGGTCTAGAGGTTAAGACAGATACCTACTACACACTGCATACTGGGTTCAAATCCCAGCTATGGTATATAAGCATGCTTTTCAAAAAGTACTGATCCTTAATCATACTATTTTTTCTATTGCATTGATCATAATGGTAGTATGGTTTATGCTAGGATAGCTTTACCATGTAGTGTGGTTCATGGTCTAGAGGTTAAGACAGATACCTACTAGCTACTACACACTGCATCCTGGGTTCAATTCCCAGCTATGGTATATAAGCATGCTTTTCAAAAAGTACCGATCCTTAATCATACTACTTTTTCTATTGCATTGATCATAATGGTAGTATGGTTTATGCTAGGATAGCTTTACCATGTAGAGTGGTTCATGGTCTAGAGGTTAAGACAGATACCTACTACACACTGCATACTGGGTTCAAATCCCAGCTATGGTATATAAGCATGCTTTTCAAAAAGTACTGATCCTTAATCATACTACTTTTTCTATTGCATTGATCATAATGGTAGTATGGTTTATGCTAGGATAGCTTTACCATGTAGTGTGGTTCATGGTCTAGAGGTTAAGACAGATACCTACTAGCTACTACACACTGCATCCTGGGTTCAAATCCCAGCTATGGTATATAAGCATGCTTTTCAAAAAGTACTGATCCTTAATCATACTACTTTTTCTATTGCATTGATCATAATGGTAGTATGGTTTATGCTAGGATAGCTTTACCATGTAGTGTGGTTCATGGTCTAGAGGTTAAGACAGATACCTACTAGCTACTACACACTGCATCCTGGGTTCAAATCCCAGCTATGGTATATAAGCATGCTTTTCAAAAAGTACCGATCCTTAATCATACTACTTTTTCTATTGCATTGATCATAATGGTAGTATGGTTTATGCTAGGATAGCTGTACCATGTAGTGTGGTTCATGGTCTAGAGGTTAAGACAGATACCTACTACACACTGCATACTGGGTTCAAATCCCAGCTATGGTATATAAGCATGCTTTTCAAAAAGTACTGATCCTTAATCATACTACTTTTTCTATTGCATTGATCATAATGGTAGTATGGTTTATGCTAGGATAGCTTTACCATGTAGTGTGGTTCACGGTCTAGAGGTTAAGACAGATAGCTACTACACATTGCATCCTGGGTTCAAATCCCAGCTATGGTATATAAGCATGCTTTTCAAAAAGTACCGATCCTTAATCATACTACTTTTTCTATTGCATTGATCATAATGGTAGTATGGTTTATGCTAGGATAGCTTTACCATGTAGTGTGGTTCATGGTCTAGAGGTTAAGACAGATACCTACTACACACTGCATACTGGGTTCAAATCCCAGCTATGGTATATAAGCATGCTTTTCAAAAAGTACTGATCCTTAATCATACTACTTTTTCTATTGCATTGATCATAATGGTAGTATGGTTTATGCTAGGATAGCTTTACCATGTAGTGTGGTTCATGGTCTAGAGGTTAAGACAGATACCTACTACACACTGCATACTGGGTTCAAATCCCAGCTATGGTATATAAGCATGCTTTTCAAAAAGTACTGATCCTTAATCATACTACTTTTTCTATTGCATTGATCATAATGGTAGTATGGTTTATGCTAGGATAGCTTTACCATGTAGTGTGGTTCATGGTCTAGAGGTTAAGACAGATACCTACTAGCTACTACACACTGCATCCTGGGTTCAAATCCCAGCTATGGTATATAAGCATGCTTTTCAAAAAGTACCGATCCTTAATCATACTACTTTTTCTATTGCATTGATCATAATGGTAGTATGGTTTATGCTAGGATAGCTTTACCATGTAGAGTGGTTCATGGTCTAGAGGTTAAGACAGATACCTACTACACACTGCATACTGGGTTCAAATCCCAGCTATGGTATATAAGCATGCTTTTCAAAAAGTACTGATCCTTAATCATACTACTTTTTCTATTGCATTGATCATAATGGTAGTATGGTTTATGCTAGGATAGCTTTACCATGTAGTGTGGTTCATGGTCTAGAGGTTAAGACAGATACCTACTAGCTACTACACACTGCATCCTGGGTTCAAATCCCAGCTATGGTATATAAGCATGCTTTTCAAAAAGTACTGATCCTTAATCATACTACTTTTTCTATTGCATTGATCATAATGGTAGTATGGTTTATGCTAGGATAGCTTTACCATGTAGTGTGGTTCATGGTCTAGAGGTTAAGACAGATACCTACTAGCTACTACACACTGCATCCTGGGTTCAAAGCCCAGCTATGGTATTTAAGCATGCTTTTCAAAAAGTACCGATCCTTAATCATACTACTTTTTCTATTGCATTGATCATAATGGTAGTATGGTTTATGCTAGGATAGCTTTACCATGTAGTGTGGTTCATGGTCTAGAGGTTAAGACAGATACCTACTACACACTGCATACTGGGTTCAAATCCCAGCTATGGTATATAAGCATGCTTTTCAAAAAGTACTGATCCTTAATCATACTACTTTTTCTATTGCATTGATCATAATGGTAGTATGGTTTATGCTAGGATAGCTTTACCATGTAGTGTGGTTCATGGTCTAGAGGTTAAGACAGATACCTACTAGCTACTACACACTGCATCCTGGGTTCAAATCCCAGCTATGGTATATAAGCATGCTTTTCAAAAAGTACCGATCCTTAATCATACTACTTTTTCTATTGCATTGATCATAATGGTAGTATGGTTTATGCTAGGATAGCTGTACCATGTAGTGTGGTTCATGGTCTAGAGGTTAAGACAGATACCTACTACACACTGCATACTGGGTTCAAATCCCAGCTATGGTATATAAGCATGCTTTTCAAAAAGTACCGATCCTTAATCATACTACTTTTTCTATTGCATTGATCATAATGGTAGTATGGTTTATGCTAGGATAGCTGTACCATGTAGTGTGGTTCATGGTCTAGAGGTTAAGACAGATACCTACTACACACTGCATACTGGGTTCAAATCCCAGCTATGGTATATAAGCATGCTTTTCAAAAAGTACTGATCCTTAATCATACTACTTTTTCTATTGCATTGATCATAATGGTAGTATGGTTTATGCTAGGATAGCTTTACCATGTAGTGTGGTTCATGGTCTAGAGGTTAAGACAGATACCTACTACACACTGCATACTGGGTTCAAATCCCAGCTATGGTATATAAGCATGCTTTTCAAAAAGTACTGATCCTTAATCATACTATTTTTTCTATTGCATTGATCATAATGGTAGTATGGTTTATGCTAGGATAGCTTTACCATGTAGTGTGGTTCATGGTCTAGAGGTTAAGACAGATACCTACTAGCTACTACACACTGCATCCTGGGTTCAATTCCCAGCTATGGTATATAAGCATGCTTTTCAAAAAGTACCGATCCTTAATCATACTACTTTTTCTATTGCATTGATCATAATGGTAGTATGGTTTATGCTAGGATAGCTTTACCATGTAGAGTGGTTCATGGTCTAGAGGTTAAGACAGATACCTACTACACACTGCATACTGGGTTCAAATCCCAGCTATGGTATATAAGCATGCTTTTCAAAAAGTACTGATCCTTAATCATACTACTTTTTCTATTGCATTGATCATAATGGTAGTATGGTTTATGCTAGGATAGCTTTACCATGTAGTGTGGTTCATGGTCTAGAGGTTAAGACAGATACCTACTAGCTACTACACACTGCATCCTGGGTTCAAATCCCAGCTATGGTATATAAGCATGCTTTTCAAAAAGTACTGATCCTTAATCATACTACTTTTTCTATTGCATTGATCATAATGGTAGTATGGTTTATGCTAGGATAGCTTTACCATGTAGTGTGGTTCATGGTCTAGAGGTTAAGACAGATACCTACTAGCTACTACACACTGCATCCTGGGTTCAAATCCCAGCTATGGTATATAAGCATGCTTTTCAAAAAGTACTGATCCTTAATCATACTACTTTTTCTATTGCATTGATCATAATGGTAGTATGGTTTATGCTAGGATAGCTTTACCATGTAGTGTGGTTCATGGTCTAGAGGTTAAGACAGATACCTACTAGCTACTACACACTGCATCCTGGGTTCAAAGCCCAGCTATGGTATTTAAGCATGCTTTTCAAAAAGTACCGATCCTTAATCATACTACTTTTTCTATTGCATTGATCATAATGGTAGTATGGTTTATGCTAGGATAGCTTTACCATGTAGTGTGGTTCATGGTCTAGAGGTTAAGACAGATACCTACTAGCTACTACACACTGCATCCTGGGTTCAAATCCCAGCTATGGTATATAAGCATGCTTTTCAAAAAGTACCGATCCTTAATCATACTACTTTTTCTATTGCATTGATCATAATGGTAGTATGGTTTATGCTAGGATAGCTGTACCATGTAGTGTGGTTCATGGTCTAGAGGTTAAGACAGATACCTACTACACACTGCATACTGGGTTCAAATCCCAGCTATGGTATATAAGCATGCTTTTCAAAAAGTACTGATCCTTAATCATACTACTTTTTCTATTGCATTGATCATAATGGTAGTATGGTTTATGCTAGGATAGCTTTACCATGTAGTGTGGTTCATGGTCTAGAGGTTAAGACAGATACCTACTAGCTACTACACATTGCATCCTGGGTTCAAATCCCAGCTATGGTATATAAGCATGCTTTTCAAAAAGTACCGATCCTTAATCATACTACTTTTTCTATTGCATTGATCATAATGGTAGTATGGTTTATGCTAGGATAGCTTTACCATGTAGTGTGGTTCATGGTCTAGAGGTTAAGACAGATACCTACTACACACTGCATACTGGGTTCAAATCCCAGCTATGGTATATAAGCATGCTTTTCAAAAAGTACTGATCCTTAATCATACTACTTTTTCTATTGCATTGATCATAATGGTAGTATGGTTTATGCTAGGATAGCTTTACCATGTAGTGTGGTTCATGGTCTAGAGGTTAAGACAGATACCTACTACACACTGCATACTGGGTTCAAATCCCAGCTATGGTATATAAGCATGCTTTTCAAAAAGTACTGATCCTTAATCATACTACTTTTTCTATTGCATTGATCATAATGGTAGTATGGTTTATGCTAGGATAGCTTTACCATGTAGTGTGGTTCATGGTCTAGAGGTTAAGACAGATACCTACTAGCTACTACACACTGCATCCTGGGTTCAAATCCCAGCTATGGTATATAAGCATGCTTTTCAAAAAGTACCGATCCTTAATCATACTACTTTTTCTATTGCATTGATCATAATGGTAGTATGGTTTATGCTAGGATAGCTTTACCATGTAGAGTGGTTCATGGTCTAGAGGTTAAGACAGATACCTACTACACACTGCATACTGGGTTCAAATCCCAGCTATGGTATATGAGCATGCTTTTCAAAAAGTACTGATCCTTAATCATACTACTTTTTCTATTGCATTGATCATAATGGTAGTATGGTTTATGCTAGGATAGCTTTACCATGTAGTGTGGTTCATGGTCTAGAGGTTAAGACAGATACCTACTAGCTACTACACACTGCATCCTGGGTTCAAATCCCAGCTATGGTATATAAGCATGCTTTTCAAAAAGTACTGATCCTTAATCATACTACTTTTTCTATTGCATTGATCATAATGGTAGTATGGTTTATGCTAGGATAGCTTTACCATGTAGTGTGGTTCATGGTCTAGAGGTTAAGACAGATACCTACTAGCTACTACACACTGCATCCTGGGTTCAAAGCCCAGCTATGGTATTTAAGCATGCTTTTCAAAAAGTACCGATCCTTAATCATACTACTTTTTCTATTGCATTGATCATAATGGTAGTATGGTTTATGCTAGGATAGCTTTACCATGTAGTGTGGTTCATGGTCTAGAGGTTAAGACAGATACCTACTACACACTGCATACTGGGTTCAAATCCCAGCTATGGTATATAAGCATGCTTTTCAAAAAGTACTGATCCTTAATTATACTACTTTTTCTATTGCATTGATCATAATGGTAGTATGGTTTATGCTAGGATAGCTTTACCATGTAGTGTGGTTCATGGTCTAGAGGTTAAGACAGATACCTACTAGCTACTACACACTGCATCCTGGGTTCAAATCCCAGCTATGGTATATAAGCATGCTTTTCAAAAAGTACCGATCCTTAATCATACTACTTTTTCTATTGCATTGATCATAATGGTAGTATGGTTTATGCTAGGATAGCTGTACCATGTAGTGTGGTTCATGGTCTAGAGGTTAAGACAGATACCTACTACACACTGCATACTGGGTTCAAATCCCAGCTATGGTATATAAGCATGCTTTTCAAAAAGTACCGATCCTTAATCATACTACTTTTTCTATTGCATTGATCATAATGGTAGTATGGTTTATGCTAGGATAGCTGTACCATGTAGTGTGGTTCATGGTCTAGAGGTTAAGACAGATACCTACTACACACTGCATACTGGGTTCAAATCCCAGCAATGGTATATAAGCATGCTTTTCAAAAAGTACTGATCCTTAATCATACTACTTTTTCTATTGCATTGATCATAATGGTAGTATGGTTTATGCTAGGATAGCTTTACCATGTAGTGTGGTTCATGGTCTAGAGGTTAAGACAGATACCTACTACACACTGCATACTGGGTTCAAATCCCAGCTATGGTATATAAGCATGCTTTTCAAAAAGTACTGATCCTTAATCATACTATTTTTTCTATTGCATTGATCATAATGGTAGTATGGTTTATGCTAGGATAGCTTTACCATGTAGTGTGGTTCATGGTCTAGAGGTTAAGACAGATACCTACTAGCTACTACACACTGCATCCTGGGTTCAATTCCCAGCTATGGTATATAAGCATGCTTTTCAAAAAGTACCGATCCTTAATCATACTACTTTTTCTATTGCATTGATCATAATGGTAGTATGGTTTATGCTAGGATAGCTTTACCATGTAGAGTGGTTCATGGTCTAGAGGTTAAGACAGATACCTACTACACACTGCATACTGGGTTCAAATCCCAGCTATGGTATATAAGCATGCTTTTCAAAAAGTACTGATCCTTAATCATACTACTTTTTCTATTGCATTGATCATAATGGTAGTATGGTTTATGCTAGGATAGCTTTACCATGTAGTGTGGTTCATGGTCTAGAGGTTAAGACAGATACCTACTAGCTACTACACACTGCATCCTGGGTTCAAATCCCAGCTATGGTATATAAGCATGCTTTTCAAAAAGTACTGATCCTTAATCATACTACTTTTTCTATTGCATTGATCATAATGGTAGTATGGTTTATGCTAGGATAGCTTTACCATGTAGTGTGGTTCATGGTCTAGAGGTTAAGACAGATACCTACTAGCTACTACACACTGCATCCTGGGTTCAAATCCCAGCTATGGTATATAAGCATGCTTTTCAAAAAGTACCGATCCTTAATCATACTACTTTTTCTATTGCATTGATCATAATGGTAGTATGGTTTATGCTAGGATAGCTGTACCATGTAGTGTGGTTCATGGTCTAGAGGTTAAGACAGATACCTACTACACACTGCATACTGGGTTCAAATCCCAGCTATGGTATATAAGCATGCTTTTCAAAAAGTACTGATCCTTAATCATACTACTTTTTCTATTGCATTGATCATAATGGTAGTATGGTTTATGCTAGGATAGCTTTACCATGTAGTGTGGTTCATGGTCTAGAGGTTAAGACAGATACCTACTAGCTACTACACATTGCATCCTGGGTTCAAATCCCAGCTATGGTATATAAGCATGCTTTTCAAAAAGTACCGATCCTTAATCATACTACTTTTTCTATTGCATTGATCATAATGGTAGTATGGTTTATGCTAGGATAGCTTTACCATGTAGTGTGGTTCATGGTCTAGAGGTTAAGACAGATACCTACTACACACTGCATACTGGGTTCAAATCCCAGCTATGGTATATAAGCATGCTTTTCAAAAAGTACTGATCCTTAATCATACTACTTTTTCTATTGCATTGATCATAATGGTAGTATGGTTTATGCTAGGATAGCTTTACCATGTAGTGTGGTTCATGGTCTAGAGGTTAAGACAGATACCTACTACACACTGCATACTGGGTTCAAATCCCAGCTATGGTATATAAGCATGCTTTTCAAAAAGTACTGATCCTTAATCATACTACTTTTTCTATTGCATTGATCATAATGGTAGTATGGTTTATGCTAGGATAGCTTTACCATGTAGTGTGGTTCATGGTCTAGAGGTTAAGACAGATACCTACTAGCTACTACACACTGCATCCTGGGTTCAAATCCCAGCTATGGTATATAAGCATGCTTTTCAAAAAGTACCGATCCTTAATCATACTACTTTTTCTATTGCATTGATCATAATGGTAGTATGGTTTATGCTAGGATAGCTTTACCATGTAGAGTGGTTCATGGTCTAGAGGTTAAGACAGATACCTACTACACACTGCATACTGGGTTCAAATCCCAGCTATGGTATATAAGCATGCTTTTCAAAAAGTACTGATCCTTAATCATACTACTTTTTCTATTGCATTGATCATAATGGTAGTATGGTTTATGCTAGGATAGCTTTACCATGTAGTGTGGTTCATGGTCTAGAGGTTAAGACAGATACCTACTAGCTACTACACACTGCATCCTGGGTTCAAATTCCAGCTATGGTATATAAGCATGCTTTTCAAAAAGTACTGATCCTTAATCATACTACTTTTTCTATTGCATTGATCATAATGGTAGTATGGTTTATGCTAGGATAGCTTTACCATGTAGTGTGGTTCATGGTCTAGAGGTTAAGACAGATACCTACTAGCTACTACACACTGCATCCTGGGTTCAAAGCCCAGCTATGGTATTTAAGCATGCTTTTCAAAAAGTACTGATCCTTAATCATACTACTTTTTCTATTGCATTGATCATAATGGTAGTATGGTTTATGCTAGGATAGCTTTACCATGTAGTGTGGTTCATGGTCTAGAGGTTAAGACAGATACCTACTACACACTGCATACTGGGTTCAAATCCCAGCTATGGTATATAAGCATGCTTTTCAAAAAGTACTGATCCTTAATCATACTACTTTTTCTATTGCATTGATCATAATGGTAGTATGGTTTATGCTAGGATAGCTTTACCATGTAGTGTGGTTCATGGTCTAGAGGTTAAGACAGATACCTACTAGCTACTACACACTGCATCCTGGGTTCAAATCCCAGCTATGGTATATAAGCATGCTTTTCAAAAAGTACCGATCCTTAATCATACTACTTTTTCTATTGCATTTATCATAATGGTAGTATGGTTTATGCTAGGATAGCTGTACCATGTAGTGTGGTTCATGGTCTAGAGGTTAAGACAGATACCTACTACACACTGCATACTGGGTTCAAATCCCAGCTATGGTATATAAGCATGCTTTTCAAAAAGTACTGATCCTTAATCATACTACTTTTTCTATTGCATTGATCATAATGGTAGTATGGTTTATGCTAGGATAGCTTTACCATGTATTGTGGTTCATGGTCTAGAGGTTAAGACAGATACCTACTAGCTACTACACACTGCATCCTGGGTTCAAATCCCAGCTATGGTATATAAGCATGCTTTTCAAAAAGTACTGATCCTTAATCATACTACTTTTTCTATTGCATTGATCATAATGGTAGTATGGTTTATGCTAGGATAGCTTTACCATGTAGTGTGGTTCATGGTCTAGAGGTTAAGACAGATACCTACTAGCTACTACACATTGCATCCTGGGTTCAAATCCCAGCTATGGTATATAAGCATGCTTTTCAAAAAGTACCGATCCTTAATCATACTACTTTTTCTATTGCATTGATCATAATGGTAGTATGGTTTATGCTAGGATAGCTTTACCATGTAGTGTGGTTCATGGTCTAGAGGTTAAGACAGATACCTACTACACACTGCATACTGGGTTCAAATCCCAGCTATGGTATATAAGCATGCTTTTCAAAAAGTACTGATCCTTAATCATACTACTTTTTCTATTGCATTGATCATAATGGTAGTATGGTTTATGCGAGGATAGCTTTACCATGTAGTGTGGTTCATGGTCTAGAGGTTAAGACAGATACCTACTGCATACTGGGTTCAAATCCCAGCTATGGTATATAAGCATGCTTTTCAAAAAGTACTGATCCTTAATCATACTATTTTTTCTATTGCATTGATCATAATGGTAGTATGGTTTATGCTAGGATAGCTTTACCATGTAGTGTGGTTCATGGTCTAGAGGTTAAGACAGATACCTACTAGCTACTACACACTGCATCCTGGGTTCAAATCCCAGCTATGGTATATAAGCATGCTTTTCAAAAAGTACCGATCCTTAATCATACTACTTTTTCTATTGCATTGATCATAATGGTAGTATGGTTTATGCTAGGATAGCTTTACCATGTAGTGTGGTTCATGGTCTAGAGGTTAAGACAGATACCTACTACACACTGCATACTGGGTTCAAATCCCAGCTATGGTATATAAGCATGCTTTTCAAAAAGTACTGATCCTTAATCATACTACTTTTTCTATTGCATTGATCATAATGGTAGTATGGTTTATTCTAGGATAGCTTTACCATGTAGTGTGGTTCATGGTCTAGAGGTTAAGACAGATACCTACTAGCTACTACACACTGCATCCTGGGTTCAAATCCCAGCTATGGTATATAAGCATGCTTTTCAAAAAGTACCGATCCTTAATCATACTACTTTTTCTATTGCATTGATCATAATGGTAGTATGGTTTATGCTAGGATAGCTTTACCATGTAGTGTGGTTCATGGTCTAGAGGTTAAGACAGATACCTACTACACACTGCATCCTAGGTTCAAATCCCAGCTATGGTATATAAGCTGTTTTGAAAATCTGCAATTCCCTACTGGATGATATAAGAGGATGGATGGAGGGAGAAAGAGAGAGAGAATATTTTGATGTGATTCCGGAAAATTCCGTCGGAATTATAAATTTCCGCGGAATTCCGTTTGAGAAATTCCGTTCCGACTAACAAAATCGGAATTATTAATTCCGACCGGAATCTCGGAATTAATAATTCCGCGGAATTTTCCGACCATGCCTGCCTATATCTCTTTATTGCTGTATATTGAATGAAGCCCTGCCTCCAAGTGATGTTTAGCTCAGGCTCCCTCTCCCCCTCCAGTGCATACTGAGTATATACCTGGTATATTTTGTACTGGATTCAAAACTCTCAGAAACCAAACATTGCGCAGAGCTGCACCTGACAGAACTAAAGATGTTGCCAACTGTGATACATTTTAGAATGTATATCAGGGTTGGGAACGATTTGACAATGTACAAACACTGACTAATTAATGACTACTGTTAAAAAAAAAAAAAAAAAAAGCAATTTTATGGAACAATTTTAGGAACTTTAACCCAGTATTGAACCTCATGGCAAGATCAGTAGTTTATACCCCCTTTCCCACAAAAAACCTTTACTTTTTCATGAATAGATCATCAGGGACATTAGTATGGTTATTATGGTGAATCCCCTCCCACAGTGTGATGTCAGGGCTATGGCCCTGACGGTTTCCTCTCTGTGAATCTCATTGCATTGTGGTAAATGACAACGGTTTCCTTCTGTCAAGCAAGAAGTGTCAGAAGACTGAAGCAACCATTTAGCCTATTACATTGTTAGTGGGAGTGTTTATACATAATGGGAATTGGTGTGGTCTGTTTTTTTTTTCTTGTCTGCCAGCAGTAAAAGTGGATCAAACAATAACACGGCAAGCATAAATCTTTCCTTAATCTTCTATTTTTTAACTTTTTACTTTGCAATGTATTGATTTCCCCTACCATCTTTCGATAAAGTTCCTCTTTAAGGTGAGGTATCAAGCTTTTCATTTGGGAAATTAGCACAGCGTTGGCACTGCTGAATATACTGTAGGTGCAAATGACTGCAGTTATTCAATTGCTAATTCACTAACTTGTTACAACACAGCTTGAAGTGAAGTTCCACCTTTGCTGAGAAATACGCAACCCCTTCAATTCAGTTTTACAAGTTGCTTGGATTGATGTCACATGTTATTTCAAGCTGGGCACCTTTACTCCGAGCACACAATCACTCCGTCCCTCCATATCTCCTATATCAGGTGTCGACTAACACAATCGCCCATATCTTATTAACTTTTCTCCTTAGTTTTCTCCAAGGAGAGCCCTTACCAATATACCAAACCCTTACCAAATACACATGAAGCTCCCAGCATGCAAGCAAATACTCAAAATAAGTTTGAAATTACTTTCTTTATCCAGGTTTTTTTTTTTAATTGCCAAGTGCTAAAAAGTTTTTTTAAGATAAGATGAAAAAAAAACACATCCTGGTAGAGAACTCAGTTCATTGGTTAAAGGCCAATTTGTCAATGTGAGGGTGTACAGGTTGATGCCAGTCAATCAAATCATGCAAGTCAGAAAAACAACTAACTAAAAAGAACTGCTTTTCCAGCTGATAACTTTTGCAGGAAGAGGAAATGGCTGGTTCATTTGTACTGAAATAAGAGTACAAATTCCAGGCTCAAAAAAAATAAGTACAGGTTGTCCTTACAATTCGTTTTGTTAATTTATATTGGTAAAACAAAGGTATTTTTTTAATAACATAACATTAAGCTGTTAAAACATCTGTTCAGCAGTGATACATATTTATAGCAAGCTCCTAACAGCCATGGGATTTTACTTTAACTAGCATTGCACATTTTTACAAAATAAAACGCAATCAAAATGAGAAAAATAAGGTATTCAGTCGGCACAATTCTAAAATTATGGGTTAGAATTTTACTATTTAGTTTTAACAGGTCCACTTAGCAGGAATACTACTACTATCTAGGCATTATAAATTGAAGTAATACGACATACGAATATGTTGCACATCAAAAGTAGCATAAATAACATTTCATGCTTCTAAAATGTAAAAGTTCTGGTGCTCAGTCTCACATTTCCTCTACATCTGCTAGCACGAATATTTAACAGAGTCTACAAGGCTCCAGACTTCATTCATTAATAATGTATCGATGAACATACTGAACCATCACATCAGCACTACTGCAATGACTTTCTCAAGACATTTCTAACTGAACAGCTATACTAGGAGATGAAAAGGTTCTTTGATACAAGACCGCATGCATACATGGCTCAGAATTTATCATCAAAGACGTAAATTTATATGTGTGTAATATATATATATATATATATATATATATATATATATATATATATATATATATATATATATATATATATATATATATATATATATATATATATACACACACACACACACACACACACACACACACACACACACACACATATATACAGGGAATGCAGAATTATTAGGCAAATGAGTATTTTGACCACATCATCCTCTTTATGCATGTTGTCTTACTCCAAGCTGTATAGGCTCGAAAGCCTACTACCAATTAAGCATATTAGGTGATGTGCATCTCTGTAATGAGATGGGGTGTGGTCTAATGACATCAACACCCTATATCAGGTGTGCATAATTATTAGGCAACTTCCTTTCCTTTGGCAAAATGGGTCAAAAGAAGGACTTGTCAGGCTCAGAAAAGTCAAAAATAGTGAGATATCTTGCAAAGGGATGCAGCACTCTTAAAATTGCAAAGCTTCTGAAGCGTGATCATCGAACAATTAAGCGTTTCATTCAAAATAGTCAACAGGGTCGCAAAAACGTGTGGAAAAAAACCAAGGCGCAAAATAACTGCCCATGAACTGAGAAATGTCAAGCGTGCAGCTGCCAAGATGCCACTTGCCACTAGTTTGGCCATATTTAAGAGCTGCAACATCACTGGAGTGCCCAAAAGCACAAGGTGTGCAATACTCAGAGACATGGCCAAGGTAAGAAAGGCTGAAAGACGACCACCACTGAACAAGACACACAAGCTGAAACATCAAGACTGGGCCAAGAAATATCTCAAGACTGATTTTTCTAAGGTTTTATGGACTGATGAAATGTGAGTGAGTCTTGATGGGCCAGATGGATGGGCCCGTGGCTGGATTGGTAAAGGGCAGAGAGCTCCAGTCCGACTCAGACGCCAGCAAGGTGGAGGTGGAGTACTGGTTTGGGCTGGTATCATCAAAGAGGAGCTTGTGGGGCCTTTCGGGTTGAGGATGGAGTCAAGCTCAACTCCCAGTCCTACTGCCAGTTTCTGGAAGACACCTTCTTCAAGCAGTGGTACAGGAAGAAGTCTGCATCCTTCAAGAAAAATATGATTTTCATGCAGGACAATTCTCCATCACACGCGTCCAAGTACTCCACAGCGTGGCTGGCAAGAAAGGGTATAAAAGAAGAAAAACTAATGACATGGCCTCCTTGTTCACCTAATCAGAACCCCATTGAGAACCTATGGTCCATCATAAAATGTGAGATTTACAAGGAGGGAAAACAGTACACCTCGCTGAACAGTGTCTGGGAGGCTGTGGTTGCTGCTGCACGCAATGTTGATGGTGAACAGATAAAAACACTGACAGAATCCATGGATGGTAGGCTTTTGAGTTTCCTTGCAAAGAAAGGTGGCTATATTGGTCACTGATTTGTTTTTGTTTTGCTTTTGAATGTCAGAAATGTATATTTGTGAATGTTGAGATGTTATATTGGTTTCACTGGTAAAAATAAATAATTGAAATGGGTATATATTTGTTTTTTGTTAAGTTACCTTATAATTATGCACAGTAATAGTCACCTGCACACACAGATATCCCCCTAAAATAGCTAAAACTAAAAACAAACTAAAAACTACTTTCAAAAATATTCAGCTTTGATATTACTGAGTTTTTTTGGGTTCATTGAGAACATGGTTGTTGTTCAATAATAAAATTATTCCTCAAAAATACCACTTGCCTAATAATTCTGCACTCCCTGTATGTATGTATATATATATTGTGAGAGGGGGAATATGTACCGGGTGCTAAGCTCCCTGGGGTGAGCAACCTTTTCAGGTATAGAGACCAGTCCAGTGGCTTTGCCTTCAAACAGTGGTGTGTTTATTTACAGCTATATACACAGGTGCATAAACAAAGTAAATTCAAAAACAAAACCCTAGCTGTGTCTCGGCTCTAACTATACAATATATACAGATCTAACTATAGACTGAACAAGCCTTATGCTTTGTTAGTCACACTGCAACAAATGACAGTTTTTAAACCAACCTTTTAGCTCCAGCCAGACCAACCTGTCTGCTCCCCAGGTTACAGAGCCATGAATGAGAGCAGGGCTTAGCTATTTAACATAATCCACCTCCTGAATACTAATTAATGAATCCGTTGGATTCCTGGAGTGGATCACAGCTCCCTGTATGCAAAGGTTAGAAGTCTGGGTGATATATAAACTCCTGACAGGACTTTTCCAGGCTCTCTGTTAGCCATCCTGCTACATACCCTCCCCCCTTGTTTCAACCCCAAGGTTGGAACACCCACAGAAAAACATGAGTGTACTCGGGATAGGGCGTCTGCATTTCCCATCTTTGCTCCTGGTCTATGTTTTATAGTAAAACTATAATCTTGCAAAGTAAGAAACCAGCGATTTACCCTTCTATTTGTCTCTTTCTTCTGTGCCATCCATTTGAGAGGAGCATGATCAGTTATTAAATCAAAGTGACGACCCAACAAGTAATATCTCAATGCCTCTAGGGCCCACTTTATAGCCATACATTCCTTTTCTATCACTGCATATTTTCTCTCATGTTCATTTAGTTTTCTACTTAAATACACAATAGGGTGTTCTTCCCCATTCTGTACTTGTGACAATACTGCTCCCAGACCTACATCCGATGCGTCTGTCTGAACTACAAAGTCCTTGGAAAAGTCTGGGGAGTACAAGACTGGCTGTTCACAAAGGGCCTTCTTCAAGACCAGAAATGACTGTTCTGCCTCAGGAGACCACTTTATCATCACTGAGTCTTTTCCTTTTGTAAGGTCAGTCAAGGGTGCTGCAAGAGTTGCAAAATTTGGGATAAATCGTCTATAATACCCAGTAATGCCAAGAAAAGCTCTGACCTGTTTTTTGTTTGTAGGGCGTGGCCACTCCTGTATGGCTGCAGTTTTCACTAATTGTGGTTTTATTACCCCACGACCGATAGTGTACCCAAGATATTTGGCTTCCTCCAACCCAATGGCACATTTTTTTGGATTGGCAGTGAGGCCTGCTTTGCGGATAGCTGTAAGAACGGCTTGAACACGTGTAAGGTGGGACTCCCAGTCAGTGCTATGTACAACTACGTCATCTAGGTAGGCTGCAGAATATTGTTGGTGGGGTCTTAAAATTCTGTCCATGGCTCTCTGGAAGGTAGCAGGGGCATTTTGTAACCCAAATGGCATCACTGTATATTGAAATGACCCCTCAGGAGTTACAAAAGCTGTTTTTTCCTTGGCATTTTCTGTCAGGGGTATCTGCCAGTAACCTTTAGTCAAGTCTAAGGTGGTCAAATATCTAGCTGATCCCAGTCTGTCAATGAGCTCATCCACCCGGGGCATGGGATATGTGTCAAACTTGGTCACTGAATTTAATTTCCTGAAATCGTTACAAAATCTCCAACTACCGTCTGGTTTTGGGACTAAGACGATGGGACTGGACCAGTCACTATTGGATTCCTCAATTACCCCTAAACCCAGCATTTTTTTTACTTCATCTGTGACAGCTTGTCTCCGTGCTTCCGGTATTCTATAGGGCTTAAGTTTTACACGAACTCCCGGTTCGGTAACAATGTCATGTTGTGTTACTGTAGTCTGGCCAGGTAAGTCTGAAAACACGTCTCTATTTCTCTGCAGGAATTCTCTTACCTCCTGTTGTTGAGAACTAGATAACGTGTTGGCAATTGTCACTTCAGGAATTTTAGGGGCTTCAGTACACCTCTGAGAGGCCACCAGGGTGGTCTCTGCTACTAAAGAGACCCGTCTTTCCACGGTTTCAACAAATTTATGTGATAGATCTGTTCAGTTTTCCTTTTATCAGGTTGATAAATTTTGTAGTTTACCTCCCCAACTTTTCCAATGACTTCATAGGGCCCCTGCCACTTAGCCAAGAACTTGCTCTCAGCAGTTGGGACTAACACCAGTACTCTGTCCCCAGGTGAAAAAGTGCGGACTTGAGCACTACGATTGTAAATTCTACTTTGGGCTTCCTGGGCTTGGGCTAAATGTCTTTTCACAATGGGCATAACTGTTGCAATTCTATCTTGCATCTGAGAAATGTGATCAATAACACTTCTGTGAGGTGTTTTTTCCCCTTCCCAGGTCTCTCTTGCTATGTCCAGTAGCCCCCTAGGATGTCTCCCATATAATAATTCAAAAGGGGAATAACCTGTGGAAGACTGAGGAACTTCCCTAATAGCAAACATCAGGTAGGGAAGAAGACAGTCCCAATTATTTCCATCCTTATCAATGACCTTTCTTAACATGCTTTTCAGGGTTTTATTAAACCGTTCCACCAAGCCATCAGTTTGAGGATGGTACACAGAAGTTCGCAACTGAGTCACCTTAAACAATTTACACAGCTCTTTAGTTACTCGAGACATAAAAGGGGTTCCTTGATCTGTTAGAATTTCCTTAGGGACACCAACTTTGCTAAACACATGGAGCAATTCACGAGCAATATTTTTGGCAGATGTATTGCGTAGGGGTATGGCCTCAGGATAACGTGTAGCGTAGTCTAGAATCACTAGAATATGCTGATGGCCCCTTGCGGACTTGGGAAGGGGTCCAACAAGGTCCATAGCTATTCTTTCAAATGGCACTTCAATAATTGGCAGTGGCACTAATGGACTTCTAAAGTGAGGCATAGGTGCAGACTTCTGGCAAACAGGGCAGGATTTACAAAAACTTTCAATTTCTTTCTGTACCCCAGGCCAGTAAAACCTTTGCAAGACTCTCTCAGTGGTTTTTTCAATACCCAAGTGACCACCCAACAAGTGCCCATGAGCAAGCTCCATTACCAGTTTTCTGTGTGATTTTGGTACCAGCAACTGTTCAACAATTTCATCATTTTTTTTACATACTCTGTAGATTAAGTCATCATTACTAATGAAATAAGGAAAACACAACCTATCCTCTGGTTGGACAGGTTTACCATCAATCATCACAACATTTTCCCATGCTCTGACAAGGGTAGGATCTTTTCGCTGTTCTGTACCAAAGTTTTCTTTATGCACATTAAGATCAACCAGCTCCAAACCAACCTCTTGGTTAGAGGAGGTCTGCCTATCTTCGCTGGCCGTAGGGACTTCCCCAGACTCCTCCAGTTCTCCTGCCATAACAGAGAAAGGAAAAACTGGAAGTTCCTGGGAGGAGTCGTCTCTACATAACTGCTCTGCAGACCTCAGAGGTACTGATTCAGAAATGGGGATCAGATCTGGACAGTCCCACAGTCCCCAAAATTTTGGAAAGTCCCTTCCAATAATTGCATCATGTAATAAATGAGGTACTACTCCAACTACATGATTCACAGTCCCCAATGCAGTTCCAAATGCAACCGTTGCTATGGGATACTCTCGGGTATCCCCATGAATGCACACTACAGCCACTTTCCCAGACTGGACGTTCTCAGGGCCAATCACATCAGCATTGATCAATGTTATCAAGCTCCCCGAGTCCAGCAAAGCAGTGACATGCTTACTATTCACAGATACAGTACACATGTGTTTTCCGATTGCTGACATGGCTGTACATGAAGCAGAAGCAAACAAGGACTGCCTCCTATCTCCGAAAGAGAAATCACACTGCATTGGTTCATCAGTTAAAGGACAGTTTGCAGCCACATGTCCAAATTCATGGCAACGAAAACATTTAACAGTTTCCAAGTTAGGCCTTCGGAGAGGCCCGCGATTCCCAGGTGTGGGACGCCAATCTCTAGGCTTATTATCAACATTCCTTCCCCCTGAGTCTTTACCATGCTTACCACCCACTTCCCCCAGAACAGTCTTACCGGTTGCCAGGGGATACCGTGGCTTTGGGTGGAAAGTCCGTGAGCTTGCAGGGGAGGAAGTCAAGTCCTCAGCCGCAAAGTACCTCTCAACTAATTCCACCAGATGATCTGCAGTTGTTGGATCTCCCTGGCTCACCCATCTTTGCAGAGAAACAGGTAGAGCTCTTAAATAGCGATCCATGACCACTCTTTCCACTATCTGGGGCCCAGACAGAGTCTCTGGTTGCAGCCACTTTCGAACTAAATGGATAAGATCAAACATTTGTGACCGTGGAGGTCTCCCAACTTGGTAGGACCAGCTGCTAACCCGCTGTGCCTGTACAGCCAGAGTAACACCCAGCCGGGCTAAAATTTCCTGTTTCAACTTTTTGTAATCCGCAGCATTCGCAGGTTCCAAGTCGTAGTAGGCTTTCTGCGCTTCCCCTGTAAGCAAGGGGGCCACCAGTCCAGCCCACTGAGTCTGAGGCCAGTTTTCCCTTTCAGCTGTCCTCTCAAAGGTAACCAGAAAGGCTTCTGCATCATCCTCTGCAGTCATCTTGGACAGGAAACGACCCACATGGATAGCTGAGTGGTTACCACCACCACCTGTAGCTGTATCAGGAGACCGCTGTGCAAGTCCCTGCACCACCTCTGTGAGAGTTTTCCGATCCTTTTCTGCATCACTTGCTAATTTCAAAAACAGTTCCTGTGTCTGCTCCTGCACAGCCTTGATTTGCTGCGCAGTTTGTGTCTGCACCACATTTATCATGTCCCGATACTGGGCATTTGCTTGCTGCTGTGCAGCGTTTGCTTGTTGCAAGGCTGCATTAGACAACACCAACTGTTTCACCAGTTCGTCCATTATTTTTGCAATTCAGGTACTGGCTCTTTAAATAGCACTTATCCAGCTGCCCCTCGCATCCTCCACCATATGTGAGAGGGGGAATATGTACTGGGTGCTAAGCTCCCTGGGGTGAGCAACCTTTTCAGGTATAGAGACCAGTCCAGTGGCTTTGCCTTCAAACAGTGGTGTGTTTATTTACAGCTATATACACAGGTGCATAAACAAAGTAAATTCAAAAACAAAACCCTAGCTGTGTCTCGGCTCTAACTATACAATATATACAGATCTAACTATAGACTGAACAAGCCTTATGCTTTGTTAGTCACACTGCAACAAATGACAGTTTTTAAACCAACCTTTTAGCTCCAGCCAGACCAACCTGTCTGCTCCCCAGGTTACAGAGCCATGAATGAGAGCAGGGCTTAGCTATTTAACATAATCCACCTCCTGAATACTAATTAATGAATCCGTTGGATTCCTGGAGTGGATCACAGCTCCCTGTATGCAAAGGTTAGAAGTCTGGGTGATATATAAACTCCTGACAGGACTTTTCCAGGCTCTCTGTTAGCCATCCTGCTACAATATATATACACACACACACACACACACACACACACACACACACACACACACACACACACACACACACACATATATATACATACACACATTATATTATATATATATATATACACATATATATATATATACATACATATATATATACACATATATATATATACATACATATAATATACATACACACACACACACACACATATATATATATATATATATATATATATATATATATATATATATATATATATATAACACACACACGCACACACATATATACATACATATATATATATATATATATATATATATATATATATATACATACATGCATACACACAGTATATTATTTTATATAAGTATATTTATTTATATATATTCTCCTGATATGTATGCTTGCTCCACCACACAGTTTCCCTGCATTTAAGTTTTGAGGTCAAAACAAGATAGTGGAGGTTTAGATGTGCATAAGGCCCCTTTCACACTGGTACATTTTTATTGTTACCCTTTTTTACCTGCAGGGTAATGCTAAAGCAGTGAAAACCCATAGGTTATTTCAGATCGGATGCGGTGCAATGCACTGCGTCGGAAGCATCCAAACTGTCATGACGGCAACACGTGTTATTGGTGAGCATCCACGGTGACCATAAGTCGTGTCATTCAATGACGGCGCAGACATTTAAAACTGTTTTGCGCTCCCGTTGCGCATGCATGGAAGCCTATTTTTTCAATACACTTCCGCGCAATTCCTTTTTCCACAACAGGAAGTGAGCGCTAGGGAGCCTCACTTAAATTGTGATTGGCTGTCAACATTGAAATGAAGGCTCATTATCGCGGATTACTGCAGGTAATTGCAAAGCCTTATTTTTGCGGTGCGATCATCCGATCGCACTGCAATAAAAACACTGGTTTCTATTGTGAAACCGGCCTAAAGGTAAACAAAAGGTTTTCTTTACCAACCTGCCAAGTTCCCTGAGTATTCTACTTGGTCATATCACATTTTCTTATGGCTACTTACAGATGTTAGAGTATTCTTGGTTCCAGGTGAAACTCGAAAAATTACAACATTGTGCAAAAGTCCATTCAGTTCAGTAATTCAACTTAAAAAGGTGAAACTAATATAATAAATAGACTCATTACATGCAAAGCCAGATATTTCATGCCTTTATTTGTTATAAGTTTAATGATTATGGCTTAAAGCTTATGACAACCCAAAATCAAAAATTAGAATATTGTGAAATAAATGGACTTTTGCATGATATTCAAATTTTTTGAGTTTCACCTGTATATCTATTTTTTGTTGTTGCTTTGGCTGATATTCCTCTTGCGATCCCTGTACCAACATCCGAGTAGTCTTTTCTGTCCTATGGAGATGGGAAGAACAGGAGGCACCCCATGTAACCATTACAATAACAGCCAGAGAGAGAATTCAATGCAGTGGATCACTCCGCTCCTTAGATATAGCAGCACCTCCCAGAGCCCAAAGCTCTGCCTCTACAAAGAAGGAGTCTCGCAATGTGCCCCAGGGAGTATGAGGTGATTTATAGAGTTTTCAGCCGCGGGATTCGGCGTTTCAGGTAGGGCATCTATGTTAAACAGGTTTTTAAAGTAAAAACCTGTTTTTTTCTAGGCTTCAGAGTTTCTTTAAATGGAACCTAAACTAAGAGGGATATGAATGTTTCCTTTTAAAGAACAACTGAGCTAAGAAGAATATGGACTAAGTAGAGGGTGAACAGTCATCCTGAAACGAAAAAACACAGAGACACCAGGAGCCCAAATGTTGCAGTACGTCACAAATGATAGAAGGAACAAAAAATATGAACAGAGGGTACTCACAAAGGGAGGTTGCAAGGGGGCAACCAACCACTGCAGGCAGGTGCATAGCATTTTAGTAAAAGGGCTTTTTGGTCCTTTTTAGCTCCTTACACACTCCTAGGCATTTTGGATCACAATGAGCTTGCTAGGTACTCTGTAACTCTGGTTGTTTCAAGACCTACTCCATAGAGCTACATTAATCATTAGTCCATGCCATGCACTGATGAGGATCAACCAACCTGAAACAGTCTGTATGCATGTTGGATTATTGTGGCTCTGTACAATTAACACACCGACACATGACTGCAATCCAGAGGCTCTATTTACAGCAGATGGGAGTGGCAATGGGTTCACGATTTGCACCACAGTATGCAAATTTCTTCATGGCAAAAATCGAAGAGGAATACCCCAATGCATGTTGCATAAAACCCATGGACTACTTCCGCTCCATTGATGATATTTTAATCCTCTGGTCCGCAAGTGAGGATGATCTTCTCCAGTTCCACAGGAACTTCAATGCCTTCCATCCTACAATCAAATTGGAACTTACCTACTCTCACACAGAGATTAACTTTCCGGACACCAGAATATACATCAGGGGTATCAACCTACAAACGTCTGTGTATCGCAAACCTACAGACCGTCCCACATATCTAAAATATGACAGTTTCCATCCCAAGCACATTAAGAACTCTATAATTTACAGCCAAGCTATAAGGTACAATGGGATTTGTTCTGACAGGATGGACAGAGACAAACACCCGGATCGCCTTAAAGAGGAACTCCAGTGAAAATAATGTAATAAAAAAGTGCTTCATTTTTACAATAATTATGTATAAATTATTTAGTCAGTGTTTGCCCATTGTAAAATCTTTTCAATCCCTGATTTACTTTCTGACATTTATCACATGGTGACATTTTTACTGTTGGCAAGTGATGTAGCTGCTGCATGCTTTTTTGGCAGTTGGAAACCGCTGTAAACAGCTATTTCCTACAATGCAACAAGGTTCACAGACAGAAAACTGCCAGAAGTACTACGGTCCTCAGAGCTTCTTGTGGGAGGAGTTTCACCACAATATCAGTCATACAGCTCCCCGATGGTCTGTTTGTGAAAAGGAATAGATTTCTCATGTAAAAGGGGGTATCAGCTGATTGGGATAAAGTTAAATTCTTGGTTGGAGTTTCTCTTTAAAAACACTTTCATTAAACAAGGTTACAGTTCTATGACTGAGGCCCAAATCAGGAAAGCCCTCATTATCCCCAGGACTGCACTCCTGAAGTATAAGCAAAACCAGAAAGAGGACCGTGTCCCTTTGGTTGTCACCTACAACCCACACCTGGAAATCTTAAGGTGGACTGCTAAGGAACTTAATCCCATTTTACACAAGGATCACAGACTGAGAAAAATTTTCCCTAAACCTCCCCTCTTGTCATATCGGCAACCACCCAATCTAAACCAGATGATTGTCAGGAGTTCTTTGAATAGGCAACAACAAAACAGAACATCACCCTGCTGACAAAAAAGGTGTGGGACCTGCAGACATTTACTCCACTGACAGGTTAACGAAACCAGGTTCACAACTGGAGTACAGAGTACAAGGCACATTTTCCTGTGTATCCACCAATCTGGTATATCTGATCATGTGTGCTAAATGCCCCAATGTTATGTACGTGGGAGAAACTGGACAAACTGCACAACGTATGAATGGACAAAGGCACACTATTAACGATACCAAATCTGTACTCCCAGTTGCTACACACTTTCGTTCCAACGGACACAGCATGAATGATCTTCGTGTCACTGCTCTGAAGCTTCCAAGACGTCAAATGTTCGATAAATAGCAGAAACAAAATGTATACATTGGTTAAAAGCAGTGGACAAAGGCTTGAATAAGGACAAAAACTTCTTATATTGGTATGAGGCGGATGATATTTAATGCCAAAACTCTTTCTCGGCCTATATAGCTAAAATTGTAAACTCAGAATTTACGATGCCTCTGTGACAGTCCAATTCCCAGGTCTGTGAGCATTGTATAAACAAGGATTCTTATCTCAGCTAGCAACTTCCCACCCCATTCAGATGTTCTATTTTACTTAACGCATCTTAATAACATATATTTATCCTTGGAAAAAAAATCTATGTATCCCCTTTTGATGTTGAGTGTATAAAGCTGCCTGTACCATCAACCTGCAAGCAAACAGGATTGAAGCCAGACGAAGGCTGCAAAGCTGAAAACGTGCTTATTCTTATTCTTTCTAGTTAGCCAATAAACGGTATCATCCAGATTTAAAACTTCTTGCAGGGACAACAAAGGCATGGTTAGCATATTCAGCAGTGATGCACTATGGGACACCTCATATACTCACTCCAACATGAATAATCGCAAATACATTCTCTTTTAAGAAGGCAAAATTCTGCTTTACAAGGTGCAGTGTTTGATGTAATTAATACATAGAATATTGCTTGTTACCTTTCAAATGTTTATTGCATAAGGCCCTATCCCTGCACAAAGTCATTTGACTCATGCAAACAGAAAAACAAAATTCTTACTGTTACTGGTGAGTCATAGGTCAATAAAACTGTATAGATACAAATGCAGATATTTGTGTAAATTAAAGAAGAACTTTAGTGAAAATAACTAATACAATAACTTTTTTTTCTAAACTATTTAGTCCGTGTTTGCCCATTGTAAAATCTTTCCTCTCCCTGATTTACATTCTGAAATGTTTCATTGGTGGTGAGATCTTTAGTTCTGCCAGGTGATCTGTATGGAATGTTCATTAGTGAGAGTTCTATGCACAGAGGGAGATAGAGCTTGCTTGGCTGGTGGAAAAAAGCTATTTCCCACAATACAACAAGATTCAAAAACTGCACACTATCAGGGCCATGGTCATGACATCACACTGTGGGAGGGGTTTCACCACAATACCAGCCATACAGACCCCCCTGATGATCTATTAGAGACAAAGGTAAAGATTTCTTGTGGAAAAAGGGGGTATCAGGTTGGAATGAAGTTCAATCCTTGGTTAAAAGTTCCTCTTCAAATATGAGATATTCATTAGCGTATTACTTCTTATGGTTTTTGTGATATTGCTGAGTATAACTTCTGCAAAGTTACACTTTCATAGAATACTGAATCATTATTTTAAAAATGTAGCAGCTATGTAGCTGGAAGAAAATAGTCAACATCTGACCAAATTATTTATTAATAGATGTACCGTCAATAAAGTATCTGAAAAGTTTCTTACAAGAAATGAGGAAAAATAATATTACCTCTTCCTCTTGCTGTGCAGCAAATTAACATTTTAGCAACTTCAAGTACATAAATGTACTGAGCCCCTTTAGGTGCCCACGTGTACAGCCATTACTAGGGGTAATGTTGCCCCTCACAGCATTGGCACCTGGAGAGTAAGTGGAGGACCAATCAGTGTGGTCACTAATCATCACTAGAACCCTTGACTGTGTAATAAAGCTCTCTGTCAAAGTTCGGAAATAACTTTGTGAACCCCCAGTGTGCCATCATAGATGCCACATTTGGGCACGCATCAAGAACAGCAGCAGTGTCCGCAGGCCATCAGCAATTTAGATTCACTGCCAGGTGAAACAGGGCCATACCTCCTGCCTTGAGAACCAACCCAATACAACTCCACCAATTGGGGCGTACTTCCTTTTTTTTTTTTTTCCATGCAAAATTTGCGGTCAGTAGGATACACATCAGTAACTGGCACAATGTTTTGGGGTCCTGCCCTTTATCAAGTTGCTTTGCAGGACAATAGTGCCTAGCTCAGCAGATGGTAACTGTTTAAAGGAAACCTAAAGTGACACTAAGGTGCCTAGTTTATGTTACCTAGGGCTACTTTTTGGATTTTGATTGGAATAATGGGGTAAAATAAAAAAACAAAACATTTTTTCTGCAAAGATGCTACTTTGAAAGCACATAATGCACACGTTTGCAGGCCACAGATGTCTCTCTCTTCATGCATCACCTGACACTACCACATGCTCCGTCCATCTGCACATAGCTACTGCTTCATCCTCCCACAATTCACACTTACTAATTATGTATTCATGCTTTCTCCAACTGAGCAGATCATGTGTTTTGCCTAAGCCAATAAATTCGCCACCATTTTAGGCCTCTTTCACACCAAGACGTTGCGTTTTAGGGGACGTTAAGGTCGCATGACGTGCCCCTAACGCAACGCCTGGTGGTGTTGAAGTTGGACGTCAGATTGAGCCGCGTTATGTGGCTCTCAAAGCAGCCGCTCCAGGATAGTGATGGGAAGTCCAGATCTTTTTAAGGATTCGGATCATTCGAATCGGATCATTGAAAAGATCCAGATCTCTGAACCGAATCATTTGAATCATTTTACTACGGAAGCAGAGTGGGGGTGAAATGACTAGCAGGACACGACTTTCCCTGCACTGTACATTCTGTATGGCCTGGTGCACACCAGAGGAGTTTTTCTGAGCGTTTTGAGTTTTTAAATCTGCTGCTAATGTTATCCTATGTGTCTGTGCACACTGGAGCAATGAGGTTTTGTAAAAAACCCCATAGCATTACATAGGGAAGAGCTTTTTAAACCTCTAAAAGCTCTTCCCAATGTAATGCTATGGGGTTTTTACAAAACCTCATTGCTCCAGTGTGCACAGACACATAGGATAACATTAGCAGCAGATTTAAAAACTCAAAACGCTCAGAAAAACTCCTCTGGTGTGCACCAGGCCTAAGTTCCTGTTTCTTCCAGACAGACATCCACTGTGAACCCAACATTGTGATGATCCGGATGATTCGACTCACAAAAAAGATCCGGATCAAATGAACGATTCGTTCATGATTCGGACAACACTACAGTCCCACCACGAGTCACCACAGTGCAGTGAATATTAATTAGCCATGTGGCTGGCCGCGGAGGAGGAGGGGAGACCTCCTCCTCCAACATTACGGAGCATGTGCAAACAGGCTAACGCTGCTTAGCTGAGTATACCGTACAGCATGCAGCACTTTGTATACCGTACAGCATGCAGCACTTTGTTTAAACATGCTGCGTTAGAATGTAATGTAACGTATTCACTGTGAACAGCACATTGATTTTACAGTGCTGTGAGTTAGGCTGCGTTACTGGCTGCTGTAACGTGGGACTTTGATGTCCCACTGTGAAACCAGCTTTAGTGTTTATTCTCTGTCCTCTATGTCTAACATGCTGCATGGCAGTTGTATGCACATGTGACCATTGCAGAAGCAGTGGATGTTGTGTAAGGGCTGGTTCACATTGGGGCAATTCTTCTGCGCTTTGCTGATCACCGGCGATCAGCAAAGCGCTGCCACAATGTATCCCTATGGATACATTCACACTACAGCGGTTGCAATTTTCGATTAATCGCAATGGTGATTGTGCTGTGATTCCCGTTCTATTGAATGGGAATCAAAAACGCAAAGAATGCAAGAATCGCAAGACTTTTTGTTAAAATCGCAATCGCGAGCCGATCGCGGGCTAGCGGCGCTCTGGGCAGCCGAAAGTGAACTAGCCCTAATAGAGGCAGGCTTGCTAATTGGGATTATTAATGAGATGCAAATTCTTCCAAGTTGATGCAAATATGTGCACATTTTATGCAAATATATGCAGTTTGAAAATGGACCAATCAATTGGTCCTTTATTAAGCTGCATATATTTGCATATAAATTTGCATTAACTCAGAAGCATTTGCATCTCTTTGATCATTCCTACTTGCTAGTAAGGCCTCCTTTCCACGGACTGTTACCAGGCAGCAGTGAGAAGTTGTGAGAGGCATTTCTATCAACAGTCCATGGAAAAGAGCCCTAATGCTATGCACACACTATGGCTTGGAACCCACTGAAATCAGCAAACGCAAAACGCAACCGCTAGCGTTTTGTCTGAGCGGTTTGCAAGCGGATTCATGTGCGTTTTTGGTCATGTTTTGCAACATTGTATTTTTTTGCCCAGCGGGTGCGTAGCGTTTTGCATTTTGCGTTTTTATCCTGATTGGTCCTGTGAATTATTTTTGGTACTTATCCATTAGCCGGGCGCATCCTCTAGGTGACGACAAAACTCCACCAGAGTTACATCTTTCCCTACTATCCATGTCGGCCTGGAGGGGGAATAGTAATTAGCGCCACCTGCCGGATGCGCCCGGCTAACGGATAAGTACCTTATTTTTCATTTTGTTACAGTGTGCTGAACCGCAAAACGCTAGCAAAACCGCTCAGTTTAGGTTTTGCTGAGCGTTTCCGCTAGCGGTTCAATACTTTACATTGAAGCGCTAACGCTCCCAAAATGCTGCAGGTCCTGCGTTTGCGTTTCTGAGAAACGCAAACGCTCCTGTGGAAGTTGCCCCATCCATTAACATTAGCCCAGCGTTTTGGCAAACAGCTAGCGTATCGCAGTGCTGCCAAAACGCTGCCAAAAGCGCTCCTGTGGGTTCCAGCCCTACGAGATTTTCTGGCCGTTTCACTGTCATATTGATTATTTCCAACATGTCCGATCTGCTTTCCGAGCATTTTCCGATCGATTTCCGTGCACTTTAATAGGCAATCGATCGGAAAATGCTCGGAAATCGATGGGAAAGTAAATCGGACATGTTGGAAATAATCGATCTGACAGTAAATCGGACATAAAATCTCATAGTGTGTACCCAGCATAAGACAGGTGCTAAGCAAAGTGCTCAATTAACATGCAGACAATTATTATCCCCTTGCCCTCAAACATGCATGCAACAAGCTGGAACACTGAGGCCTCTTTTCCACGGACAGTTGAACTGTGTGCTCAGCAGTCATGAGCTACAGATGAAATCTGAATCTGGATGAAACTGTTTGCTGCTGCCTGATAACTGCTCACTGCTGCCTGGTAACTGCTTGCTGAGCTCTGGATGAAATCCGAATGAGTTTCATTCCGCTTTCATCCAGATAATTAGTGCAACTGAGCAGATGGGTGAGGGGGGGGGGGGTGGAGTTAAACTTACCCAGCAGCCATTGTTAACCTATCCCACGTCGCGTCTCACGCTGCGTTCCAATTCGCGGTCACATGATTACCACTGCTTCCGCCTTCCAGGTAAAAGGAGGGAGTGTAGTAGTCACGTGACGCAGCTTGAGACGCGACGTGGGACGGGTTAAAGAACATGGCTTCTGGGTAAGTTTACCCCCCACCCCCTCACCCATCTGTTCAGCTGCACTAATTATCTGGATGAAATCGGAATGAAACTAATTCGGATTTCATCCGGAGCTCAGCAAACAGTTACCAGGCAGCAGTAAGGGTGAAACCCACAAGGGCAATTTTTTGAGCGTTTAGGGAGCGTTTGAAAACGCTAGCGTTTTGTAAAAACGCTCAGCTAATGTAAATGATGGGGCAACTTCCACTGGAGCGATTGCGATTAGAAACGCACAGACGCATTAGATCACAAACGCAGGACAGGCAGCATTTTGGGAGCGCTAGCACTTTAATGTTAAGTATGTAATCACTGGCGTAATCGCTCATCAAAACCTGCATGGAGCGATTTTGCAAGCGTTTTGAAGTTACTGCACACTGTAACAAAATTAAAATTAATTGAAAGGACCAATCAGACTTTAAAACGCTAATTTCTAATCGCTACACAATGGCAAATTGATACACTTTTTAAAATCGCTCCCTAAAACGCTCATGAAATCGCTTACAAACTGCTCATACAAAACGCTAGCGATTGCGATTAGCGATAGCGTTTTGTAGTG
Source organism: Hyperolius riggenbachi (assembly GCF_040937935.1). NCBI lineage: Eukaryota > Metazoa > Chordata > Amphibia > Anura > Hyperoliidae > Hyperolius > Hyperolius riggenbachi. The sequence continues at coordinate 167,851,427 of NC_090646.1, forward strand.
GGTTCCAGGATCGAGCGGTTATCAGGCAGCAGCAAACAGTTGCAGAAATCAGAATTATTTGCATCTTACTGACCATCCTTAAAGGGAAGGATGTGATTTTTTTTTTAAATAATACCAGTTGCCTGACCCTCCCTAAGGGCCCGTTTCCACTTGTGCGGTGCGAATCGCCGCAGTAAAAATTCACATGCAGATGTGAATTTCACATGCGGGTGTATGCTTATTCGCCTGGATGACGATGTATGCGAATTTAACCATGGCAGTGCTGGTGTGATTTTCCATTGTTTCTATGCGAATTCGCATGAAAATTTGCATACTCACACCGCATGCAAATTTCCTATTAAATATATTGTATGCGATTCGCATAGCGGTATGCGAATTCTGATGGCTCTGCCATGCAAATTTTTTCTGCACAAAAAACAGCAAAGGAATCCTGACAAGTGGAAACAGTCCCATTCACTTGTATTGCTATGCAAATTTGCATGCGAAAAACGCATGCAAATTCGTGATAGTGGAAATGGGCCCTAATACTTTTAGCCACAGCCCCTCAAAAAGCATGCAGATCAGGAGCTCTGACTGAAGTCAGACTGGATTAGCTGCATGCTTGTTTCAGGTGTGTGGTTCAGCCACTACTGCAGCCAAATAGATCAGCAGGACTGCCAGGCAACTGGTATTGTTTAAAAGGAAACAACCATTCCATATCCCTCTCAGTTAAGTTTTCCTTTAAGCCTGGTACACACTGTTAATTATGATCGGCCAATCACTGACCAGTTTTACCACTTCCATATAGTATGAAGGTCAACAGATAATGGGCTTGATTTACTAACCGGCGCTAAGTGATAGCGCCAGAGTGAACAGCCACTTAGTGCCCCATAAGTAGCTTTGCGGGCACTAATAGTCCCGCAAACCTACATCGCACACAGCCCAGGGCAGTGCATGCGCAGCCGGTAATAGTGCGCGGTGCAACGATAACATCGCACCCGCTGCCCTGTAAACGTCACACCCCATAAAACGGTGCATCGGGTGCTCCCCAAAGCGGAGCACTGATGCGCCGTTTCATGGGCACCCGATGCATTTACAGGGCAGCGGGTGCAACCCGGTGGACCTTGAGGATAGGGTTGGGGAACTATGGTTTAGGTTTACCATTGCTGCAAACAATTTACATGCAAGCGTAGCCTATTTAGTCGCTCACCTTGGGACCGGAGTGCGGACGGCAGCGAGCCGCCTCTCTCCCGGAGCGCATCGCATGTTCTTTGGGAACCCGGTGCTAAATGATTAGGAGATGACCTGTATCCTGCACAGCAGAGCAGCTACCTCACTGCGATCCATTGAAAGTCATCCCTTACATTGAAATACACATCGCAAACGAAATGTATGCAGGCATGCCAAGCAATTTTAAAATACGGAAGATTTGTAAAATTGCCATCTCACTTTTTCCTGCAAAAAGTGCCTTGCCATTGAAATATATTACAAGGCAGAGACTGCATCTTTGCAAAAACGCCAACCACATGCAAATTTTAACTTTTAAGTGTGGCCCCTGTCTCAGAGAGGGTTCTCACCTGAACATGCAGAAACACATGCTTTTTTTTAATCTTGCGTTTAAGCATTTTCCGTAAAGCTCTTCACATACATTTTGCATGTCCAGGAAGAAGAAAAACATCATCATGAATAAATTGACAGAAAACACACAAAACTACATCACTATGTGTTCCCATTGAAATACATTACATGCAAATCGCATGCATTCTGTGAAAAAGTAGTGCAGGTACTTTTTTTTTCTTCATGCAATGCGGAAACGCAGAGGCCTCCGGAAATCGCACCATCACTACAGTGTACTGCCGGGTCCCATGGGACACTTGCAGCAGCGGAAACGGTGGCTGGCAGTTAAAGGGCAACTGAAGTGAGGAGAATAGGGAGGCTGCCATATTTTTTTCTTTTTAAACAATACCAGTTGCCTTTCTATCCTGCAGATGTATTTGGCTGCAGTAGCGTCTGAATCACACCAGGAACAAGCATGCAATTAATCTTGTCAGATCTGACAATAATGTCAGAACCACCTGATCTGCTGCTTGTTTGTTCAGGGTCTATGGATAAAAGTATTACAGGCAGAGGATCAACAGGTCTGCCAGGCAACTGGTATTGTTTAAATGGAAATAAATATGGCAGCCTCTGTATCCCTCTCACTGCAGTTCTCCTTTACGTTTTAAAGACCATGGGGTACTTTTTAAAGGGACCCCGAGCACCTCTCATGGGCATGCCTTTAAGACTCAGACCATTACTGCAAAGTACTTAAAGATGCATACCTTTCTGTAGCTTGTGCTCTCCTCTTTCATTTGATGCCTAAATCGCCGTTGTACACCAAATAGTTTTCGTTCGATTTCAATTTAAAAATTGCGGCTGCCATCTTGGCTATATTATAACTTCCGGGTCACCCTGTCTTCTCTGTTAGAGAAGTGCATCACTGAATGAAGCAGGAAGAGGAAGTGACACGCATGGCCATTGCAAGAGGCTCCTCCAGAGGGGTCATAGCACGACTTTGTTGGAAGTCGTCTGGCTTAAAGGCATACCCATGAGAGGTTCTCGGAGTTAATACAGCATTTTTCTGCAGAAGTATTTAGAGGAATATGTGTGCAATTACTGGGTTATAATAATATTACAATTTTAAATAAGAATAGAGGGACATTGTCTGTGCAGTTCATGTATGAAAGTCTAGTTGAAGCCAGAAATAGAATAAACTATAGATTAAAATTCATTATTACAATGCATGTAAAAAATGATTACTCCGTGTCACAATACAGGCAAACTGTACTACCCAGTGGCTCATGTAATTGTCACTGGGACACAATGAAAAAATTAATCACACATAAATGTGCTTCTTTTAGATAACTAGCTCAATTGACAGCTGAAAATGAAACTGATATCTACAAAAAGCACATTTCATTGTTAATCTTGTCACTCTCTGAAATATTACTTAAATATTAAAATTTAATCCATCAGGAACAGTTTTGTTTTACAATCAGTGGCAAAATGCATTGAATTGTTTATTTAATCTAGATAACTAAGTAAAACATAATTGAAGTGTTTTCAAATATATTTAAGTTCTCCAGAGATTTTATTGCTTAGGAAAGCAATGCATGAAATAAATACAAAACAGCATGCCTATTGCCTAATACGGAAAAGCAAGGCTTTCTACTGAAGACTAGATTGGCTCAACATGATGAATTGCCACAAAGTAAAATCAAAACCAAGACAGTTTTCCTTTGTGATCAACAGTTCTCGTTTATTTCAAAAGGACTGAAGTAGCAAAAACATGAAGCAAACATGGCAGATTTGATCTCTTTGAATCAGTGATTTTTGGCCCCTGATATAACCAGTTGGTTAACTTTCAAGCGATTAAAGGGTTACTTAAAGCAGTAGGATAATCCATACTATACCAGGGAAAAAACACATATGTAAGTAGATAAATACTTGATCTACTTACGTAACAGATGTATTGTACTGTCCACGTTTTGATTTCAGTGAATCTTGTATAGTAAATGAAGAGAATTCTGTTCACGGGGGAAACTAAATGGAAGAGGAGGAATATATTATAGATAAAAAGAACCCCCAGCATGCAACTGTTTGGCACTTACTATTAAAGGGCCAGTGTTCTTTAAGTATGTGATAACTCCAAACCATAACAGAAGAAAACGTTTTGAAAATTTTGAATGCAGGATTAGCATCTTTATCATTTAACCTCCTGAGCGGTATGGACGAGCTCGTCCATTACCGCCGGAGGTCGCCGCTCAGGCCCTGCTGGGCCGATTTTCTTCAAATAAAGTGCAGCACACGCAGCCGACACTTTGCCAGCCGCGTGTGCTGCCTGATCGCCGCCGCTCTGCGGCGATTCGCCGCGAGCAGCGGCGAAAGAGGGTCCCCCCAGCCGCCTGAGCCCAGCGTAGCCGGAACAAAAAGTTCCGGCCAGCGCTAAGGGCTGGATCGGAGGCGGCTGACGTCAGGACGTCGGCTGACGTCCATGACGTCACTCCGCTCGTCGCTATGGCGACGATCTAAGCAAAACAAGGAAGGCCGCTCATTGCGGCCTTCCTTGTTTATTCTGGGCGCCGGAGGCGATCGGAAGAACGCCTCCGGAGCGCCCTCTAGTGGGCTTTCATGCAGCCAACTTTCAGTTGGCTGCATGAAATAGTTTTTTTTTAATTAAAAAAAAAACCCTCCCGCAGCCTCCCTGGCGATCTCAATAGAACGCCGGGGAGGTTAATACACTCAAACCAGTTGCTGTTAAAACTTGATTTTTATGGTGACAATCCCGCTTTAAAGGACCAATGTCGCAAAAATCAAAACATTTAAAATACATGTAAACACATAGAAATAAGAAGTATGTTTATCCAGAGTAAAATGAGCCATACATTTCTTTTCTCCTATGTTGTTGTCACTTACAGTAGGTAGTAGAAATCTGACAGGCTTTGGACTAGCCCATCTCCTCATGGGGGATTCTCAGGGTTTTGTTTATTTGCAAAAGCACTTAGTAGTGAATGGCAGTTGCTCAGTCCAACTGCCAAAAGAGTGTGCAGTGACCAGGGAGGCTGGCTAGCATCTTTGTATTAATCTTTTTTTTTTAAGGCGTGTCTTTGTAAAGAATAAAAGCCATGCTGAAAATCCCCCATAAAGAGATGGACAAGTTAAAAACCAGTCAGCTCTGTTATATTTCTACTACCTACTGTAAGTGAGAGCAACATAGTAGAAAAGTAATTTATGGCTCATTTTCTTCTGGAAGAAACATACTTCTTACTTGTATATGTTTACATGTATTTTAAATGTTATGATTTTCGTGACAGTGGTCCTTTACGTCTAATTAAAATTGAGTTTAACTTACCTGGGTCTTCTGGCAGCCCCCTGGAGATGTCCGTTGCCCCCTGGAGTCCCTCTGAATAGCAGCAGCGAACCTCACAAAGCTGGTCGGTTATGCCCTTGAGCGCTCAATGCATGTGCAGTAGCAATTTTCGAGTATTGTGCATGCACAGAACTCTCCCGCCACAGAAGTGCGGTGAGGAGGCGCATGGCTGGCCAGATTTTCAGGGGTTTGGCGCTGCTGGCCGGAGGGACTCGGACAGAAGTCGTGAGCACAGGACAACTCCAGGGGGCTGCAAGAAGCCCCAGGTAATTAAACTCATTTTTTTAATTAGATTTCCTTTAGCTACTTTCACACTGGGACGTTACGTTTTGATGCAACGTTAACCACTTAACGACCAACGTCAGCCGATAGGTGGACGCAGGTCGCAGTGGTGTTTCCGTTCCATGTCAGTTCACGGAGGGTGTCTCCGTGAACAGCCTGCAAGCCTCCGATCATGGCTCGCAGGCTAAATGTAAACACGCGGGGAAGAAATCCCTGCTGTTTACATCATATGGCGCTGCTGCTTAGCAGCGCCGTAAAGGAGATCGGCGATCCCTGGCCTCTGATTGGCCGGGGATCGCCGGCATCTGATAGGCTAAAGCCTATCAGAGGCGGTGCAGGATGGATCGCCGTCCTGTGCCGCCCGTAGGAAGGAGGGGAGGGAGGGAAGAAGAAGGAAGTGGAAAATCGATGCGGAGGGTGGCTTTGAGGAGCCCCCCCGCTGAACGAAAATAGCCGGCGGCGATCAGACCCATCCAGCAGGACATTCCCCTAGTGGGGAAAAAAGGGGGGATGTCTGGTCAGCCTGGCTGCTTGCTGATCTGTGCTGTGGGCTGGAGAGTCCACGCATCACAGATCTGCGCAAACAAGCCTGGTCCTTAAGTGGTTAAAGTTGCAACGCAAAATAACAACGCAACGTCCCAAAAATGTCGAAACGCAACTCTATGCCCTGTTATCGTCACATACAGTAGGCATACAGGCAATGAAAAGTATGCTTCCAGGTCATTACTGAGCATGTGCAAACAGTTCAACCGCAGTTAATAACGTGTATAACGCACAGCATGCAGCACTTTCTAATAATGCTACACGTTACACACAAACGCAACGTGTGCACTGTAAATGTTGCACAGACTTAGTATTGCTGTGTGCTAGTCCACGTTTAAACTTTTTGTAATGTGCGACTTTAACGTCGCACTGTGAAAGAGACCTAAAGGAAGATTTCTCAATTTGGAGGAGGTGTGGGAGCTGCAACAGGGCATCGCCATTCAGGCTAGGTTCACGTCACGTGGTCATTTGCATAATGCACACGTTATAATGATTGTGAACTGCTATGAAGACTGGACTGTAAAAGAGGAACTTTAGCAAAAAGGGGGAAAAAAAATAAATCAATACATTGCAAAGTGAGAAGTTAAAAAATAGAGGAGAGAACAAGAAATGATTGATATTCACCATGTTACTTGTTCATGTTTGATGGACAATCAGCCTGCATGTAAGAATCTTTACTACTGGCAGACATGAAAAAAAAAACAGACAGCAACAACTGCCACTATCTATAACCACACCCCCTAACAATGTGATAGGCTAAAAGGTTTTTTTTTTTTTTTATAAATCTACATATACACAGAGCGAGAAACTGGTTGCATGGTAACTGGAAAAATATAATTAATTTATAAATTCTAGCTAATAATTCCCCTGTGTCTCTGCATCCCTGTGTGTGTGTGTGTGTGTGTGTGTGGATCCATGCTTTGCGCTACTTCGCATGTGCACGGACAGCCTTTGCACAGGGAGCAGGACCGGCCAGGAGGCCGAGCGAGAGGGCAGGCGTGGGTGCGCACTGGGGGATACGCGTGCTCGTCGGGCGGGTGCGTGCGCATCGGGAGGATGCACTCGTGGCATATGCACGTGGTGGGCGGGTGTGCTCATGCGTGCTGATAACCAGAACTGGCCATTATTACCAGATAATAGTTGTTCTCAGGTGTTTTCAATCTTAAAGCGAAACTGAAGATTCCTTAAAGTGAACTTGTACTAAGTAAAATTATTTAAAATAAAAACATGCGGTAACTTCAAATGAACATTACATAGTTATCTTGCCATTAGTTCCACTCAGAAGCTCACCATTTTCTTCTTACAGTGATCCCTTTCAGTTCTGACAACATTTTGTCAGAACTGAAATATATCAGTTGCTGTCAGTTGTATACAGTATCAGTTGCTGTCAGTTATAGCTGAGAGGACAACTGATGTGCCAGTTAATGTCCATGTTTCCCTATGGCTCACGTGGGCAATGTTACAGTTTTACAGTGTGCTGACCTGAAAGCTGTTATGGGGTAATGGCTATTTTCAAAATGGAGGACAGAGAGTTCCCTTGATCACAGTGGACAAACAGAACGCAGCAGAGGAGAAAGAGATTGAGATGTAGACTACATGGGAGGTAAGTATGACAAGCGTATATTTATTTTGATTAATTTTCAGTTCAGGTTTTCTTTAAAGAGAGTCTGAAGCCATTTCAATCTACCAGGAAGCAAAATTCTGCGATCGCAAAATTTTGCCCTGGGGATTTCAGTGGAATAAATACCTCTTTCTGCCATGGGAATGCGGTGAATCAGCTTTGATCTTAATGCTTAAAATAACTGCGTGATAAAAAGAGGTAATTGAAATGGCTTCAGACTCTCTTTAAAAACAGTTTCACTTACCTGGGGCTTCCCCAAGCCCCCTTCAGCCGCCCTGTCCCATGCTGGTCCTCTATGATCCTCAGTTCTCCCGCAGCAGTGCAGTTTTGTTATCGACAACTTGTAAGTCGACGGCAACTGCGCCTGCGCAGCCCTGGCCACGTTCAACCTGCAGTGGACAGTAACACAAAGAAGGATACCCGTGGCCAGGGCTGTGCAGGCACAGTTGCTGTTGACTTACAAGTCAGCGGTAACTAAACTGCACCTCGGCGGGAGAATGGAGGATCATAGAGGACCGTCGCAGGACAGGGCGGCTGCAGGGGCTAGGTGAAGCCCCAGGTAAGTGAAACTGTTTTTAAGGAATCTTCAGTTCCATTTTAAAGAGAACCTGAGGTGGGTTCTGACAATGTCATCAGCATACAGAGGCTGGGTCTGCTTATACTGCCCAGCCTCTGTCGACCCCCCCTAAGTTCCCCCTGTGCTATGCTATGCCCCCATAAATCATTAGCCGAGCTAACGACACACAGCGTGTCGCAGCCGGCTGTTTACAACTGCAGCTGTCAGGCTCGGCGCTCCTCCGCCTCCTCCATAGCTCCAGTCCCCCCCCCCCCCCCGCATCACTTCCCTCCAATCAGCGGGAAGGGAAGGGACGCGGGCGGGGACCAGAGCTATGGAGGAGGCAGGGGAGCGCCGAGACTGACAGCTGCAATTGTAAACAGCCGGCTGCGACACGCTGTGCGTCAACAGCTCGGCTGATGATTTATGGGGGCATAGCAGAGCGCAGGGGGAACTTAGGGGGGATCGAGATAGCAACAGAGGCTGGGCAGTATAAGCAGACCCAGCCTCTGTATGCTGATAGCATTGTCAGAACCCACCTCGGGTTCTCTTTAAGATTTTTTTTGAAAAGCAGGAGAACAGGAAAAAGGGTGCAGGAATCTTTACAGAAAAAATGGAGCTGCCATAGGGGCCTATAATAAAAGCCGAAATATGCGGAAACGCATGGCGGCAGCTGCTAGCAGGCATCAAATTTTAACTTCTTTGCTGCAAATTGCTGCTGCTATGAAGGTAAATTTGGGCACGATTAGACGATTAGCTGCAAGAGGGGGAAATATTTGTGGACAGCCTTGCGGATATCAAAATTGGCTTGTGGATAACAAAATTGTGGCATTGCAGAGCTGTCCGCAAATATTTCCGCCTCTTGCTGCTATTTATGTGCCTCCGGGTGCCCAAATTTGCCTTCATAGCGGCATAGCATGGCTTTGCAGAAGGGGGAGGCGGTACCTTTAGGAGGGATATTTAGGGTCATTCATCCCCAGGGGGTTCTTAGGTTTAGGCACCACCAGGGGGGTCTTTGGGTTAGACACAACCAGGGGAATTCTTACGGTTAGGCACCACCAGGGAAGGGTTCTGTGTGAGAGCAGTGTTAGGTTTAGCCATAGTAAAATATTGCTAAATCTTCCCAATATTTTACTATAAAAATTCAGCAGTAAATTATCACTAACTTTTTTTTGTAATCAAACAAGATTTATTGATAAATTCAAGGCACAAATATATAGATATACATCCTTACAAATTATTACAAGAAAAAGGATAATGTAAGTGTGAAACATATGGAGCATTCAATTTACAAACATAGAATAGGCTGGCAGAAAGAAACGTACAGTTAAAAGAAAAAACACACAACCATTCCTCATCCAAAAAGTCTACTCCTGATTAAATCCAAATTGACAACGTCAGGAGTATCCAACCATTTGTTCCAAATATTTTCAAACCGAGCCACATTACCCCAATGTATATGCATAATACTCATTAAGTTGTTCAACCCACTAATTTTAGTGATATTTTACTAGCGGCAATCCTCTGTGTGCGCCCTTTTTTCAAAGCACTTTTATTTCATGTGTGTGCTTTTTTTTTTGGGGGGGGGGGGGGGGGGTTAGTCAAATATGTACTACCATTTTGTAGAGGATTTAAAAATGCAGAAAATAGTGTTTGTTATTGTGGCTTCCCTACTAACAGTTTTTGATCCATGAATATTTAAAATGAAATAAGAGGATGGGAAGTGCATCTAAGTTTAAGTATGCTAATAACAAACGGCATGCATAATGCAGATATGCTCAACACACTTGATAGAATAAAATACATATTATAAATGCTGTCTTACAGTAACATAAATTGCCCCCCCCCCCCCCCCCCAAAAAAAAAGTTTGGTACCCTTCATGAAGCTACAGTATATATAATCTGATGTCTGTTTTCTCTGAGTCTTTGCTTGCAAGCAGACCAGGGCCCCATACTCAATTCTCCTGAGTTTTCTCCTAAGTGATATTTTCACATCTTGTCAATAAAATGCCTTTAAACCACTAACAAGAAATTACTCAATATATTTGTTATAGTACTTATTCGCCTACATTTTGGTACGTTTTCAATCACAGAGAGCTGAAAAGTTATTTTGAACAGAAGATAGAAAATTAGCTTCTAGGCGAAATCTCAGGTGAAAAAAATGAATTGCGTATGGGCTCAGGTGTCAACAGAGTGATGTTTATAAGTGATGTTAGAGTGATGTTTATAAATTGAAGCCAGACTGCATTTTGTTGTACCACACATGAGAGGAGTGCCATCCTGAGCCCTTAGACTAACCCTAACCCACCCACTCTAATGATGCAGGAAACTGCACCCCCACCAAGGAAAAAAAAACATAATTAGGCAGTTTCTCCTCAACCAGTCAAATGTAACTAGTCACCGTGCCCCTTCAATTCCCCCAATATATGTAGGCATGGTGCCTAATTATATTTGAGGGGGACTGAGCCTATTTATGTATGGGGATTTAAGAAAGGGTTCTCCTAACAGCAGGTTAGTAAGTGGCTAACATTTTCCAGAACACATGTCCTTAATCATATCCCCAAGATGCATATATCCAAGAAGGTAAGTAACACAAAGACACACATCCTCAGGGTGTGCCCCACCGGTGAGCTCGTCAATGTCTTAAGCCTCAGTCAGGTGTGTGTACGGCACCCAATGACCCCCGACACCCAACCCATGAGCGACCCACCGGACAGATCTACCCTATCCCAATCAGCTGTTCCTCCTGCCGAGCCCACTGTTTGCACTGCTCCCCAATTCGCCATGTAATGTCACACCTGTGCCGCTTGTTGTCCCTCTGTCGTCCCTTTGCCCCCTCCCCCCCGCATAGCAACACAGTATGTCGTCCACTACACAGCGGATACATGTGCAGCAGCGCTCAGCGATGATGCCCAAGGAGATCAGGTCCTGATCCCCGGTGGGCGCCATAAGTTGTGAATGTGTACGTGCCCTTAAAGGGAACTCTTCTATACTATGCTCTAAGATACAAGCAAAGTTTAATAATGAATTAAAAGGATATCTACTTATAAGGTTCAGGTCCCACCTGTCATTCACACCCTCGGGAGTACGTGTCCCTAATTGTAGGATCCAAAAAGCCTCCCACTAAAGTAATTTACAATAGGTATGAAACATGTTAGCCATTTTACTTGTTACTAATCTGCTGTTGCCTCAATTAAAGTTTTGGACATTTATCCTCCAGAGTGTGCGGACTCCATCTGAACATACTATTGTGCTCAAACAGGATGAAAAGGCGCCCAAAGGATAATAAAATGAATTAAAATCTGTAAAATAAAAAGGCTTGAAGTGGCTTACCTCAATGAGGACAAATTCATATATAAATCTATCATCTTTAATAGCACTGACAATACATTTTGGGGGTCTCTGCCCACTTCCTCAGGGCGTTCCTTTGTGCATTTAATACCCCCCCATCTCAGAGTAGGGGATCCCCCTGGACCCCAGCTATGGGTCCCTAGGACCCTTTCGTCCTGGAAAGGTGCAACCATTTCTGGGTGATCGGGACCCCCGAGTGGAGTCAGGTTTATTGATCTCCACCAGCCTACAGTGGTTGGTTGCCCCATTGCAACCTCCCTTTGTGACTACCCTCTGTATTCTATTTCTTATTTCATCTATTGAGTGTGACATGCTGCACCATTTGGGTTCCCTTTGTCTCTGTGTTTTCCTTTAGGGTGACCACTCCCCCCCCCCTTTTATCTATACCATTGTGCTTTCAAGTTTCCTGCACCACTGTAGTGGGTGAGGGAGGAAGAGCTGTTCTCTTCCATACACATACATTGTGGCATACTTTTAAATCGGGCGCCTGTTAAAATGGGGTTTAGATGTTGCTGAAAATAGAATATTGGTAATGTTACTGATATTCTACTATAGCTTTCTCTAACCTAAACCTCACATTAACCATCCCCTACATATGCCTATCACTAACCTCCCCTACAAACACCTACAATAACACTAACCTTCCCCCTACCTATGCCTAACACTAAGCTCTTCCTACACCTAAGGCTAACTAGTAACACCCGCTATAAAATAAAGCTTGGCACCTGCTGTATCCGAACCCTGGCAGTCAAACTAACCTTAGTGGATAAAAAGTGAACCTGAACCGAGTGCAATTATTTAAAATAAAAACATGATGTAGCTGCAAATGAATATTACATACTTACCTCACTTTCAGTTTCTCTCAGAAGCTCACCATTTTCTTCTTACAACGATTCCTTTTATTTCTGACAAGATTTTGACAGGAAGTCGCGTCAGAAGCTAGAGAGAGGAACATTGGTGGAACACAAGGAAGGTATGTACTGTATCTGCTGCTGCCCGCTGCCTAGACACACATACTATTCAATGCTGGAGGGGAGCACAGAGGGGAGAGCCCGTCGGTGGGGAGGGGGGATGGTCCCCCCTCCCTCGCCTCAGGCTCTCCTCTCTGCGCAAATGTGTTAGATATACCAGGCAGTGCGCAAAAATTATAAAAATTCACACAAAAAAAGTTCAATATTATAGCGCCACACAATCCTGCTGTTCCTAGGAGACACAGTCTCTCGTTCTCAAACAATTTCTTCTCTGTAGTTTCTGGACCTTGATTATCACCACCACCACACCAAATATTGGAAAGGGACTCACCCTCTTCCAAGACCTCCAATTAGGTCTTAATCACGCCTTGGGGTTATTCCCAGGTCACCCCCGACCTTATCGATCTGTATCTTTAGTGTTCCCACCAGGGGCTGCATCAATTCTCAGGAGATTCACAGCTGCTGATATTTGACCTCCAAATAAAAAAACCTCTCATAGCGTAAAACCGTTTTAGCTTAAAACACTTTAAAATTTATTGCACTTACAAAATTCTCCACATCATAACAGCATGAGTTTTTCCAACGGGCTCTCCCCCGTATTGGTGGCCTCCAAAGGGCTCCCCAAGTGTTGCGTAGCTATCCGGTATGACTGCCGCGCGGTCAGCCGTCCGTGTTGCTTCCGCGTTGCCCCGCTTGTCTCCACAAACTCGAGTGTGGAGTGTGTGGAGACGAGCGGGGCAACGCGGAAGCAACACGGACGGCTGACCGCGCGGCAGTCATACCGGATAGCTACGCAACACTTGGGGAGCCCTTCGGAGGCCACCAATACGGGGGAGAGCCCGTTGGAAAAACTCATGCTGTTATGATGTGGAGAATTTTGTAAGTGCAATAAATTTTAAAGTGTTTTAAGCTAAAACGGTTTTATGCTATGAGAGGTTTTTTTATTTGGAGGTAAAATATCAGCAGCTGTGAATCTCCTGAGAATTGATGTAGCCCCTGGTGGGAACACTAAATATATTAAAAAATACTATAAAAATTGACTCAGCCAGGTTCAGCTATCCCCATAACCCAAATGAAGTATCCCTGGAGTATACATACCACATATTGGGAAGTAAGGCCCTAAATGACCTTAGTAAAATAATTACATATAATGTGAATCAATTACAAAGAATGTGACATGAGCACATGTCCAAAATGATTCCCTCAATTCTAACTACATCATTATCCACTATTACATTTTACCTAATTATAAGCAAAACAGCTTCTGCTTGGAATCCCTACTGCAGTGGTAAGTTCAGTGCATTCTTTGTGATGCTAAAGCATAAATCAGCAGGCTCTCTGTAGGCAGACACATACAGTGCTTATTTTTGTGGTTTATTGTTTTATGTTGCCTGAGCCAGGAGAAGTCTCTGGGGCAAGACCATTGCCTTCTGATCGACATGAAAGTTTTTTGTCCTTTTTTTTCCCCCGTGTGCAAATTACACGGCAAACTTAAATCTAACGGCCATTGTATTCCCAACAATGGGGCAATTTGTCAAGTCCTTTGCCCCATACTAGAGTGCAGCAAGGTCCGGTAAACATCTCAGCATTTCATCATTTGCAAATGAACCTGTATGTGTGTGCGCTTCTTCTCTGAGCTTGTTAAGAAGTGAACTCTACAAAGTTTTGCCAAGTTGCTGCAGATCATAAATAATAGATGACAAACTTGCACGGCTTTCCAAATATATGCACTGTTTATTTTCTGTTTTGCGTTCTGTGCTTTAGATTTTTTTTTTTTTTTACAAAAATACATTTAAATGCAAGAGGCACTTATCACCTTGAAAACTTTCTCCAACTGTATAAGCAGCCTTGAATAAGTGAAAGATAATTAGATCTGCATGCATTAAAGGCTGCACTCGATTCTCGCTTTTGAAACATATAATAAGAAAGCTCATGTGAAGCCTGAGATATAATGTAACGTATAAACGCAAATGCAGATTTGTTAAATAATGATAGTTAAGAAGGATGTAGGATTATATCAGTATTAGAATGCAAGTAGTGTTGGCTTAGGTGCAAATTACAGTAGGCTTGTGACTTCCTTGTAGGGGGATTTACTCCTAAAGGGAAATATGCAAAGACTGCTTTTTGTGCTAAACCTTAATTAATTAGTATCAACACATTTGTTGTTGTTGTTTTTTTCTTTCCAATATCCTATTGAATGTACTATGCCTGCTTGTCATGGAATTAGGCTTGCAGTTTACATGTATAAGTGCATCATTGTGCAGCAGCTTAGCACAACATTTCTAAGTATTGCAATTACTTTGCCAGTCAATTCACTGGTAAGCTCTGTATTCCTGCTGAGATGCACTAACATATTCCTTCAATCTGTTCATGACAGCACTAGAGATCTGCAATCATAGAAATTCCCATCCAGGACTCAACCCACAGACGGATGTGATATAAATCACTGGTGTTTATTCCATTATAGCAGTTTTATATTGTCTCAACATTTCTCTGGTCATCCCTGACACCTCCAATGCTAACTCCTCACATCGCTTTCTGTTATACCCCCTACTCACAAAATTCTCAGTGAGGAGTTGCGCCTGTTTGTGATATAAATTATCAGTGGAGGTAATCCTCCTTGCCCTAATATATTGGCTCTTGGCGAGCCCATTCACCAATGGCCTAGGGTGACAGCTGCTGGCCAAAAGAAAGCCATTCTTATCAGTCTCTTTTCTGTATAGATCGGTTTCAAAACCATGTTCTCCCTTCCTGATCTCAACGTCAAGGAAGTGTAAGCTGCTGTCACTATACTCCATTTTAAATAAGGTACTATGTTTCTGATTTAAGGCATCAAAAAACACGCGCGTGGTCAGGGATGACCAGAGAAATGTTGAGACAATATAAAACTGTTGAATGTGATCAAGTAGACGAAGTAAATTTTGTCACCACATATTGCAGAGAATCTGCAATATTGAGAGACGTAATGTTGAAATTCTGGCCGGTGATTGAGATGGATCCACAAATTGCTCCAATCTGTAGAGCTCCACCTAGATTTGTGTATAGAAAAGCAAAGTCACTGAGAGACCATTTGGTAAGGGCTGACATTGGTAGGACAGGGGGTGTAGTCCAGAGATTTCTGGGCCCCCCTAAGACAGGGACATTCCCGTGCCTCCACTGCCAGCATTGTAACAACATCAATAAGGGCCCAGAGGTACATCACCCCCGCACAGGAGCAGCTGTCACACTTAGAGATTTTGCCACATGCGACACAAAGGGGTTGGTTTATTACATCAAGTGCCCCTGCGGCCTGGGGTACGTGGGTCAGTCCACAAGGGAAATCAAGATTAGGCTCAACGAACACAAAAGTAACATCCAGGTCCTGAAAAAAGCCAGGGATAGGGGAGAGGACATAAACACAGTGTCCCCCCTGGCACGACATTTTGTTGAGTCAAGACATAGCGTGAGCCAATTAAGATGGCAGATATTGGAAGTTGTATCCTCTCAGGAGGGCAAGCCCCACAGAAACACGCTCCTTAGACGTGAGGCCTACTGGATGGAGTGTTTGGGGACTCAATCACCTGGTGGCTTGAATGAAGACTTTAGTCTCAGATGTTTTCTTTAACAGGTAGCAGCTCTTTACCCTGGAAAGGGTTAACTAGTAACTAAGCATGTGCCCGCCCCCCAATTGTTGGGTGTGGTGTGTTAAGGTGTGTCTATATATGTTGCACTGTCATATCACAAGTTTGAGCACTTGATAAAGGGCCGATGCCCGAAACGTCGTGCTGTTTTATTGTACTGTATACATTTCTGCTATAATGGAATAAACACCAGTGATTTATATCACATCCGTCTGTGGGTCGAGTCCTGGATGGGAATTTCTATGATTGTGGACTTTGAAATTGAGAGGTGTGATGGACCCCTCATCCCAATAGGACTCCCCGTGATCTGCATGATAATATCCTGAGGCTGGTGAACTATCTTGCATTGTTGATGCACTAGAGATCTGTTCACGTGTATGGGGATTGCAGTCTCTGGATGTAGGCTGCCTCAAATTCTTCTGCGTCTTCATGTAATCCCAGACGCACTTAATGATGTTGAGATGTTGAGGACTCTATATGGACCACACTATCACTTCCAGGAATCCTTATTCATATTTACAGTGAGAGAAAGAAGTATTTGATCCCCTTTGCTTGTTTGCCTTCTGACCAAAAAATAACCCGTCTATAATTGTAATGACTAAGCAAAAAATAAATTTTGTCTGTAAAAATGAACCCGATTAACCCCTGTAGGTGCCAGCACTGGTATAAAACATACTAGAAGAAAGTAAGAACCATAACCAGTCTAGCAGCACTCAAAACAGGTGAAATTTAATAGGAAAAATATACTTCACTGTTAATCATGCGAACAAAAACCCGAAAAATACGGCTATGGTTGCATACATATCACAATACATGTTAGACCTGATAAGCCTCACTCTTATCTAGTGCAAAATATAAGCCCCTACTGTATATCACCCCACAACATACACATTATTGTTGACATAAATAGGCCACCTCATCCTAGAAAATCAAGGCAGCCTGTAGCATAATAAAGGACCTCATAACTTCAAAGGTGGAAAAAAAATCAACATGTCCATAGGACACATTATAAAACTGCACAGCAATCAAATGTATGCAGTTCCTAAAACAGAATGAGAGAGGCCACTCCGTAGGAGGAATTTAAAGTGCGTGGGCATGCACTCATAGGAATGACATTCTGTTGCAACAGTAAATCGTTGGTTAAGGCCTTAGCATGTAAGAAAGAAACACCATACGACCTGATCCAGTAGTATCTCTCCTGGGTGGCAGTTTCCACGTGCAACTCAGCCACTTAGCTGGACTAGTAAGTCATACAGTCCAACTGCATTATTCATCAAATTCAACAGCGCTGGTTGCGGCGGTAACAACGCTTCATTTGACAGAGTTCCTAGGGAGCAATCCTCAACACTCTGATATCACTTTCCATCCAGCAAAGCAAACTCCATGCTGCCATATTCAAGTATATCTGGACCCTGAAAATGGCCATAAGCCGCAGCGTCTACATCACCACCACGTGGAGTCACACCCAATTTTTCAGGAGATCACAGGTCGCATAGTCACAGCGGTATCATTAATGCATTTCATTCCTACCAACTTGGGACTTCATCAGAACGTGCTGCATAATAACTGTCAGAAACACTGTTGCTTCCTGCTTCACCTGCTGGTGCCATCACAAGTCACCAGCAGGTGGCTCTGTTTGCTTTTCATGGTTGCCTGCAGTTAACAGGCTCACCACTAGATGGAGTATCATGGGTTACACATGTGTCTATTCCACAGGTGTCCGGGCAGGCTGCCAGCTCCTATTTAAGCTGGCCACTCCCTTCACACTTCGCAGATCCTCGTGTCAGTGTGACTACTGCTTGTTGGTCCAATCTCTTGCTCTGCATTTCCCCTTTGTCTGACTGCCTGTGTAAGCCTTTGGCTTACAACCTATCCTGCCTTGCTCTGTGTTTCTGTCTGTCTGCCTGTGTGAGCCTTTCTGCTTGCAACCTGTTCTGCCCTGCTCTATTGCTCCTCTGTGTCCCAGATCAGCTAGGGTGTAGTAGGTATTCCTGTTTAAACATACATAGGCTAGTTTAGTTGCAGCTCTGTGTATGTGTGTGTGTAAACCATTGGGGTTTCTGATTCTAGCGTGTATTGACCCTGGACTGTGTTTGATGTCGATTCTGCTTTATGATTATGTACTGCGATTGTTATATTTGTATATATGTATATAGCACTGTTCATATTAAACACTAATTCATTGCATATCTGTGTCCTGACCTTTTTTATATGCTACTAAATGTGATCAGCAAATACCCTGCTAGCAGGAGTCGTGACAATAACATCATGTGTTTCATCTCTATTATACTCATGGATATGCAGCCATCCACACACTGCCATACTGATTCTTCTTTAGCTCCATCTGGTGGATCTTTAATGCATTCTTCTTATCCACAGATCTAGCACCATCTTGTGGACGATATATTAATTACCCCATTATCACTCAGCATGGCACAATATAATATTGCGGCACTCATACTCATTCTAATTTCTCTCCATGTTGCATATGTCCAAAATATAAGTGAAAAGGGAACAGGTAGGGCAGACAGAGATGAGAAACAACCATCATTTCGAAAAAATCACAAGAAAACCTTCAAATTCATGTCTGAGTTTAACCTCCTTGCCGGTTTTCCCGACCTGAGCTCGGGGTAGAAAAAAGCAGCTGCTATCGGTGATCCCGAGCTCAGGTCGGGGTAGGCATTGCAGAGCTTTACTTGTGGTTGTGGAGTCCCGCGCGCGATCTCGCTGTGCAGCGGGACTCCAGCCTCTCTCCCCGGCAGTGTGGGGTCTTTCCCTGGCCGCCGGGATCCCCCATGTCCCCGCTATTCTTCCGGGGACCCGGCAGCCAGTTGGAGCAGCGCAGCCGTGGTGGTGGCAGCAGAGCGGTGGTGGCAGCGTGACGTCATCAGGGGCGGGGCTAACATTGAAAACGAACTTCTCTATATTAGAGAAATATAGAGAAGTTCGTTTATATGTATATTAGCGCCATCTTGTGGGCAAAGAGAAAACTGCAGCCCAGGAGCCCAGGAAGGTAATTTTTTTTTTTATTTTGCTGCAGATCTCCCTGCCAGAATGATTTTTTTCAGGTTTTAGGGTCTGAAAGAGTGAAAAAAAATTGCACCGCTTTTAGACCCTAAAATCTGGAAAGAATCAGACCGCCAAGGAGGTTAAGCCTGCCAGACCCAGAACATTCAGGGCATAAATCCAATAACTCTCTTTTTTAGTTATTTGTGTATCCAAATCAAAATGTCTCAAATCCGGTATCAGTCTATATATGCCTCTGCATCTCACCCCATGAAACTTCTCAAAATGTTTGGACACTGGAGTGGCTTTCATTTTCCTTTTCTCCCTCGGATTTTTCATATCCAGTATACTCCGCACATGTTCTTGTATGTACTCTTTTAAAGCTCTAGTAGTTTTTCCAACATAGTGCTTCATACAGGGGCATGTGAGCTGCTATATTACATACTCACTATTGCAATCTATATGCAATCTGATCTCATATTCCTTGCTATTATCTGCATTCATAAAACATTTATCTTGACTCACATATTTGCATTTTGAGCATTTTTGGCATTTGTACAATGCCCCATCCCTGTTTCAGCCATGTAGTACTTGACTTTCTTTTTAACCTCTCTGGCGGAATGATTATTTCCAAAAAATGTTCACAAGCTTTCAGACCCTAAAAATCATATTGCTTGATAGATCTGCAGCAGCCCTGCACATTCCACACCTCTAATGGATCCAACTCGGGATTACTGCTCTGAGCTGTGGATTTCCATCCCGAGCCTGACTCAGGATTACCACTAAGGAAGTTAATTCTGACCGTACCAAGGAATTGGCCACATTTTTATTTCGTTTAGCAGTAATCACTGTCCTTGGACCCACAACAGCTGAAATTATTTCATCTCTTGTTAGGACATGCTAATACTTATTCATAGTCTCCACCAATCAAGACCAATGTGGTCCGAAGGGGGTTATAAGACGAGGATACCCAGGATTCCTTTTGTCCTCTCGTGATTTTACTGGCAGTAAACTACCCCTATCAGTGTTCAATGCTCGATGATATGCCTTTTTCAATACACCATTTGTATAGCCTCTCTCTTTTTTTTATTTTTTTGAGATGGGGCACACTGATGTGGATCATTTTGAATTTATAGACGGGTCTGAGGAAGAGGAGCTGGGTTTACCAGATTCCCTACCATTACATACTAAAATGAAACAAAAGTCAGAATGTATTCCCCCCATTCAACAAAATAGAGCTATGTCCCTATTTAATGAATTAGTAAAGGATTAAATTAAACAGTGGAGGGGTGAAATACAGATGCCAAATAATTTAACTTACGCTGAAAAAAAATCTTTAAATATATTGAATGGTAATGAGGACATTGTGATAAACAAAAAAAATAAGTGATAAGGGGGGAACACACCTGTCCCCCTGGGAGGCAGGAGCACAATCTACAGTCATAGGCTGGCTAGGGAAGGGAGGGAGGGTGGTTAAAAAAGAAATTAAATATATGGAGAAATGTATTTAAAAACATAAATATTTATTAAAAAATAAACAAACACCCCAGCACCAATCAGAGCCCACCAACAGAAAGCTCTGTTGGTGGGCAGAAAATGGGGGGTATCACTTGTGTGCTAAGTGGATAGTGTACTGGTTAAGGGCTCTGCATTTGACATGGGAGACCAGGGTTCGAATCCTGGCTAGGTCAAGTATCTATTCAGTAAGGAGTTCAAGGCAAGACTCCCTAACACTGCAGGGTGGCCTCTTGAGCGTGTCCCAGTGACTGCAGCTCTTGAGCGCTTTGAGCCTGACAGAAGAAAAGCGCTATACAAATGTTCAGATTATTATTATATATTATTATTATTATATTATATATTATTATTATTATTATTATTATAAGTTGTATGGCCCTGCAGCGAGGCCTTAAAGCTGCAGTGGCCTAATTTGAAAAAATAGCCTGGTCACTAGGGGGGTGTAAGCCTACGGTTCTCAAGTGGTTAAATGTTATTTGGGTGCTGATGATCCTGAATTACTTCTCCCTCCGAGTTGCTATGACTTGGAGGGGAAATAGTATTTAACAACCGGTATTTCAGCAGCAGCAGGGTGAGCCATCATTCGGCTCACCCTGAACCCAACTGACCGGGCAACTAAACAACACTCATGCAACCACTAGTCTATGATCCTCAACTTTATCTTTTCTCTTTGCAATTTTTTAAAAGGGTTTTTATTATCGTCATTATTATTATTAATGATTTATTATGGGTTTAATCCGTGGCACTGTACAGAGGAAGAAATAAACATGGAGTACATAATAATACAGACAATGGTATACACAGAATATAGACATCGATACAGAGTACAGGATTGGAATACATAGCAGTAATTACAGTGATTAATGCAACACAATGACCAAAATGTATAGCAACTTCAAAAACACAAAAGGATGAGAGAACCCTGTCCTTGCGAGCTTACAATTTAAAGGTATATGGAGGAAACAAGAGGTGGGGTAATATATAATGTGTGTACCTAGACTAGAGGCTGTGTAATTTTAGGTTATATTTAGTAAGGTGCAGAACTTGGCCAGAGGTTGAAGGGGAATGACCTAAATTAAAATGTATGTTTGTTTGAAAAAGTTTTGTGAGAGCGCTTATAAATTTCAAAGGTTGGAAGGTGATGGGTGTATTTTGGAAGAAAATTCCAAAGGAGGGGTTCGGCTCCTCATCCAGTTTTAAGCTTCCTACACTGCTGTTTGTGTATCAACAAACATATGAAAATGATGGTCCTTAGCACCTGTTTGGTATGAATGGCTATCTATACTATACACAAGTGACTATGGGCCTGATGCACTAAATTACGGTAAAGTTGCCATGTGGAGGGAGTACACAACAATTTTACTGTGACTAGCATAGGGGGAGCATGGATGTTAACCCATTCACTGCATGTGCTTTACCATGGATACACACATACCGCTAATGGGTTAACAGCCAGTGCTGCCCCTGTGCTAGTTTTGGTGAAACTGTTGTGCACTTCTTCAGCACGGCAACTTCACTGTACTTTGGTGAATCAGGCCCTCTAATCCTTCAAAATCCTTGACTTTGTATACCTGTGTACCTACCTATAAGAATGTCTGAAGAAAAAGGGTAATATCCCTAAATGCTGATTAAATTTAGATTTTTCATCTGCTAGCTAACTTTGCGTTTTTGTAAATTAATAAGAATAAATAATTAGAACTCATACTTGTGAAAGCATTCTTACTTACTTACAGCATTTTTCACACCTAAAACTACAGTACTTTATATATACCCTAGACTAGTTTTTTTTTCGTTCAAAATGTTTACCCTTTAATTTTTGAAAAAAAAGTGTCCTTTGATATGAGGCTCAGATCCACCACAGAGACTTTAGCCCTGATAAGGACTGACTCAAGGTCTGTGTTATACTTCCAGGGGTGCTATTGACTCAGCTACTTGTGGTTGTCATGAGCTCTCTGAAGGCATGGGGTCCATAGCATCCTGCAGGGGTCAATGGGACAAAACCCCTGGTGGCTTTGATGCAAAATCTGAGATTGCCCTGCAGTGACAGGAAAGAACAGGAGAAACTGAAATGTGGAGAAGACAAAGCAAGGTGAAAGACTAGCTAGGACAGGAGAGGCTGCATTAAGGGTGTATTTGGAGTCACAAAGCAGGGTCTAGACAGGCAGCAGACAAATGTAATTGGATTCACAAACCAGGGTTAGGACAGGCAGCAGGCAACCCTTGTTAATGTCACATACTAAATTCAATAATGAGAAGAACTGATTAAGGAGTAGTCAGATAACCGACAGCAGAACTGCAATTAGAGATGGCCCGAACCTCCGATTTTCAGTTCGCGGTAACTTCTGCGAAAGTTTGATTTGTGTGAACTTTCGCAAACCGCAACAGAGTTCAATGGGGAGGCAAACTTTGAGAACTAGAAACACCTATGCTGGCCACAAAAGTGATGGAAAAGATGTTTCAAGGGGTCTAACATCTGAGTTTTTGCATGGATGAGTGGGATAGACGCCAAAAGTCCCAGGGAAAAATCTGGATTTGACGCAAAGCAGCGTTTTAAGGGCAGAAATCACATTGCATGCTAAATTGCAGCCCTAAAGTGCTTTAAAACATCTTAAGTCTATACATCAATCAGGAAGTGTAATTAGAGCACTGCTTCACACTGACACACCAAACTCACTGTGTAACACACCACAAACAGCTGTTTGCGTAGTGACGGCCGTGCTGGACTGGTGCGCACCATGGCCAGAGTGCAGGCCGTGGCGGTTTTCAAGCCCATATGGTCGCCGGGCTGTGGTAGCTCAATGATAGAACAACAGTGACTGTCAGGTAGGTATATGCAGTGATGGGTATTATAATGTGCACCTGTCACACACAGACAGGCACCAGACAGGCACAGTGACACGGCGTGCGCTCACGTAGGTAGGTGGGTGCACTGAAGTCAACAACAGGTAGTAGGTATATGCAGTGATGGGTATTACAATGTACATCTGTCACACACAGACAGGTACCAGACAGGCACAGTGACACTGTGCGCGCTCACGTAGGTAGGTGGGTGCACTGACTGAAGTGAACAACAGGTAGGTATATGCAGTGATGGGTATTACAATGTGCACCTGTCACACACAGACAGGTACCGGACAGGCACAGTGACACTGCGTGCACTCACATAGGTAGGTGGGTGCACTGTGAACAACAGGTAGGTATATGCAGTGATGGGTATTACAATGAGCACCTGTCACACACACAGGTAGTCACTGAATGTGCTGGGCCTGGCAGTGGCACACACAGTAGGAATTACCAAGGCTGTCTATGCAACACAAGTGTCAGTGGGACACACACACGCACACAAAAAAAAATTGGATCACAAGAACAAGATTAGCTCTCACAAGAGCTGTTGAGGGGTGCTTTTTTAGCAATAAGAATCAGCAAGGAGCAAGCTAAGAAGCCTACAAGAGCCTAACTAAGCTTTCCCTATGAGATTCTGCAGCAGCTCTCACTTCTCTAATCAATGCAGGCACACGAGTGAGTCCAATGCCTGACGCTGCCTGCCTTTTATAAGGGGGGGGGGAGTGGCTCCAGGAGGGAGTGTAGTCTGACTGGCTACAATGTGCCTTCTGACTGTAATGGTTCATACTCACGAGGCACATTTGTGGCCTGTCGCTAGCACACGTGAGCGTGTGCGCGACAGGCCGGCGACAGCTCGTCGCCAGGTCCCTCTGCATACACACGGCGGAGGGACCTGGCAACTGATGCGGTGGAAGCTGTCGCTGTTGCTCCTCCCCCGCCAGAAGCCCAATGTATCCCTATCTTGTTGCTGTCGCTAGTCCGCGTACTCACGCGGACTAGCGACAGTTGCGGCGGAGTTGCGGCGGCGACTGTCGCCAGGCGATTGAGCGGTTCAATCGCCTGGCGACATCAGCGATGAGCGACAGTTTGGGGTGTGCGCCCGTGCAACGCCGCATACTCACGGGCGACCTGTCGCCGCAACACGCGCGCCCCACGTGTTGCGGCGACAATTGTAGCCCGTGAGTATGGGCCATAAGTTGACCCTAATGATGTAGTATAGGAGGCGAATCAAACCGCCAGTTTTGCGTTTGATCGCGAACCACTGAAGTTCCCGTTCACTGACGAACCATTCGGGCCATCTCTAACTGCAATTGGCTAACTGAGCTCATGGCACAATATAGACTGGTGCACCAAAGCTGACAGATCAATCAGTGCTGGGACATGGTGGCCTTTTATAGGCAGAGATTTGGTACAATTGTCATGCCTGCATCTGAATTTGCACATGCATGCATAAAACCTCTTTTCTCTGTGCATGTGATCAATGGCATAAAGGTGGCCACTAACGGTCCAATTTCTAGCGAAAAATCGTTCGAGCGATCAGAAATTCTGATCGGACGAAAAATCGTTCACTACACCATCAACTAACCAATCATTGCTTCCTATCTATCATGACCACCAAGAAAATCCAAATTTTCGTTCAACGAAAATTCATTCAGGCGACATTTTTTTCACTCGTTCATAATCGATTGTGTCCACCAATGTAGATTATTTACAACCAATCCGATCAGAATTTCTGATCGCTCGAACGATTTTTCGCTAGAAATTGGACCGTTAGTGGCCAGCCTAAGACTGCTGGCAGAAGCAAGTATGACAGGTGGTTTGATCTCCACAGAGTTCAAATCTTTGCACATCTCCGTACTATGGTCAGCATACACCAAGTTGCTTAGCTTTCATATAGGTGTTGGATCCTTAACCTTTTCGGGACCACGTGCATTAGATTCTACGCCGCACTTGTTGCTGTTCTAGCCTGATGCGGCGTAGAATCTACGCCGGCCCGCAATTTCCGCTCCTGACGCGATCGTGCGCACCCGGAGGGGGAGATTAAGCTGTCATATGACAGCCGACATCTCCCCCGAGTGATCAGCAGCCATCGCGTATGGCTGCTGATCACATGATCACTACGATCGCCGTCGGATCGTAGTGATCAGTTTGACAGCTGCGGCGGCAAGGGGGGAAAGAAGAGGATCCACTCACCTCCCTGCCGTTCCAGTGACGATCGGCACCCCCCTCCGCTCTGGCCGGCATCTCCGCTCCATCTGACGTCAGCGCCGGGTCCCGGCTTGATGACGTCATCAAGCCGCGACCCGGAATTGATCGTCAGACAGAACGGAGATGCCGGTCGGAGAAGAGGGTCCCGTGTGGCTCATCGCTGGAGCCTGGAAGGTAAGTGAAGGCTGCTGGCAGAAGGGGGGGCCCAGGCCACCAAGGGGGGACACACATCCAGGCAGCCACAGACGGGATCCGGCCGCCTGACCCCCCCAAACGCGCGCACCCCCTTCCCGCGCAAAATGCCTGGTCCTTAAGGGGGGGGGTAGGTGGCCGGTCCCGAAAAGGTTAAGATGTATAGGTGTTTGTCTCACTGTGTTGCTAAGTCAGACAAAAACAGGAATTTAATTTTTATTTAAAATAGTCGACAATCCTAAGTATGTATTTTCTGAAACTCTCCTCCGGTCTTTGATTTGGCATTTTCAATTTATATTAACTATCCAGTGGTGGCTGGATAGTGTAATGACGTAGGAGACCTGAGTTCAAATCTGGGCTCCTCCTATTCAGTAAGCCAGCACCTATTCAGTAAGGAGTTATTTGGGCAAGACTTCTTAAAGGTAGGGATGCTCATTCGGACTCCGCGGAAATGCAAATTCCGAAATTCCGATCGGAAATTGCATTTCCGCATCGGAATGCGGAAATCGGTAATGCAAGTGCGTTAGGCGGATTTCCGCCGGAAATCGCGGAAATTCCGCCCGACTTTAACATTGATTTTCTCAAAAACTATAAGGTCTTTTTGAAAACTTTGTTTTGCATCTTGTTCAGAAGATTCTGTTTAACCTTTTCGGGACCGGCCGCCTACCCCCCCTTAAGGACCAAGGCATTTTGCGCGGGAGGGGGGTGCGCGCGTTTGGGGGGGGTCAGGCGGCCGGATCCCATGTGTGGCTGGCTGGATTGGTTTCCCCCCATGGTGGCCTGTGCCCCCCTTCTGCCAGCAGCCTTCACTTACCTTCCAGGCTCCAGCGATGAGCCGCACGGGACCCTCTTCTCCGGCCGGCATCTCCGTTCTGTCTGACGATCAGTTCCGGCTCACGCTTGATGACGTCATCAAGCCGGGACCCGGCGCTGATGTCAGATCGAGCAGAGGTGCCGGCCAGAGCGGAGGGGGGCGCCGATCATCGCTGGAACGGCAGGTAGGTGAGTGGATCCTCTTCTTCCCCCCCCCTGCCGCCGCAGCTGTCAAACTGATCACTACAATCCGACGGTGATCGTAGTGATCATGTGATCAGCAGCCATACGCGATGGCTGCTGATCACTCGGGGAAGATGCCGGCTGTCATATGACAGCTTAATCTCCCCCTCCGGGTGCGCACGATCGCGTCGGGAGTGGAAACTGCGGGCCGGCATAGATCCTACGCCGCATCAGGCTAGAACAGCCACAAGTGCGGAGTAGGATCTCATAGAGGCGGTCCTGAAAAGGTTAATAAACCCTGAAAATTTGGTGTTTCTAGGACTTACGGGGGCTTTGCTATTAACCGCTAAAGTCGGCGGATTTTTACTGTAATGTAAAATGCAGAAAATCTGCTTCTGCCTATTTTCTGCATTTACATTACAGGAAAAATCCACCGACTTTAACGGTTAATAGCAAAGCCCCCGTACGTCTTAGAAACACCAAATTTTCAGGGTTTATAAAACAGAATCTTCTGAACAAGATGCAAAAAAAGATTTCAAAAAGACTTTATAGTTTTTGGGAAAATTGATGTTAAAGTCGGGCAGAATTTCCGCGATTTCCGGAGGAAATTCCGCATTGGAATGCGGAAATTGGTAGCGGAAAGCGGAATCGGTATTTGGCAATGGCGGAATGCGGAATTACCGTGGAATCGGAAATTGGCATTTCCGACCATCCCTGCATAAAGGGGTTCTGTGGGGGTTTCTGAGGAGAAAAACTGCCACTTACCTGGGGCTTCTATCAGCCCCCGCAGCGGTAATGTCCCACGCCGTCCTGCTCCCATCCGCCGTTCCCTGCAGCCGGCACCGGGTTATTATTCGTCTGTCACACAGACGAACAATGCGCACTGCCAAGCCTCCACTCGCGTCATCTGAGGCTTACTGCACAGGCGCAGTACAACGTTTTCTTGTACTGCGCTTGCGCAGTAAGCTTCCCATGACGCAGGCGGAAGCGTGCGGGTGCGCGGCCACTGTAGCGCAGCCGCAGTTGGATCCCATGCCGCGCTAGACCGGGGCCGGCAGCGGAGAATGCCAGATGGGAGGAGTATTGCGTGGGACATTACCGCTGCAGGGGGCTGATAGAAGCCCAAGGTAAGTGTCTGTTTTTCTCCTCAGAAACCCCCCACAGAACTCCTTTAACACTGCTACGGCCTACTGAGTGCGGTCTAGTGGCTGCCTCACAAGCGCTTTGAGTCCTACAGGAGAAAAGTGCTATACAAAAAAAAGGAATTATTATAATTATTTATAGTAGCAAAAAAAGTTTCTTTACTGTGTTAGCCAAACAAATGATGTAGGTAGAAAAATGTTTTGTAAAAGTAATACCTTTTAATGGCTAAATGATAAATTTCAAATATGAAAGCTTTCAGGGATTTAGTCCCCTTCTCCAGGCATTATTTCAGATGTTAGCTGAAGTAAACACTGATGCAGGTAAATGGTAAACACAAGGATCCTCCTGTTTACTTTACCTACATGAATGTTTTGCTTCAGCTAAGATCTGCAAATATGCCTGAAGAAGGGGACTTAATCCTTGAAAGCGTTCATAATTGAATTTTATCAGTTGTTTGAGTTTTATCAGATGTAAGCTGAAGTAAACACTGATGTAGGTAAATAGGAAACACAAGTATTCTCCTGTTTACTTTACCTGCATCAGTCTTTTACTTCAGCTAAGAGCTGGAAATATGCCTAAAGAAGGGGACTAAATCCCTTAAAAGCTTTCATAATTGAATTTTATCAGTTAGCCATTAAAATGTATTACTTTTACAAAACTTTGTTTTTTTCTATTATCTTTATAATAAAAAGTAGTCTGGAAAGTCATAAATAAATAAAGATTTTCAGGTGTATTTACAGTGGCTTGCAAAAGTATTCGGCCCCCTTGAAGTTTTCCACATTTTGTCACATTACTGCCACAAATATGCATCAATTTTATTGGAATTCCACATGAAAGACCAATACAAAGTGGTGCACACGTGAGAAGTGGATCGAAAATCATACATGTTTCCAAACATTTTTTACAAATAAATAACTGCAAAGTGGGGTGTGCGTAATTCGGCCCCCTCAGTCAATACTTTGTAGAACCACCTTTTGCTGCAATTACAGCTGCCAGTCTTTTTTAGGGTATGTCTCTACATCTAGAGACTGAAAGCCTTGCCCATTCTTCTTAGCAAAACAGCTCCAGCTCAGTCAGATTAGATGGACAGCGTTTGTGAACAGCAGTTTTCAGATCTTGCCACAGATTCTCGATTGGATTTAGATCTGGACTTTGACTGGGCCATTCTAACACATAGATATGTTTTGTTTTAAACCATTCCATTGTTGCCCTGGCTTTATGTTTAGAGTCGTTGTCCTGCTGGAAGGAGAACCTCCGCCCCAGTCTCAAGTCTTTTGCAGTCTCCAAGAGGTTTTCTTCCAAGTTTGCCCTGTATTTGGCTTCATCCATCTTCTCATCAACTCTGACCAGCATCCCTGTCCCTGCTGAAGAGATGCACCCCCGAGCATGATGCTGTCAACACCATATTTGACAGTGAGGATGGTGTGTTCAGAGTGATGTGCAGTGTTAGTTTTCCGCCACACATAGCGTTTTGCATTTTGGCCAAAAAGTTCCATTTTGGTCTCATCTGACCAGAGCACTTTCTTCCACATGGTTGCTGTGTCCCCCACATGGCTTGTGGCAAACTGCAAACGGGACTTCTTATGCTTTTCTGTTAACAATGGCTTTCTTCTTGCCACTCTTCCATAATGGCCAACTTTGTGCAGTGCATGACTAATAGTTGTCCTATGGACAGAGTCTCCCACCTGAGCTGTAGATCTCTGCAGCTCGTCCAGAGTTACCATGAGCCTCTTGACTGCATTTCTGATCAGCGCTCTCCTTGTTCGGCCTGTGAGTTTAGGTGGATGGCCTTGTCTTGGTAGGTTTACAGTTGTGCCATCCTCCTTCCATTTCTGAATGATCGCTTGAACAGTGCTCCGTGGGATGTTCAAGGCTTTGGAAAACTTTTTGTAGTCTAAGCCTGCTTTAAATTTCTCAATAACTTTATCCCTGACCTGTCTTGTGTGTTCTTTGGACTTCATGGTGTTGTTGCTCCCAATATTCTCTTAGACAACCTCGGAGGCCCTCACAGAGCAGCTGTATTTGTACTGACATTAGATTACACACAGGTGCACTCTATTTAGTCATTAGCACTCATCAGGCAATGTCTATAGGCAACTGACTGCACTCAGATCAAAGGGGGCCGAATAATTACGCACACACCACTTTGCAGTTATTTATTTGTAAAAAATGTTTGGAATCGTGTATGATTTTCGTTCCACTTCTCACGTGTACACCACTTTGTATTGGTCTTTCATGTGGAATTCCAATAAAATTGCTTCATGTTTGTGGCAGTAATGTGACAAAATGTGGAAAACTTCAAGGGGGCCGAATACTTTTGCAAGCCACTGTACATTCCGTACAGTCTCAGATAAAGTTTCTACAGTAATAACTCCAGTAGTTCAATTTAAACATTATTCTTTTTAAAGAATAAACTCTTCTATGGAGGAGACATACCCTTGCAACAGTTTGCCTGAACCCAATTCAAGTATGCTAATTCAATTCATTTTTTAATCAAAATTGGCCAGATTTGGTACAAAACTAACTTCAGAAGAAATGTTCCATGTAACAGTAATGAACACTATTAATTACATTTATCGTGCACAGTCCATGCCGGTGCCCATTTTTACTTTACTGCTCAAGCTGCTGCCAAAACCCGGTCTATTAAATTTCAAGGTACAGCACAGCAATATATCATTAAGAATAGTCTTTCTTTAAATATATTCTACTTTTCACAATGTTATCCACTGTTGAAGACAAACTGTGAGAGTTATATTTGGACACATTATAAATTAAAGAGAAGCATATTTTATTTTTGTGCCAATTGGTTAATTATTCCGTCAGAAACACTTCATAGCTCATCACTAAGTGATGCCGTTGATTGTGCGAGTAAAACCGTTCGGCGGTGCTGTTGAACTTTGATAAGAGGCATGGGGAAAATCTTATGACGCACTACATCTCTTTTTAATTAAGCCTTCAATCATTGTGAATTACCATGTGTTCTTGGTATTTAGTTATTGGCAGCTCAAATAGTCCTTGTATGAAATCTAGACTATAAACTATCCCCATCACCAAGAAAAACAGACAGAATAGATGACAGAATTGTTATGCTATGTCAGATTTTTTTTTCTCCTAAAAATGAAATGAGTAACAAAGCACCAGGACAGCACAACAATCCCTATACATAGGCAAGAGATGTATTCTTTTTCATTCCAATTCTTAAAAGAGATAAATAGTGATTTTTTTTAAAAAAATTGAGTAATTTATTTATTAGCTTCAGGGCTAGAAATGCATGTGTAAAGGTATATTTTTTTTTTTTTTTTTTTAGGAAAACATGAAGTATTACAAATGAATATTTTATGTGTGTTCCTTATGCTGATTGGTCTTGCAAGTTTAGTAAGTAGAAAATATTGTTGCATTGTTTCTGTGAATTATCTACATGACCTAGGCCCTGGATACCCGAAGGATTTGTTGCAACAGCATCACACCTCCCATAACTTCAGATCAAAAGGATCCAATAGCTTGACCACCCCCAGAGATCCACTAAAAATCTTTGTAGCCAGAGCTTTTTGTCATGCTGCTCTTACCCTGTGGAATGTCTTGCCAAAGCTAATCAAGACCGCTTCAACCCTGGACATGTTTAAATCAAAACTGAAAAGCCACCTGTTTAGTTTGGCATTTATGATCATAAAACATTTCCCCCTGTACACATTAGAGATGGCCTGACCCTCCGATTTTCGGTTTGCGAACCTTCGGCGAAAGTTCGGTTCTTGCGAACTTTCGCAAACCGCAATAGAATTCAATGGGGAGGCGAACTTTAAAAACTTGAAAAATTCATGCTGGCCACAAAAGTGATGGAAAAGATGTTTCAAGGGGTCTAACACCTGGAGGGGGGCATGGCGGAGTGGGATAGATGGCCAAAAGTCTCGGGGAAAAATCCAGATTGGACGCAAAGCAGCGTTTTAAGGGCAGAAATCACATTGAATGCTAAATTGCAGCCCTAAAGTGCTTTAAAACATCCTGCATGTGTATGCATCAATCAGGGAGTGTAATTAGAGTACTGCTTCACACTGACACACCAAACTCACTGTGTAACGCACTGCAAATAGCTGTTTTTGCGTAGTGACAGCCGTGCTGGACTGGTGCGCACCATGGCCAGAGTGCAGGCGATAGCGGTTTTCAAGCCCATATGGTCGCCGGGCTGTGGTAGCTCAATGATAGAACAACCGTGACTGTCCAGCTGATCAAATTTAGTCTGTTCACAATGAAGCAACAACCTTATTATCTTTGGTGTGCAACCCCCCCGAGACACTCATATAGCCGGCAGTCATTGCTTCATTGTGATACGCAAGCCCCTTCACCGCAGCAAGGTAATGATCATGAAGGGGAATGGGCACATGCACATGCCTTTTGTTTTGTTGTTGCAGCTGCACTGCAGCCAGAAAAATGTAGGCAGGCATGTAC
The DNA here is from genome assembly GCF_040937935.1 of Hyperolius riggenbachi. Classification (NCBI taxonomy): domain Eukaryota; kingdom Metazoa; phylum Chordata; class Amphibia; order Anura; family Hyperoliidae; genus Hyperolius; species Hyperolius riggenbachi. The sequence continues at coordinate 167,883,606 of NC_090646.1, forward strand.
ACGCACTAGAAATATTATAATAAAGCGCAGCGGCCTTAAAAATTCATAAATCCGCCTGGAGTCCTGGACCCTGTTGGTGGTGGCGGTCTGGCGGAGAAAGCAGTCAAGCGGCCTGCGGGTAGATATGCTGTGTGGGGAGCGGCTTAGTCTTGGGGCAGGCAGTCACATGGCGTGCAGGCAGAGATGCTGTGTGTGGGGACTGACTTAGTCTTCAGGCAGGCTTGATCGTGCTTGGCAGAACACGTGGTCAGATGGACCCTTGACCCAACGCTGTGTGCCAGAGATGTCACCACTTGCCTTATAACATCATGGTGCAGTTTAGGTATTGCCTTTTTTGAGAAAAAATTGCGGCCTGGTATCTTCAACTGTGGTGTGTGGCTTTGCTTTTGTGTGCTGCTTTTCCTCAGGTGGTCATCCCATTGCAGTTTGTGCTTGTAATCATGTGCCTTCATAAGGAAGTTGTCCCTGTCTTGGTCTTTCCACGGCTCAATTTTCGGTGGCAGAGAGTACAGATGGCATTGCTCTTATCTGAGGCAGACACACAAAAAAATTTCCACACCGCTGAGGCCTGGGGTGATGGCACTTTGGTGGTGGGGGCCGGCTGAGTGTTAAGTGGGGTGCCAGAATCAGAGCAGGAGGAAGATATGTCATGCTTCCGTGCGGAAGCTGAGAAAGATGAGGTGTTCTGTGTTGAATAGTCAACTACGTCCTGACAATATTGGGGGTTGATGGCACGTGCCTTCTTCTGAACACTGTACTTTGGTCGAGGGCCCGCACGACACCACGACCTCGAACAGACCTGCCAGGTGGCCTGCCTCTGCCTTTTGTTTTGTCCATATTGGGGGGGATGAAGTGAAAGGTATGCACTGATTTGACTAATACAATGTGCAGTCACACAGGTGCAGTTAACAGGTATGCACGGAGTGGTATACCACACTGCGTGCACTCACGTAGGTAGGTGGGTGCACTGAACACAACAGATAGGTATATGCAGTGATGAGGTGGGTGCACTGAACACAACAGGTAGGTATAGGCAGTGATGGGTATTACAATGTGCACCTGTCACACACAGACAGGTAGCGGATAGGCACAGTGACACTGCATGCGCTCAACTCAGGTAGGTAGGTGGGTGCACTGTGAACAACAGGTAGGTAAGTATATGCAGTAATGGGTATTACAATGTGCACCTGTCACACACAGACAGGTAGCGGACAGGCACGGTGACACTGCATGGGCTCAGCTCACGTAGGTAGGTGGGTGCACTGTGAACAACAGGTAGGTAGGTATATGCAGTACTGGGTATTACAATGCGCACCTGTCACACACACAGGTAGTCACTGTATGTGCTGGGCCTGGCAGTGGCACACACACAGTATGAATTATCAAGGCTGTCTATGCAACACAAGTGTCAGTGGGACACACAGAAAAAAAAATAGATCACAAGAACAACATTAGCTCTCAAAAGAGCTGTTGTGGGGTGCTATTTTAGCATTAAGAATCAGCAAGGAGCAAGCTAAAAAGCCTACAATAGCCTAACTAATCTTTCCCTATGAGAGTCTGCAGCAGCAGCTGTCCCTTCTCTAGTTAATGCAGGCACACGAGTGAGTAAAATGGCCAGCACTGCCTGCCTTTTATAAGGGGGAGAGTGGCTCCAGGAGGGAGTGTAGCCTGATTGGCTACAATGTGCCTGCTGACTGTGATGTAGAGGGTCAAAATTGACCCTAATGGTGCATTACGGGGGCGAACCAAACTTTCGGTAAAGTTCGCGGTTCTCCGCGATCGTGAACCCTCAGAAGTTCGCCGGGAACCGTTCACCGGCAAACCGTTCGGGCCATCTCTAGTACACATCAATATGTACTGATCTCAGAGAAGCTTATACACTTTGGGTCCTACGGGAGAAAAGCAATTTACAAGTGTTTTATTGTTGTTGTTGTGAATTAAATATAAGAAAAATATACAATGCAAAATAGAACTGAATCATCATTTCTCCCTGCCCAGCTTACTTAATGGGTCATGGGACTTATATTGTAATAATAAAGTTTTTATTTATTACAGTAGAAAAGTACAGTGGGATGTGAAAGTTTAGGCAACCTTGTTAATCATCATGATTTTCCTGTATAAATCGTTGGTTGTTACGATACAAAAATGTCAGTTAAATATATCATATAGGAGACACACACAGTGATATTTGAGAAGTGAAATGAAGTTTAGTGGATTTATAGAAAGTGCAAAATAATTGTTTAAATAAAATTAGGCAGGTGCATACATTTGTCATTTTATTGATGCCAAAACCTTTAGAACTAATTATTGGAAATCAAATTAGCTTGGTAAGCTCAGTGACCCCTGACCTACATACACATGTGAATCCAATTATGAGAAAGAGTATTTAAGGGGATCAATTGCAAGTTTCCCTCCTCTTTAAATTTTCTCTGAAAAGTAGCAACATGGGGGTCTCAAAACAATTCTCAAATGTCCTGAAGACAAAGATTGTTCACCGTCATGGTTTAGGGGAAGGATACAGAAAGCTGTCTCAGAGATTTCCGCTGTCTGTTTCCACAGTTAGGAACATATTGAGGAAATGAAAGACCACAGGCTCAGTTCCAGTTAAGGCTCGAAGTGGCAGACCAAGGAAAATCTTGGATAAACAGAAGCGACGAATGGTGAGAACAGTCAGTCAACCCACAGACCAGCACCAAAGACCTACAACATCATCTTGCTGCAGATGAAGTCACTGTGCATCGTTCAACCATTCGGCACACTTTACACAAGGAGATGCTGTATGCGAGAGCAATGCAGAGGAAGCCTTTTCTCTGCCCACGACACAAACAGAGCTGCTTGAGGTATGCTAAAGCACATTTAGACAAGCCAGCTTCATGTTGGAATAAGGTGCTGTGGACTGATGAAACCAAAATTGAGTTATTTGGGCATAACAATGGACGTTATGAATGGAGGAAAAACAACACAGCTTTCCAAGAAAAACAACGGCTACCTACAGTAAAATATGGTGGTGGTTCCATCATGGTGTGGGGCTGTGTGGCCAGTGCAGGGACTGGGAATCTTGTCAAAGTTGAGGGAGGCATGGATTCCACTCAGTATCAGCAGATTGTGGAGACCAATGTCCAGGAATCAGTGACAAAACTGAAGCTGCTCCAGGGCTGGATCTTTCAATAAGACAACGACCCTAAATACTGCTCAAAATCCACTAAGGCATTCATGCAGAGGAACAAGTACAACGTTCTGGAATGGCCATCTCAGTCCCCAGTCCTGAATATAATTGAAAATCTGTGGTGTGAGTTAAAGAGAGGTGTCCATGCTCGGAAACCATTAGACAAACCTGGATTAACTACAGATGTTTTGTAAAGAGGAATGATCCAAAATACCTTCAAACAGAATCCAGACTCTTATTGGAACCTACAGGTAGCGTTTAGAGGCTATAATTTCTGCAAAAGGAGAATCTACTAAATATTGATTTCATTTCTTTTTTGTGGTGTCCAAATTTACGAACCTGCCTAATTTTGTTTAAAGTAGATACAAGATAAACTTTTACCGATTGCATAATTGTGTTCCTTCCATATAGTTTATAGGGCATTCCTCTACTTTTTTTTTTGGTTTAATACTCTAATTCCCTATAAACTAAACAACCCTCACCCACAGCTTTTCAGAGAGCCTTGGTACTCAGTCCCAGGTAGCAAGGGCTTATGGGAGCTCAGTCTGAGCAGGAGGAGGAGAAGGTTACTAGCCATTGATTTCAGAGGCAGAGGGGAGGAGGGAGGATCAGAGGGGATTGAATTTACACAGCTCTCAGGCATGTGACAATGTGACAAACATAACATGGCTGCCCTCATTGTATCACAGCAATAAATAATCATAAACTTTAAAAGCTGTTTGCAGCTAGATTTGCTGTATAAACTATCTAAACTTTAGATAAGATATATAGGCCTCAATTCACTAAACTTATCTCCTGTCTTTAATAACTTTTCTAGAGTTGTTACCATGGTGATAAGGCATGTAGTATTCAGGAAACATTTTACCTCAGGCAAGCCTAAAGTTAACTCTTCTGTCTTTAAATTAACTCTCCAATCCTTAAAATAACTCCAGAGTTAAAGACAGGCTGTTAATTAGCTGCAAGTGAAAATAACTACAGAGGAGGTAAATTAACTACAGAGGAGGTAAATTAACTACAGAGGAGGTAAATTAACTACAGGAGAGGTAACTTAAGGAATGAAGAGGTAAGATAACTCTCTCACGTGTGGAGGTAAGTTTTCTCTTGCCTTATTATCTCTAGCATGATCTTAGTGAATTGAGGCCATTGACAAGTTATTTGTTATAGTTACTTTTTCATCTCGGATCCGCTTTACACAATTATTGTGCACTTTCTGTAAATCCAATAAACTTAATTTCACTTCTCAAATATCACTGTGTGTGTCTCCTATATATTTAACTGACATTTTTTATCGTAACAACCAACGATTTATACAGGAAAATCATGACGATTAACAAGGTTGCCCAAACGTTCGCATCCCACTGTATGCAACTTATGAAAACTTTTCAAAACTGGCCCATCCCACCAGAAGGTGGCACTACACACACATAAGTTCAGTTGTTATTAATTCACAGAAATTGCATGCCGGAGGCGCTCATGGGTGGCTGACAGGAGCCTGAACTTGTAAGGATGGAGGCGCCTAAGTGTAAAAATACATATAAACTTCTAATAGATAAAATAAGAATGAGAGGCTATCCATTACCTCTCCTGATGACAAAAACACCAGTAATACTGGAAAAGTACTTATTTAAAACACAAAATAGACAATGCGTTTAAAGGGTACTAGCCCGCTTCCTCAGGTTGATACACAGTGCCTTGCTGCAAGGTGAATAGGATATAGGCACCCAGATAAACCTCCTTTTGGAGGTTATAGTGTTTTTTTCCCCTAAAAACTACATTCCCACTTCCCAGTAAAGCAACCATCCAGCTTCCGGCAGGAACTGGAAAACCGAGCAGTAACAGTTAATTTTCCGCTGGCTTATACGGTGGTGGCAGCCTGGCAGGGACCTGCAACCCATTTTTGTGAGTATAGCTGTATATACTTACAACTTCCCATTTATAAACAATACTACACCTTTGGGCTCCTGTTTACCTCTCTGTTTACTTAGGTATTCTAGGGTAAAAGGTCACTACAAGGCTCACCGAAACCCTCCTATAAGGAGTCTGTCCTGCCTGACAAGTGCTAAGTTCAACCGTCTGTGGAAAAGTAATTAGTGCCCCTTTATTTAAATTTAAATACTTCTTCAAACTCTTCTCCTCATCCTAACTCTTCATTATAATTTAACCAAATTGATGCTTATTACATACAAATTCTCTTTTTCTTAAAAATTAATCTCAATTGGGCAGGGTCCTCTTCTCTCCTGGTGTCATAATTTGTACTTAGCATAACTGATTAATATATTAGCACTTTGCAAATACTATTACTACTATTACTCCTACTAATACTACTACCACTACCAAGAAGAAGAATAACAATAATAATAATCAGGTATGAGGAAGAATGATGTTCCGAAAAGTGAAATTGTCCTGGAGCATGTGTGTGTGTGTGTGTGTGTGTGGGGGGGGGGGGGGGGGGGGTCTCAGGTTGTGTAAGCAGGGGTTAACTCACCTAAGGGCCTGTTTCCACTTGCGAAGGGATGCGAGTGCGGCTTCCTTGCCGCATCACTACCTCTTGCAGTTGCATCACTTTTGCTTCTAACGATGCTGAAGTGACTGGAGAAGACGGGATGCGGATAGGGGGTGCGGCCGTGCGAGAATCTGCAGCATGCTGCAGATTCTCGGATTGCTCCGCATAACCAGCACGGAAAGAAAACTGTTCCATTGCTGTGCATTGGTTACAATTCAGCCGTGGTGTGATGCGGCTATGTAGCCGCATCACACCGCGTGTAGTGGAAACTAGCCCTAAACTGCTGGCTTCCCATAAGCTCCATGCCACTTTTTGTCTTTTGACACTTCCTCATTCACAGTGGAAGTTCCGGTTTCGAAGTATCAGAGGATGGAGCATAGCGTGAAACACCTTAAAAGGGAGGTGGCGGCCTAAGTGAGTTGACCCCTGCTTACATAGCAGTACCAATAAAACTAATATGAGTAATAATGTTCTAAAATCCAGAACTCATGATATTTAAATAGATAATTAGCGTTACCGAATTTGACAAAGACCATACATTAATAAATGTAAATATATTTCAGATATCAACTGTGTATTATTGTATTTTGACCAGTAACCAAACAAAAACTCAGAATGTAAGTACCCCACATTTGAGGAAAAATTTCACCAATAAGGAAGCTCACCAAACAGATCTATGCTGGAAGCTTGCGAATGACCAACACAGATCGCTTTGCATAATATTTCAAAGTTCATAAAATACTGGCATCTGAAATGCTCACAACGTTTTGCAGCTAGCTAAGAGCCATTTATTTCCCTCTGTGGCATTTAGGGTTGAACTACATGAGCAATTTTAATCTCACACGACTGAGTGATTTAACCTCTTGTTGGCAGTCACCTCATTTGAAACACATTAAGTTAATGTGCTGTAGATAAGGTGATTGCCAAAGAGCAGTTAAATTGGTCAGTGGCAACAAGATTAAAATCACCCATGTAGTTTATCCTCTCGCATTCTCAGCCCCATTCATTCTTTCCATCTGGTATTAAATTGCTCAACAATTTCAGACACTATGATCACATGTAGGCTTGCTAAAGGGGTTCTGTGAGCTCTTTGTGATGTTAATGACAGCATTGTTATAACATAAAACTTGCCTTGCTTTTCTTTTTCTGTAAGTCTTAGCCTTTACAAGATCTACAGTCTTTACTAACTTTACATGGAAGACAGAACTTTTGTGTTAGAGAAAACTGCAATGTTTTTTCTATTTGCATTAAATATATGTACAGTTTCTGAAAGTAGTCTACCTTGCATAAACCAAATATGTGTACACTCATAATAATAGAGCTCAGACACATTTTTTGCCCAATAACTGCAGTCTGGTGACCAGTGTCCAATGTTGTAATTGAATTGATGCTGGCGAGTATCGACTGTGGTTCTACACCCTGGAGAGCTACTGTGTTATCAGTTCACCTCTGTGGGCGTTTCTGTGTGTGGGAGGGGCTAGATGAAGTGAAAGCATGTTAAATCTTAGCCCTATTGAAAAGGGATAATGAAAACTAACTCAAAAGAGGTCTCAGGTAGCGTACATTTGATAGAGGCGCTAGTTGAAAAGATTGCATGAACAGCAGTAGTAGACTATATGCAAATATACTAATATTCTACTACTTCATTCATATAGTAAAATATTGGTAATATGTACTGATATTTTACTATGGCCTAGCCTCTCCCTACCATTTCCGCGGGGGAGCTTAACCTTAATCCCCTCACCCAGGAGCCTAACCTTAACCCCCCACCCACAGCATACTGTTGAAAAGGGTGCCCGCTATAATAACGGCTAATGCCATTTTTAACTGCTACTCTCAGGTAATGCTATAGCAGCATTCTTCTGACACAACAAATTCAAAAGTTTCACATGCAAGACTTAGGTACAGAAGGCAAAGGACAGGTCATTTCTGGAGCAATTTGCGAACAACAGTTTCAGGATCTTATAAAAACAGTGTCAGGTAATGACGTTCCATCACAGCAGCACCTTGTATATAAATGGCTGCAGGGAAAGCCTCTTAGCAAATTTAAAGGCACAGGATGTGCAATTGCGTCTGCAGTAACAGAAATAGCAAGGGCTGAAACCCACTACACTATCTCTTCTATCATACTGTATAAAGAGACATTGTTGCCAGAAGAGAAGCATGGTCCAGAAGTGATTACCAACAAGGCCATTGATTAGTAATTCTTGGGAGGGTCTGCCCTCAGCGATAGAGGATGGGAAAATAGATGTGAATCTGATACAAGACCTCTGGTACACCCTCCACCTCCTATGACTTTTGTATGGATTCTGCATTGGGGCAGGAGGGGGCAAGACTATGCTTTCACACCATAAAGTCTAGCTACATTCACCCACTGGGATCCAGTCCACCATGACACAGAGGAGTGCTGTGTTTAGAAGCAGTATGTTACCATTCTCACTTAACAGGATGTGTGAACAATGCTGGGGGAGGGAAGGGGGGGAGCATTGGGCACACAGAAGTCCATATGAGAAAATTATAGCCCAAACCTCTGGAAGTCTCTGGATGAAAAAGGAACCATGACTAGGTACTTTAAAGTAAACCAGAGATCACAGCCTTCAAAGAATCAATACGTACCTGGGGCTTCCTCCAACCCCATAAGCATGTTTGAATCTCTGCTATACTCCCGCAGTCTGCCATTCAGCTGAGATCAGCCCCGGAAACTGGCTCAGTCACGTCAGTCCGGGTCTACTGCGCTTGTGCGGGAGGTCCGCGTATGCGCAAAAGACCCAGACAGGACCTGACTGAGTCTTTTACCAGGGCTAATCGCAGCTGAATGGCAGACTGCGGGAGGATAGCGAGAGACTCACGTGCTTATGAGGCTGGAGGAAGCCCCGGGAAAGTATGGTAAGTATCGATTCTTTTAAGGCTGTGATCTCTGACTGGTACACTTTAAGGTGCATTTAATGGCAGCTGATCAATTATTAGTTTATATATATAGAGAAACAAGTCGTGTCACTAAGATCTAGGACAACATTTGCGCATGAAGCTTTTCGACAGCAAGTTGACTGACAGTCTCCCATGACTACTAAAGAATACAGAACTTATAACAGTAAAAAGTACAATGAGTAGTCAAAATAAATTCACACTTTCTCAGAAAATATACAGTAAACATGTATCAGTGTCAAACATTCTTAATTTTGTTTGTTTCGCTGTTTAAACAAGAGTAACTGTTTAACAAGAACAAATAAGGTAAACTTGTTGAAAAGCACAGCATTAAACGTTTAGCAATGCTACATCGATGAGATAATAGCAGACCCTTTACATTTATAAAATGTAATAATAGGCATAGACAACAAAAGAAAAAGGAAGAACAAAAATAAACACTATCGAAGCATTGTAGTGCTGTGGTGTCACTTAATTAAGTACCATTATAGATTAAAATCTCTGTCGCATATGACGAATGAAATGAAGATTAATTACAATCTGGGGAGGCTCTGGCCCAGGATCATATTTCAGGTTAGCTGTTGGTTCTCATGTAGTGTTTAATTGAATTCTATTTTTAGTTGTAAGGGATCACATACAGGGTAAGCTGTCATATAAGAAAACATTTGTGTGATTTCTTTGGTATAAAACCTCCACTGTTGGAGTAGTGCTGCTGTTCAGATTTGCACCCTGAATGTTGCCAGTTCTGATCAGTTTGCCCTGTCCAGAATGTTGAGGACATTCATCCCAGACTTGAGAAGATGAAGGAAATGGAAAGGGGGGGGGGGGGGGGGTGCTTGATGGGCTTGACCATAATGCCAGCAGCCAGGGAGAAGCAGGAAACCTTTCCCACCATCTTGGAGGTGGCAGACATCCTACTAAACACTTGCAACACTTGGCATTTGGACCCACCTAGAGTATAAATGAGGGAAGCCGGAGCAGGAGCACTTATTGAGTGCTTAGCTATTTAGGTATCAGTGCTGCAAGGGAGATCATTGGATTGGTGGTTTTGGATAAGAAAGTTATTGTACTGTACCTCTATATGACTTTAGTGCAGCATTTGCAGGGAACCACTTAGTGCTGGTAGGGTCTGTGTAAAGGTGCCCCCTAACTTTTTTGTCCAGTCTTACCATTTCTATGTAATATGAGGGACTACCTAAATATGATTTGCTATATTCAGTGATGCTCTTCAGTGATGCTCTTCCGATCAGCTACTAAGCCGGAAAGAGGAAGTGCAGTAGTGAGTCGTGGAAGTCGCATGTGAAGGAAATGGAATGCAGAGAATCCCTCGGACTTATGGGTAAATTAACCTACCGTTCACCCGTGGTCACAGCTGATTAATCAGCTCTTCATTAACATTTATATTCCAAGTAGCTACAGCTGCTGGGAAGAGCATCACTGGTATAATCATTCAGTTTACCCTTGTACTACATGGATTTGGTAAGATTGTACAAAAAAATATTGTATCATTAGTGGGCAGCTTTAATCAGGCAGGCAAGAAAAGGGTATAGTGCTAGTTTGCTAAGTAGACTTGTATTCGCAATCATCACGATGTCACTTTACTTTTTTTTGTGTCAGAAGTGCTTATAAATTTTCCATAACCCTTTGTTCTGCGATATTTAGAAAAAGTATTGTTCTGTGGCAAAGGAGAGAGAAGATGGAGGCTTAAATATGGACACAGGGCACAAAGGGCTACAGACCCCTCCCCCCATTTCTAAGTTCTCAGACCAACTTTGGAGAAACTCACTAGCTTTTAAAAATCCTCCACCAATATTACTTGTGCTGTAGCTGAAATTACAGTTTATTGCATTAAGGGGTCTGGATTTGCTTGTAAAGCATCTAATTTCCAAGACATAAAGACCAACAGTGACTGCACAGTTACAGGTTTTGATGAAGCTGAAGTCACACTTTATTGCATCCATTTTTATTAGGGGATGTGTGATTTGCTTTTAAAGCATCTTATTTCTAAGTTTCGAGCAATACTGACTGCCTCTTCTAAAAGAAAAAGAAAGATAGTCCTGTGCAGTTACATATTCAGATGTAAAAGAAGTCACAGTTTGTTGCACACTGTTATATCAAGGGGTGTGAGATTTCCTATTAACCTCTTGAGGACCACAGGTTTACACTCCCCTGGTGACCAGGTGATTTTTTACAATTCAGCACTTCCCAACTTTAACAGTTGATTGCACGGCCATACAACTTACCACCTAAATGAATTTTACACCCTTTTTTTGCCACCAACAGAGCTTTCTGTTGTTCTTGTAATTTTTTTTTATTAAAAAAAAAAAAAAGAGCATTTTTTTTTTCAATTTCTACTACTATCCCCAGGTCAACCCCCAACTTAACTGTGCATTCTGGGGGCCCTGCAATGTCTTTGGCAGAGTAGCATCTCATCCTTCTCAACGGGTGCATTCCTCTGTAAGTCCCTAGTTCCATGTACTCCTATCTTCATGCTCACAGGGGCGACTCTACTCCATGACCTGGCAAATGTTATAATGTAATAACATGTCACACAGATGATGCAGCCAGCGATGTACGAAGAGGGGGAGTACATGGAGTTACGGACTGACAATGGAGTGTGCCCAACAGGACTGGTGAGGCGCTACTCTGATACTTTGCAGGGGCCCCAGGAAGCACAATTAAGCTGGAGGTGTTCTGGAGGGGAGATGGCAGCCAGTTCAGAGATCCTTTGTTTGCAACAAAGGTCTCCTGATTCTGTTTTTTAATTTGGGAAAGCCTGTCTGGGGTAGCAGGTTCAATTGACTGAGGGTCCCATTGTTATTAGAACCGCCCTGGTCTTAATTTGCCAATCCTGTTAGATTAGGCAGAGCAGTGTGCTTTGTATACTGATGCATGCTGGCAATTTGTATTGGGTCACAGAAGCCCTTAGTAAGTAAGTGTTATAGCCATCTTAGCCAAACCAGATTCCTCTTTAGAATTGAATGTTTGTAAAATGTTTTTCCAATTGGCAAGTGCATAAAATGGCGCAGTTCACATTTTTTTTATGATATAATTTTTTATTTATTAAATCCTTTTTTTTTTTAAATTACAACCCTATTTCAATTTATAGCCAGCCATGAATTTCCGGCTTGCCCAGGTAAAGTACTCTTCTAGCATGAGAAATTAGCTGCACAGGAACAACTGTTACCTATTTTTCAAACAAGCATTTATTAAATGGGGATTGTCAGCCACAAAATCAAATTCCATGTACCCACTGCCATGTGTTTATTATGCAGTCTATGCCGACACTACATTGAAAACATTCCAATATAATCATAAATGTGTCTGCTGTAATGAATTTTATCTCAGCCTGGCTCTATTCTGGTACATTGCTGGGGAGAAGGAAGCTTGTTATCTCCCCTCCCACATTCCTGCTCCTCAGTGATTGGCTGAGGGCAGGTCAGTGGGACAGGCTGAGACTGAGACACCTACCCCTCTGCAGAAGCTGCTGAAATACTATCTACGCCATGCTCACACGTGTTTCCAAAGCAAGCTAGATATGACAGTGCAGTTTCTAGAAGGAAAAAAGTAAGGGAGGAAATTACATCAAGATTGGCTTTAGTCAAAGGCAGTAAAGATGGAAAATGCCTGGAGTGTTCTCTTTATTATATAAAATTAACTGAAATCAAAACGTGGAGAGTAAAATACATATGTTATGTAAATGTAAAAAAGTATTTATCTACTTATATATGGTTTTTTTCCTGGGATATTATGGCTTTCCCTGCTGCTTTAAGTGACTAGCAGAAACTTCAACAATCCCAATCTGATCTCTGTTAGGTTTGGTGGAAAGTAACTTTATGTTTATATGCACAAAAATAAGAAAAGTAAGTGAAAGTATTGTTTGCTATTAAACCTGGCACTTTGTACAACTATACAAAAGAGATTGCTCATTCCGTACAAAAGTGGTAGTTTACTTTCACTTGTAATTAATTTAAAGTGCTGTAAACCATATTTAAGTTTCATTATAAATCAGTTCATTAATACCATAAACGCTTCTGCAGAAATACAGTACATGTGTTGTTTATTATAGTATGAATGGAGTACCTTTCCAAAGGAAAGTGTTCCTTTTTTCAGGGTCGAAATTGACGTTCCTTGACTCATATCAAATAACAACACCACCATCTAGTGGTCCTGTGTGGTATTTTGCAAGTAGGTGCTTGAATCAAATGATGCTAATTTGTGTCTTGCTAAATGTGTGCCTAACTATTAAAGTATGCATTGATAATTATGTGGAAGAGAAGTGGCATCAGAAGAAATCCAGCGCTTGACCAACTTACCACATCGTTTATATGCATGAAAATCGACTGTGAAGAAATGGCATGATTAATACAGTTTGTTTAAAAAAAACAAAACTAACATTGGCAATTTCAATAAAAGCCAGTGCTCAGTAATCACCAGTGACAATGCTCTAGTATCTGTTTGCATTTATTACAGAAATGTCACATCAGCAGCCCATTCTAGTTTCACAGGCTAATTGCGAATTACCTGGATTTTCAAATGAAGCAGAAGCTTCTCATTGCTCAGCTGATCACGGTTTCATATTCTGAATGCAATTATACTTTTTGGTTTGCATGCACAGTAAATGTATAAAGCGTGAGAATAGGGTCTTTCACAGGAAGCTGAGCTTGGCGGTTGTTGGGCAGTTCAGCCTCCCAGTAGTTGTCCGCGAGAATAACAGCGTTTGTAAGCCTTATGTGTCATCGTTTAACATGCAATGATGTTACCTGGCTGGCGGCAAAAAGGTAAAATGTAGCACCTGATCACGTCTGCAACCACACTCAAATATGACTCCCCAGGGGTGCCGCCTCTTTATAGTCTTCAGTCTCCCATGTGAAAGAGGTGCAAGGCCTCATTTACACTTGGACGCTTTCTGCCCACGATTCGTGCTTTGTTGACTGCTGGCGATCAGATAAGCACTGCTGCACAAGTAACCCTTTGGGATTACTCACACTTCGGTGATTGTGGTGCATTCGCCATTTCCGGCAAAAATTGCAAAACACTATTGCCAAAAAATTGGGGAACACAGCAGTGCAAAATTGCATTTGCAATCTCTAGATGACTGCGATTGTGATTTGCGGTTCCGAGTGTGAATGGGACCTTAAGGTCAAATTTTACAGCAGGAACCCATAAAAAATATTTTGTTGTATTTATCCTGTAGAGATGTTATATGGTCCATATTGCAAAAGCTGCAGTGTTTTATTGTGGACTGCTGTGGTCCTATAGATCAGTGTTCCCCAACCCTGTCCTCAAGGCCCACCAACAGGGCAAGTTTTGTGGAAATCCACAGAGGTAGTTAACCAGCTCTGCTGAGACACTAATTACCTTACCTGTGATTGTGTGCAGTTTCCTGCCAAACATGCACTGTTGGTGGGCCTTGAGGACAGGGTTGGGGAACTGTGCAGATGACATGTAGACTGTACTGCTGCAATTGCTTACCTGTAATCTCTATGTCTTTGTGTGCTGTAGAAATCTTATGTGTGCACCGTATGTGTTACGTGTTATGGATGCCCAGCTGGCCATGTAATTAGCCTTTTTGGATCATAAGTGTACCCTTACTGGCCACTTTATTAAAGTGGACTTAAACTCTTGCACAGGACAGAAGGAAAATACAGAGAAATGCACACTCTATGTATTTAGAGAGTTTAGCCGGTTTAATTCCCCCTCATTTATGTCTAATCGCAAGTTGTAATTTGATCTCTCCCCTGTGTCACATGACTGCCACGGCAGAGATGGCAGATCAGGCCATTTGAAAGAACAGGATGTTAATATGTCTGGTTCCATGAATAAGGAAGTAGAAACAGTGCAGAGTTAGTGTAGGATTTGTATCAGCTGTAACAAAGAAATGTTTTTTGTTTAAAGGTTATTATGCTGTTGCGTATCTTTTAGAGCAGAGAGGAGTTCTGAGTTCAAGTCTGATTTAAAGAGACTCTGTAACAAAATGTTCAGCCTTATTTCTTCTATCCTATAAGTTCCTATACTTGTTCTAATGTGGTCTGTCTTACTGCAGCCTTTCCTAGTTGCACAGTCGCTGTAATATCTCTGTTATCTAATCTAATCTTCTTTCCTTTGTCAGCTTTGTCGGCTCAGGCAGGAATGTGCTGCTCTGCTTGTGATAGGGAGAAGCTATACACACCCTCTCCACACCCCCTGCATGCTCTGTATGAGTCACAGACTGAGCTTCTCTGAGCTTATCACAAGCTGGTTAGCAGCCATGTCTTTTATTTGTAAACACTGCCTAAAACTGGCAATTTCAAACCAGGATTGCAGCAGGGAGTGGCAGAAACAGCCAGGGCCGAGGCATAGGCTGGAGAGGCTCCAGCCTTAGGGCGCAGTGTAGGAGGGGGTGCACAATTCATTCAGTTGTCATTCCTAATTGTGTACGAAGCAGGAAAAAATAAGAAAAGGGGATACATAGCAGTGACTGCAAGCCAGATAACTAGATATTAAGGTGTTGGGGAGGTTGGGGGCCCTGTGGCCCTCTTAGTCTAATAGCAATCAGTGTGTGAGGGCTGGGGTGGGAGGGATGGAGGGGCGCACTTTGGTGTCTCAGCCTTGGGTGCTGGAGGACCTTGTCCTTGCTCTGGAAACAGCACAGAGGGGCCCAGGAGAACATAATGATATGCTTTTTATTCTCTTTAAGCACATCTTGTTATTTCTGTGTTGCACCCCTTTTGCCTTCAGAGGACTTCAATAAGTTGGTGGAAACATTCCAAATAGATTCTGGTCCATATTAACATGATATTATCACACACAGTTGCTGCAGATTTGATGGCTGCAGATCCAAATCTCTTGTTAGAATACATCTCAAAAGTGCTCTATTAGATTGTGATCTGGTGACTGTGGAGGATAGTGGAGTACAGAGAACGCATTGTCATGTTCAAGGAACCAGCTTCAGATGATGAGAGCTATGTGACATAGTGCTTTATCCTGCTGGGAGTAGCCATCAGAAGACAGGTACTGTGGTTATAAAGGGAAGGACGTGGTCAGCAACAATAGTCAGCTAGGCTGGGGCATTTAAACAATGCTCAGTTGGTAATAAAGGGTTCAAAGTGCGCCAATATAGTGTCCCTCACACCATTATAGTATCATCACCAACCTCAACTGTTGACACATGGCAGGATGGTTCCATGCTTTCATGTTCTTCATAATAAGTTATGACACTTTCATCTGAATGTCACAGCTGCAATCGAGACATTTCAGACCAGGCAACATTTTTTCAATCTTATATTGTCCAATTTTGGTGAGCCTGTGCAAACTGTTGCCTCCATTCCCTGTTCTTAGCTGACAGGAGTGGCACCCAGTGTGGTATAATGCTGCTGTAGCCATCTGCTTCAAGGTTCAAAGTGTTGTGTTAATAGTGTACACTGCATACCCCTGGTTAACTGAGCTACTGCTGTTTTTCAATTTTCTCATACCAGGCTGCATATTCTCCTCTAACCTTTGGCATCAACAAGGCATGTTTGTCCATACAACTGGCGCTCACTGGATATTTTCTATTTTTCAGACCATTTTCTGAAAAACCTAGAGACAGTTTTGTGCAAAGCCAGGTAAATATGATGGGCCAACTTCACAATTGCCCATTGAACCACGCTGCAAGTCTTTGCCCAGCACTGTGTAGTCTCCCATTCCCTGTCCTTCACCCATCAGCATTTCCTCCAACAACAACAAACAACATATGTAAAGCGCTTTTCTCCCATAGGATTTACCCACTTCCGGATTCTCGGAGCGTATATACACGCCCCTGAATCCTGAAGTGTATTCCATGGAAACGTTCCATGTCAGTTCCCGGAGGGTGTCTCCGTGAACACCCTGCGAGCCGATCGGCGGCTCGCAGGGTAAATGTAAACACACGGGGAAGACCTTCCCCGGTGTTTACATGTATACGGCGCGCCGTAGAG
Source organism: Hyperolius riggenbachi (assembly GCF_040937935.1). Taxonomy (NCBI): domain Eukaryota; kingdom Metazoa; phylum Chordata; class Amphibia; order Anura; family Hyperoliidae; genus Hyperolius; species Hyperolius riggenbachi. Next base: position 167,900,137 of record NC_090646.1, read on the forward strand.
GAGATCGGTGATCCCCGGCCTCTGATTGGCCGTGGATCACCGGCATCTGATAGGCTAAAGCCTATCCCATCAGGCGCAGGACGGAAATCCGTCCTGCGCCGCTCACAGGGGGAGGGAGAGGGAGGGAAGGGGAAGGAGGCCAGGAAGCGCTGTGGAGGGGGGCTTTGAAGACCCCCCCCCCGCAAGCGCAAGCAGCCAGCGGCGATCAGACCCCCCCAGCAGGACATCCCCCTAGTGGGGAAAAAAGGGGGGAAGTCTGATCGGCCTGGCTGCTAGCTGATCGGTGCTGCGGGCTGGAGAGCCCACGCAGCACCGATCAGCACAAAATAGCGTGGTAGGGAAGTGGTTAAAATGCAGTATGTCTCAGACCAATAATTGGTTGATTGGTAAATTGTGGTACAGAGGGAGAACTCTGTTAGTCCGTAAATGCCAGCCTAAACAGGTGGCTTTTCAGTCTGGATTTGAATAACTCCAGGGAAGGTACTGTCTTTACTGGGTGTGGTAGGGACTTCCAAAGGGTAGGGGCTGCATGACAGAAAGCTCTGGCTCCAAAGGTTTTGAGGTGCACTCTGGGAATGACCAAGTTTATGGAACCTGCTGATCTGAGGTTGTGAGAGGTGTGGTGCAGCTTCAGCAAGTCCTTCATGTATCAGATGGCGCCGCACCGGTAGCCACAGCCACAGGGCTCCGGCCTCTTCTTTTCTTTACTATCTCTTTTCTCTCCCTGGTCCCCCCTGGTCTACAGGGGAGGATGCGGAGACACGGGAGAGGACACGCGGAGACATGCAGAGACTTGGGCTGGTTCGGGGCGCCCGGTCTCGGATGCTGGCTGCGGGCCGACTGCTGATCGGCTGTTCGGGACCTCGTGCTCGCCCCACCTTCAGCACTGCCCAGCTGTTGCCACGATCCAGCCCTGCCCACCACCGTGCAAGGGAGCCATCACTGCTGGTTGCCACATCACCTTTCGACCAGCAAGATAGGAGGAATGACCCGCAGGATCCCACGTGGTGCAGCCGCGGCTGTGCTGCCGGGGCAACCAGACGCAGCCTAGGAAATGCAGCTGCTCTGCGGCGATCCGAGGACTGAGTGGATCCCTGGAACTACTGAGCGTCATATCTGTGTACCCACACTGGCTCAGCGGATCGATCTCCAGCGGCAGCTGCCAGCCGGCCTCGGAGCCTTCCAGTCACCTGCGATGCGGTTTAGGCTATGACTGCGTGCACTTACAGTCAAAGTTTAACATCCACGAGTTTCGCCGCTGGTTTCCTCGAATTGCAGCCCGTGTGCTCGGCTCCCACACACTCACACCAGCTTATCAGTCTCAGCTTGATAAGCTTAACAGTCCGCGTCTATTCCGCTTGTTTTGCTGTGGAATATCTTGAAAACTACTTCGGCCCCGGCCCCGTCTGCCTGTTTTGCTAGGCAGGGAAGGATTTCAGCACCACTGTTATAAACTGTTCTATATCATCTTGCTTCGACACCACCGTCTCACAGACTGTGAGATCACTTGACTCTCCACACCGCAAACAGGAGATAGACTTTCTCAGGCTTCTTCAATGTTTACGTTATTTATTCAGGTAACAGAAATACAGATAGATACAGTTTATCATCTCCTGGCAAAGCAGACTTCCATGTTGCGTTACAGCGGCGTGAGTATCTTCCTACTGAAGATACCCAGGTCTTCTTGTATCTACTCTGTTACATCTAGACTACCTATGTACAGCAGACATTATATCAGATTACAGAAAGGAAGAGCATACTTAGAGGTCCCAGTCGGCCTTGCGAGCTAGTGCGGAAGGAAGAAGCAGAATGCCCTCTCCATCGCTCCCTCCGGATTTAATACCGACTAGGAAAGAGTTAAATATGACATCATCTTCGCCACCTCCTAGATCAGATTATTGGTGGACCCACTCGTGGTGTCATCATACCCACCTACTTGATTAATAATCAATGAGGCATTTGGCCTATATGCAGGAATGTGGATGTTTACCAAACATGGCCGATGTTTACTGTTCCTGTGGTGTACGTGTTGAGGTCAGAATAGGCCGATGGCCTTCTTTTAGGAACATGTTCTCAGTATCTGCGTGTATCCTCTGCTACACGCAGACCCTGAGATGCCTCTGTCTGCATCACAAAACCTCTATTTATTTTAAAGGCATACACTGCGGACAAGCCTTTTACATAAAACTCAGGCCAAGTAACTGAGGCCTACTTAAATTATAACACCGGGGACTGCCTGTCCCACACTGGTGTAGGTTCAACACCACTGCCAGGGATATGAGACGCCGCCAAGGACATGTGGCTACCCTGCTATGTACTGAGGGCCACTACACCCCGGAGAGGCCATCACATAAACATGCGGGGCCTCTCCAACGCTGCGATGTGGATGATATGTACACCACCACTCACCCTGCTCCTTGTTCTGCTCCTTATGGCCACTGAGAATCAAGGCTGCAGCCGCTCCACCACTGCAACCCGTAGGGTATGTGCGCCTCCGCACACCCCAATTCCTCTCCTGCTTCATGCATGCCACTGGAACAAACCAGGCCCTGCTCCCCACCACCGAGCCTTAAAGTCACCAGCAGCACAGTGCAGCTCTAGAGTACCCATCTGCTCTTATCCACCAGGCCACCAAGACCAGCCTACACAGCAGCCCTGGATCCCCGTAAGCCCTGGAAGGCCAAGTTCCAGTCACCAGAGGACCAGCTCCAGGACAAGTGGTCATCCGTCAGCCCGCCGCACCACCAGCTGCCTTGAGGGCTCCAGTCATCCCACGGGTCCCTGGCCTCCAGCATGCTTCAGCGGCCAGAAGCACAGGGTCCCATCTGCCTACATCCACCATAGATCACTGCACATCAACTGGACTGAGGGCCGGATCCAGGGGTGTTTTTTTAATCTGCAGCCCCATGGACTCTGCCTCTGTCTCTCTCTTCTTGCCTTGGTCTTCTCTTCATCTCTCTTAGCTATCCTTTCTTACATAGTTACATAGTTACATAGTTATTTTGGCTGAAAAAAGACATACGTCCATCGAGTTCAACCAGTACAAAGTACAACTCCAGCCCGTCCCCCACATACCCCTGTTGATCCAGAGGAAGGCGAAAAAAACCCCACCAGGCATGGTCCAATTAGCCCCAAATGGGAAAAATTCCTTCCTGACTCCAGATGGCAATCAGATAAAATCCCTGGATCAACATCATTAGGCATAACCTAGTAATTGTAGCCATGGATGTTCTCTCTCTCTCTTCCTCTATCCATTATTTCCAGGACACACTGCGGGGCATCTGGAACTGCTGTGGAGCGAGCGAGCGAGAGCCGTCGATAGTTGGCAGGCTGCTCCCCTCACATAGCACTCCAGATTTCCCCACGCGTCACTACAGTTATAGGTGACGTGTATATATAGGTATATGCTTACTTGTACTACTACCTGATTGTATGTGTTGAATTGCATGCATGTGTTTGTACCATCTCCGACCCTGTATGAGCCAAAAATAATTCCGGGTACAACCCCCGTTGTACTTGGCGAAATAAATTTGATTCTGATTCTGATCCAGGGCCCAAATTGTGCAGGGATTTGAATGTCAACAGTCCAATCTTGAAGCATATTTTCCCTTTAACTGATAGCCAGTACAGTGAGTGAAGGATCGGTGTAATGTGACAGTGGCGAGATTGGTTTTGTTAGTAATCTGGCAGCAGCATTCTGCACTAATTACAGGTGGTACAGATTCTTGTTTGGGAGGCCTGCATAAAGGGCATTGCAGTAGTCCAGCCGTGATGTGATGAAGGAGTGAACTAGGGTTGGAAGATCCTCTGGGGAAATCAGATGTTTAATTTTTCCATTGTTCTTCAGATGAAAGTAGGAAGATTTGACTAAGGCCGAAATTTGGTTTCTGAAGCTCAATTCCCCTTCGATTAGCACATTAAGGCTGCGCACAAGGTCGGAGCTATTTATGTCTGAATTCCCAATCCTGATTGGTGTTGATTTAGGATACAGCTGTTTTGATGCCAAGCACTGGCTTTGGACAACAAGGACCTCAGTTTTCTCAGCATTCAGTTTCAACCAGTTGTGATTCACCCACGCCTGTAGCTCAGCTAAGCAAGAATTTATTTTTGGAGTAGGGTCTGTTCCGCCAGGTTTGAAGGACAGGTATAGCTGCGTGTCATTGGCATAGCAGTGGTACATCAAGCTATGTTGTTAGATAATTGTACCAAGTGGTAACATGTAGATTGCAAACAGCAGAGAGGGTAGGATTGATCCTTGTGGCACTCCAAATTTTAGAGGTGCAGGGTTGTACATGACAGGTCCTAGGCCAATCAGTTGAACGGGATTTCCTGATCGGAAATCGCCGCCGGCGATCGAAGCGGGTAGGGGGATGCCGCTGCATAGCGGCTATCATGTAGCGAGCTCTGGGCTCTCTACATGATTTAAAAAAAAGACTGCTGCGCTGCCCCCTGGCGGATTTTAATAAACCGCCAGGAGGGTTAAACAAAACATCCCCTCTGTTCTGGTGTCCAAATAATTTAATTTTAGACTAATCTGTTCAAAGGACTTTATTCCAGAAATCCTGGCTTTTGTTTATTTATGCTCTGGAATACTTCAGTCTTGCCTTGATCATTCTTAGACCTTGTTTACCCCATAAATCGCCAGCGCGAGCACTTGCGTTTTTGTGCATGATTTTTTTTCAGCGCCTCCCGGCGCTTACCTGCAGAACATCAGTCAGGAAGTGAATTCTTTGACCCGGAAAAGAATAAATACAATGTGTTTATTCTTAAAAGCGCTCAGGAATTCGTTATACAACGCGCTTTTTCAAGCACTTAGCAATTTGCCTATACCTTCCATTGAGTCAAAACGCTCAGAAAATGGTACAGGCAGTGCTTTGGTCAGCGGAAAGCAATTGAAATGCGCAGATGTGAAAACTCTCATAGGGAACCGTTGCACAAGTGCTTTTAGGATGATTTTCAAAATCGCCAGTGCTTAAGAAAAAACTAAAACGCCCTAGGTGTGAACAAGCCCCTAGAGAGCGATTGTCTCCTTGCACATCTCTCATGCAAGTTGAAGCTGTACAGTCTCTTTCTGATTGTAGAGGCATGAACTTTCACATTAACAGTAGCAAGGGCTTGCTGTAAGTCCTGTGATGACATTTTAGGATTTTTGGATATTTTTAGCATCTTGTGACCTGCTCTCTGGGTGAACTTGCATTGACGGTCAGATTCTGGCATATTGGAATTTGTTTTGAAAGTCCTCCACTTGTAGACTATTTTCCACACAGTGGAATTGCTGATTTCAAATTATTTTGATACCTTTGCAAATCCCTTACCAGATTTATAAGCTGCTAAATTCTTTTTTCTGAATGCTTCAAACACTCTTTTGAGTCAGGAGTAGGGATGATCAAAGAGATGCAAATACTTCCGAAATTATGCACAATGTTATGCAAATATATGCAGTTTGAAAATGGACCAATCAATTTAAACCAATTTCGGAAATATTTGCATCTCTTTGATCATCCCTAGTCAGGAGCACACCAAACTAAAAGTATGAGGTTTAGATAAGGCAAAACTCCTTCAAAATGCTGAGTAACAATGTTGTAATCATGCACACTTCATGTGACATATCTGCATGTGGTTCAAGCCATTTTAAAGAGGTTCTGTGGGGTGTAAAAATAAACAAAAAGCATCACTTACCTGGGGCTTCTACCGGCCCCCTGCAGCTATTAAGTCTCATGCCATCACTGAAGCCTCCGCCGTTCGCCTCCGCTGGTGACCTGCTAATTATTCATCTAACTAGATGAATAGTACTGCAGCTGCGCATGCGTGGCCGCGTGGGTCCTTGCTTCCACGCGTGTCATCGGGAGCTTAAAACTTCGTACTGCGCCTGCGCAGTAAGCTCCCGTGCAGCCACAGTACTATTCGTCTAGTTAGATAAATAATTAGCAGGTCACCGGCGGTTGCAAATGGCAGAGGCTTCAGTGACAGCATGGAGCTTAATAGTGGCAAGGGGCACCCCACAGAACCCCTTTAAGGCCCCCTGCACACTGCAAATCCATTTTCCGATTCCGATTTTCCCTGAATACATTCCACAGAAAAATGGATCAAAAATGCAGCATGCAGTAAAGATTAAAAATCGGAATTGGATGTAAAAAAGCGATTAAAAAGCGGAATCGGAATCGCATGTAGTGTGCAGGGAGCCTAAGTGGGAATAAATGTGGGGTTGTGTCCTGATTTACTATATTCCTTTCCAGAAATTGCATTTTAGTAGAAATACCGTTAACAAATTAAAATATTATTTAAAAAAAATATCTTCTTCAGTTCTGTCTATATTTCTCTGCCTCAATCCCCCCCCCCCCCCCCTTACACAACACACAAACTAACAGCCTTCACTGTGTACCTATAATTGGTAATCCACAATGTGAAATCCAAAATGTGTAACAATGAATGTTAAACTGTAAATTGTGTCCTTCTCCATACCAGCAGTGTTATGGAGAAGGACACAGAGCCTCTGGACCAATATCTAACTTTTTATTCCCCCTTGAGACTGCAGGTTTACTTTAAAGTGGTACCTGTCAACATTTTAGTGTCATGGCAATATTGGGTAGACCTTATACCCTCTTGATTTTGACTATTTTTGGTGGTTTTGTGCCTAACCGCTGCATGCTTGTTACAAGTGTGAGACTCAGTCACTACCAAAGGAAGAAGATTGCAATGAATTCAATTTGGATTTTTGAAAAGGAATAATCATGACAGTTTCCATATCTGTATGTCACCTCAGGTTTCTTGTACAGTGTAATGAGCTTGTCATTTATACAGCAAGCTTAATTAGAGAAAAGGGGTAATTTAATATGCTATAAAAGTGAGAGAAGAGGAATACGCACCCAATCAGCAGCCACTTCTCGAGTTAAATAATATAAACAACTGTCTGTAGAGTTTCCATGGTAACATGAGAATGTTCAGTCATGTTTATTGACCTTGGGCACGTTTTACTATGCAGCATCACCTAAGGTTCTCGAAGAATGTACGAATATGAATAGCTTATTTGAAGCTCAAATCTTGCAAAGGATTCACAGAACTGTCTTATGGGAGGCTCTTTGTATTTTTATTGCATTCAGAGCTAAGAATAAAATAATTTATTTTTTAAATCATGAGAAATTGATTACAACCCAGAAATATCTCAAACAGTAAATAAAGCCAGTAAGAGGAGCTCCAAAATAAGCCCAAACTTCACTGGAATAACTTTGTGGCTTGCGGAGATAAGCAACTTTTCAGAAAATGTGAATCTTGGCTTATTGATGAACACTTAAAGTGGCCACACATCAGGTGACTTGGCGGCTGATGGACCATCCAATTAGATTATTATAATTGGATCAGATGAAAATCGGTGCCGCCATTGGAACCCCCAGCGCTGTCCACCCTAGTGTAAATTGTGCCCCCCAATGTCCCGTGCAGTATACTTTACCTGTCACGTGTCCACCACTGACTCCGTGCTTCATCCACATACACTTGCCCCACGTGGTTGCTGGCATTAACGTGGGCGTAATGTGACACGCCGGAAACCACATGAGGCGCATGTATGTCAAAGGAGGTTGGAGCCAGCAGTAGACACCATCAGGTAAAGTATACTGCATGGGTCACCGGGGGGGTGACCTTTTACATTAGAGGGGGCAGCATCACAAGGCCGATTCCAGACAGATTCACTGGGTGAAGGTAAAGGTTGCTGTGCGTGCTCCTGGGGGAGGGAGAGGTCCCTGTGCGTGCTCCTGGGGGAGGGAGAGGTCCCTGCAGCGTAGCTATGGGCAGTGGTCACTGTGGGTGCTATTTGGGGGAGAGGTCACTGCAGGGTAGTTATGAGCAGTGGTCACTGTGGGAGCTACTAGGAGGAGGGAGAGTTAAATGCTACATAGCTAGGGCCAGAGGTCACTGTGGGTGCCACTGGGGTGAGAAAGAGGTCACTATGGGTAGCTAGGAGCAGAGGTCACTGTGAGCACCACTGTGGAGGGCAGAATACGTCACTGGGGATAGCTGGGAGCAGAGGTCATTGTGAGTGCCACTGGGGTAAGGAGAGGTGACTGGGGGTAGCTAAGGGCAGAAGTCACTGTGGGTGCCATTGGGGGGAGGGAGAGGTCACTGGGGGTGCTGCTTAAAGGGGAACTGAAGAGAGAGGTATATGGAGGCTGTCATGTTTATTTCCTTTTAGACAATACCAGTTGCCTGGCAGCCCTGCTAATCCTCTGCCTCTAATACTATTAGCCATAGCCCCTGAACAAGCATGCAGCAGATCAGGTGTTTCAGTGGTTCAGACTTATAAGTCTGATCTGACAAGACTAGCTGCATGCTTGTTTCTGGTTTTAATCAGATACTACTGCAGAGAAATAGACCAGCAGGGCTGCCAGGCAACTGGTATTGATTAAAAGGAAATAAACATGACAGCCTCCATATACCTCTCTCTTCAGTTCCCTTTTAAGGCAGGGAGAGGTCACTTATGGAGGCAATAGGGCATACTTACTAATTTCTAGCAGGTGACATGGCTTCATCCTGAAAGGGGGTGAGGCATCCTCTGGCCAGACTTCTCCAGGCAGGTACACGCTCCTTCCTTTCAAAAGTGGGGGTAGTAGAAACCTCTGTGGCCTCTGTGCAGGCACCCTCACAGTGAGTGGGGCTTCCAGCAGCCATCTACCCTCTCCTCAGTGCCCCAGACAGATTAGAGGTAGCAGCAGGGATCCAGAGGTCTGTGGAGTGTTTGATGATCTCAGGTAATCTCTGCATAATGTGCGTCAGGCAGAGTGCACATGTTCTCCTTCCATGTCCGCCCCCTGCATGCTGTGCATACACAAGGGGGTCTGTCGGGCAGAAGTGAGGGAGGCTGAGGAGAGTTCTGTGTAGCATGTGCTGCCTGCCCACCATCATGGTGGCGGTGCGTCCATGACAACAGTGGGGACCGCTGCTGGGAATCGGGGTCCTGGGCACTTTAAGCGGAGTACGGGGCATGGGACATGGCTCTAACACCCTAGCGAGGTGTCTGGCATAGACACTGATCTGCCAGAGGTCCATGATGAGCCCCATCTACTCCTGAGCGTGCCTACTAGGGGTAGATGACAATCAGAACTAAATATGGAGCAATTGAAAAAATGAAACCTGACCATAAAGCATGTTCTTTTTGGCTTTTGAATAGAGTTGGGCCGAACCTCCGATTTTAGGTTCGCGAACCTGGTTCGCGAACTTCCGCGGAAGGTTCGGTTCGCGTTAAAGTTCGCGAACCGCAATAGACTTCAATGGGGATGCGAACTTTGAAAAAAAAAATAATTATGCTGGCCACAAAAGTGATGGAAAAGATGTTTCAAGGGGTCTAACACCTGGAGGGGGGCATGGCGGAGTGGGATACATGCCAAAAGTCCCCGGGAAAAATCTGGATTTGACGCAAAGCAGCGTTTTAAGGGCAGAAATCACATTGAATGCTAAATGACAGGCCTAAAGTGCTTTCAAACATCTTGCATGTGTATACATCAATCAGGTAGTGTAATTAAGGTACTGCTTCACACTGACACACCAAACTCACCGTGTAACGCAGCGCAAACAGCTGTTTGTGTAGTGACGGCCGTGCTGGACTGGTGCGCACCATGGCGAGAGTGCAGGTTTTGGTGGCTTTACAGCCCATATGGTCGCCTGGCTGATGTAGCTGAATGACAGAACAGTGACTGTCCAGCTGATCAAATTTGGTCTGACCACAATGAGGCAACGACCTTATTATCGTGGGTGTGCCCCCCGAGACACTCATCTAGGCGCCGGTCATTGCTTCATTGTGATACGCAAGCCCCTTCACCACAGCAAGGTAATGATCACGAAGGGGAATGGGCGCATGTACATGCCTTTTCTTTTGTTGTTGCAGCTGCCCGCAGTGCAGCCAGAAAAATTAGGCAGTCATGTACACGCACCAGAAAAATTATTACAGCGGCCGCTGCTAGCAGCGGCCTAAAAAATTCAGCAATCCGCCTGGAGTCCCGGACCCTGTTGGTGGTGGCGGAGAAGGTAGTCAAGCGGCCTGCAGGCAGACATGCTGTGTGGAGGGACTGGGAGCGACTTAGTCTTCTTGGGGCAGGCCAGGCAGCCAGTCACACGGCGTGCAGGCAGAGATGCTGTGTGTGCGGGGAATGACTTAGTCTTGGGGCGGGCAGCAGCCCTCCGGGATCCATGCCTCATTCATTTTGATAAAGGTGAGGTACTTAACACTTTTGTGACTTAGGCGACTTCTCTTCTCTGTGACAATGCCTCCAGCTGCGCTGAAGGTCCTTTCTGACAGGACGCTTGCGGCAGGGCAGGAGAGAAGTTGGATGGCAAATTGGGACAGCTCTGGCCACAGGTCAAGCCTGCGCACCCAGTAGTTCAAGGGTTCCTCATCGCTGTTCACAGCAGTGTCTACATCCACACTTAAGGCCAGGTAGTCGGCTACCTGCCGTTCCAGGCGTTGGTGGAGGGTGGATCCGGAAGGGCTACGGCGAGGCGTTGGACTAAAGAACGTCCGCATGTCCGACATCACCATGAGATCACTGGAGCGTCCTGTCTTTGACTGCGTGGACACGGGAGGAGGATTAGTGGCAGTGGTACCTTGCTGGCGTTGTGCCGTCACATCACCCTTAAAGGCATTGTAAAGCATAGTTGACAGCTGGTTCTGCATGTGCTGCATCCTTTCCACCTTCCGGTGAGTTGGTAACAGGTCCGCCACTTTGTGCCTGTACCGAGGGTCTAGTAGTGTGGCCACCCAGTACAGCTCATTCCCCTTGAGGTTTTTTATACGGGGGTCCCTCAACAGGCAGGACAGCATAAAAGACGACATCTGCACAAAGTCGGATCCAGTACCCTCCATCTCCTCTTGCTCTTCCTCAGTGACGTCAGGTAAGTCAACCTCCTCCCCCCAGCCGCGAACAATACCACGGGAAGGTTGAGCAGCACAAGCCCCTTGCAATGCCTGCTGAGGTTGTTCTCCTGCCACTGTCCCCTCCTCCTCCTCCTCCCCCAAAGAAACACCTTGCTCATCATCCTCTGAGTCTGACTCGTCTTCTGCACACGACTTCTCTTCTTCCTCCTCCTCCCCCCTCTGTGCTGCCGCAGGTGTTGAGGAAACAGCTGGGTCTGATGAAAATTGGTCCCATGCCTGTTCCTGCCGTAACGGTTCCTGGTCACGCTCATTCACAGCTTCATCCGCCACTCTACGCACAGCACGCTCCAAGAAGTAAGCGTAGGGAATTAAGTCGCTGATGGTGCCCTCACTGCGGCTCACCAGGTTGGTCACCTCCTCAAACGTCCGCATGAGCCTGCATGCATTTTCCATCAGTGTCCAGTTGTCGGGCCAGAACATCCCCATCTTCCCAGACTGTTTCATTCTACTGTAGTTGTAGAGGTAGTGGGTCACGGCTTTCTTCTGTTCTAGCAGGCGGGAGAACATGAGCAGGGTCGAGTTCCAGCGAGTCGGGCTATCGCAAATGAGGCGTCTCACCGGCATGTTGTTTTTGTGCTGAATTTCCGCAAAGCGTGCCATGGCTTTGTAAGACCGCCTCAAATGCCCACAGAACTTCCTGGCCTGCTTCAGGACATTCGCTAAGCCAGGGTACTTTGCCACAAATCTTTGAACCACTAGATTCATGACATGTGCCATGCAGGGTATGTGTGTCAGCTTCCCCATATGCAAAGCGGCAAGCAGATTGCTGCCGTTGTCGCACACCACGTTGCCTATCTCCAGGTGGTGCGGGGTCAGCCACTCATCCACCTGTTTCTTAAGAGCAGCCAGGAGAGCTGCTCCAGTGTGACTCTCCGCTTTGAGACAAGACATGTCTAAGATGGCGTGACAGCGTCGTACCTGGCATGCAGCATAGGCCCTGCGGAGCTGGGGCTGTGTAGCTGGAGAGGAGAACTGCCACTCAGCCAAGGAGGAGGAGGACAGCGAAGAGCATGTAGCAGGAGGAGAGGAGGTGGCAGGAGGCCTGCCTGCAAGCCGTGGAGGTGTCACAATTTGGTCCGCTGCGCCCTGCTTGCCATCGTTCACCACCAGGTTCACCCAATGGGCTGTGTAGGTAATGTAGCGGCCCTGCCCGTGCTTGGCAGACCAGGCATCCGTGGTCAGGTGTACCCTTGACCCAACGCTCTTCGCAAGAGATGACACCACTTGCCTCTCAACTTCACGGTGCAGTTGGGGTATGGCCTTTCTCGAAAAATAAGTGCGGCCTGGCATCTTCCACTGCGGTGTTCCGATGGCCACAAATTTACGGAAGGCCTCAGAGTCCACCAGCCGGTATGGTAACAGCTGCCGAGCTAACAGTTCCGCCACGCCAGCTGTCAGACGCCGGGCAAGGGGGTGACTGGCCGAAATTGGCTTCTTCCGCTCAAACATTTCCTTCACGGACACCTGACTGCTGCTGTGGGCAGAGGAGCAGGAAGCGCTCAAGGGCAGAGGCGGAGTGGAGGAGGGTGCCTGTGAAGGTGGAAGGGAGAAAGCGGCCTTTTCTCCAGGTGCCTTCGTAAGGCACTTGTCCCTACGTGAGTGTTGGCCTTTCCACGGCTCAATTTTTGTTGGCAGAGCGAACAGATGGCTTTGGTCCGATCTGAGGCACACACATTAAAAAATTTCCACACCGCTGAGCCACCCTGGGATGTGGGCACTATGGGGACCTCAGCAGCTGATGCTGAAGGGCAAGTTGGCTGGCTGTACATAGGTGGCGATACATGGTGCCGGACTCTGCCACCAGCTGTTTCTGACGAAGAGCTGCCCCAGCTTCTTTCAGCAACTTCTCTCCTCCTACTACTCTCTGACTCCCCCTCTGAACTGTCCCCCTCTTCATCTCCTCTATTGGGAACATACAGAGGATCCCTATTACCGTCATCATCGTAGTCATCCTGCCCAGCTTCGCTTGCCTCAGACAAATCCAAACTTGCACCATCAGTAGGTCCTTCATCCTCCTGACACGTTACAGCCATAGTGTTGCCGCGTAACTCAGACATATGAGCTGGTGAAAATTAATCTGGCTGTAACAACAATGGCTGTGCATCAGTGATTTCACCACTAAATAATTCTTGCGAAGTGTCAAATGCAGCGGAAGTGGTGCTAGTAGTAGCGCTGGTGGCTGAGCAAGATGAGGTGTTCTGTGTCGCTAAATACTCAACCACGTCCTGACAATCTTGGGAGGTGATGGGACGTGCCTTCTTCCGAGCACTGTACTGTGGGCCAGGTCCACACGAAATTACATTTACACGACCTCACGCAGACCTGCCGGGTGGCCTTCCTCTGGCTCTGGCACTACCTCTTCCTCTACCTGTTTTGTCCATATCGGGTATGCACGGAGTGGTATATCACACTGCGTGCACTCACGTAGGTAGGTGGGTTCACTTAACTGCACAGGTATGCGCACTGATGCGGTGGGTTCACTGAACAGAACAGGTATACAGTGACGGGTTCACAGAACAGGTATGCAGTGGCGGGTCCACTGAACAGAACAGGTATGCAGTGGCGGGTTCACTAAACAGAACAGGTATACAGTGGCGGGTTCACTAAACAGAACAGGTTACAGTGGCGGGTTCACAGAACAGGTATGCAGTGGCAGGTTCACTGAACACAACAGGTATGCAGTGGCGGGTTCACTGAACAGGTATACAGTGGCGGGTCCACTGAACAGAACAGGTATGCAGTGGCATGTTCACTAAACAGAACAGGTATACAGTGGCGGGTTCACTGAACACAACAGGTATGCAGTGGCGGGTTCACTGAACAGGTATACAGTGGCGGGTCCACTGAACAGAACAGGTATGCAGTGGCGGGTTCACTAAACAGAACAGGTATACAGTGGCGGGTTCACTAAACAGAACAGGTATACAGTGGCGGGTTCACAGAACAGGTATGCAGTGGCAGGTTCACTGAACACAACAGGTATGCAGTGGCGGGTTCACTGAACAGGTATACAGTGGCGGGTCCACTGAACAGAACAGGTATGCAGTGGCGGGTTCACTAAACAGAACAGGTATACAGTGGCGGGTTCACTAAACAGAACAGGTATACAGTGGCGGGTTCACAGAACAGGTATGCAGTGGCAGGTTCACTGAACACAACAGGTATGCAGTGGCGGGTTCACTGAACAGGTATACAGTGGCGGGTCCACTGAACAGAACAGGTATGCAGTGGCGGGTTCACTGAACAGGTATGCAGTGGTGGGTTCACAGAACAGGTATGCAGTGGTGGGTTCACAGCACAGGTATGCAGTGGTGGGTTCAATGAACAGGTATACAGTGGCGGGTCCACTGAACAGAACAGGTATGCAGTGGCAGGTTCACTGAACAGGTATGCAGTGGTGGGTTCACAGCACAGGTATGCAGTGGTGGGTTCACAGCACAGGTATGCAGTGGTGGGTTCACAGCACAGATATGCAGTGGTGGGTTCACAGCACAGGTATGCAGTGGTGGGTTCACAGAACAGGTATGCAGCCAGACAGGAACAAGTTAAAGAGACTCTGTAACAATTTTTTCAGCCTTAGTTCTTCTATCCTATGAGTTCCTATGCCTGTTCTAATGTGCTGGGGCTTACTGCAGCTCTTCCTAATTACACTGTCTCTGTAATAAATCAATGTATCTTTCCTCTGTCCTGTTTGTCGGGCTAAGGCTTTGATTGTGTGGAATGTGCAGGGCTGCTTGTGATTGGTAGAAGCGATACACACCCTCTGCAGGCCCCCTGCATACTCACACACTATGCTTAGCTGAGCCTATTAGAAGCTGGTTAGTTTGTTTGTAAACATTGCCTAAAACTGTTAATTACAAGCCAGGATTGCAGCAGAGAGTGGCAGAAACAGCACAGAGGGGCACAGGAGAAAATAAGGAATAGAATGGTATGCTTTTTAGTGTAAGAATATTAGAGTACAGATTCTCTTTAAGCCTAACTAATCTTTCCCTGAGAGACAGTCTGCAGCAGCTCGCCCTACTCTCACTAACACAGGCAGCACACGAGTGACCGTAATGGCCGCCGCTGCCTGCCTTATATAAGGGGGGGGTGGGGCTCCAGGGGCTAGTGTAGCCTAATTGGCTACACTGGGCCTGCTGACTGTGATGTAGAGGGTCAAAGTTGACCCTCCATGTGCATTATGGGGCGAACCGAACTTCCGCAAAGGTTCGCCTGCGGGACGCGAACCACGGAAGTTCGCATGGAACCGTTCGCAGGCGAACCGTTCGGCCCAACTCTACTTCTGAATTCAATGTGACAGAATTTATGTGGGAAGTGCTGGAAAAACAAGTCTCATCCATGGAGGCCCCATCTCACAACTTAAAGGACTTAACAGATCTGCTGCTCGTCTTGGTGCCAGATACCACAGAACACCTTTAGGACCGGTTTTCACTACGCTGGTGTGTCTAGTGAGATGAACGTCGTCACTTTCACTGATGCGAGTAGGTACCCAAATGCCTGTAGCCATGCCATGCTCAACTATTCAGGTGCGTGCTGCGATAAACTGTAGCATGCCGTCTGAATCGTGACAGAATACGATTCAGACAGCAAGGCTATCAATGGAATAGGCAGCGTTTCCCACACTTAAATCATATGTGGGAAAATGCTGCGGATTCTGCACTGAGGAAACAGGCCCTTATAAGTGTATTCCATGCCTGGAAGGATTAGAGTCATTTTGGTTTCACAATATTATGCAAGTTGCTGAAATGTTTTTGCTGATCAGTGCACGATATACGTTTTATTTGAGATACTCACAGGGAGCATTAAAGCTGATGGAGCTCAGAAATATAAAAAGTGCAGGTGGCACATTAGGTTGTTCTCCTTCATTAAAAAGCTGCAGTTTTTCATTAAATGTGGTCTTTTGATATATACGGCATTATTATCTCTTAGATCACACCAATCAAAAGTGCTGCTGCTGTGATTACGGGCAGTTTGCAAATGCTCTCAAAATTCCCTTCTCATTGATACTGCAGTTAAGATTGCATTTCTGATCTTGCTTCCGAAACTGGATAGGACACTAAAGCACTGGATAGGACACTATTATTTACATAATATTGTACATTTTCTGCTCTGATACTGCTGCACTTTCCACTCTGCTCCTGCTAAAAAAGAAAAAAAAAACTAATTTAAGTTACTTACTGTAAGGATTAGTTAGGCATCCAGCTGCTTCTTGATGCTTGCCTAAAAAGGTCCCTTTGGCTGCGAAAAATAACCCCCCGGCCGTGATAGGCCCCACCCAACACCAGCAGGAAGCTCCTCTCCATCTGGGACACTTTGAAGTAAAGAGGTCCCATACAGGATTCCTAGTGTAACCATCCCTGCAGCTGTGTGGGAGCAGGTAAGACGGTGTCTCCATGACAGCAGTGACCTCTCCCCTCCCCTAGCATTCACAGTGACCTCTCCCTTAACCTTGCACCCACAGTGGCCTCTCCCTCCCCAATATTAGCACTGCAGTGATCCTGACTCCCCCAGCACCCACAGTGACCTTTCCCTCCTCCAATGGCACTCTTCTTGTCCCCAGCAGTACCCATAGTGACCTCCCTCAGCACCCCCACTGACCTCTCCCTCCCCAGCACCCCCACTGACCTCTCCCTCCCCCAGCACCCCCAATTACTTTCCCTACCTGCAGCACCCACACTGATGTCTACTGACCTCTACTTCTCCCAACATCCACCCACACCCCTTTCCCCCATAGTTGGCACTCAGTACTCACACTCACATGACACCAAGTACCTGCACCCAGGCCTAACATTGCACTCAGTACTCACACCTGCACACAGCCTCTACATGGCACCCACTGTCTGCTCCAAGCACCCACTTAACCAGTACCCACACCCAAAGTACCTGCATTTGAAACCCATGTGACACCCAATGCCCACCCATAGCCAGCACCTAGCACAGGCATGGCACCAAGTATTCACACCCATGTCACACACAGTACCTGCACCTACATGATATCCAGTACACGCACCCAGATCTCACATGATGGCACTAAGTACTTGCAATCAACACCCGCATGACACTTGATACCCACCAATAGCCAGAACCCACATGACAACCTGTACCCACACCCAGAACCCACATGGCACCCATCATCTGCATTCAGCACCCACATAACAACCAATACCCCCCTAGCCAGAAACAAGGAGGGGGGAACGTGAGGCCACCGGTGACAGGTCCGACTGACTACCCACCAATGAATGCAGCCAGCACTTCTGTGATTGAATGTATGTGTCAAGCGGAGGGGCTCAGGGGGAAGGTTTGGGACAGCTGGAGAGCCGAGGGGGTGAAGGTCACACGTCACTGCAGGGCATGGGGGCTGGGGGGTCCCCCACCACTTGTAGGTACTATTTCGGGGGGGGGGGGGGGGGGTCGAGGTCCCTTTTTTAAAAGGGACTCCGAACACCTCTCATGGTATGCCTTTAAGACTCCGACCAGTACTGCAAAGTACTAAAGATGTATACCTGTCTGAAGCTTGTGCTCTCCTCTTTCATTTGATGCCTGAATCGCTGTTCTACACCGAATAGTTTTCATTTGATTTCAATTTAAAAATCGTGGCTGCTGTCTTGGCTATCTCATAACTTCTGGGTCACCCTGTCTTCTCAGTTAGAGAAGTGCATCACTGAATGAAGCAGGAAGAGGAAGTGACATGCATGGCCATTGCAAGAGGCTTCTCCAGAAGGGTTATTGCACGACTTTGTTGGAAGTCATCTGGCTTAAAGGCATGCCCATGAGAGGGGCTCGGAGTCCCTTTAAATTTGAGCATCCCCCCACTTAAGGACCCTCTGCACAGCCCTGGCGCCTGAGAATTGCGATTTGTGAAAAATCAGAATGCAAAAAAGCAAAATGAACACTGAAATTTACATGTAAATCGCAGGGCTGTTGCAATCTGAAAAACGGCAGCGATCTGCTATTTTGAGCAGATAATTTTCTAGTGGAAAAGAAGCCTTGCAGACATTTCCACCCCCCAAATTAAGTTCTTAGGTAGAAAAGCAGATGAAGAGGGAATGGGAGACTGTATTATGAAAGTAATAAGCATTAAAAAGCATCGGGCACATAGATGCCAGGTTGATTCAAACAATAAAGAATTTAAGCATTTCAAGAATTGTTTAGTTTGTAATGAAAGCAGATAGGGACAGCAGTGGATGAGCAAGCCAGGATCCCCGGTACAGAAGCTGCACAGTCAGCGACAATATATACTGAAAAACGCTGCTGGGTTCCAGGAGCAAACTCAAGTAATGTACATTGTAAGTGTGTGATAGCTTGGCACGCCTCTTAAAGTTACTTGTCATTACTATACATTTGCTGAGACAATAGGTTTGATTTACAGAATTTGAAATAACATGATATGGAGGAGGAGGAGGCGCCTGGAGATGGCAGCCTTGGCAGCTTGCTCTGTCTTTTTATGTATTTTTGTTTTTCAACATTGCCTTGTGCAACCCAACCCGGATAACCTTCACCAGTGAACAGCTACTGAGCATACAGAACTTTGCTAGAGCTGCTAGGACTTGAAAGTAATCAGCACAGAACTAAAAATGAACAATTCTCACCTTGCTTACTGCCACTATACTCACATACTTGACTTGTAATATACATACTGTCTGTCCTTATATTGTTTTTGTTTGTGTTTGCATCTGTTAAGCAACTGCCAAGACAAATTTCTTGTAAGTGCAAACTTACTTGGCAAAATAAATTGAATCTGATTCTGATGCCAGGTTAGCGATTTTGTTTGAGTTACACTAATTGTTTAAAATCACATAAATTTGGAGGTGCATAGAGGATGCTAAGATGTGGAGTGAAGCAATAACATAGGTGTTTCATGAGATCACAGGGCCCTATGCAATTCCCTAACTCACCAGCAAAAAGTGCTGGCAAGTTCTAAAATTAGGCAACGGGACAATCCCCTAATGCAATTCTATTTAGCACCCAGCAAGATGGGAGAGAACACGTTTGTTTGGGCGATATAATTGCCCAGCAAGCTTTTTTCCCCCTATTCAATTCTCCTTTACTAAGTAGATCCCAGATGTCTGTTATGTACATAGGTAAAGGGAGTCATTTTTACTCCCCACCTATTTAGTGTAAAAAAGAAAGAGAAAAAGTACTACTGATACCTGTCGATGGGAACCCCCAGCCCTGTTGCTCTAGATTCCCACAATTTAATCCTCAGGGAGGATTCTCATTAGCTGATAACCAATGGGAAGCTCAGGCAGTGCTAGAAAGTTGGCAGGAAGCAGTGTGTGCTCCCAGCGGTGGGGCACCAAGTGGCAGTCAAGGTGCTCAGCAGAAGAGCAGAATTGCAACAGGGTCAGGGGTGCCTAGCAACACAGCAACGAGTCCTGCATGGGGGAGAAGGGGTTAAAAAAAGTTGATAAGGGGAGCAGTCGTACATTTTTTCTTAATTTATTAGAAAAAGAACATGCCCCAATGCAAATTGCCTGGATTTTCTACTGATCCTCTGCTTCTAATACTTTTAGACCTAGACCCTGACCAAGCATGCAGATCAGATGTTAGACTTAAAGGACAACTGAAGCGAGAGAAGATATGGAGGCTGCCAGATTTATTTCCATATAAGCAATACCAGTCGCCTGGCTATCCTGTTAATCCTCTGCCTCTAATTAAGGTGCCCATACACTTATAGGTTTGCAGCAGATTTGACCATCAGATAGATTTTGGTCAGATGCCTGTCAAGTTGAATCTGACAGAAATCTATCTGATGTGTGCCACACACTAGGAACAGATTTCCAATAGATTTCAGAATGAAATCTATCTAAATGCATTATTGGACCATCAGATCCAATGCAACTCTATGGGCCATTGATCTGCTGCCAGCAGCAGATCGACCTAGATTTTCCATCCTGTCAGATAGATCAAATCGATTGAAATCGGCTGTCAATAGATCGATAGATTTGATAGAATCAATTTCTGATCAATCAATCGATTCCATAGAATTGATCGACCGATGGCTGAAATCGACCAGTGTATGGGCCCCTTTAGACATAGACCCTGAACAAGCATAGGCATTTCAGGCGTTTCTGACATTGTCAGATCGGACAAGATTAGCTGCCTGCTTGTTTCTGGTGTTGTTTAGACACTAATGATGTATGAAACATCAGTAGAACACCAGGCCACTGGTATCGTTTAAAAGGAAATTACGGTAATAACGCAGCCTCCATATTCCTCTCATTTTAGATGTCCTTTAAAGGGAACCTGAGGTGAGAGGGATATGGAGGCTGCCATATTTATTTCCTTGTAAACAATGCCAGTTGCCTGGCACTCCTGTTGATCTTCTGGTATAAGAAGTATCTGAGTTAAAACCAAGCATATAGCTAATCCAGTAAAAACCTGAATCAGCTGAGTCAGAGTAACTAATCTACTGCATGCATGTTCGGGGTCTGTGGCTAAAAATATAATGGACACAGGATAAGGAGGACTGCCAGACAACTGGTATTGTTCAAAAGGAAATAAATATGGCAGCCTCCATATCACTCTAACCTCGAGTTCCTTTAAAGAAAATATAAACAGTGGTTATTTAAGCAAAACTTTATCATGACAGGCATTTTAATCTCTAAAAATAATTGTCAGTGAATGCAGCCTGGCGACAGATGTTTGATGCCAATGCATATAGCAACCTACATCAAATAATATCAAAACAAAGATTCTATTTAATAAGACAAACTCTTTTTGAATTGTAATCACGTCATCTTTAAATAACCCATACTTCTTTTGTATTTGACAACTTTAAATAAAAGTTGCTACTGTCAAAAAAAAGAAAGGAAAAAATAATAAAAGAAAGAATTTGGCACATAACAAAACAATTTAACTGGTCAACCATACACGAGTTTTCAAACATCTGGAACATTTACATTCATACAAACTGACATTTGCAGATATATCATTGCTAGCACTGTACAAGGTCTAAAAAGCACGTAAAATAGTTCAAAAATAAGACACATTACACCTACAGAAAAAGCAAAGCATTGTATGTACAGTATATGCTATGACTAACTTTACAATATTCTTTGAGTTCTTTTTTTAACATACATTTTAAAATGTTAAAGTTGTCCGCTGGCGTATCAAATTACAGATGTATCTACAAGATCTGTTTGATCATGTGCAAGAATTCTAAGGCAACAATTGTTGTTCCACAGGACACAGAGCCGACACTGAAATGATGTCTTCATACATGTGCTATGTCTTCAGTATGCCGATAAAGAAGGGTTTGTGACACATTCATATTTCCATAACTCATTGGCTAATTTACCTATCCTCTGATCAGTGTATATTTGTAGCTTCCTAACGGATATAGCACCATTGGAGATTTCTTCCAATACACACACAATGTCTAAGCAGAATATCTCATTATATATTATCGTAACACAACTGGCTTCTACTCAATTCTACTAAAACATCTGCATTTGATGGAGTTTTTTAAAGACAGTTTGTCGTTTATATTCAAACAATAGCAGCCTTTATACGAATTGATACTGTATGGTAAAACATGTAATATTCAGCTGATTATGTTTCCTGTTTAGATTTAATCATTTTTTTATTATTTCCCTTGGAAAATAAGGAATTTGAGACGTACGGCATATTTGCAAACCGCCAACAAGTCCCTGATTACATTTGGTGCAGAAGAACAGTGCATTACAACATATGGCATTGTAGACCAGTAAATTGAAAACAACCTTTCTGAAACAGCATTCACACTATGAATGTCGTGGAGAGGAGGGAAAGTTACATTCGTATAAATGATGGTTACAATGTAGGAACAAAAGTGGCTGTTTCTTCTGTGCAGAAACAAAGAGGCTTTAAGTTCCCAGATTCCAAGCATCTTTGTCTTACTGGATAAATGGAGGAATCCTGACTGGGTTTCAGAACATCTCCTTACAACGTCTTCTCACTCTGTATTCCAAATGCCATTTTGCTTCAATGATAAGTGTCCCGCCAAGCACAAAAGTCAAGTCTAACAAATTCTGTGAACACATGAGTCTATGGCCTGCAGGACCTTTTTTCATGTTGTCTTGTTTTTCTTCCCAGACAATAGTCAGAAGGTAACGGCTGTCCTTTGGGTGACTTTCAGCGAACGGTGCAGATTGATTTCGCAGGGAACGTTGACAAATGTCAAGCTTAGTATGAAGGCGCTTGAGGGGAAATTCACAAAATTGACCTACAGCCGTTTCTACAGAGTATAAATTATCGTAATGGCCTTTCTTCTACATATCGACGTGTTTATTATGGTGCAACGAGTCTTCAAGGTTTTAGACATCTCAAGAACTTATATGAAAGCCATTGTTTTGATGACTGTTTTTCATCCTGACGGTAAATATGTTGCAGAGGATAGAACATAATACCATATACATTGTTTATGAATGGCCATTATGGTGTGAATTCCCCCAAAGCCTCGGTAGCAGCATGCAATACCCTGTGTTCAATGTCAGTGAAGTTCATCAACCTGCATTCACTTTGTCAATGTCTTTCAGGCGCCAACATCCTTCACCCATGATGAGTGCAGTCTTTTGTGATGTCGCTTCCGTCTCTATTTATGATATAAAACATTTGCACTAACGTCGGTAAAAAAAATACTTCCTTTCTTAAGTTCACGCACACATGCTATTATCCCCCATTCTCTGGTCACGGAAGGATCCTGTGTTATTTGGTATAGAGGATATCTTGATACTTAATACTTTTGTATCGTATATGAAAACCCTTCTTGCTTATTGTGTCATCAGTGTGAAAATGAATTAGTATTGCATCTCCAGTGGATATAATGTCTTCCGGAGGCTGAAATGAGAATCATATACATATTTTAAATAACTATATATTTAGTTACCATAATCATACAAAAACATGTTTTCATGCAGGAGACAGCAATAATTTGATTTTGGATTATGTAACCAATGATTCTTTGTAAAAGCTTCACATAGTATCAATAAATCTGCTTATCAATGATATAGTGAACACTGTTGTTTGTATGTTATGTGCAATGGTGCACACTTGCGACAATTAAAGCAAATCCGGGAGTCTGTAAAGTCAAAGTTTTACATACTTATCCTACAGAAGCTTCCCCATCTCTCCATTCTATGGAGATCACCCGCACTGCACATGCGCGAGCCATCTGCAACCCTTGTCGATGGGCTTGTGAGTGCCCTACCACTGGAACAGCAAGGAGGAGGGTGATGGGGGAAGCCTCTGGAGGATCCTGAGGGAAGTACCCAAAATGGAACCTTTTTTTCTCGTCAGGGTCCCTTTAAATGGAAATATTGAAACCACCAGAAATGGACAATTTTTATAGTCAGTAGTACGTGTATATTTTAGAGAATTCTTTTGCAGGAAAAAGGTGTGAATCCTTTACTGTTACTTAATGTTAGCCAATAGCACACCTCCACTAAAAGGATGCCTGTCATCCAAAGACTGTCACAAGCTGACAAGCTGTTGCTAATTCAAACTGTATTTCCCAGGAAAAGACAACTGGATTTTGTCCCAATACCCAAAGGCACCATGCAAACTCTGTTGCAGGTGATGAAAGAAAAATCCTTCTATCATGCTATTAGGTCTACCCAGGAGGTAGAAGTTGAGGCTAGCAAAATGCTCAGTACAGGATTGTCAGATAAACGGGCATAATTAGCATGTCAGGGGATTTTTTTCGTGTGTCACTATTGGGTTACAAATGGTTCTTGGAGATCTACATAAAGAAGTGTTAAGCTGCAGACACACACAATATTTCCTCTCCATTGATGTTCCTCACCAGGATTAACCTTGATCCTGCAGATGACACTGCAGGGCCCCAATATGTTTGGTGTCTATGAAAAAAGAAGGACGGAGAGGCTTCTGCCTGCAGGATAAGGGACCATGGGCATTAGGAGACCTCGTTAGACCTCAGGGGACGCCTGTAGACATGCTAGATCATCGACCTTGGAGTCCCAGACATGCCATCTTGGTTGAGAACAGTCTAGTGGGAGTGCAGGGCTTTACCACAGAAGTTAATTAGCTTCTAGCTTTTATTTTGATTTTGATATGAGTTACAAAAAATTGCAGGAAGATGCAGACATACGTAATGCGGGAAATAGCCATGAATAAATAACAGTATTGTACATACCACCAAGAAGTATCTGGATTTCACAGTGTAGTCCTAATTACAATGGTGAAAACTGAACCACATACGCAATACCTAACCAGATTTCTGTCAGACCAGAACACTATTCGGAGACGCTTACTACAAGGATGAACATACATGTGGGAAGATTTCTTCAGTTACAAACACATGGGGATGACTTGGTAAAGGTGACACATCATGAAGTAACTTCTCAGCACATGACTTGAAGATTGTGGTGAAAGCACTTCTACTTTACAGCACCTCTTCCTTAATCACATGACCACGAAGGAGTTCAACAGTGCCTCCCCAGAAACCATTTTGTTATCATGCCTTATCACACACATCCCAAAAATAGTTTATTTAGCAATAAGCTAGGAGAGATGTACATTTTTTTTATGCCTTAGTGGCCAACTATACATGGAAGTGCTTGTTATAGTGGAAACACGGCTTATAGAGAGCTATATGTCTAGTTAACAAATTGAGGGATCTCCTCTGAGCAAGAACTGGAAATTATGTTTTCGATCAAGCAGTTCACTAGTAGCAAGTAATTGTAAAGTCTTACTGAGCATCATGTTGAAGCAGTGTCAAAGAATACACAGAATTACATGGAAAATACTACAGAAGCAGTAAAAATAGCTCTTACCCCTGATCCACAGTAACGACCTAGCCTCATTGCGGACGTGTCATGGCCATCAAAAATTTCCATGTAATCATAGCCACAGTCTGCCTCCTCTTCCACCTCAAATGTAGGAAAGCTCAGCTCAACCTGAAGTCCTCTCTCTGAAACAAGTAGCCACTCACAGTCTGTCTGGATAGGGTAGTTGTTGTCACCAAACTGGGCATGGGAGAAAAAGTCTCTGGGCTTTACTTCTGGCTTTAGTCTACCACCGCATTCTGTTAGGAAGAGTTTAAAAAGTCTTTTAGAAGGGAACTAAATATTTAAAATGTAACACAATACACATTAAAGAGAATTATAAAACACAGTTTTATTATATGCTTTAGGTCCTGAAGGAGAAGCGCACTTTACAATTGTTTTGTTGTTATGGTTATTGTTATTTATTATGCGCTTTCAAAATCAATAATAATAATAACAATAATAGTAATAATAATATGAACTATCATAAATAAGCATGTCAGGTCAACCTCCACTTGGTAATTTTTTTTTTGGTTAGCAGGGGAAAGTGTTCCTTTGTTGTTGTATGATAAAAAAAAGTCTTCAACAACAAGATCCCAATATTTGGGGAC
The DNA here is from genome assembly GCF_040937935.1 of Hyperolius riggenbachi. Lineage (NCBI taxonomy): Eukaryota > Metazoa > Chordata > Amphibia > Anura > Hyperoliidae > Hyperolius > Hyperolius riggenbachi. The sequence goes on from NC_090646.1 coordinate 167,925,435, forward strand.
TGACAGTTAGGCCCCATTCACACTTGGAATCGCAATTGCTAGAAAGAATCAGTGTTTCACTGTGCAGTAAAGTGATTTTAGAGCGATGGCGTTTTGTGATTCTTTAACATTGAAATGCAATCGCTCCAAAAATGCTGCACCCACCAAGTTTGAGATTTAAGCAAACGAATAATCACTGGTGATTGCTACAGTGTGAACATTACCATTGATTTGCATTGCCATAGAGCTTTTTCAAGGACTAGTGATTTACAGACAGACGGAAATCACTAGTAAAGCACTCCTGTGTGGATGAGGCCTTAGGCCCCATTGTTCTCTTGCTAGCATTTTGGAAGCCTTCACATTCAGTTAAAACCGTTCCTTCTGGATGACAGAAAAAGCTATGCAAACACTCTTGAACCAATGCCATCTAAGCATTTGCCATCCTGCGCAAAAGTGATGCTGAGGAAATGCAGAAAAATTGCACTGGCCGTGTGAATGGAATACCATACTGTATATTTCTATAGGTTATGTTTTCCAGTCTGTTTAAACAAGCTAGGGAACAACCAGGGAAATAACTCTATACATGAGGCTTCAATATTTTCCTAATTTAAAAAAAAAATCTTTAAAAATATTATTTTGAGCACAAAACTTAAGAAATGGAAAAAAAGAATAAAAATAATAAAATCATTACATGTTCCCTTTAAATTGTCTTATTATTATTATACACAAGGCAAGTTCCTAATCATCACAGATGTAAACACTGTATTTTTAATTGAATAACATTACAAAATGTAAAATATGGTGTATCAACCTAGCATGGGAATGCAGATACTTTAAATGTCAGATAAATGATGCAGCAACGTTTTGTTCTCTGAATATATTCCCAGTTTAGCAAATTATTAGCGAACAAGGGAAAAGTGTTACCACTAGATGTCAGTGTAATGCAGCTAACCTTTCTAACTGCAACTGAAAATATTCAATAGAGACACTAAGGCCTATTTTCCAACTACTTTGGGTAAATGCATCTTATAATGAATGCAATACAAATCGTTGCAACAAATAATGTAACCTTATAAATGGGGTCCTTTTTAATCAAATATTTCAGGACACTGCAGAATAGATTTTAACTTGAATATAAAAGTAATATTCAGCACTGGGTGATTGTTTTCTTAACCACCCTGGCGTTCTATTAAGATCGCCAGAGCGGCTGCGGGAGGTTTTTTTTTTTTATAAAAAAAAATTATTTCATGCAGCCAACTAAAAGTTGGCTGCATGAAAGCCCACTAGAGGGCGCTCCTGCCGCGATGAGCGGCCCTCCTTGTTTTGCTTTTCTCGTCGCCATGGCGACGAGCGGAGTGACGTCATGGACGTCAGCCGACGTCCTGACGTCAGCCGCCTCCGATCCAGCCCTTAGCGCTGGCTGGAACTGATTGGTCCGGCTGCGCAGGGCTTGGGCGGCTGGGGGGATCCTCTTTCACCTGAGCTGAGCTCGTCCATACCGCTAAGGAGGTTAAGTCCGTATTGATTGATAACCCTCACTGATAAGGAGTTACAGCCAAAAAACACTGTCCCGGCAGAGAACATCTTCTGAGTGCAGGAGATAGAAAACAAGTCAATATATTTTAGCTTCTGGGACACCGAAAGAGGGTGTCAGCATATGGCACAATACAACATTAAACATTATTTTTTAGCTGATAAACTGACAATAAAACTGCAGTGTTGCTAAAAAAAAACAATGCAAAAAGATAAGTAAAACGAGCGGAAGATAAGTGAATCGTCTGCGTAATCGAGCGGTAACATTGAGCCGTGTATGTCCAGCATTATATTTTAACATTTACAAGTAGGTTGAATGTTTTACTGTCTCTAATCAGTGGCAGCCTATTAGGTGTCCCACAGTAAGAAAAAGGTCAATAGTTCATGTATTTTATCTCCCCCTGCCCTCAGAAGTTGTATTCTGCCAGTAAAACTTTTATAGCTGTAATTTGCTTATCAGTGATGTCTACTATATTCCTGACAAGGTACCGACAAGACAGAAACTGTCACTTCCATGCCTAAAAATTACCTCTTTCAGGCAGCAAAATAAAACAAGTAAAACATCCTGGTTATTAATATGTCTTGTACTGCACATACACGTTTATCTCATGTCATATGTCACCTCGGGTATGCTTTAACTACACTAATACTAGTAGGCAGGAAGTAGGTTTTTTTTTTTTTTTTTAAAGAGAATTTTTATTAAATTTTTAAACAAGTAACAAATCATGTCATTTCAGAAGGTTTAGTAATTCAGCTGGGTTACATAAATGCATTATAATTACCGTGACATCAATCAGAGCAGTGACAAAACTATCTAGATACATTCAATAGTTATTGAAGAGATATGTCTGAGGAAAAATTTACATAAATCAGATGTATATTGATTATAGAATTAGTATTTGATGAGTTTCCAGCATAAGTATCACCTTAATTAAGCTTGTATAAGGTCCTGTACAGTGGCCGTGATGTTAAGATTCGGGATAATGGAGTCTGTTGCTTTTACCCATCTATTCCATACTTTGTCAAATTTTTGAAACTGGTTACGTGATTGATATGTGAGTTTGTATAGTGGTAAAGCATCATTAATTAACTTTTTCCAGTTGGATAGGGAAGGTGGCACAGAAAGTTTCCAATTAAGTATTATTAATTTCCTAGCGTAGTATAGGAGTATGCGAATTAAGGACAATTGATGTTTATTACATGGAATATCTCCTATGATCCCCAGTAGGCATAATTTTAGGTCTAAAGTAATTGGTAGATTTAAGGAGTCCCTCATGAAGTGCAGTACTGACTTCCAGTATTGATTGACCATTGGACAGGACCATACACAATGTATGAAATCTGCATTACTCAGTTTACATTTAAAGCATCCACTACTCGACATAGGTTGCATGGCAGGAAGTAGGTTAATGAAGGGTTTAAAGGGAAGGTTCAGGGAGGGTGGTGACCCGACCTGGCCAGGCCGGCTGGCAGGTCGGGCTCTTCTGCGCTCCAAGTCCTGGCACTTCTGCGTCCCACGCGAGCGCGCTAACGTCATCGGACGTCCGCCGGGCTGTACTGCGCATGCGCAGTAGTTCTGCGCATTCGCAGTACAGCCCGGCGGACGTCCGATGACGTCAGCGCGCCCGCGTGGAACGCAGAAGTGCCAGGACTTGGAGCGCAGAAGAGCCCGACCTGGCCAGGTCGGGTCGGCCACCGGGAGCCTGCGGAGCGGCGGCGAGGGCACCTCCTGCCTGCCACGGGCTGGAGGAAGCCCCAGGTAAGTGGAAATTGATTTTTATTTTTTCACCACCCTCCCTGAACCTTCCCTTTAAGGTTTTTGTTAGGGATAGGTGTATGGGGAAGGCTGGTATTTAGGAATGCATAAGATCTTCACTGAGGTTTTCATTGCTGCTAGTGTCATCATTTCTGAAATGTCTTCACTCCTGTCTTTCTGCCTAGGCATCAGTCACATATTTAAAATTTCAGTTTATCAAGGGTGAAGCAACCTAGCTCAGATTTCTATAAGGTTACTTACGTTTGAACAGCAGATTGTTTTGATTCACATTCTGTTATGTGGGTGAGCGTAGGTAGCACCTTTACTAGATAATACATATAATGATAATCTATTGAATTGCAGACAAACAATAGATGGAAGGCTCAGTAGTCATAGCAACTAATAGCAACCAATCACATTTTATTTGACTGAAGTCGGGGTAGCACAGGATGGAGATTGATCAGTTACTGAGTATCTTGTGCTGTGTACAAGTACTTACCCCATTTGGGTCTGTACTAAATAAGACCATATGTTTATAGACAAGTTACAAAGCACTGACCTGTGGAATGGGTAGCTTGAAATCCTTTCCTCTGTACTGATGCATCGGACACGAAGTGCATAAACATTTTATTTCCTGTAGCAACTAAAGGCTCTGGGATCTTATTGCCGCATAATCTCCCCAGAATAGATGACTTGTCGGTTTCCCCATCAAAAACTTCTAGGTGGTCATATGCACATTCTTGATGCTGCTCGATCTCAAATTCACTGAAAGTCTAGAGTGAAAAGTAAAATTGCATAGTTATGATACAGCCTGATGTTTGCACAGCTGAGAGGTTATGTAAAAGCTCCTCTATCATCATGGGCATAAAATCCGATCTGACATCTTATTTTTCAAAGATCTTGGCTACAATACAAACTGATGGTGTACATAGTTTTCACATGAATCAAACCTTAGTGCATGTTAATACTGTATGCATGATCAAGCCTAGTGCACGTAAGCTGGGCAAGAGTCTTGAGTGTTCAACTGCTAAGGGCCATCTGGGCTGCCAATAATATGACTTTATTTGATCATCTGTTTTATTTTATCCTCAAACTATCACTTGTTATTAATGCAAAATTCCAGTTTCATGTATTGGTATTTTCAACATGTGCAAAGTCATTCCTGAACAGGAATAGAATATTGTGTATTAAAGTGGGGATCTACTGGTATTTGCATTACAGGTTGTTACAGTACCCACAATTCAAATTACATAGAGGAATTCAGTTTCAAACTATCTGTATGCGGTCCTGGGCAGTGGAGAAGAGGTGGAGAGCCTCTTGCTACTTTCTATAGCATGTCACACCGCAATGTATTTATCATTGAAGTTGTGGAAAACCTGCTCTTGTGATCAATAAAAATCCAATGGCCTCGCCCTATCATTTTTCCAGTTCATAACTGGTTGTTGCTTATAGACAACAGGATAGTATCCTTTTTATCCTAAGTAACTACTTAAACAGAATAATGAAAAACGATCAACCATGTACAATGCCTCCAAAGTGCCAGGTCTACGCTCATTGCCATTTATGTATAGATTTGGCACCTAGGGATAAGATGCAAATCCATTAGTCATCATTTCCCATGTCCAACCTCAGGAGCATGGTTGTCAGTGATGATTACATCCATAGCATGATACCAACACCTGTGGCAGTCAATTACTTCATGTTTACAGAGACATGAGAATAGACTAGAATGAATTAATACTAATGAACTAATGAACAGAATCACACCTTGATACTATACAAGGTACAGTGGATGGCTTCTCACAGTCACACCAATCACATAGGGCTATCTATGAATCCATGAGCCCTACAAAACCCTGCAAAACTGCACCACAAGTGTGATGGCTGCCCCAGATGTCATTTCTCTCTTACTTCCCCTGCCTGGTTTAGGTAGCTACAGGTGTCCCTTAGTATTAGGTAGACAGAGGAACCTTCAGTATTAAATAGTTAGAGGTGCCCCTGACTGAAGGGAGATCTTGTCAGTGGAATGCCAAGAGCAGGGTGAGTAACCTCTCATTTACACTCTGCTCAGGACTCAGTGAGCCACCCGTCTATCGTCAGGCGCCTGTAAACACGTGCCTACAGTGCCTTATGGTAAATCCAGCCCTGCAAAGAAGACCGGTAAATAGTTTTAACAGAACATAATATAATATTCAGGATTCCCAGTTATATGTTAAATATCCTGGTTTCAGCATCAGGAATGCTTCTTATAACTATATGCAGGGTTGCTCAGCAGGACCCCGAATGCGAAGTTTCCCCGAAAAATTCGGGTGTTTTTTAGGTTTGCCGCATGCGAATCCGAACCCGAATGCTGCGATTCTAAGCCGAACCCGAATACGAAGCATGCCGAATGCGCGCGCTGGAATTCGGCCGGATGGCGCTGTGGGTTCGGTTTCGGCTTCGGGGATGACGTGATTTGGCCAATCACGCCGAGCTGGCAACCCTAGCAACCAATCAGAGGAGGGGAGCCTGGCCCTCCCCTCCTCTATATAAGGCGGCGGCCATGTTGAGGAGCCACGCACTTGTGTGACTGCTGCTGGTACTGAGAGATTCTCCAGTGCTGTGCTGTGTCTGAGCAAGTGCTTTTCACTGCTAAACCTAGCGTTTTGCTTCCTAAACACCTCCTAAACACATTTATTGTTGTCTTATATAGTTAGCTAGTATTTTGATTGTTTTTAGTCAGCTAGTGTATAGTGTATACTGTGCTAGGCTAGTGTTAGTCTGTGAGCAGGCTAGGCCTGCTAGCCTAGGTAGCCTTAGCCTACTACTAGCTTAGGTAGGTTAGGGATTCTAGTTAGTTGTGTACTAGTAGTACTAGTTTAGTTAATTATTACTGCTGTAGTCTGTTACTTTATTAGTTTCAGTACTGTGTTAGTTAGTTACTGACTGTGAGTGACAGGTCACCACCAGCATCCATTGTGAGTGACCTGACCTATGACTGTCTGTCACCTCACCTGCCCGAGCCTATTGATTGATTGCGTCTGACCGTGTGTGACCGTTTTTAATTGTCACCGATTGTCTGCCGCACGACTTACTTGTAGCCTATTACGCTAGGTGTTTCTTAGTTACCTGCGTGCGTGCATACTTCTAGTGGCTACTACTATACTACTAGTCTACTAGTGTAGTACCCGTTCACTAATTTTTTTTAAAATTTTACTGTGTGATTTTATTATCATCTGTAGTGTGTGTAATAAATAAGAGTTACTTACAACACATACAGGCCACCACACCAGCATCCGTTGTGAGTGACCTGTGACTGTCTGTCACCTCACCTGCCCGAGCCTATTGATTGATTGCGTCTGACCGTGTGTGACCGTTATTAATTGTCACCGATTGTCTGCCGCACGACATACTTGTAGCGTAGTACGCTAGGTGTTTCTTAGTTACCTGCGTGCGTGCATACTTCTAGTGTCTACTACTATACTACTAATCTACTAGTCTAGACTAGTACCCGTTCACTAATTTTTTTTTCCATTTTACTGTGTGATTTTATTATCATCTGTATTATATATTCCTCCTCCTACTGCTGCTGTTGTATTTATCCTGCTGCTGTCAGTGGTCCCACCGCCAGGGTCCACACTATGCATTGCCTGCTGCCAGTGCCACACGTCACCCCACCTCCTCCTGCTGCTGCTGTTGTATTTATCCTACTGCTGTCAGAGGTCCCACCGCCAGGGTCCACACTATGCATTGCCTGCTGTCAGTGCCACACGTCACTCCTCCTCCTACTGCTGCTGTTGTATTTATCCCGCTGCTGTCAGTGGTCCCACCGCCAGGGTCCACACTATGCATTGCCTGCTGCCAGTGCCACACGTCACGTTTTCAGTTTTGTTTTTTTAAGTACACCTATTTCAATGTGAATTCACTTTTAAAAAACACACAAAAAAAACCCGAATTCACGAATACGAATTTTTAACGAATTTTTAGGCGTACCCTCGAACCGAATATGAACTCGAACCGAATTTCGTGGTCGAAGGCGAATTCGAATGTCATGCGGACCCGAATTCGAATGTACCCGAACCGAATTTTGGAACATCTGAGCATGCCTGACTATATGTTGCTATATTCTGATATGTAACTGCCCACCCAGTGGTGTTGAGCCTAGGATATGACACCACACAGCCTTCTGCTCCAGAACATTATGGGAAATAAACTGATGTTACTACTCACTACACAGATGGGGGGAAAAAAACAAACATCCCACAATGATTTACCTTGACAGCAGTAAAGATACATCCATCACTGATTACTTTAAAGGTAGCCATACACTGGTCGATTTGCCATTAGATCGACCAACTGACAGATCCCTATCTGATCGAATCTGATCAGAGAGGGATCGTATGGCTGCCTTTACTGCAAACAGATTGTGAATCGATTTCAGCCTGAAACCGATCACAATCTGTTGAGCTGCTCCTGCCTCCTGTCCCCCCCCCCCCCCCCCCACCTGTATACATTACCTGAAGCTGGCTCCGGGTCCTCTTCTCCGCACCGCATCCCAGCGTACACTGTGTCACTCCGTGACCAGGAAGTTCAAATAGAGCGCCCTCTATTTGAACTTCCTGGTCACTGGAGTGACACAGGAGGTTAATGTACACTGGGATGGAGCGGGAACAGAGCGGTGCAGCGCGGAGAAGATGCCCGGGAGATGTATACCTGTATTGGATCGGCCGCCGCTAGCGACGCGCTCCCTACCCGCGGGCGATCGATGGTAATTTCCCGCACGGCGCGATCGACGGACCGATCCGATTTCGGGAGGAAATCGGATCGGCGGGTGCGTTTAGCGCGAACGATTGGCAGCAGATTCGATCCCAGTGATCGAATCTGCTGTCAAGCGGCGGCAAATCGGGCCAGTGTATGGCCAGCTTAAGAATGTAAATCAGGGAGGAGTAAAATGGTACAATAGGCAAACAATGACTAAAGCCAATCCAATAAATGGATAGGCAGCTACAACAGAGAAAGAGAGAGATGGATGGATAGATAAACACTGTAGTCAGTTATGCTATTTCACTGCTGCACCTCTTTATTAGCTGTCCATAGTATGTTTGAAATAATTGTGACTCATACAAGTACTTACTAGCTTAACCCTATGACCTGGAGTGGCACATATTTCCCACGTACATTCCTTACGGCTTGGATACTTGTCTGGCCAGTTGGGGCTTGTTATTACACCATTTGGACTATGAATTCTATGTTCACATTCAGCTGGGTAAAGAAAGACATTATGTGATGAATAATAGATCCAATTCAGTAAAAAGGGAAAAAAATGATTAGAGCTTTCAGATAAACATTCCATGAGAAGGACTGAATTGCTAATGATTGTGAAACAGTATTATACGCACTGTAATGCTAATATGGGGCATATCCAGGCAAGCTATACATTCTGCACTTTCACTGGCATTGTCTGTGGCTTGTTGTTTCTTGTTGTGCTGTTCTCTTGCCTCTAATAAACAGCTTAGGTTTGCTTGCAGTTTAGAAAACACTGGATGGTGTAATGCTGAGTTCCCCAATTTAAAAAAGCAGCCACACAGAGGCCCTCATTTAGTTCACTTTTTCCCCTAGATGGTATGTTTACACCTTATTAATAAAACATTTTTAAAAATCAAGAAGCTAGTATTTTGACAGTGCAGTACTGTTTTACCTGCTTTTTGGTACTTTTTCAATTGCAGTGTGCTCAAAAGTTATTTTAACATAAGTTGAAAAATTACAAGTGAAACTTGCCTTGTGCCCCTGTCACCTGTCTGCCGGCATGATTCCTGGTCTTCTCTGCCTTTAGTGTGATAGCATGTACCATGTGGCACCACGTCCATGAGTGATGTCACATACGTGGTGTGCTGATGTTGCATGTGTGATGCTGGCCACGTGGTACAGGTTATCCCAGTAACGGCGGACATGATGGTGATGCTGGAAGAGGCCAAGATTTGGTAGACAGGCGAGATTTTAGGGAGCATTGGCACGGGGGGATGGGGGGGGGGGTTAGCATTTTTAGACTTCGGGATCTGTGGTGCGGTGTATGGGCAAGCAACAGATCCCTCTCTCATCAGATTTGATAAGACTGAGATCTGTCTCATGGTTGACCTGCCTCTACATCACCTGATGTAGGTGCACCTTAAAGGGATACTTAAGTCAGGGCAAAAAAATGAGGTTAACTCACCTGGGGCTTCCCTCAGCCCCCTGCAGCTGATCGGTGCCCTTGCAGCTCCGGTCCGATGCTCCTGGTCCGGACCGGAGAGGGCACCGATCAGCTGCAGGGGGCTGAGGGAAGCCCCAGGAGAGTTAACCTCATTTTTTTGCCCTGACTTAAGTATCCCTTTAACAGCATAAGGACTGTCAGATCTGTCACCGTGCTTTCCTGTTCTTTAATGTGGATCCGAGATAAACTTTTACTCATTGCATAACTGTGTTTCTTTCATATAGTTTATAGGGCATTCCTCAAGCCAAATACTTTTTTTTGTTTGTTTTAATACTCTTTAATTCCCTATAAACTAAACGTGCCTCTCTCACAGCTTCTCCAGAGAGCCTTGGCACTCTGAGCCTTAGTAGCAAAGGTTTATGGGAGCTCTGTCTGGGCAGGAGGAGGAGAAGGTTACTAGCCAGAGATTTCAGAGGCAGAGGGGCGCAGGAAGGAGAAGAGGGTAGTGAAGTTTTCACATGCTGAGGGCTGGAGATGCAGAGCAGCTTTCCTGTGTGTAATGTGACAAACAGAACGTGGCTGCTCTCATTTTTATCAAAGGAATAAATAATCATAAACTGTTGAAGCTTTTTGCAGCTAGATTTGCTGTGTAAACTATCTAAACTTTAGATAAGATCTATAGACAAGTTACTTGTTATAGTTAGTTTTTCATCTCGGATCCACTTTAATACAGAAATCAAGCCACTGGATGAAAAAGGAAGGGAATTTATATTTAGGTCTGCTTTAAAGCATCTACTGTATGTGGGTCTCTTACCTTCTTTGCAGTCATGTTTGTTTTCATGAAGTACAAATCCATTGCGACACTGGCAAACATAGCTGCCAATCGTGTTGATGCATTCGTGTTGGCAGCCACCATTTTCTTTTGAACACTCATCTTTATCTGCATGTGACAAACATGTTGCATTAGTACAAGAGGAGAGGGCATACAACAAACATCACAGCACCCAAACCTTCATTAATTGAAGCAAAGCACGTCATGCAATACCGATAACCCATGCCAACTGCAACCTTGTGCACATACCATTCTTTTGGATGCTTTCACTCATTTAGTGTAGTTACATTAGTCAATTGAGCCTTCAGTACAAATGTACCATTATCATTAAAGTGTATAAATTACGCATTTTGTATTTGAAAAATGATCAGATCTGAATATGTAATTGTTTTGTTTTTTTTTGTAATATTTGTGATGATTTTGAAAGGCAAGAGTATACAAGGTTACAGGTAGCACATATTTCCTACTTAAAGATTAGCACCCTCCACAGCCCTGAACCAAATAAATCATGTAACTCAATCGAAAACATCTGAGACCAATTCATAGAGGGGAAAGTTATTGATGTGTAATGAGGAAACGGCTATAGTCCAGTACAGAGAGGTGGATTAATAAATATTAAATATGCACACTTCCACCATTAGATCTGCAGTAAAGATGAGAAGATGGAGAGCCACTGTCAGAAGGTCAAGAGCGTTTCTGCATATAGAAGGACTCATAGCAGCATCCATTGGAGAATCGCATCCGCCAGCGCAGGAACGTGTCAGATGTCATTATCAAACAGACCTGGTCAGAGCTTCAAATCACAAGTGGCAGATTGCTCCTGACACACATAGAATGTGCTCTGCTGTGGCAATGCTTAGCGCAGATGCATGGCAGCTAATTAGAGGGGACACAGCTAATCATAAGGCAATGCTTAACAGTTTTATTTTCTATGTCATCCTTCAAGGGCTTATTAGTCATCATTGTTCCTGAAGTGTGCTGTTATTAACTATGATTAACATGAGATGTTTCTAAGTCATTCCTTTTATGTGAAGAGCTAAAATGTTTTTTACCATAATTAGAACTGAAATGCTGTATCTGCCACTTAGAAATAGTTGTATGTATTAGTGGATGGGGGAGACTGAGGCATCAATAGCAAGTATTTCATAAAAAGCAGTGGAGTAGATATTGAAAAACAATGCAAAGAAGACTGGTGCATATCGAGTATAAAACAGGTGCAGAAGGGGAGGAGCTGCTCTGGGTGACCAGCAGAGTAAGGACCAGTGCACACCAAAAAGCGCTGCGTAATCGCAAATGCTTTTTGAAGTGATTTTTCAGAGCGATTCTAAGCCTGGCGATTTTCTAATCAAGCCTAGCGATTTTTGGAGCATTTTGGTGTATCGTTTTTTTTGTTACAGTAGAGCTGTAACTGAACAGCGTCTGTAACAAAAACGCTTAGTAAATCGATCTGATCTAGTGCTTTTCAGAGCGATTTTTCACTTTCTTATACTTAACATTGAGGCTGAATCGCCTTGGAAAAACTCGGTAATGCTGCAGGACCTGCGTTTGGCTTTGGGAAAAAATCACATCGCTCTGGTGTGCTCCATCCCATTCAAATACATTAGCTAAGCGATTTTCAAAGCGCTCAGAAGCGCTCTTGGTGTGCACCAGCCCTAACTTATCTGCTCCATTTTTTTGCATCAGTTCTGCTACAGTTTTCCTTGCACAGGTTTTGATCTGCCCACTAATCCCCTAAGTGAGGTGGGTTTCCCTATGGTTTGCATTATGGTTTGCAGTTATGCTACTTTCTCTTACAAAAATATATTGGGTCTGATTCAATTCACTTTTTCTCCCAAATTTTCTCCTAGGAGATCATTTTTAATTTTTTCTTTAATACAGTTTCACTGGCCAGGATCCACACTTATGTGATGTCACTACAGCCAGGATGTCTTCTCCATCACTAATGGTGACATTGTGATTGCAGTGATGTTAATATCAGGTGGCTGTGGATAACAGCTATTCATCAGTAATAATACTGTATATCAGCACTATGATATAGCTGCAACCATTCAGTACTTGAACAGCTAACAGCCACTGTTTTCAATATAGTCTCTAAATGACGCAAAGTCTGGACCACCTTGGAAATACACAAGTGGTGGTTATGACAGTCAAAGTGCTTGTTATTGCATCAGAGAGTTCACTTAAAAGATCTCTCTACAGTGAGGTTGATCCATCCCTATTTTAAATGAAAAGATATGAAAGCTGCATACACATATCTGCAATATTCAAAAACTTCCAGAGGTGCCAAGCATCAAATTCCATGTTTAAAATCCTAACTAATAACAGTTTAGTCTGTGAGGGTTTAGTGAACATTCCTGCTTTTTATCTGCAATATTTTGGTGTTAAAGGACAACTGTAGTGTGAGGGTTATGGAGGCTGCCATATTTAATGCCTTTTAAAGGGACACTTAAGTAAAAAAAAAAAGAGTTTTACTCACCTGGGGCTTCTAATAGCCCCCTGCAGCTGTCCGGTGCCCTCGCCATCTCCCTCCGATCCTCCTGGCCCCGCCGGCAGCCACTTCCTGTTTCGGTGACAGGAGCTGACAGGCTGGGGACGCGAGTGATTCTTCGCGTTCCTGGCCACAATAGCGCCATCTATGCTGCTATAGTATATATCATATACCATATAGCAGCATAGAGGGTGCTAATGTGTCTGGGAACGCGAAGAATCACTCGCGTCCCCAGCCTGCCAGCTCCTGTCACCGAAACAGGAAGTAGCTGCCGGCGGGGCCAGGAGGATCGGGCACCGGTCAGCTGCAGGGGGCTAATGGAAGCTCTAGGTGAGTAAAACTCATTTTTTTTGTTTGACTTAAGTGTCCCTTTAAGCAATACCAATTTCCTGGCTGTCCTACTGATCCTCTGTCTCTAATACTAATATAATGCATGCTAATTAACTACATGCCAAAGGTGTCATGTCTATTGCATCTATAGATAAAACCTCCATGACTGCACTGGCGGCAGCCAGCAAGCTTTGGGATCCAAGGAATGTGTATTTCTGCTACCAATATGAACAAGAATGAAGTTAACATTCAGTAATATTTTGCACAATATGACTTTTGGAGCTTGTTCAGCTCATAAATAGCTTGCACACTAATAACACAAATCTGGTCCACTTAGCTTAAAGTGAACCTCCGGACTAAAAATCTACTCAGCAGAACTGAAAAGGCTTGGTGTTTCTTTAACAGTTTCACAGCATCAGAACTTTGTTTTTCTTACCAAAGCATCATTTTAGCTGCATTTTTAGCTAAGCTCCACCCATCAAAGAAAACTGCCCGGGCTAATTTCCCTTGATGCTGTGCAAAGCATGATGGGATTTCCTATGCTGTTATTCACGTTGCCTAGCAACTGGGAGGGGTGATCAGCACACAGGACAGTTGGAACTGTGTCTCATGCTCCCTGTCACCTCCTTTCAACCAAAAAGATGGCTGCCCTCATGAAATCAAACATTTGCCTGTTCTTTTAAAAAAGGGTGGGTAAGAGATTATATTACCAATCTATTTTGATTAACATAACTAATGTAACTTAATGACAGTATGTTTGTTTAGGCTGAAGTTCCTCTTTAAAGTACTGTTTAAAGCATTTTCTCAAGAAGAGGCTGTTGACATAAGTTCATATTATTTTGAATAACTAAAATTCTAGTCGTGTAATGCAGTCGTAAGAACTAATGATAATTGGGGTCAAGCTAAATTTTGCTGTCATGTTACGAAACCTTTGAAATGTGAAAGAAAACCCACTGGTGAGATAAAAGTGACTGGAATTCATGCATTCAAATTCATGCATTCATTTATTTGTATTTTAAAGGCTGAAATAAATGGAAAGGATCAGAGGAACTATAGGAACCTCTCTCATAAAAGATCAGCTTCCTTCACACACAAAGTCTCTGTATATTGATATGCATCAGGCACTTTTTTGTGTAGGCTTCTTTTGTTTCCCCTAGGTGAAAAAGAAAGCACACAACGGCTTTAAAGTGGACCTGACCTCCGTATGTATATTTCCACCCTCTCAGTAAACATCATCTGTTATGAAGAGTAATATCTCTTTCTCCTTCCTCCTCTCCTCTGACTAGAAAAAAAAACTAGGGTTGGCAATACAGGAAACCATACTAAATTCCAGATTTTCAGTTTACTTACAAAACTTGATATCTAAACATATGACACATTAAAGCTTCCATCCCAAATTTCTCCTCCTACCTGTCCCTTCCTCTGTGCCAAGTTGCATTTTTGTCATAGGGGACACCCTGGAGAAGTGCTGGTATCCACAAGGGAGTGTAAGAAAGAAGGGAGAGAAGTAATTCTGTCCATAGACTGATGTTACAATCCATCAGTAAATGCTACACAGTGTATAGCACTTTTTCCTTTTAAATAGTGAGGGTTTTCTGAAGTTCTTTCTGTGTGACAAAACAACAGGCGATACTTCCTATTTGGTGTTCAGCAAGTAGAGATGTTGATTCACATTTCTGCCTCTAATCCCACATGGTGTAACGTGTCCTAACTTGAGAAGCTGAAGATTAGCTTGTCCAATCTTTTGCCAGTAACCTGTACCTTATTAAAGCTAAACAAGGTTGCCCATTACAGAGGAAGGCCAATAGCACTTGTAGGGGGCATATAATGCTATGATATCCGTACATTACAGTCAGCTGAATTCTTACAAACCGTCAGCTCTAACTTCCAAGCAATTAAACACGTTTGTATGCTTATAAACATGTATCCAATCAGCTTCCATAGTTGATGTATGGTGTTTGTGATGTTTCTCAGATGCATAGTGGTTGATCTGATCCTCTAACACAGAACTGGTGATTAGTGACCTTAAATCCCCAACCGTATTTTGTGCAGGTGAGTGGAAACATCTGTATGCTTAGCTCAACACACACAATACTTTTGTACAAAGTAGAAAATGATCTGCAAAATACTTTGCCCTTAGAACTAAATGCCAGAAATTTAGGAATAACGTATAAGGACATGGTATTAAAGCACAGGTGTCGAACTCCAGTCCTCGAGGGCCATATCAATTCCAGTATTTAGGATGGACTGTGAAATGGAAAAATGTGTTCTATCTGATGAACATCACCTTTCCTGATTTAGTAATATCAATTAATTTGAACTGTGCCAAAGATGTTTGAGAACCTCGGCCCTTGAGGACTAGATGCTTGCATATTTAAAGGTATTTAAAAAGCGGTTTATTTTCCTGCTTAAGGAGGTTTAATCTGTTGTTAAATAGTAGTAGTCTTAAGATTCCCGTAGTTAGTTATAGTTATGGAGTCTTGGAAACAAATGTTGGGGCATATATGAACCCCAAGCATTTGTTGGTAAGTGAGTAGAAAGCAGTTCCCCAGCTTTGATGGATGTTTGTGTCAACAGACCCAAGAAGGCACACACATCCATTCCCCACCACAGAAATTCTTACGGGGGTGGTCGTACCTCTGAGCCTGTCAGAGGCCAACAGTCTGTCAAACATACGTACACGGCCTGACGGGACACTTTTTGTATAGTCCTTGCAAGTTTCAAAAATAATAATTCTCTCTTTGCAGGCAGCTTTCTTGTCTGTGAACAACCAGTAACAGCAAAATAAATGAGTGTGGACTGTAGATTAGATCCTTCAAAACACTGTCACTAAATGTCCACAGTACAGTCTCTTAGAGTCCATTCACACCTTCTAGTTTTGTTTGATTTAAAGTCAAAACAACCTGCCCCCAACCCGCATGGACTGTTCCATATTATGACGGCTCCAATACATTATTAAGGTAACCACTAACAATCCAATTTCCTGAATGATCAACATTCTGTCAGTTTGTTGTAAATGACTGGAAATTGTTGTTTGGGGCCACCAGTGGAGGGGAAAATGATAAGTAATCTGATCAGACTAAAAGAATTGTTCTAAACTTTGGATCAATGGAATGGTCAATAGAATCATCGTTTGTTGTCAATCTGCACCATTAAAAGTAACATATTCAATCGATCGTATGGTCGATCTTCCGGAAATTATACCGCTGTTGGCCACCTTTAAACTCTTGCTTGGTAGGATCTTCTGCAAGAGCACCTTACATAGAGACAACTGGAATCCCCAAAATATGCATTTTAACACAGCTACACTCTTGATGTAAGTACTAATACCCTGAAAATGGATGCAGGGAATGCATGTTACAACAAACGCTTTAAAACGCATATTAAAACTGAATGCAGTTTTTAGGCACACAGGTGTAAATGGGCCCTAAAAAACATATAGCCTTATGTAACAAAATTACTGCAATAGTTGATTTTAAGTTTCATAAAACAAAGTTAATAGAATATACAGATTTCCTGTCATAAACAGTTTAAGGAAATGTAAATTGAATTATAGCAAATTACCAATGGACTGCAAAACCATAAAAATTAAAAAAAATAAAGAAATAGCTAGCATGAATACAAAAAAAGCCTAATCCCAATGAATATTTGAATACACCTAGTTGATTGAATTAATAACAACAGTATGATTACATACAGTGATCTACAGTGCAACATTTATGGTTAAGATTTACGGTATTCAGACTGATTGCAGCCTATATTTTTATCCAGTGCTTTTTATCTTCTTTCATTATTTTACTTTTTTTTTTTACTCTTCAATGTATTTTCATAATGCTTAAAGAAAACCTGAACTGAAAATTAAAAGTCAAAATACCCATACACAGGTCATACTTATCTCCCATGTAGTCTACTCCTCAATCTCTTTTTCCTCTCCTGCGTCCTGTTTGTAAACTGTGCTCAATGTAATTCTCCGTCCTCCATTTTGAAAATGGCCATTACACCATAACAGCTTCCTGGTCAGCACATTGTTAAACTGTAACATTGCCCACTTGAGCCATAGGGAGACATGGACACATCAGTTCTCCTCTCAGCTATAACTGACAGCAACTGATATATAACTGACAGCAACTGATATATTTCAGTTCTGACAAAATGTTGTCAGACCTGGAAGGGATCATTGTCAGAAGAAAATAGTGAGCTTCTGAGAGGAACTGATGGCAAGGTAACTATGTAATGTTCATTTGAAGTTACCTCATGTGTTTATTTTAAATAATTTTACTCAGTACAGGTTCTCTTTAAAGTCATATTCTGCTTTATGCCATTTGTTATATTCTGTATTTAAGATAGTTGCCACTTTCACAGCTACCATAAACCTTTCTTAGTGTTGTTAGGTGTTGCTAGGCATTCATATAGTAGTGCCCCCTCCATTTACTACAGTGTCCTGGTGTTTAGTGTACAATTCTCAAACTGCTAGGAAGGGTTTATCTAGGGGAGTGACTAGTACTTGAATTAATTGTACTTAAAAGTTAACAGATGACTAATGGATGCTATAACCTAGACTAAAAAAAAACAACAAAAAAACCCAAAAAACTACCCAATGTATTTTCAGCAGGATGCGTTTGAAAGCTACCATGATGCTAAATGTTCACTTATAGCTGAATTATTACAGATTTCCTTCGGTTTTAAGAAGGCAAATACACCAAGCTTTGCTTTTTTTAGTAGGAGGGTTTTTTGGTCCCTTTTATCCCCCTATACATTCCTAGTAGTTTGGGTCACCCTGAGCTGCTTGGTTACTCTATGTTGCTAAAGAACGTCAGTATTTATAGATTAGAAAAGGGCTCTGCTGCAAAAGCTAAATATGTGATAGATTTCCCTCCTTTTCCCAAACCATGTAACATTGTATTGATTGTTTTCATGTTCTGCTGACGAGAGCTGTAATTATACGGAGCACAGATTCTGCCTTAGAAATTAAAAATAAATGTGCAGAGTTGCTGTTTCAGAAGGTTTAATCACAGTCAAAGAAATAAGGGACAAAAGCTTTAGTTACTCTTCAAAATCACATATTTTAAGTCTAAACTCCAGGCCTGAAATACTAAAACATCCCTCTCCACAGCTGGAGCTGCTTTATACCTCTCGCTTATCTAAATATATTCTTCAAACAGGCAGGTTGTGGGCTAGTGATCACCAAAAAATGTACTAGAATGGGGACTCTTCAGTATTTGCTTTTTATGGGCAAAGACCCAGCCCTTTTTGGCTCTTTAAAAACCAATGGGATGCTGCTATAAACCAGCCCTTAGTGCTACACTAATACGGTCTCCAGGGTCAAGATGGGGCTATACATGAAAAATATACACCACTGTGGGAACAGTACCAGTAATCAGATTTTGTATGGAGTATTTATGTGCCACTTCCATTTAAAACCAGAGTATTATATTGAGTGCCAGTTAGGAGTGGATGAGGAGTTCTGTAGACTGAAAAAAGCAGAGTTTAGTTTGTTAAATAAATGCTCATTAAGAGTATTTGATATATACACTAGCTGATAGCATGGGCTACGTTGTCATGGGCAGGAGTATGCGCACCATCTCTCTGGATGTCATCCACAGCACATGCAGCCATTTCGCCAGACAGGGCTACAGCGATGCGGCCAATCATAGAAGAGCAGAGCGGGAGATGGCATGTGCATGGACATACAGAAATACAGCGGCTGGCTTGGATATTGTTATTTACATGGAACCATTTTTTTAGGTCTCCTTTGACCAACCTGAGTTTGAAAAGTATATGAGCTAGATCAAACATGGGAAAGTACCCACATGCATATGACTTCATGGTTACATAGACACTAGCCCCTGTACATCATGTGGTGGCTAGGCTATTTATTACTTTATAATAATAAAAAAATCATAAAAAAGGATAAGTAAAGGAAATTAAGGAAATTATTAAATTTATGCTGTAGCACTGGTCATTCAGCACAATTATGATTTAGTAGTCATGAATGTGAAAGTATTTTAAAAGTTTGTTCAATTTTGCATTTGCATTACTCTAACACCAACACTAACTAGTACTAATTACACTCTCAGTACGCTTACTCTGAAACTATTAATAGCTGTGCCGTCTGGAAGGGCTGTCTGAAGCAATCTGTATCACAGAGCTAGCTAGAAAGAATTACAAAATCTTTTCACAGGAAAGATAGTTCTGTTGTAGTGAATTGCGGGGTGTGTATTAAGCAGTCTGACTTCAGTTTAGCTTTGACGTTCCTCATATTAACTAACTCTAACTCTCGTACTAGCTGTAATTAAGCCTAATTAAAACTGTCATACTGACCATCACAATATATCATCATAGCATTATTTATTTTTACAAAGTGAAATGTCAGTTATGATATGTAGTAATACGATTAAGTGTAATCTGACCACATAGATCATACATAGAACATAGATTCTGCGCCAGAAGTACTTTCTGAATAACTGAATCATAAAATACTGTACAATGGGGTTATTTTTAATAATGTTACTGTGCACAGGGAGGGCACTACAATTTACTTACGGCAGGTACATAACATGCATTGCAAATAGTGCTAATCATGTTACCTAGGTAACACATGCATTGCTAATACACCAGGTACTACACTACTTGTGTAACTCACATTACATTGTAAACTTTACAAGTATTGTGTAATTGGGTAACACACCCGCAAAATTGGTAGATGTAAGGCCATATTTATTGTAACTGGTGTCTACCCAGAGCAGCATTAACATGTACTGTATATAATACTGGCTGATTGTTCCAGAAACATTATTTTACCATCTTCATTAGATTATAATCTCTGTGCTTTCTCAAATAGTGGGAAATATCAACAATTCAATTCATTAAGCATATGAAGAAAATAAATAAAATCTGGAAAATACAGCAAACATTTCACACTAATATAAATCATGAGAATGCACCCCCCCCCCCCCCCCCCCCCCCCCAAAAAAAAAAAATTGGAATGGCGTCTTGGAAACTATTAAGCTGATATGGAATAAAACCATTTGTCTGGCTCTGCAGCCATGTATATACTTACACTCTATAGTTAAGTATAACATTAATTTACCATGCAATGGAAGAAACACAAGAATGTGAACAGGATAAATGCTGGAAAAGAAAACCTAAACCTGACACTAGCTGTATAGAGAATCATGGCGATGCCTTATAGTTCAGTGAGCACTGGAAAAATATAAAACGTGTATCTTAACAAGATATGTATATAATAAGTGAGAAAGGGTGAGGGGATGGGGAAAGAGAGAGAGAGAGAGATATAATGAGAAGCAGAAAGAGAGAGTCATCTTGGCTTGCTATTAAGCCCCCTCTACACCATTCAATTCCAGGCGCGATCGATCAAATTCAATTGGATCAAATTCGATCGATTAAATCCGACATATCCGATCGGGATTCGATTGTGTGATCGATTTTGGCTAGTTTTCAATGCAAATCGATCACACGATCGATCGAATCCCAATCGAATCCCGATTGGACATGTCGGATTTAATCGATCTAATCAAATTCGATCAAATCGAATTCGATCGATCACGACTGGAATTGAATGGTGTAGAGATGGCTATAGGCGTGGTTTAATGCATTTTAAACTGATTGGATAAAGGAATTTTGTTAGGATAATTACTGCATCCAACTTGCTGTTTTTTGCTTAATTTGCATACAGAAATAACTTGCAATGCAAATAAATAAGACATAGCCACAGGTAGGTTCTAAGTAGGCTAAGTACTATATGTACCCATGTTTATCTTATCATATCACACATCACTTCAGCTACACATGAAGTAAAGATTGCATGGTTGTGCATGCTTTAGAGTGCTATTTAGTGAACTGCCAACAGAATTAAGATAAATACATATCCATTGACATATTTAAAAAAAGGTCAAGATGCAGAATTCCAGCATCCACCTTAATCGGTACAAAAATCCAGCCAATCAGGTAAAAGGCCAACAGGTTTACTAGGATTTACATTTAATGTTCTCATCAGAACCACTGGGAATTTAAAACCATGGTTCGGGCGATTGCTAATGCAATACAGATAATTTCCCTCTCCTGGTATTACAGATTTGAGTTTACATTTTAAAGTCAAGCTCAACACCCAGATCTAAATAAATATTTCTCCAGATTAGTAAGCAGTGTCCAAATTTTATCTATTTGCGTCTAAGGAGCCTTCATTTCAAATGTGGCTATGTAACCTCATACAGCAAAGATGAATGAAATAACAGAAGAGTTAGCAGGAAGGCCTGCTACTGCTTGGTTCAGCATCATCTTGTTCTTAAAGGTCCATGAAATTGTATATATATATATATATATATATATATATATATATATATATATATATATATATATATATATATATATATACAGGATCTTCTCAAACAATTAGCATATTGTGATAAAGTTCATTATTTTTTGTAATGTACTGATAAACATTAGACTTTCATATATTTTAGATTCAAATACACACAACTGAAGTAGTTCAAGCCTTTTATTGTTTTAATATTGATGATTTTGGCATACAGCTCATGAAAACCCAAATTTCCTATCTCAAAAAATTAGCATATTTCATCCGACCAATAAAAGAAAAGTGTTTTTAAAACAAAAAAAGTCAACCTTCAAATAATTATGTTCAGTTATGCACTCAATACCTGGTCCGGAATCCTTTTGCAGAAATGACTGCTTCAATGCGGCGTGGCATGGAGGCAATCTGCCTGTGGCGCTGCTCAGGTGTTATGGAGGCCCAGGATGCTTCGATAGCGGCCTTAAGCTCATCCAGAGTGTTGGGTCTTGCATCTCTCAACTTTCTCTGCACAATATCCCACAGATTCTCTATGGGGTTCAGGTCAGGAGAGTTGGCAGGCCAATTGAGCACAGTAATACCATGGTCAGTAAACCATTTACCAGTGGTTTTGGCACTGTGAGAAGGTGCCAGGTTGTGCTGAAAAAATGAAATCTTCATCTCCATAAAGCTTTTATGCAGATGGAAGCATGAACCCACTTTTGAACCAGAAACAGCGGCAGAAGCGCCTGACCTGGGCTACAGAGAAGCAGCACTGGACTGTTGCTCAGTGGTCCAAAGTACTTTTTTCGGATGAAAGCAACTTTTACATGTCATTCGGAAATCAAGGTGCCAGAGTCTGGAGGAAGACTGGGGAGAGGGAAATTCCAAAATGCCTGAAGTCCAGTGTCAAGTACCCACAGTCAGTGATGGTCTGGGGTGCCATGTCAGCTGCTGGTGTTGGTCCACTGTGTTTTATCAAGGGCAGGGTCAATGCAGCTAGCTATTAGGAGATTTTGGAGCACTTCATGCTTCCATCTGCTGAAAAGCTTTATGGAGATGAAGATTTCATTTTTCAGCACGACCTGGCACCTGCTCACAGTGCCAAAACCACTGGTAAATGGTTTACTGACCATGGTATTACTGTGCTCAATTGGCCTGCCAACTCTCCTGACCTGAACCCCATAGAGAATCTGTGGGATATTGTGAATAGAAAGTTGAGAGATGCAAGACCCAACACTCTGGATGAGCTTAAGGCCGCTATCGAAGCATCCTGGGCCTCCATAACACCTGATCAGTGCCACAGGCTGATTGCCTCCCATGCCACACCGTATTGAAGCAGTCATTTCTGCAAAAGGATTCCCGACCAACTATTGAGTGCATAACTGAACATAATTATTTGAAGGTTGACTTTTTTTGTTTTAAAAACACTTTTCTTTTATTGGTCGGATGAAATATGCAAATTTTTTGAGATAGGAAATTTGGGTTTTCATGAGCTGTATGCCAAAATCATCAATATTAAAACAATAAAAGGCTTGAACTACTTCAGTTGTGTGTATTTGAATCTAAAATATATGAAAGTCTAATGTTTATCAGTACATTACAAAAAATAATGAACTTTCTCACAATATGCTAATTTTTTGAGAAGATCCTGTATATATATATATATAAAATCGCTATTCATTAAGTGCTTTTGAAAATAATTAAAAACCCCTGAGAGTCCCCAACCAGATTTTTACTACCAACTGTAAAAGACAGCAACATCAGACAAAAGTAATTTACAGTGCATTTTACTCCATTTAAGATGGACAAATGCACATCTTATATGTATGTATTTTAAAAACGTTCACAATAGTGGTCCTTGAAAACTGCAAAGGTGCCACAAAACTCCTGGCAAAAGCTAATGAAGTCGCTTATTCACAAACAGAAAATAAAAATGATCTGCCATTGAATGTCTGGATTAGGATGACGTGTCTGGACTTCTAATAGTCACCAGTGCACTGCACACATGATAGCTGCAATGGTTGCTAGAAATACACTTACTGGACAGTTGCAATATAGAAAATACAGCCAGCATATACAAATGCCCAAAGCTGGGGACAGAGCTGCCATACCTGAAAAGAAGTGCGCGCGGAAGCCCTTTTTGGATACAGTATTGTCAGAGCGAAACTCGATTCTCATGTTATTGTATTGCGAAGTTATGACTTCAGGCACTTCTGTTCCACAGAACTTTCCATGTAACTTTGAATCGGATGAGAGCCCACTTCTAATCTCCACAAAATCATACTTGCAGACCTGGAATTAACATATTCATGATATCACAAATCAAACAGTGTTTGTAGCAGAGAAAGGCAATACACAATAGCAATTGGATATCATCCATGTCACAAACAGCAGTGATATAACTTACACACAGAGGATAAATGTTACCTGAAAAGCCACATGAAATGCTCTTTTTAACTATTTCTTTTGCACAGATAAAGGGTTAGAAGTGTTGGAAGGGCTATTTGAGCCCATGTTCTTAAAGCAAACTGAATTTGAAATAAACTTATGTGTGTAGCAGCATCAGAAAGTGGGACCTCCCCGAAGACCTGTATTCCTATAACACTGTAAGGGGTTAAAACTTAACTCTGAAGTCTACACAGCATCCATTTCAGTATGAGATACACTCTGATTGATTCAGCCAGGCTCTAAGTAGGCTGTGTACTATATGTAGCTAGGTTTATCTCATCATATCACATTTCATTTTGGGTATGGTTTAATGTTAGGGCAAGCGAGCGTTACCAAGAATGGGAGGGAAAGGTTTTTGCACCCAGTTGCTAAGCAATCCACGATGCTGTTTGAGGCAGTGGACCAAACGTGCAGGCTCCATCTCCCTGGGCAACCCCTGCCTGCCGGATGGATATGCTGCTAATGTTACTTGGGGTGTTTAGGAAGGGGTGTTTATGTTATATTTCTAAGTCCCACTTCTGAAACACCGCATATAAGCAGAACTCATATAAGCAGCCAATAGAATAATTGTCCTGGATCACGTGTCAGGGCCACCGAATGTTTATGGAGGGAGGCATAGCTCCTTTTATGGAGAACACAATGTTAGTTCACAGTTACTTTACAATTCTGCTGCTCGCCTGGTTGGCAGAATGCATCGCATCCTGTGTACTGCATGTGTATGGTCGCAGGGTGAGACAGATGACGGCTCTCCCAGCTGCCGCTCAAATCCCCCGCGAAGTTAAATTCTATTCCCCCTCCAAGATGTAGAATCTCTGTAGACGTAATTCGGGGTCTGGCAATCAGTGGATCCCCAAATTACTTGTGCATGGGGTGCGTAGCATAGCACTAGTGCTATGGTGGAGCCTAGCTTCAGGGCTAAGCACCAGGCACCAAAATGACCTGCCTAATATGTACTGTCTATGTTTGGGCCTGGGTCTGCTGTAAAATTGTAGTACAGTTTAACCTTGTTTTGCGAGCATAATTTGTTCCAAAACATGCTTGTAACCCAAAGCACTCTTACATCAAAGCGCATTTCCCCATAAGAATTAATGGATATTCAGGTGATTGATTCCACAATCCAAAAATGGTTATAAAAAATATTTATTTTAGTACAAAGTACTGTACAGTATAAAATGGTGGTTGGTGGCTCCCCCCAACCTTTCTTTTTGTGTATGTTTAACAAGGAACTTATCCAATGACTATTGCATTTACCTACATTTGAGGATTTCATAAAAATGTGACTGCACAATCTCTACCATCAGATTAAAGCGGAACTGTAAACTAGTAAAAAATAAACCAAACGGTTACACTTACCTGGGGCTTCCCCAAGCCCCCAGCAGCCGTCCTGTCCCGCGCCGGTCCTGCGCGATCCTCCGTTCTCCCACCGTGGCTAAGTTCCGTTACGGCTAATAGCAGGACACTATTGCAAGCTGGAATGCAAAGGAAACTTTGCGTAGCCCAGGGCGTGCAGGCGCAGTTGCTGTCGACTTGCATGTTGACGGTAACAAAACTTAGCCACGGCGAGAGAACGGAGGATCGTGCAGGACTGGCGTGGGACCGGACGGCTGTTGGGGGCTTGGGGAAGCCCCAGGTAAGTGAAACAGTTTATTTTTTACAAGCTAACCGTTCCACTTTAAGTACAATTCTGCAGCGTCAAAGGAGAAGAACCATTGACTTAGTTGTGATGACGTGACGAATGTATACATATTTTGCTTGTATATCAAGACGTTGCTTGCATATTAAGTCTTGCTTGTATTGCAAAGCGCTTTCAAACCAAGTTACTCTCAATCCAAGGTTTTACTGTATTCAGGAAAATAGTATCTGCTTGATACCATGCTAATATGGCTATGAACACAAAACGCCTAAAAAGATGAAAGCTCAGTCTGTTTGTAGTTATTTCCTCCCTGTAAATTTGTGCATCTAGAGAGTTAACCTTCTGTGTTTAATATTTTTAAAAATACATTTCTGAAACTAAGCACAATATGTCAACGTGTGAATTATGTTCCCATTACATAATCTAATGGCTTTGATAGAAAGTGTTTTATGTTGGAAATTTCTAAGCTTCTTACGATGAACCATAAATTGCTTTAGAAAATGCACCAATTGTTTGCTATTCCCTCCAGTCACAACTATGCTAAAGAAAGTTCATTTGAGGCTCATTGTGTTATTAATTCAGGGCTCATAAATCACAGTTGGTCAGCATGCTGAAAAACAGAAGAGTGAAAGGAAAGTATTAAAAAGGTTTCTGGCTGATGTGGCTACTTTCCTGTGGCTTCCATTAAAATGATTTGTTAGGATGTCTCTTAATTCAATATTATTGTGTGAACACAAAATCATTCTTGCTGTAAATTGGAGCGATAGAGTAGGAGCCAGCACAAGCCTGCTGATAGGCTGATAGCATGATGCTGATCATATTTAGAGTAAGGTTAGTCATGCTATTTGTACGTTTAGTGTTACCCTGCTGTGGGGAAAATGTATTAGGAATACACCAGAGGTTTAAAGAGAAACTATAGTGATTTATTTTCATTGTGTGTTTTTCTTTAGTTTTGTGTTCATAGTTTAAAGTGGACTTGAACTCTTGCACAGGACAGAAGTAACACATAGAGAAATACACCCTGTATGTATTTAGGGTGTTAAGCCTGTCTAATTCCCCCTTGTCTGTGACTAATTACAAGTGTAATTTGATCTCCCAGCTGTGTCAGCTGGCTGCCTTGGCAGAGCAGCTAATTTTTAAACACAGGATGTTGACCCTATGCCTGCTTCCATGAAAGCAGGAAGTAGACACACTGCAGTTTTACTGCCGGATTTATATCAGCTGTAACAGAGATTTTTTTATTTTTTATTTTATTTAGGTTATTACGCTGTTTCTTGTCTTTTAGAGCAGAGAGGAAGTTCTGAGTTTAGGTCCGCTTTAAAGTTAAGCTGAACTTTAAAAACAAAGGTAAGATATTCACTTTCAGTCTGTCCAATGAACCAAATAATCAGATTGCAATTGGAAGTGATTTATTTTGCAGAGTGATCATAAACAAGTGAGAAATTATTACTTTATCAGTTGCTAGACTATTGGACAGCACTGATGCACATGCCATGCTATGTGTATGCGCAGTCTGACTGACTTATTGTGACAGGACCAAGAACCCATCTGTGGGAACTTGCGTGGGAACAAAAGATCCTGTGGAAGAGCCTTTGTGCATATGGCTACTTTGCCAACAATTGCCAATCAGGAAGATTGATTGATATGTTTGCTCAAAACGTTTCATTTCAGATCCCACTCAATATTCAAATCTGACATCGGATCGGATATGGAAGAAGGCTCGAAAATACATAGAAGTGATTTTTTTAAAATTATTTTTCTGATCTTTGGGGTGATTTTCAAAAATTAATCAATTTTCCAATGATACCCGGTATTTCAATCAATATTTTCTAGCATCTGCTTCCTATCGAAAAAGAAATAGATTTTGGGCTTGGGAGCCATCGCTGGCATTCGATAGGCTACCGTATTTAGTTTTTAGCCCAATCCAATAGTTTATTTAATAAGAAATAAGTGTGATGATTTGCTCAGCTGCCTGTGCAGGCAGGCAGCCTTTTGACCATTGTGTAGGTTTGCATGCTGCAGGACTCTGGAAAGAAGAGCTTCTGTCAGTTTTGCAGCTTGTGCTTGCAGAGGAATTTGCATACGTTGTCATGCAAATTGCCTGGCCACATTCATTGGAGGCGTGTACTATAAGTACTATGTCTTTCCCACAATGCTTCGCTGTTCATAAGGATTTCGTCCTATGTAACACTCCTGGTGGGGTGTCAGCCTGACTCTCTGTTTGAAGATCAGCTTAGAGTAATTCCTGGAAACTGTGCTAGGCAGGTTTTCCCTAGTGCAGTTAGGATTGTTTATCTGTTTTGTTTGTCTGTTGCGATTGTCCTGTCCCGGCGGTGGTCGACAAGGAAATCGTTCTGATCTCTGTTCTTGGAGTATAGCTGGTGCAGCGGTTGCTACCAGCTATCTCTTCTGATCTGTCTCTTTGGATTGCGCTAGCCACTTTTCGCTAGCGCCGTGGATCCTTCTGTTCTGTCTCCTGGGATCGCGCTAGCCACTTTTTGCTAGCGCTGTGGATCCTTCTGTTCTGTCTCCTTGGATCGCGCTAGCCACTTTTCGCTAGCGCTGTGGATCCTTCTGTTCTGTCTCCTTGGATCGCGCTAGGCACTTTTCGCTAGCGCTGTGGATCCTTCTGTTCTGCTACTCTGTACCTGGATCGCGCTAGCCACTTTTCGCTAGTGCTGTGGATCCTATCTCTCGCTTGTCCCTGTTTTCGTGCGTCTGTCTTGTCTGCTACGACCGCTTGCTGGAGGATCGGTGAGGTAACCGTTAAGCAAGCGTTCGCGTCCTCTGTTTCATGTTTGTCTGTCGATGGTTAGTTAGGCGTGCTTGTCTCTATTGTGCTTATCACGTGGAGACCGCGCATAACCGCGTGCACTGTTGCGAATGAGTGCGGTGTTCGCGGTTAGCTAGCGTTTGTTATTTTCCGTATCTCCTTATTGTATTATTTGCTGTGCCTTTGCTACCCTCGTATTCTGTTCTGATCTGCCTTGTGTCACGTCTGGCGATCGCACCTCTCGCGTTCCTATTTCATATCTGCTGTTGTGTGTGTGCGGTCGCGGGGCGGCGACTGGATTGGCGCACACACATACAACCTGTCCCTTTGCTCGTTCTCATTCGCAATCGCCTCTCTTGCGATTGCGTTCTGCGCTTCGTACAATTCCTGTCTGGCATTTGTGGAGGTACAGAGGATTGGTTCCTCTGCACTCCCCAGCGCCATCTGCCGACAGGAATTTCCCTCTACAGGTGCGTAGCACCTTTTGCTGGGTGCCTGCAATTACACGCTTGTGGAGGATTTCCGCCGTGTCAGCGCACGCGTTGTGCGCTGATCACGGAGAAAGTTCCACAATCGTTACAATAAGATCTCAAGTGAAAATTGCATGGTGTGTACCAGGCCTTAGATTAGGTAAATTAGTAACCATTGAGAAATCTGTTATACCTCTCCCACCTTCACTCACCAAAAAAAATGTGGGGACTTCTCCAGTTAGAAATGGACATTAAAATACAATTCTATATATGTTTTATTAAAATTCTATATAAAATTCTATCTTTATTTTAGGTGACAGAGCGTTTTGAATTTAGGAACTTTATTAAAAAAATTAACGCTTATAGGATATGTATACTTACTTCATTACCCTCTAGTTCAAAGTATTCAAACTTCACAGATATCCTGTACTGGGATGGAGCAACAACCTGCCACACACAGTTCTTATTCGGAGGGTACTCTTTGGGCCATGCTGGGGTCGTTATTGTTCCATTAAGTTTGGTTAAAAGCCCTCCACAAGCAGCTGAAATGACACAACATGTAGTGGTTGAAAACAAAGCTTGTAATCCTAAAGTGGAAACAGTTAAAATCTTTTAATTTTCACATCTAGATCTTAAACTCTTAAATCCAAATGAATAATAATGTATATTTTAAAGAAAGTCTTATTTAGCATTATTTCCTAGATTTAAAATGTATCTTTTGCATTTACTTTAACTGCTTAAAGAGAAACTCCAACCTAGAATTGAACTTTATCCCAATCAGTAGCTGATACCCCCTTTTACATGAGAAATATAATGATTTTCACAAACAGACCATCAGGGGGCGCTGTATGACTGATTTTGTGCTGAAACCCCTCCCACAAGAAGCTCTGAGTACCACGGTACTCTGGGCAAACTGCCACAGTGTAACAATGTTCACAGACAGGAATTAGCTGTTTACAGCTGTCTCTAACAGCCAAAACAGCTAGGAGCAGCTACATAACCTGCCCACAGTAAAAATGTCACCATGTAATAAATGTCAGAATTTAAATCGGGGAGAGGAAAGATTTTACAATGAGCAAACACTGACTAAATCATTTATACATAATTATGGTAAAAAATGAAGCACTTTTTTTACTACATTATTTTCACTGGAGATCCTCTTTAAGTCTATTTGGACGGATATATCCATCCAGATAGACTGTGCTGCTGTCGCTGCATGAGGCGCGCGGAAGCGCGCGCTCCCGCTGCCTGCGGTTAGTTCCCTGATAGGTCAATGGGAATATAATTCCCATTCACCGATCTAAGTTCCCCGCAGAAAAACCGACGCTCTCTAATCAGAGAACGCGGTATTTCTGCCCCCCAAAAAAGTTTCCTGTGCTCTTTATTCTTAGCAAAATGTACCACCCAAAGAAAGCCTAATTAGTGGCGGAAAAAAACAAGGTAGAGATCAATTAATTGTGATAAGTAGCGATAAAGTTATTGGCGAATTAATGGGAGGTGAACGTTGCTCAGATGATTTTCAACGCTGTAGGCTGAAGTGGTTAATGATTATAAAAGACGCAGTGTATATCCGATATCGACCACATCTTATAATCCCATTTCTTCGAATGTTCATGTTAGATGATGAGCCCATCTCAAATTCATCTTCACATTCGTATTTAAACAATATTTTTTTTCTAGTAAAAGTTTTGCAATATTTTCTTCCATTTCCCATGTTCATATTTTACAATAATTTAACACAGTCAGAACTTAAGGCTTAAGGAGAGAGGATTGAGCTGTTGTGCTTTTGATTGGCCTCATACCGAGACTGAAAGAGAGCCACTGTCTTTAGTTTACTTGAATCAGGGCCTGTTTCCACTACACGCAGATTCTGCATGCAGAAAACTGACTCCAATGAATGTCTATGGGCCTGTTTCCACTGAACGCAATTTTTCTGATGCAGATTTCCCATAGACATTCATTGGAGTCAGTTTTCTGCATGCAGAATCTGCGTGTAGTGGAAACAGGCCCTAGTATTTTATCTTTTTTCTGTTAACGCAAAAGCGATTATTTAGTGTGCTTATAATTCCTCCCTTACATGAAGTATAATTCAATCATGAGGCATGTTTATTATAGCAGTGGTTATAAATATGTGAAATATAAATCCTCTGCATAGTTTCGGGGCTGTAAAATGATTTTAATATAATAAAATACAAGTCAGCATTGAATTCATACAAAACACAACACTGTAACACAGCTGTCCGGCTAGTACTGTTTTTTAACTATACTTTGTTTCTATTTAAGGGCAACCATAACCTATGAAGAAGAATTATCCAAAGTGCACCTTCCTACTTAACCCCCTTGGCGTTCTGATTCTTTCCGGATTTTAGGGTCTAAAAGCGGTGCAATTTTTTTGCACCCTTTCAGACCCTAAAACCTGGAAAAAAATCATGCTGCCAGGGAGATCTGCAGCAGTTCCAGTAACCACTCACCTCCCTGGCTCCAGCTATGCCTCCATCCTCCGAGTGGCGCTGCAACTCTAAAGTGACGACAGCCGGCGATCTCACCAGCAGGAAGCAGAGCCCCCGAGGAGAGGAAGAAGAATGCCAGCCGACGTCGGGATCCCCAGGAGGTATGTAGAAACGCTCCCGCTGCGCGCATTGCTCTGCATACAGCCTCCGGTGGCTACCCCAAGCAGAGGTCGGGATTACCGCTCTTAGCTGCGGTTTTCCACCCCGACCCTAGCTTGGGATAACCGCCAAGGAGGTTAATGCCCTATCCAACACCCTCCCCCACCCCTCATATCTACAGGCACCAGGGGACATGTGATCTTGAAAGCCATGATGTAGTAAATGGAGCTCTGGCGACTAATTTCTCACTAAAGACTTTCTCAAAGCCTGTTCTATACTATGTAGCAGCAGATCGGTCAAATGCTGCGAATGCTATCAAGAGCCCTATTTTTCACAATACATGGCATTTAGTGTGAAGTACACAGTGCAGAATGGACGCACTGTTATAAATATAACCTTCTCTGCTGTGACCGCCAAAACACAACTGCATGCATTTTAGTGGATAGTAGGTGCTTTGCCATTCATCATAACAAATTACATGCACAGATCCTCACTGAACCACAATAAACAGGCGAGAGCGCTGCATAAAATACAATGCCCATATCCCAGTGTGAACAGACCTTTATACAAATACAACATTGGTAAAAACCATGTTAGGTACAGTAAAGCAGAACACTGGGCTTAAAAAGCTAGCTTTACATGTTCTGATGAATGGTTACCTTCACAGCTCTTCTTGTCTGGAGCGAGCTCATATCCGGGGTCACATGAACACTTATAACTTCCCAGGGTGTTAATACAACGCTGCTCACAACCTCCGTTGTCTGGTTTGGCACATTCATCTTCCTCTGTTTAAAAAATAAATACATACATTATTATACTGATTTCAATGATTCTATGACAAAAAAGGGATTGATAAGCATGAAATACTCATATCAATAAATTAATTTAAGCATACTCAGGGACATATTGAGGATCATTATTGTACAGGACACTGAGTGACAAATTATGCTCTATTCACACACAGACGAGCAGAATCCCTTTATCCAGAGGTTTGAATGACCATGGACGTATTTCTGAGGTAGATATTATGAACACCGCAAAAAAATTATTAGCACAGACTGTTTACCCAAACCAGCTGTTTTATTAGTATTGTGTCCCGACTTTTTGGAGGGCATCAGCATTTCTGGCTTCAGGCATGTGTGGCTGCTTATCATACCTCCCAACTTTTTGAGATGGGAAAGAGGGACAATTAAGACACGCCCCTGCCACACCCCTGATCACGCCCCCGTCATACCCCTAGTCATGCATAACATATCGATTTCATAAGAAAAATATGTTGTTTTATTATTCAAACTACACTGGTCCTTTCTATCCTCGTTCATTTTGCTTCATATTAACATTTTAAAATTAGTAATATATCAATTTAAAGGACGGGAATAAAGTTTAAAGTCAAACACATTTTTTAATAGAGAAATATATATATTTACAAAGAGAGAAGGACAAAGTCCTGAAAGGGGGACAAATGAGGAGGAAAGAGGGAAAGGGCTCCCAAAAAGGGACTGTCCCTCAAAAAGAGGGACAGTTGGGAGCTATGTAATATGGTCTGACAGCAGTGTTGTTAACCAATATCCTTCTTTGAAGCACAATCTCAGTCCCTGTTTTATAGAAATTTCATAAAACTTCATTTGAAAAAAAAATTAAAAAGTTGCCCTTTTTTCCTACATTTTTACATATAATAAATTTACAATTCAGGTTTTATTAAATGCATATATACTTCTGAGACTGAACATGGGTATTAAAACTAATTAAGTAACTCATTTAGAGAAACTAATTTACCTTTTAAGAAATTAGCAGCAAAGCCTGCTTTGTTTACTGTTGCATCAGAAACAAACTTCATCCACAAGGTATTAGAGGTAGATCTGATATCATCAGGTTTATCGTAGCCACAGAAATGTCCAATCAGAGGGCTGCTTTCACTGTTGCCATCTCGCACTTCCAGGTAATCGTATGCACAAGTGTCATGGCGCTCAATCTGTGGATGAAAGCGGTAGTTGGCATTTCATGAATGTAGTATACTTTTTAATGATGGACTCCCAACGCATTGAGGGTACTTGGGTAAGGGAGGGGGTATATATATATATATATATATATATATATATATATTTCAAAGGAAAGACATAGAGAATAAGGATAAAACTTTAAATAGATTTGTATGGTTATAGAAAAAAAACATTTTATTAAGAGTCCTAAAAAAAATTCTATTCAAATTTAAGTTCATCAATATTAAAGTAACAGACATAAAGTAACATTTACCGCAAATCATAAATTGACACAATGCAGTGAACTTTATATAGTGGGTTTAGTGTACATGATGAACGGATATCCCATAAAGCGTGATTGAGAGCTGGAGAAACTAACAATACTTCAGTAACAAATCTTCTGCTATCTTGAGTATTGTCTGAAGAAATGAAAATGTCAAAGCTTAAAGCATAGGCAAACATTACCCCTATAGGATGAAAAAGTGTGCAAAGTCTGATGGTTGTACTCCTAAAACAGTAGGAGGAAAACTGGACAGAAATAATGGGTGTGGAATAAGAATAAGCTGCAAACGAAGAACAATATATTGATTTCAAACCACTATAAGAAGCAGTAGAGTGTTGTACGATGTTAGCCATCAGTAAAAGCAAGGAGTTTTGAATCAGGGTGATACCATTTATTGGCGAACTTAGAGATGCATAAACAGTGAAACAGTGAGCTTTCAGCTAATAATAAGCCTTCGTCGGACATGATTCCTTACAAAATGTAAAAAACACAGCTTATATATACTGACATATGTCTGTATGTCAGTGTATATAAGCTGTGTTGTTCACATTTTGTCAGGAATCAGGTCCGACGAAGGCTGATTATTAGCCAAAAGCTTACTGTTTATGAATCTCTAAGTTCGCCAATAAATGGTATCATCCTGATTCAAAACTCCTTTCTTCAACCCACTATAATAAACTGAAAATGAAGAACAATGTGTCGATGTTTTCAAGCCAACCTAATTATTAGGATAAGTAGTGTATATGTACCCATACAGCACAAATATTAATAGTGTTTTTCGAATTGCAGTGCAAACCTGGTATTAAATAATTAACAGTTTAAAGAGCCTATTGTCAGGGTTTAAATATGTTTAACTCAAACAGAACCAATAGGCTTACATTCATTTAATCCTCTGGAAAATGTATGCAAAGGATGCAAGTCTTGCCTGGAGGTGGCCTGTCAATGCCAATTTGTTCTCTGCTGTTGGGATTAAAGGTTTCTGAAAGCAATATAATTTATCCTAACAACAGTTTAGGTCAGATGATGTTACCTCAAATGCCTGGAAGGTTAATCCGACATTGTAGTTTTCTGCTACTGTTATTTTCCATATACATTCCTTGGATGGCCTGTAGTCATCTGGATAATTGGGGGACTGAATCTGGCCTGAATCTTTGTGGATTTCTCCCCCACAAATTGCTGGAAAACAAAAAGGTGGAGGGACTAAAAATCAGGCAATGGATGCAAAGAAAATGGTATGTAATATATGCTGGAAGGCTACATTCTATACCATGCTGTCATTGCATTAAAAAGTATACATAGCATTTGTAATATATGCATTTTATTCATATTTATGCTTTATATATAATCTGCTAAAACAGGAAAATTGCAATAAACATGGATATTTATGTTTAGAGCTTAAACTTGTGATTTTACTGGCGATTTTCATAGGCAGACAGTCTTTAGAATCTCCTTGTACCCCTGCACAGACAGACAGCTTTTTGACCATTTTGTAGGTCTGCGTGCTGCAGGTCCCTGGAAAAGAGACCTGTCTTCTCTCTGCAAGTTTCAGAATTACTCTGCTGGTGAGGAATTTGCATCCACTTGTCATGCAAATTGCTTAGCTGCTTCCTTTGATGGCTTGCAGACAGTATAAATGCCATTTCCTCCCAGAATCCCCTGCTGGTCATAGAGGGTTGTTCCTGCTAACTTACCTGGAGTTTCAGCCTTTGCTAAGATTATCTTAGAGTAATTATTGTTGAGTGCCCCTAGCACTCCTATTTAGTGCAGTCAGGTTTGTGTTTAATTTGTACTGCCTATTCTGTCTTATCTGTTGCGATTGTCTTGTCGCCAGCGGCGGTCAACAGGAAATCGTTCTGTCTGTTGGGATCGCATTCGCCCTAGTGGTAGTGGCGGTGGTTCCTTCTGTACTCTGTCTTGGAGTTTAACCTTAGCTGCGGTTGCTACTGGTTACTCCTTCTGCCTGTCTCTTGCTCTTGCGGAAGGGCGGTGGATCCCTTCAGTCCTGTTCTTGTGTACGGATCGCACTCGCTCTTGCGGAAGAGTAGTGGATCCTATATGACCTGTTCCTGTTGTCTGTTTGTCTATCTTGTCTGGAACGAACGCTTCCTGTAGGCTCGGTGGGGTAACCGTTTAGCAAGCGTTCGCGTTCTCTATTCATTTTCGTGTTACATTGCTTAGTTAGGGTTGGCGCGTTTTGTCTCTGCGGAGACCGCGCTATTAGCGTATTTTGTCGCTGTTGCGCTTTTTGTGCGGCGACCGCGCTTAGCGAGTGCGTTTGTTATTTTCCTTGGCGTTCTGATCATTGTTTGCCGTGTCTTTCTTTCTACACTTATGCTCTGTCTTTACCCGGTCTTGTGTCACTGTTGGCAATCGCCATTCTTGCGGTTGCGTCCCCGCTTGGTTATCGCTGTTGTGTGTTCACCGTCGCCGGGTGGCGACTAGATTGGTGGACACGCATACATTCTGTCCCTGTGTTCACTCTCTCTCTCTCTAAGGGCTATCTTTCCCTGTATTGTTTCGCCTCGTACAATTCCCATCTGGCATCTGGGGTAGTGCAGAGGATTATTCCTCTGCACTCCACAGCTCCATCTGCCGGTGGGAATTTCCCTCTACAGGTGCATTGCACCCAAAGCTGGGTTCTGTTATTTTACACGCTTGTGGAGGATTTCCGCAGTGTCAGCGCACCTCTTGTGCGCTGACCACGGAGATAATTCCACAATCGTTACACTCCTCTTGTAGTAAACAAGTGGATAACTTGAAAGTAAATAAGTCTTAATAACACAATGTTGCAATGAGGTAAAGAAACACCACCGATTAAAATATTTCGTTTAGGTACACATTAACCTCCTCCCAACTGCCTAACGCTGATGGGAGGGTGGTGCCAACAGGAACGCCTAACGCTGATTTGGGTCAAGTCCTGGAGGTGGGATTAGCAGGTAATGCACGCGCCCTGCTAGTAAACAAAGCGGGGATCCGTGAACAGCATGCCAGCCGTAATCGGAGCTGGCAGGCTGTTAGAAAAAAAAAAGAAAATAATTATTTATGTGTACAGCACTGCAATCTAGCGCAGCAATGTACAAGGGACAGCCCTGTCACTTAACTGTCCCGCTGATGGGCTCACAATTGAATCACATACATAGGCTGATGCCTATGTATGTGTTGTGTATTGTATGGGTCGCAGTGTAGGCCTAATTTCGGGGGAGAGGGGGGAAAGGAGGGGGATACAACAAAACTAAAAAAAATGTGATAGCAGCAATCAGAGACCTCCAAAAGACAGCTCTATTAGCGAGAAGAAAAGGAGGTAAGATTAATTTGGTTGCTAAGTTGTATGACCGAGGAATAAACTGTTAAAGTGGAACTGTCGAGAAAATCTTAAAATTTAAAACACATAGAAATAAGAAGTACATTTCTTCCTCAATAAAATGAGCCATAAATGACTTTTCTCCTATGTTGCTGTCACTTACAGTAGGTAGTAGAAATCTGACATTACTGACAGGTTTTGGGTTAGTCCATCTCTTCATGGGGAATTCTCAGCATGGCCTTTATTCTTTATAAAGACACTTCCTGAAAAAAAAATTATACAAAGATGCTGGCCAGCCTCCCTGCTCACTGCACACTTTTTTGTCAGTTGGACGGAGCAACTGCCATTCACTAAGTGCTTTTAAAAATAAAGAAAACCCTGAGAACCCACTATGAGAAGATGAGCTAGTCCAAAATCTGTTGGTAATGTCAGATTTCTACTATTTACTGTAAGTGACAGCAACATAGGAGAAAAGTAATTTATGGCTCATTTAACTCTGGATGAAACATACTTCTTATTTGTATATGTTAACGTATTTTAACACATTTTAAGATTTTTGCGACAGAGGTCCTTTAACCCCCTTGCCGTTACAATTCTGGCGGCAAGGGGGCAGCGCAGCACTTTTTTTGTAATTTTTTTTTTTAAATCATGTAGCCAGCCCAGGGCTCGCTACATGATAGCTGCTGACAAGCGGCATCCCCCTATCCAAGCAGGAAATCCGGTTCAGAACACGTCACCGACGTCATGGACGTCAGAGGGAATCCCGATCCACCCCTCAGCGCTGCCTGGCACTGATTGGCCAGGCTGCGCAAGGGGTCTGGAGGGGGGGGGGGCGGCGCAGCGGGTAGCGGCGAATCGGCGGCGATCGGAAACTGCACGCAGCTAGCAAAGTGCTAGCAAAGTGCAGTAAAAATTTTTTGGGGAAAATCGGCCCAGCGGGGCCGGAGAAATCCTCCTACGCAGGTTACCCTGAGCTGAGCTCAGGATAACCGGCAAGGAGGTTAAAGCTGCAGAGTGCGGAATTGTAAAAAAATGAACTGGTCACTAGGGGGGTATAAACCTGGGGCCCACAAGTGGTTAAGCTAGTTGCCTAGTTGTATAAATATGGATAACTGAAAACTGCATTATTTCAGCAGAGATAACATTATTTTTCTGGTGAAAAGGTAGTTGACCCCTTTATAAATAGGTTTCATAGCTTTAGTACTGATATCATCTATTTTTAATACAAACTTTCTTAAATAAATGACTAAACGGCTTTATTCACAAAATGGTGCTAACTGTTAGCATGGGCATGCTAACAGTTAGCACGCGAAGTGCCGCTCGTGGACTTTTGCACGCCCAAAGCCCCGCGCACGCAAAGGTTCGCGAGTTATCGCTTGCAAATGTACGCGATCGCAGGGCTTTGCGAGTTCTAAAGTCTGCGAGCGACACTTCACGTGCTAACTGTTTAGCACGCCCGTGCTAACAGTTAGCACCGTTTTGTGAATCAAGCCCTAAATGTTTCACTTAGAAAAAAAAAGAGAAGGCCCAAACTTGATATGGGAATGTCGTGATGAACTGTAAGTCCTGGAAAATACAAGGAAGTTTGTAGCACACTCAGGGCAGATATCCTCTAGCTCCAGGTAGGTCCAGCTGATGCCACACACCACACACCTGGTACACCACTCCAGGTACAACCGTCAGATAAAGCCTGATAAACAACCGTAGCCCTAAGCATGTTGAGTGAACTGCTCCTCAACAGACTGCTTGGAAGCACTGCCTATTGTATGCTGGTCTGACTCTTGCTTTAGCTGTAAAGGGGCCCATACACTGGTCGATTTCAGCCATCTATCGATCGATCAATTCTATAGAATCGATTGATCGATCAGAAATCGATTCTTTCAAATCAGCAAATCGATCGATTTGCAATAGATTTCGATCAATTTCATCTAACAGGATGGAAAATCTAAGTCGATCTGCTGCTGGCAGCATATTGATGGCCCATAGAGTTGCATGGGATCTAATGGTGCAATAATGCAATTAGATCGATTTTCAATAGATTTCATTTTGAAATCTATTGGAAATCTGTTCCTAGTGTGTGGCACACATCAGATACATTCCTGTCAGATTTGACTTGACAGGCATCTGACAGAAATCTATCTGATGGTCAAATCTGCTGCAAATCTATAAGTGTATGGTAACCTTAAGTCCAAGAAAAGCCTGGGGATTTAAAGGTTATTTGCAGCACATAAAAAAGACACACAATTACTCACTTAGGCCTCAAAAATAGATTAATATAAGATACAATCAAATTGAGGAGGGTTATGCTGGGAATATACGGGTCAATTCTGGCGCTCGATTCTGCGCTCAATCTTTTTGCCTGCACTTATTGTCCGCTCATTTTTCTTATCATTTTTCAAGTCACTTCACTGAGAAATCAAGCGGCAAAACGATCGAGCGGTGATTGGACATGTCGGAAATGATCTATTTATGATCTATCTAACCATCTAATCAGCTCAGAATCGACTCGTGTATTCCCAGCATTGCACTGACCACAGTACCACAGCTCTTGTAGTCTTAAAAAACTTCAAGGGATAGACCACTAAACAGAAGAATTTTATATATACTGTATGTTTCTTTTTTTCTTCTTCTGCTCAAATAAACTTGGCTAGAGTGAGCTACTCCTCCAGATGCAATACTTTGATTTTCAAAAATAAAACATGTTTGCAAGTTACATTGCAGAGTTACGGTACGCATCATATCTCACCTTCATAAACTGCAGCAAAACCTTTTCCAACCCAGTTGCTGCTACTGCGGAACTCTATCCACATTCTGCTGTCTGTAGTGGTCAGGACTTCTGGCAGTTTATCATCACAAAATCTACCTGAACATAATGCATATACCAACATTTACAGATTATATTGTTAAAGTGCAGTAACAGGCATTGTAATAAATTCACAAAGGTCTACACACAGGCTACCCTTATGTCACATGGGGCAGCAGACTGCCATGCACCCACACCAGATCTTGACTTGAGTGCTGAGTGGCTGTCCCGCCATAAACACTGCGGGTGGGAGTTTTTTTTTTTTTTTTTTTTAGGACAAATCAGAGATGGCATCTTCAGAGCATTTACAGTATTTTTTGTTAGAGTCGGTCTTGTGTACAGACCCAACAAGTACATAGTGAGGGATGAGAGGAGGTCCTGTGAATTTATCTTCCACATGGACTCTATATGTAGTACTTTGGACCACGTAAGTTGTGCTGTACACAATGTACAGTACCTGAGTTATATTTATTATGTGCAATTTTATTTTGGATTTGTGGCAGCATTACAGCCATGCACAATTACTGACATTGGGATGACATCATATTTTCGGTGTGCAGAAAGGTTGATGTATGCTGCCTATTCATATTAATACTTCTGTTGAGATCACTGCAACTTGTTAATTGTACTATGCTGTACCCAGTATTGCTGAAGCAAATCTTGGGAAGTTACAGATGTACTGTGTTGTTATCCTGTCACTGCTGGGAATATGGCTGCTATTAACTGCACTTTATATTATGGATGCTGGACTGGATAGGATTCCATTGTGAGACAATTATGCTCAGAAATTTTGCATGTTCTATGCTGGGCCATTACTGGTGTAGTAGGTGGTATTCATACAGATAAGAGCAGATGCAGTATTGTTTTTGTACATACTTGTTTTTAGGAACACTTTTTAAAAAATATTATTAAATACATTTTTGTTTATTATTTTATAACCAAAAATAATGTTTGCCATTTACAGACATGAAATGAATAGACTGATTCTGCAACCAGAGAATGGTCCAAGTGAAAAAAAAAAAAACGCTCTCTCAAAATTAAAATAGAAGACCTATAGGCATCATTAATAAAAAAAAGGAGGTTTCTGTTAAACATTAGCTTATCACTTTGTTCAGCTCACAACCCCTTGTCCTGCTATTGATTTAGCAGTCAGCAAAATATGCAAACAACATACAGATTATCAGAAATTCCACAGAACCTATCAACACAATATACAAATGCAATCAGGACAGGATAACAAAATAAAATGAAATGCAGGCGCAAAGAATAACCTGGGTCTAATTAAGATCAGGATATGGAAAACAGAAATAACAAAAGGAATTACATTTCATACCTAATAAGGGAGATTTTCTCCAGTAACCATCTCGCACTTCAACATAATCATACCAGCAAAGACTGCTTTTGTAGAGGTCCATAGTTGTAAAATTCAGAATGATCTGTAAAGCAAATTAAATTATACATTGTGTTTTATCCAGGGCATTTTTGATACTACAACCTCTGACAACCTTGTTTCAGTGACACTGAAACAAAATAAACTATTATGAAATAATGAATTGTGTGTGTAGTACGGATAATTAATAGAACATTAATAGCAAAGAAAATATTCACATATTTTTATTTTCAGTTACATAGTTTTTTTTATAACATTGCATCATTCTCAAATATTTGCAATTTACACACTAAACTCAGCATTGTAAATGATTTCACAGAGCAGGCTAAAGAACTTTTGAACTTAACTCTGCAGAAAAACCAAATACAGTGAGAGACACTTGAGATAATATGCTTCAGAAGACAGAGCTGTCAGTGACTTTAAAAGTCGTGGAGCTCAGATAAGCTCTTTTGCATAGATAACAACTGGAGTTTCTTAACTCTTCCTGTACTGGAAACAATATTAGACTCATATCTCTGCTGCTAATGTTTTATTTCTCAAATGTGCTACACATACAAATCATTATATCATAAGTTTATTTTCACTTCAGATTCCCTTTAAATATGAATTATCAAAAGATCCCTGCATGTGAATGCTAACTGTAGTTAGTTTGATGATAAGGAAACTTATTGGCATTTAAGTGGCAGTCATTTTAAATTGATGTGCTGTTATCAGATTGAGATGGGGTGAATATTTGTAACAAAAGAACAGCACTTATGCCTGATACACACCATGCAATTTTCTGTCAGATCGACAGGACAAATTGATCATTTCAAAAAGGTCCGGATTTCTGAACGTTTTTATGTTCAATTTTGTACAGAAGTGATTGGAAATCAGATCAGACCTGTCGGAAATTATCGATCCGACCCATCGATCTGATGGGAAATTGCATAGTGTGTACCAGGTATTAGAGCATGACTAGGTAATGAACAATGTGAACTGAGTGAGACCCAATTGGTGTCTCAGATCCTGGCACCTAGAGTGCAAGCTAGCAAGAACTGTCCAGTGACTGTCCAGTCCCCATCGTATAAAAGTATCCCAGTTTTCCCAGGAGATGAAGGAAGCATACCGGATTTGGTACACTGTGCTTTATGTATGGAGGGTCAGTTTGTTCTACTGCACTACAATCTTCCCAGGCAAACTTCCCTTTGGGGAACTTCCCAGTTTTTCAGCACTGCCAGAGGGTAAATGTAAACTGTAGGCAGATGTTTTCATGGATCACACGTTGCATCCTCCCGCAGTGATGAATGAGGATCTTCTCAGTGTTGCCATATGTACTAAGAGCACTAATATAAGCTATTTGTCAGTATCCAGGCCTTTGTCCACAAGCTAGTATAGTAGTGTAATAGTAGTACTAGAGGCTTTCTGGTGAATTTCATTGGCTAGTTAGTTAGGGTAGTGGGTGTTTATGCTTCCTATGGTCTTTGAGAGCTCAAGTCTGCATTTTTATCAGGGTGAGAATTTTTATTTTTACTGTTTAGGTTTTCTCCTGCATATCGATTGATTTTGACAATAATGCATAATAAAACTAGTATTTTTAATAATAATCCTAACATTTGTATAGCGCTTTTCTCCTGTTGGACTCAAAGCACTCAAGAGCTGCAGCCACCAACTGCGTGCTCAATGGGCCACCCTGCAGTGTTAGGAAGTCTTGTCTTGAACTCCTTACTGAATAGGTACTGAGCATCCCATGTCAAAGGCAGATGCCTTAACCAGAACACTATCCAGCCACTTTTTTAGATGATAGTTGCAGGTAAGTCAAAACACAGAGATCATCTCCTGATCTGGTCAAAAACAGGCACAGTGGATCCATCAATTGATACATTGCACTTCAGTCGTAATAGGGAGTAATAATCACACATTGCCTTGGCTGGTATTGGC
This sequence comes from Hyperolius riggenbachi, assembly GCF_040937935.1. NCBI lineage: Eukaryota > Metazoa > Chordata > Amphibia > Anura > Hyperoliidae > Hyperolius > Hyperolius riggenbachi. The sequence goes on from NC_090646.1 coordinate 167,968,442, forward strand.
ATCTTGTGTGGCAGCCATTATTCCTATTAATGTCAGCATAACCAATTGCCCTGCATCAATAATACCTATGCCTTGTCTGACTGTGCATGTTCTCTACTTTACATTAAAGACAAAGGAAGAAGGGTAAGAAGTATGCATAATCTAATTACATTTATTCGCATTATGTAGCAGCTGCTGAGCCTGTCAGATCAAAAGACGGCGCTGCTACAAGCCTCTATTGTAAATAATTAGGCACTGTTTGTCAGATTAGTTAGCAAAGAAATGCCTTGTAAGCACAAGCACAAATTGCATTATAGCTTCAATTAATGTAACTTGTCATGCATCTCATTGACCTTGACAGTCTCAATCGTGGGCAAGTTACTTAACTATATTAAATTGTCCAATGCATAGAAAACGGCTACATCACTTAGACCACAGCCACAACAAAATAACAATCAAAATACTCTAACATCATTTAGAACATATGCGCTGAATTCAAAATGGGTACCGTAGAGAACAAACACCTGTTTCCATGATTTATACATAAAGCATGTAATAGTTATGCATGATTTTAAATCAAGATGAGCAATTTCGATGTGTTAAATACTTGTGAATACCAGAATACTCCGATGAGCTAATTCGTAGGGATGATTGAACTGCGTTGATCTGCAGTGAAATTGGCACCATTTAGTTGCTGGGTAATGCTGGCATTTGTAACCACGTTTGCTTGATGTTGACACATAGGCCCATATGCAATTACATTTTCCCCTCACTTTTCTCCTAGGAGATACATTTTAAACGTCTTTTAAAAATAACTTTTCAGCACTTTACAAACAAAAAGAAACAAAAAGTAGCTGAAAAAGTGCTTTAATGATCATTTTGTGTATTTTCTTGTTTGTTGGCGGTTTAAAATACATTTTATTTGCAAGGTGTAAAAATATCAGCCAGGAGAAAACTCAAGAGAAAACGTCAATTGCACATGAGCCCTGGTGCAGTAGCTGCAAATCAGAAAACTGCTGCCTTAAAGCGGAATATAACCCAGCATTTCAACTTTGCTCTAAAACATTATTTACAGTATATTATATGAAACCAGCATTTTTTTTTTACTAGACCAGCATTGAAAGGGTTACACAGGGCTTTGAAGTCCCTGGAGATTTTTGCAGACGCATCCGAACTTGAGTTAGATACTTTTTGTTTACACAAATGAATCTAAGTGTTTATTGTGACTCACTCTGTCTCTCTGAGAAGGAGTTGGAGGACAGCCAAAGAGTGTGTAACATTTCTAAATATATACATATAACTAAATAGAATGTAACTATCTGAACGTCTGCACGGAACTTAAAACCTCTGTGTTTAACCCTTCCAATGCTGGTCTAGTAAAAAAAAATGCTTTTTGCATATAATATGCTGTAAATAATGTTTTAGAGCAAAGTTGAAATGCAGGGTTATATTCCGCTTTAACACCTAGGTGGCTGCCACCTACTCAAATGTGCATACAGCTGCCTGTAAAGCCCCTGGTAGATTCAGAGAAGCAGTCAGCTTATGGTGGATGCATGCCTGTCGATTGCCTTTGTGAATTAGTCCTAAAGCTGCATAAAGTATTCTAATCACGTCAAATAGGACTGTGTATGGTTGGAATGGGCAGCAATTTCTTGTTTGTATAAGCATCTCCTGATGTTCACGCATGGCTTGTCTTGGGGGAAATGTAAGCCATGACTACTGCTTGCCTCTTCTCCCTCATTCCCCATAAAGATGATTAATTTATTATACAGGAATTCTCATGAGTAGAATTTGTGGAAGCATGTGACAGGGTGCACCTTAATGAAAAAAATAATGTTGTCCTTGAATTACATTTTAAAGAGACACTGAAGCGAAAAAAAAATATGATATAGTGAATTGGTTGTGTACTATGAATAATTAGTAGAAGATTAGCAGCAAAGAAAATATTCTCATACTTTTATTTTTAGGTATATAGTGTTTTTTTTCTAACATTGCATCATTCTATAATATGTGCAGATTACACAACACTCAGCATTCAAAATGAGTCTTTCAGAGCAGTCTGTGAAGTAATGACTTCTCCTCTAGCAGAGGAAAAGTAAATAGTCCAGGAACAGTTGAGATAATAAAAGTCAGATAACAGCCCTCTCCACGACTAACTTAGTCGGAGAGCTTAATGGCTTGTTTGCATAGAGATAACAACTGGAGTTTCTCAACTCTTCCTGTACTGGAAACAATTACACTGATGTATCTGATTTTAATGTTTTATTTCTTAGCTGTGCTACACATACAAATCATAATATCATCATTTTTTTTTTTCGCTTCAGTGTCTCTTTAAGCTGATCCAATCTCAAATAACTTTCAGTTATACTGCTGAACTGCAATAGTGGTATCAGTCTGATGATGGTTGTTACAAGCTCAACCCACAAGCCACAAGGGAATGGGTTCTTCTTCTATATTAACAGACTTTAGGGCCTTTTTCCACTAGACTGCGATTTGCTTCTGATCGCAAATCGCAAGGTACATTAATATAATGGAAACTGCAGCAGCAATTTCCATTAGTGCGATCCGCACTAATTGGTCAAAGCGCAATCGTCGTCCTGCAGCGTTTTGTATGCGATTGAGCTGGACTATAATGAGTATAGTAGCTCAATCGCAATCGCATGGTGGAAATTGAAACGCGATTGCGATCGGAATCGCGATCGCATTTCATAGTGTAAAGAGCCCTTAGTATTTTGTGCTCCTAAAGTTGCTGGTAAAATGAAAAGGCCATGAAGGCTACCCTCTTGGCTAACATCTAGAAATATGTTCCTCAAGCCTAATCAGGTATCTCCATATTCTCCTTTTTGGTGTAACCTCTTTTGTCTCAGCTTCTTAACCACTTAAGGACCACAGTCTTTTCGCCCCTTAACCACCCTGGCGTTCAATTTCCCCAGGATTTCTGTGCAAAAAGTGTTTCAATTAATTTCCAATAATTTTCAACCTTTTTTTTCTGCAATTAATTTTTTTTTTTCTAAATTGAATTCAATACAGGTTATTGTATTGAATTTAATTTAAAAAAAAAGTGTTTTCTGCAAGATGTTGATGACGCTGTTGTCATCAACGCCGATCAACGGGGGACATGTGATCGCCGAGGGAGAAACAAAATCCGCCAAGGGACATGGAAGAAGACACTGGGGAAGCTATCAGCGGTACACGACGAGGGATCAGCACGCCAATGGTGAGTATAAGACCCAGATGTATAGGTAGCCAGATGTGCAGCCACGTATAATTAGCCAGATGTATAGCCAGATGTATAGGTAGCCAGATGTGCAGCCAGGTATATATAGTGAGCCAGATGTTTAGCCAGGTATATAGTGAGCCAGATGTGCAGCCAGGTATATAGTGAGCCAGATGTGCAGCCAGGTATATATAGTGAGCCAGATGTATAGCCAGGTATATAGTGAGCCAGATGTGCAGCCAGGTATATAGTGAGCCAGATGTTCAGCCAGGTATATAGTGAGCCAGATGTGCAGCCAGGTATATAGTGAGCCAGATGTGCAGCCAGGTATATAGTGAGCCAGGTGTTTAGCCAGATTTATAGGTTGCCAGATGTCCCCCCATCCTAGCCTGCTGTGGGTAGTGATCTGTGCTACCCACAGCGTGTAGAACAAGCATCCAGCCACCCTAGGGAATCCCTGGGCAGCCAGGGGGCAGAGAATGTGCAGGAGTTCCCCCTTGTATGCGGAGGCTATGTGGAGGGGGATCCCCCTCTGTGCGGGTGGGGGGATCCCCTTCAATGGTGGCTATGTGTGGGTGGGATCCCCCTCTGTGCGGGTGGGGGGATCCCCTTCAATGATGGCAATGTGTGGGGGGGATCCCCCTCTGTGCGTGTGGGGGGATCCCCTTCAATGGTGGCTATGTGTGGGGGGGATCCCCCTCTGTGCGGGTGGGGGGATCCCCTTCAATGGTGGCTATGTGTGGGGGGGATCCCCCTCTGTGCGGGTGGGGGGATCCCCTTCAATGATGGCAATGTGGGCGGTGGATCCCCCTCTGTGCGGGTGGGGGGATCCCCTTCAATGGTGGCTATGTGTGGGCGGGGGATCCCCCTCTGCGCGGGTGGGGGGATCCCCCTTCAATGGTGGCTATTTGGGTTGCCTATCCCCCTCCAAACCCCCTCCCTCCCGATTCCCCCCCCTGTCTCTGCCCGTCGAGTAAATGGATGTACTCACCCGAGGGCTTTCTCCAGCGACGGCTGCAGCGCCCTTCCTCCTCCATCTCCGAAGTCTTGTTTGCCGTACAGTTACATTACGAGACTTGGTGACGTCACCAAGTCTCGTAATGTAACTGTACGGCAAACGAGACTTCGGAGATGGAGGAGGAAGGGCGCTGCAGCTGTCGCTGGAGAAAGCCCTCGGGTGAGTACATCCATTTACTCGACGGGCAGAGACAGGGGGGGGGGGTCGGGAGGGAGGGGGTTTGGAGGGGGATAGGCCACCCAAATAGCCACCATTGAAGGGGGATCCCCCCACCCGCGCAGAGGGGGATCCCCCGCCCACACATTGCCATCATTGAAGGGGATCCTCCCACCCGCACAGAGGGGGATCCCCCCCCCCCACACATAGCCACTATTGAAGGGGATCCCCCCACCCGCACAGAGGGGGATCCCCTGCCCACATTGCCATCATTGAAGGGGATCCCCCCACACGCACAGAGGGGGATCCCCTGCCCACATTGCCATCATTGAAGGGGATCCCCCCACCCGCACAGAGGGGGATCCCCCGCCCACATTGCTATCATTGAAGGGGATCCCCCCACCCGCACAGAGGGGGATCCCCCTCCACATAGCCTCCGCATACAAGGGGGAACCCCTGCACATTCTCTGCCCCGCTGGCTGCCCAGGGATTCCCTAGGGTGGCTGGATGCTTGTTCTACACGCTGTGGGAAGCCCAGATCGCTACCCACAGCGTGCAGTCAGGCATCCAGCCATCCTGGGGAATCCCTATGATGAGAAAAAAATGCAGCTGGCGGGGCAGAGAAACAGGAAATCTCCCTGTCGGCATGGACGAGCTCAGCTCGTCATTACCACTTTTTGCAAGTTTTTGCTGGACGAACTCAGCTCGTCCATACCGCCAGGGAGGCTACGGACCAGAGCCTTTTTCTCCATTCAGACCACTGCAGTTTTCACGGTTTATTGCTCGGTCATACAACCTACCACCTAAAGGAATTTTACCTCCTTTTCTTGTCACTAATACAGCTTTCTTTTGCTGCTATTTGATTGCTGCTGCGAGTTTTAGTTTTTATTATATTCATCAAAAAAGACATGAATTTTGGCAAAAAAATGACTTTTTTAACTTGCTGTGCTGACATTTTTCAAATAAAGTAAAATTTCCTATACATTTAAGCACGAAAGTTATTCTGCTACATGTCTTTGATAAAAAAAAAACATTCAGTGTATATTTATTGGATTGGGTAAAAGTTATAGTGTTACAAACTATGGTGCCAAAAGTGAATTTTCCCATTTTCAAACATCTCTGACTTTTCTGCGCACCTGTCAGGTTTCATGAGGGGCTAAAATTCCAGGATAGTACAAATACCCCCCAAATGACCCCATTTTGGAAAGAAGACATCCCAAAGTATTCAGTGAGAGGCATGGTGAGTTCATAGAAGATTTTATTTTTTGTCACAAGTTAGCGGAAAATGACACTTTCTGACAAAAAAAAAGAAAAAAAAAAAGTTTCCATTTCTTCTAACTTGCGACAAAAAAAAATGAAATCTGCCACGGACTCACTATGCTCCTCTCTGAATACCTTGAAGTGTCTACTTTCCAAAATGGGGTCATTTGTGGGGTGTGTTCACTGTCCTGGCATTTTGGGGGGTGCCTAATTGTAAGCACCCCTGTAAAGCCTAAAGATGCTCATTGGACTTTTGGCCCCTTAGCGCAGTTAGGCTGCAAAAAAGTGCCACACATGTGGTATTGCCGTACTCAGGAGAAGTAGTATAATGTGTTTTGGGGTGTATTTTTACACATACCCATGCTGGGTGGGAGAAATATCTCCGTAAATGACAATTGTTTTATTTTTTTTACACACAATTGTCTATTTATAGAGATATTTCTCCCACTCAGCATGGGTATGTGGAAAAATACACCCCAAAACACATTATACTACTTCTCCTGAGTACGGCGATACCACATGTGTGGCACTTTTTTGCACCCTAACTGCGCTAAGGGGCCCAAAGTTCAATGAGTACCTTTAGGATTTCACAGGTCATTTTGAGAAATTTCGTTTCAAGACTACTCCTCACGGTTTAGGGCCCCTAAAATGCCAGGACAGTATAGGAACCCCACAAATTACCCCATTTTAGAAAGAAGACACCCCAAGGTATTCCGTTAGGAGGATGGTGAGTTCATAGAAGATTTTTTTTTTTTGTCACAAGTTAGCGGAAATTGATTTTAATTGTTTTTTTTTCACAAAGTGTCATTTTCCGCTAACTTGTGACAAAAAATAAAATCTTCTATGAACTCACCATACTCCTAACGGAATACCTTGGGGTGTCTTCTTTCTAAAATGGGGTCATTTGTGGGGTTCCTATACTGCCCTTGCATTTTAGGGGCCCTAAACCGTGAGGAGTAGTCTTGAAACCAAATGTCGCAAAATGACCTGTGAAATCCTAAAGGTACTCATTGGACTTTGGGCCTCTTAGCGCACTTAGGGTGCAAAAAAGTGCCACACATGTGGTACCGCCGTACTCAGGAGAAGTAGTATATTGTGTTTTGGGGTGTATTTTTACACATACCCATGCTGGGTGGGAGAAATATCTCTGTAAATGACAATTGTTTGATTTTTTTTACACACAATTGTCCATTTACAGAGAGATTTCTCCCACCCAGCATGGGTATGTGTAAAAATACACCCCAAAACACAATATACTACTTCTTCTGAGTACGGCGATACCACATGTGTGACACTTTTTTGCAACCTAGGTGCGCTAAGGGGCCTAACGTCCTATTCACAGGTCATTTTGAGGCATTTGGATTCTAGACTACTGCTCACGGTTTAGGGCCCCTAAAATGCCAGGGCAGTATAGGAACCCCACAAGTGACCCCATTTTAGAAAGAAGACACCCCAAGGTATTCTGTTAGGAGTATGGTGAGTTCAAAGAAGATTTTTTTTTTGTCACAAGTTAGCGGAAAATGACACTTTGTGAAAAAAAAAAAACAATACATATCAATTTCCGCTAACTTGTGACAAAAATAAAATCTTCTATGAACTCATCATACACCTAACAGAATACCTTGGGGTGTCTTCTTTCTAAAATGGGGTCACTTGTGGGGTTCCTATACTGCCCTGGCATTTTAGGGGCCCTAAACCGTGAGGAGTAGTCTTGAACCCAAATGTCTCAAAATGACCTGTGAAATCCTAAAGGTACTCATTGGACTTTGGGCCCCTTAGCACAGTTAGGGCTTGATTCACAAAGCGGTGCTAACTGTTAGCACGCCTGTGAAAACCCCCTTAGCACGTCTAAACAAACTTTTCGCGCATAAAACTTTATGCGCATAAAACTTTACGCGCGCAAAACTTTACGCGCGCACTGCACAGGGCGCAGGGCGCTCCGTGCGAAGTGCCCATTAAAGCCTATGGGACTTGGCGCGCATAAAACTTTGCGCGCGTAAAACTTTGCGCGCGCAAAGTTGGCGCGCGATCTGATTGAGAAATCTGGTGCTAACCTACTTAGCACCCTGGTTAGCACGTCTAAAGGCTTTAGACGTGCTAAGTAGGTTAGCACCGCTTTGTGAATCAAGCCCTTAGGCTGCAAAAAAGTGTCACACATGTGGTATCGCCGTACTCAGAAGAAGTAGTATAATGTGTTTTGTGGTGTATTTTTACATATAACCATGCTGGGTGGGAGAAATATCTCTGTAAATGACACATTTTTGATTTTTTTTACACACAATTGTCCATTGACAGAGAGATTTCTCCCACCCAGCATGGGTATGTGTAAAAATACACCACAAAACACATTATACTACTTCTCCTGAGTACGGCGGTACCACATGTGTGGCACTTTTTTGCAGCCTAGGTGCGCTAAGGGGCCCAACGTCCTATTCACAGGTCAATTTGAGGCATTTGTTTTCTAGACTACTCCTCACGGTTTAGGGCCCCTAAAATGCCAGGGCAGTATAGGAACCCCACAAGTGACCCCATTTTAGAAAGAAGACACCCCAAGGTATTCCGTTAGGGGTATGGTGAGTTCATAGAAGATTTTATTTTTTGTCACAAGTTAGTGAAAAATGACACTTTGTGAAAAAAAACAATAAAAATCCAATCTCCGCTAACTTTTGACAAAAAATAAAATCTTCTATGAACTCATCATACACCTAACAGAATACCTTGGGGTGTCTTCTTTCTAAAATGGGGTCACTTGTGGGGTTCCTATACTGCCCTGGCATTTTACGGGCCCAAAACTGTGAGTAGTCTGGAAACCAAATTTCTCAAAATGACTGTTCAGGGGTATAAGCATCTGCAAATTTTGATGACAGGTGGTCTATGAGGGGGAAAATTTTGTGGAACCGGTCATAAGCAGGGTGGCCTCTTAGATGACAGGATGTTTTGGGCCTGATCTGATGGATAGGAGTGCTAGGGGGGGTGACAGGAGGTGATTGATGGGTGTCTCAGGGGGCGGTTAGAGGGGAAAATAGATGCAATCAATGCACTGGGGAGGTGATAGGAAGGGGGTCTGAGGGGGATCTGAGGGTTTGGCCGAGTGATCAGGAGCCCACACAGGGCAAATTAGGGCCTGATCTGATGGGTAGGTGTGCTAGGGGGTGACAGGAGGTGATTGATGGGTGTCTCAAGGTGTGATTAGAGGGGGGAAATAGATGCAAGCAATGCACTAGCGAGGTGATCAGGGCTGGGGTCTGAGGACGTTCTGAGGTGTGGGCGGGTGATTGGGTGCCCGCAAGGGGCAGATTAGGGTCTAATCTGATGGGTAACCGTGACAGGTGGTGATAGGGGGTGATTGATGGGTAATTAGTGGGTGTTTAGAGGAGAGAAGAGATGTAAACACTGCACTTGGGAGGTGATCTGATGTCGGATCTGCGGGCGATCTATTGGTGTGGGTGGGTGATCAGATTGCCCGCAAGGGGCAGGTTAGGGGCTGATTGATGGGTGGCAGTGACAGGGGGTGATTGATGGGTGGCAGTGACAGGGGGTGATTGATAGGTGATTGACAGGTGATCAGTGGGTTATTACAGGGAATAACAGATGTAAATATTGCACTGGCAAATTGATAAGGGGGGTCTGAGGGCAATCTGAGCGTGTGGGCGGGTGATTGGGTGCCCGCAAGGGGCAGATTAGGGTCTAATCTGATGGGTAACAGTGACAGGTGGTGATAGGGGGTGATTGATGGGTAATTAGTGGGTGTTTAGAGGAGAAAAGAGATGTAAACACTGCACTTGGGAGGTGATCTGATGTCGGATCTGCGGGCGATCTATTGGTGTGGGTGGGTGATCAGATTGCCCGCAAGGGGCAGGTTAGGGGCTGATTGATTGGTGGCAGTGACAGGGGGTGATTTATGGGTGGCAGTGACAGGGGGTGATTGATAGGTGATTGACAGGTGATCAGTGGGTTATTACAGGGAATAACAGATGTAAATATTGCACTGGCGAATTGATAAGGGGGGGTCTGAGGGCAATCTGAGCGTGTGATTGGGTGCCCGCAAGGGGTAGATTAGGGTCTAATCTGATGGGTAACAGTGACAGGTGGTGATAGGGGGTGATTGATGGGTGATTGATGGGTAATTAGTGGGTGTTTAGAGGAGAGAAGAGATGTAAACACTGCACTTGGGAGGTGATTTGATGTCGGATCTGCGGGCGATCTATTGGTGTGGGTGGGTGATCAGATTGCCCGCAAGGGGCAGGTTAGGGGCTGATTGATGGGTAGCACTGACAGGGGGTGATTGACGGGTGATTGACAGGTGATCAGGGGGGATAGATGCATACAGTACACGGGGGGGGTGGGGGGTCTGGGGGGGGTTTGGGGAGAATCTGAGGGGTGGGGGGGTGATCAGGAGGGGGCAGTGGGCAGGGGGGGGATAAAAAAAAATAGCGTTGACAGATAGTGACAGGGAGTGATTGATGGGTGATTAGGGGGGTGACTGGGTGCAAACAGTGGTCTGGGGGGTGGGCAGGGGGGGGTCTGAGGGGTGCTGTGGGCGATCAGGGGGCAGGGGGGGGGGGGAAATCAGTGTGCTTGGGTGCAGACTAGGGTGGCTGCAGCCTGCCCTGGTGGTCCCTCGGACACTAGGACCACCAGGGCAGGAGGCAGCCAGTATAATAGGCTTTGTATACATTACAAAGCCTATTATACATATGTGCAGCGGCGATCCGGGTGGTAGTAACCCGCCGGCGCTTCCGAACGGCCGGCGGGTTACTACGAGCGGTGGGCGGAGCGAGTCCCCGGCGGCTGATCGCTTCACGAATGACGCGATCGCCGCATAGCCACTCCCGCAGCCGCCCCCGCCGATGGGCGTATTGCGGTCGTTTGGGCCCGGACTTTGCCGCCGCCCATCGGCTGGGGGCAGTCCTTATGTGGTTAAGGTTTCTAATCCAAGTAGTTGGATTAATGGTGGGATCGGAATTATCCCTCATATTGCCCAAGAAGGCTGAAGCATTGGTTAAATCTTCATAACAAGATGTAGTTCTGTTTTGCTCAGATAATATGCAGTGTGTGATCTCAATGTTCTTTCTAGTCCTCTAAATGAGATTTTGTAGAGAAAGTATTGACTATCCCATTTTTGTATAAGCCTTAGGCTGTATTATATAATATTTTTTAGACAATTTCTAGCCTGAGTCATATTGTATAAAGTCATATTGTATATGCTTGGAAGACTGATATACCCTTCCTGACAGAACAGACTGGAAAGGGATTTTAGCTAGGTCACATCGGTCATTCATTTCTATGAAGGATAAGCTATTTTATTTGGGTTCTGTACATAATTTATTTTTCTCCTCAAAGACTTCATAAAATGATTTCCTGTAGGTCCTGCCTCTGACTCTAAGAGGAGGCAAAATCATTTATACACATGTTGCGAGAATGTGACAAGATTAAAATGTTTGAGGTGGATGTCAAAGGAAAGTATTGGAAATAAATTTTACATGTTGATATTTTGGAGGAACCCAAATTAGCCTTTTGGGCTTCCTGGATAACTTAAATATTCCATGCAAAGATAAAATGTACGTTACTTATCTCTGGAACTATGTAAAAAGACACATCTCACTACAGTACAGTGCCCAGAGAATAGAGTTCAAAGATTATAAAAAATGTTTAAAAAAAAAAGACTATTTACATTAAACATAACAAATTAAAAAAAAAGTCCATATATTCTCTTAAAATGCCAAATTATAAAGTCTGGATTTGGTCTGTCCGGGCTGTTCTCTCTAGCAATGGAAAACTGTCAAGGACAGAATTTGCGGTTATATGTGAATTCTTTGTACAGTTTCAGTAGTAGTTTTGGTTGTAAGATTTAACTTACTCACTGGAAGGTAAAAGCTTTATTTCACACTTGAAATGTTTAAAGCGGATTATTATTTTATGCAGAGACATCCATATCCACACTGTCTATTCAGATAAAGTGTTAGTGACAAAAGATTTTATAAGCATTAAACTCTTCATTGTTCTAGCAAGTATGAGGAGTATGAGAACAGATAAAACAGCTTTTCAACAATTCCATTCCTTTTTTTTCCTCGGTCAATCAGAGACGTGTAAATAATCTAATATTATCACTGTAGTTTATGTAGTTCTGTAGTGAGATGAGATAAACATATGTATGTATAGTAGAAATCCTACTTAGATCTTGAGAATATTTTCACTTTATAAACCAATGCTACAAATCCCAGTTTCTCCAGTCAGATGAAGTCAGACTGCACCACTGTTGTCCTTTATAATTTATTAAAAATATCAACCAAATGTGTGGCTGTTGCAAACATACTGACAGCAGTTCATCAGGTCATCATCACTCTGTATGGGAGCTGAATAAACATAAAAGTGCACAAGAAGATGACAACATGACAGTTACATCAGATTTTAACCTTCAAAAGCAAAAATAAGAATATGAGATTCCAAGAAAGTACAAATTAGGACTCAGCCTCTAGATGCAATTGTTTGTCTCGGCAGTTTTGAAGCTCGATTTATGTTAAGAGTAAGAAACACTAAAGTTTTTGTAAAAAGGCCTAAAGGAGCCAAAATCCTTTTGATAAAGAGAAAAAAAAACACTCCAAAAGTGCAACGTAGTTTTGAACCCGGCTTGCTAATTGTTGTCAGTTTGTTACTCGTTTGCCACACCTGGACCAATGCATGAACTGACAGCAAATGTGAACTCTCTTATATCCCATGTTCTAGTATGAACCCTGTGAAATAACTGTGTTTACATGCACATAGCTTACATCTGTATATGTAAACAAGCTGAAATAAGGTCAGCAATTATCTTTGGAGTGCTTAAAGAGACTCTGAAGCGAGTAAAAATCTTGCTTCAGAGCTCATAGTTAGCAGGGGCATGTGTGCCTCTGCTAAAACGCCGCTATCGCGCTGCTAAACGGGGGTCCCTTCACCCCCAAACCCCCCACTGCAACACTTGGTCGCAGACTTAGTCGCTCCTGGAGGCAGGGCTAACGGCTGCAGCCCTGCCTCCAGTCGCGTCTATCAGCGGCGTATTGCCGCCTCTCCCCCGCCCCTCTCAGTGAAGGAAGACTGAGAGGGGCGGGGGAGAGGCGGAGATACGCGCTGACAGACGCGCGTGGGGCAGGGCTGCGGCGGTTAGCCCTGCCCCAACCAGGAAGCGCTCCTCGGCTGTACGGAGGAGATTTGGGAGTGAAGGGACCCCCGTTAAGCCGCGGGATAGCTGCGTTTTAGCAGGGGCACACATGCCACTGCTATCTATGAGGTCTAAAGCGAGATTTATTCTCGCTTCAGACTCTCTTTAAACCTGAAGTGAATGGCAATAGTGGCATTTCACCTTATGCTATCACTGTGAAATTCTATCAGAGGGGCATTTTTTTCTGCTTTTTATTTGCAACTTCTTGCCTCTTCAAGGAGTTCAGTGTCATGACGTTACGCATTAAGTCTCGTGCTGAGAGCTGCCCTGATCAGCTGCCTGAATTTGTTACATTCTTATTAACTGTCACATTTCATAAGGTGCTTCTCAGTAGTACATGAAAGATCAAGGCTAAAGGCTTTTTTAATTAATTAAAATTAGCTATGACTAAGGAGACTTCAGTTAGAAGCACTAGGCTCCAGCATTACCACAGACAGGCAGAACAATAGGCAGGCTTTCTGATTTCATTCCAACCTGATAAGAGATATACAAAGAAATTATAGGAAAAAAATAACAGTGAATTCTAAAAGAGAATCTATCTATCTATCTATCTATCTATCTATCTATCTATCTATCTATCTATATTAGTTATATATATATATATACATATAGGGTGGCCTTTTTTAGTGCCTTCCAGAATGGATACATATATGGCTCATGGTGCAAGTAGCCCGCCCTCCTATTATCGCCTACTGTGGAGGTGGCATGGACACATCAGTCAATCGCCTGTCTTCCTGTTCGGTCTTTTAGTCTGGTACATGGCCATATTGTGGGGGGCTATACCATGACTGCACAGAATTATGAAATACAGTACGATGTACAGGGAGTAGGGCTGGCCTACCACTCGACCACCCTCAAGTATTAGTCTATGGAGGAAGGCACAGCCCTGGAAATGCTGTTCAGATAGAGAATGCCTTTTGCCTAAAAGAGCCAAGTTGGAGAGGTTTTTTGATTCCTAAAAATGAAAAGCCCAAAGATAGATATGAGCTGTGTTTGGGAGGTGTGTGTGTGTCTTTGTGTGTGTCAGCAGGGGGTATATGAATCTGTTAGGGAGGAGTGTGACAAGGAAGAAGAGAAAAATAATCCCAGAGAGCGGTTTTAAAATAGTTGAAATTACTGATATTACCTATAGTCAAAGCAAATCTAAGCCGGAGCGTGGGTGGAAAATCACTTACCTAAGGAGAGGGAAGCCTCTGGATTCTAATGAGGCTTCCTACACTGTTTTCTGATCCTCCGTCGCCTGGGCCCGGAACATCGGGGGCAGCACTCTCCTTGTCATGAGTAGCCCTAGCTTACTTACTGCTCACACAGGCTCATTACGGCCGTGCTTGAAGAGGAGTGCAGCAACGGGGGACCAGAGGACACCATGGGAAGACTCTACACGCAATGCTCCCAAACCATGTCCTCAAGGCCCACCAACAGTGCATGTTTTGTGGAAATCCACACAGCAAGTTAATCAGCTCTGCTGAGACACTAATTACCTCACCTGTGAATGTTTGTGGTTTTCTGCAAAAATGTACTGTTGGTGGGCCTTGAGGACAGGATTGGGTAACTCCTCTGCTCTACAGGACCCAGAGGCTTCCCTCTTCTCTAAGGCAAGTATGTGATTTTGTTTTTGTGCTCCAGTTTAGATACACTTTAGTGCACTCATTCCTAATTAGCAAGATAATGGGTATCATTCATAAAAGAGCTGTCGGTAAGGAGAATCAATGCGGGAAAACACCGCTGCCGGTATTTTAGAGTTCTGGGTGGTCATTCATAAAAAAGTGTTCAGGTGCGATAGCACTGCGGAGATTCCCCGAACTAGGCTTGCAGAGACACAGGAAGCAGCCGAGTTGATACATTTCTCCGTGTTCCGCTCTACTGCAGCTGTCTGGGAGGTCTGTGTCTCCATTAACTTTACATTGTTATCGCCACATCAGAGGGAGCGGTATTTCCCGTCCTCATACCGCTTGCGGTAATCTTTATGAATTACCATTTTGTTACATTTTTTACGAAAATCCCCGCACAAGGCGGTGATTTATCGCTCTGCTCGGTAATGTCAGCTTTTCATGCGGAAAGAGGCTTTATGGATGCCGAACTTGCTACGTGTTCGGTAAAGTCAGCTGTTTTAAGCATTTCCGCATGCGGGAATGCTTTATGAATGATAGCCATTATGTCTATTACATTCTGACATTAAGATTATAGTCTAAGTAAAAGCAAGCCTGGAAGAATGGATGAAGGAATGCAGTAAATGAATGACAAATAGCCTTTTATTGTGCAGAAACCCCCATACCTTCTCTCCCGGAGTGACAGAAATTCTCCATATGCAGTGAGTGTATGAAGGGTAACCATTGGGAAACCCAGGTGATGAGAAATTGCCTGTGGAATCTTGTAGTGTTTCTCCACATGCTGGAAGACAAAGTAAAAATGTTATCACAGAGCGGAACCAACATGCATAAGCATTGCTTATGTCATATCATGAGCCTGTATACAACAAAAGCCTGCCCTTATGGGCATACATTGGCTATCCAGTATTCTACATTCTATCATTAATACTGCTGCCTGCTTTGTACAAATGTAAAATACGACATACCCACAGAAAATCACTGTAGGCTCCTCTGCTCTGTGGTCTCCAGTTTCCTGCTGTGTCATTCTGTAACAATAATCAGCACCACAGCAAGCTTACTGCAACCACAGCTGTGTGACAGAAGATCCTGAACTGTCTAAACATTTACTTTATCCTCAACAATTTGCCAAAAGCTATTTTACCTGGAAAACTAATTATAGGACCAGACAGAAATGTCCCCCAGTGCTCAAAGCTCGCTATAGCCAGAGTCATGCCAAGTGTATCCCTACGCTCTACAGCTGAGAAAATCATGTAAAATGTAAAGCTCTATTCCAGAGGCAGGTCTAATTATGGCATCTGTTAGCTTAGGAGCCACACTGTTAAAATGTTACCCTTCTGCGTGAAACAAGGTTTTCTACAGTTTTTAAAAACTTGGTCAAACAATCAGTTATACTGAAAGGAACAGAAATGCAATTGCACCATAAAAGCATGTTTGCAGCGAGTTTTCCTATTGCACTAATGCAGGGCTGTCCAACTGGTGGCCCGCGGGTCCAGATGTGCACCCCTGGCTGCGCTCGCTTGTCAGGGCTATTTTTTGTGTCAGTCCCCCTCCTCTAGCAGGCCCGCCAGTTGTTTGCACTTGGCTCCGCCCCCCAAAGCCAGGACACTGATGCTCTCCCGCCCCCAGGCGAAAAAAAACGGCGATAGACACACCCCCTGACCATGATGTTGGAGAGCACTGCACTAATGGCAGCAGTAAAAAGAACGCCCATGTCATTCTGATTTCTCAGTTGCATTCAGTCTGAAACGTGGATTGGCTGCAGTAGTAACAGGGCCTTGGTAGATTTTGTGGTGAGGGCTTGGCTTGCAGAGGGTGAGGCACACACAGAACCCTCTGAAAATATGTCAGCCAACAGAAGTAGAATCTTGTGTTGCAAGAAATAGTTGGTGAAAGTAATTTTAAATCGCTGTATTTGACAAGCCCTGCATAAAAAGCTGATGCATAGATTTAAAAAAAAATGTACATACAAGAGGAGTATTTGTAGCTGCAGTTGGGTTTAAAATATCTTGCTATATATTGAATGTCATCTCCTGTATGTGCATTCTAAACATTCATCCATCAGGCCTATTTATAAAGAAGTGGCAAGCAGGCATAGAAACGGGGATAAATGGTAATTTAAACTGAGTGCGATAAACTGAATAGACAGTCAGAGTTTGGCCATATGAGAACTCTTTCTCCAGACATCTGAGGAAGGGTGAGTTGGCCTGAATACTTATGCCTGCTCATATCCCATTCATTAATGAGTGGAAAAAGTCCTCATAAACATCAGCTCTAGCTATTCATTTGAGTTGGCTTAAGCCTCGTCCACTCATACAAGGACTGTCGCCCTGTTGAGATTGGGACTTGAACCCTCCAAGGACAGGTCGGGCCCAAGTTCTGTACAGACATAACGGCTAGAAACATGTCTGTTACTGTGGAGTGGGGAGTAGAAATAATGTGCAGAGAATGACAGAGCAGTTTCTGGGGGGTAGGGTGAGTAGGAGATCAATGCACTCAGGGTCAGATGGGTGTCAGACATTGCTAAAGATGTGGCTTGACAGATCTTTAAGTGACGCCAAGTGCCTCTCGCACATATGCCATATGGTCTTTATAAGTTGCCCTGGTAAAAAGTTTAATCCAGTGTGTGTATGTAGCTGTAAGGCCTGTAAACACTGCTGGGCTTTTAAAATCGCATGCGTTTTTTAATCGCAAGGTCTTTTGAAAAATCATGAAAAGCGTAAAGACCTGTACACACTGGTGCGATGCGATTTTTCTATTTTCATGAAGGCTTCGCAGTGCAAGTGCAGCAGTGTGCACAGGCCCTTAATGGATGACCTGTCACTGTGATGCAGGCAGCATGAAGTGTGTTACCTTAGCAATGTGCATGTGACCTAGGTAATGCGGGTTACTCAAGCAACAGTACATCAATGAGAAACGTGCGTCAATGAGAAAAGTACCAATAAAGCGGAGGTGCGCTGCCCGCATTTGCCAATGTTACCATCTTGTAAAAGCTACGCAACCTGCTTTTTGATAGCATTCTCAATTTTCAAAGCTATAATCATCGATAAAAGGAAGAGCAGGCTTCTCAGCATCGCAACCAAAGTGCTGATATACAGTATGATGCTTTTTACAATGCACACTTGTCCCAGTGTACATGAATATATGTCAAATAAATCTGTATGGAGATGATTGTGCCAACAGCTGCTATTCTGTCATCCTCAGCAGTATAGCAAGACAACTATAGCTTTAATATTTATGCACAGCAGCAGCCTAACAAAATAACAAAGTTGCTGATTACAATCTAATGGATTTCACAGCCAGAATGACATGTTTCATCTCATCCAGGAACCTTATCCATGTATTTTTCACGTACATAACAGCAGCACAAACATCCTATTTACTTGCATGGTTGTAACACTTGCTCATTGAATTTACTTTGGAGGCGCACCAGAACAGCAGGAATAGGAGAGCTCTTTTGTCTGTGAAAGGCAGCTTTATGGATTTACATAAATACGGTAGATCCTGCATGTAGAATCATGCTGCTTCAGTACTCTGGTAAAATGGAATAACGAGAGCTGATAAGTAAAACACTAGCAGAGGTTGCATGACAGAAACGCGTGCTTATGTGGCTGACAGCACCAATTTTTTTTACTTGTCATATTTCCTATTCCCTCGACCTCTGAACCCTGGCAGTAGAGCATACAGGAAAAGAGTCTGTAGAAGTCTTATTCTTTTAAAGTGTACCTAAGCCGAAGCTCGGGCACAAAATCACATACTTACCTAAGAAGAAAGAAGCCTCTGGATCCTAATGAGGTATCCCTCACTGTCCTCTGCACCTCTGCCGCCAAGCACGGACCCTCCAAAGATTACTTCTGATACAACTTCAGCCATATTGGATCTACACAGGCGCAGCCATACTCGCGCAGTAAGACAGAGGCGCTTGCACACCAACAGTTCCACATGCACATGCACAGCCACGCTCATGCCTCGTCCACTCATACAAGGACTGTCGCCCTGTTGAGATTGGGACTTGAACCCTCCAAGGACAGGTCGGGCCCAAGTTCTGTACAGACATAACGGCTAGAAACATGTCTGTTACTGTGGAGTGGGGAGTAGAAATAATGTGCAGAGAATGACAGAGCAGCTGGAGGGTCCGCTAGCGGCAACGGGGGACCGGAGGATCCAGCGGCTTCCATCTCCTTAGGTAAGTATGTGTTTCTGAACCCTCAGCTTTGGCTTCGATTCTCTATAAGTTAGCCAATAAATGTCATCATCCTAATTTAAAACTTCCTGCTAGCACCGGATAAAAGCCACTGAAATTTTTTTTTTTTTTCAGAATAACACACATTTTCTCTCAGCAGTACCTGGACATCTATACAGCTTCCTTGCCTGTGCAATATCTCCTTTACTGAGGCGAGTGCGCTGACCAATAGGAGGCCGCACACCGTTGTCATCACGAGATGGAAGAATTGTATCCAGAAACATACCCCTAAAATATGATACACACAGAAAAAGAATCATCAGTTCTATTACACCTGCATGGCACAAGCATGTCATATTATTCATGTATTTTCATTATCCCAATAATCATGTAGTCCTGTAGGCACGACGAACTCTCCCTCTCTTCCTGTACTGTATTTAACAAGGACATAGGAGACGATCTATGGAAGGGTGGCAATTCTGGCTACATCCCCTCCAATATTTACAATCTTTCTCCTAGATGCAATGCCCCGCCTCCACACTGGGACACGAGTAAGAAGAGTCCAGCTGTCTCTGAAGTAACCATAGTGATGTTAGGGGAGTGATGGGTAAAGGTTATTAATATCTTAGAGATCCACTTCAATATGACTAATATCAATGTATCCATACATAAACAAAACATGTAAGGAGAATAAAACGAATATATTTATACAGCAAATTATATGAACAAATTACATTACGACTACTTGCACACCAAGACGTTGCGTTAGGTGCTACGTTAAGGTCGCATAACGTGCACCTAACGCAAGGCCTGGTGCTCTTCGATGTGGACGTCAGAGTGAGCCGCGTTGTGCAGCTCACTCTGGCGTCCGTGATGCCGTGATGCGTACTCTTGGACGCATGCGGCATCACGTGGTCCCGCCGGCCAATCGCCGCACAGTGTGGCCGCACCAGGAAGTAAACACTGCACGTCACAACATGCAGTGAATATTAATTAGCCATGTGCCTGGCCGCTCTCCGCTCCTCCCCAACATGACTGCGCATGTGCAAACAGTCTAACGCGGCTTAAGCCGCTGTAAAGCCGTAGCATGCTGCACTTTCGGCAGAACGTGCAGCGTTACATTTAACGCAACGTGGGCTGTGTGAACAGCCCACTTGTGTTACATTGCTGTGCGTTGGGGGAGCGTTACAGGCTGCACTAACATGCGCCTGTAACGTCTTAGTGTGTAAGCAGCCTAAAGGTCATGATATCACTGTGTTCTGATTTTGCCATAAATATCTTGCCCGGATTTACTGGGGTTATCCAAGGTTGGAGAATGCTGCAGAACATTGGAGAATCTATTGTATTTGATGCAGGAAGTACTATCTTGATTCATTAAAAACTGTTTGTTAGTGGAAGGCAAAGGTTTGCACCACAGCATATCAGACTATAGTAAACTTTTGCTGGTTTCTTAAAGAGGCGCTGAAGCAAAAAAAATAATAATAATATGATATAATAGATTGGTTGTGTAGTACGGATAATTACTAGAACATAAGTAGCAAAGAGAATATTCTCATATTTTTATTTTTAGTTGTATAGTGTTTTTTATAACACTGCATCATTCTCTTATATTTGCAGTTTGCACACTACTCAGCATTTCAAATGATTTTACAGAGCAGGTCAATGAACTGTTGACCTGTCCTCTGCAGAGAAAAAGAATATACAGTGACTGACAGTTGAGATAACAAGCTTCAGAAGACAGAGCTCTCTGCGACTTTGAAAGTCGCGGACTAGCTCAATGGCTTTTTTTGCATAAATAACAACTGGATTTTCTTAACTCTGCCTGTACTGGAAAAAATATTAGACTCATATCTTTGCTCCTAATGTTTTATTTCTTAGCTGTACTACACATGCAAATCATTATATCATAATTTTTTTTTTCACTTCAGTGTCTCTTTAAAGGGAACCTAAACTGAGAGGGATATGGATGTTTAATTTTAAACAATACCAGTTGCTTGGTAGTCCTGTTGATCTCTTTGGCTACAGTAGTGGCTGAATCACACACCTGAAACAAGCATGCAGCTAATCCAGTCTGACTTCAGTCAGAGCACCTGATCTGCATGCATGTTGAGGGGCTGTGGCTAAAATTATTAGAGACACAGGATCATCAGGTAACTGGTACTATTTTAAAAGAAAAAATCGTATATCCTTCTCAATTTGGGTTCCCTTTAAGATGGCCACTAACGATACAATTTGCCAATGATTGTTTACAAACTATTATTCTAATGAACAAATGTAAATAATTGTTTGGGACCACTAACGGACAAAAATCCGATCAGATTTAAGAAATAGATCGGATTTTCATATTGATCCCGTCAATGTAATCTGATTGGTTAGGAGTTTTTTGTCCATTTGTGGTCCCAAACGATCATTTCCGTTTGTTCATACAAATAATTGTTTGTAAACAATCGCTCGACAAATTGTATCGTTAGTGGCCATCTTTCGATGCAAGATTGCAGCTGCTGCTCTTTCATGATGAGAATACGCCATACATTTTTTCAGCAGATAGATGGTTCGATAGATAATTTTCAACATGTCCGATCTTATTTCCTGATCAATTTCTCATAGAAGTGCATGGAAATTGATAAGAAAATTGATCGAAAAAAAGATCGGACAGTAAATTGACTGAAAAATCTCATTGTGTATTCCCAGCATAACTCCTAACCTCCTACCCCTCCTTCAGTCTAAGCCAAGCAACTCAGGAATAGAAGTCACCCTCTCCGCTGCTACCCTTGTCACTGTTGGGGCTGAGTTCAGACCGAGGGAGGGGTGGTACAAACTGAACAACAGCAACTTCAAGTCTACAGAGAGGAAGTCAGCAGCAATCAACTGATGCAGTAGGTATTTTATTTTTTATTTAAAAAAAAAAACATAATTATTCATAAGGTTTTGTATGCGTTACAAATTTACAGAACATTGCTAAAAAAATCCATGGAAGAAAAAATGGTTTTTTTGTAATTTCTGTACTAAAGGAAATATAGTGTTTGCCATTATTGGCTTGCTTTCTATGTATTAGGGGTCTTCCACACTGCATCCGCTTCAATACGATTTTCAAAGTGCATGCATTTTTACGATCTCAAGGACACTGTCAAAATAATGGAAATGTGCCTTTCCCAGTAGTGTGTTGCGCTGCATTGCAATTTTCAGCAAACCACAATTACAGCACTTGCTGCAGTTTTGCGTTTGTGTCAAGTCAATAGGAGCACATGCAAATTTCACATAGCACATGCAAAGCAATGCGATTTCCCATTTGAAAATAAAAAAAAATCAGCATTTTTTTTTTTACTTAGGGCGGACAAAAACGGCGGCGAAACATGCACTCCGCAGGAACTGTAAATCCCGATTGCAGCACACCACGATTGAAATTTTTTGTGCGGAAGGGCCCTTAGGCTGATCCTCTGCTTCTACTATGTTCTTAATCAGTTATTCCAAGCAAGCATGTAAATCACTTGTTCTGGGTTCACTGACTGCATGTTTGCTCTAGTCTAGATCAATAATTCAAGTGTGCAAAGCAAAGAATCATCATACTAATATGTTGGATCTTATCAATAATATTGATCTAGGTCTGTCTACTCCTGCGCGCAACCTCCCGTCGCGCACGCACACACCCGCACACGTGCACACGCACCCGCCGCATACCCAGCCACCCGCTCACATGCCTGCCTGGCTCCGTCCCTGTCGTCCTGCCTGGGTGAAGCTGGGTCCGTGCTGCGCATATGCGCAGAAGCAAAAAGTACGGACCCAGCTACAGAGACAACTGTCCCTGCCATACGCATACATATATATATATATATATATATATATATATATATATACACACAGTATGTTACAATAACGGGCTCTAGGCCTCCCTTACAACCCCCCTCCCCTCCTGCCCCTGTCACCACCACATGTCAGCGCGCAGCACGCCCTGTACACACGCCCGCACAGGCGCCCACACACCTTGCACCACAAGCACCCAAGCAACGGGCGCGCACACGCCCGCCCCCTGGCCCCATCCTCCTCCACCCGTGTCACACATGTGCAGTAGCACAGGGAGTTTATTGTATAGGATATATACAGTATATATATATATATATATATATATATATATATATATATATATATATATATATAATTATATGTATATGTATATATATATATACATATATATATATACACACACACACACACACACACACACACACACACACACACACACACACACACACACACATGCAGTGTAATGCCCCTTTACAGGCACATTCCTTTTCCTGTTTATAAAAGTAATATACATATACAGTATTTATTCATTGGAAATCTCTAGCTGCTATGATACAGGGCACAAGTGCGTACATCACATCTCAGTTGGATTATAATTCCGAGTTTATGTGGGGGTGAGCATGATTTATAATGCCTGAACTAGATTGACGGATGAACTAATTACTCCTGACAGCCAGCTGCAATATTATAATCTTAAGAGCATGGCTGGATGCAGACCTGTCCACAGATCCATCATTCCATGCATTTTAAATGGATGTGGGTTTAAAATCTTTAATTAATAAATATACTGTTTTTTTCACAACTGTATAGATGTTAGTGTCTCTCCGGTATTGTAATATTGTATGTAATATGCTTTATAATATATGGCAAAGTTCAAATTAGGCTAGATTCTGTCCAAACCTAAGATGGGCAAATGGTATACTGGGTGAGATGTACATTTGTTTTATGGGAGCCCCTCTTACTACAAGGAAGATGCGTCAGCATAGATGCGATGTCAGATTTCAGGATATTATTACATAATCTTATTTATGAGGGTCTCAGTACAATGAAAACTGGATTTTATTCAAGAGTATGTAAGTAGCTTCTACCTGATGGTTTGATTAGAAATAGGCATGATATGCAGATAACAGATCACAGAAACGGTAATGATCCTGTCACAAACAGTCATAGAGGTAGAGAGGGTATCACAAAACTATGCAGTTAAAGTTTAGTCACAGAAACCGCCTACTGTAATCTGTAATGATTACAGTCTTAATTAGTGAAGATACATACTGGAAAGACATTATAGTCTGACTCTCTAAAGGTGGCCATACACTGGTCGATTTGCCATCAGATCGACCAAGAGATAGATCCCTCTCTGATCGAATCTGATCAGAGAGGGATCGTATGGCTGCCTTTACTGCAAACAGATTGTGAATCGATTTCAGCGTGAAACCGATCACAATCTGTGGAGCTGCCGCCGCCCCCCGCCAGCTATACATTACCTGCTCCGGCCGGCACTAGTCCCCCTCTGTCCCCACTGCTCCTTCTCCTGCTGGGCTCCGGGTTCCAGCTGGCTTCACTTCTTTCTGCGTGGGGAAGTTTAAACAGTAGAGGGCGCTCTACTGTTTAAACTTCCTGTCGGGACAGGAAGTAAGTGAAGCCAGCCGGAACCCGGAACCCGGAACCCAGCGGAGAAGGAGCAGCGGGGACAAAGGGGATACGCGCCGGCGGAGCAGGTAATGTATTGCCGCTAGCGTCGGTCGTCGGGCATTCGAACGCCGCTATCGACACACTCTTCCGCACGGACCGATCAAAGGGAACGATTGATTTCGGACCGAAATCGATTGTTCTGTCAGCATTTGCGGAACGATTTCACAGCAGATTCGATCACAGTGATCGAATCTGCTGTATATATAAAAATCATTAGGTGTATGGGCCCCTTAAAACTGTCAAGAATAGTACTACACTTCTCAGTTCTAATACTGAAATGTAGTTAAGAGATCAGTATAATGATAATATGTGGTGGACTAAGCAAGGTGCCCATACATTTAGTGGTGGTGTGTATAGCAGGTGAGCACACACACACATGCCAAGCAGCATTTGGGGGAAGCAGCGGTTGTGACCGGGAGTCATCGCAGCTAAAGAAGGTGAAATTTACAATGCATTTGCATGGGGGGGAGGGGGTGGACACATTTACATTTGGGAGGACTGCACCTGGAGGACCGTTGCCTTCTTTGGTCATCGCAACATTGCACATTCGGGAAATGGATTGGGCACCAAGTGGAAATAGGCCCAAACGCTTAACAGGATTTCCAAGCTATAACTTTACTCAACAAATTATAGTTCATTATTAACTACGGAAAATGTAATTAAAAGTCAAAAATTATAACCTGAGGTTCCAACCTTGAGAAGGTGTTCCGTGCATAGTGCATGATGCTGTCAAAATCATATGGCTCTCCCTGTGAGTTCACCTCCCCTGGCTCCATTTTCAGGAAGTTGTATTCCTGGCCTGGGAAATAAAACAAAAATAATACTCACATTAGCAGCAACAAAAGGCATCACAGGATCAGTGCAAACTTACAGTATTCCATACAGATGTATAAGAGAGTCTTGAGGTAAAGCGAAGGTGGAAGCTCACTTGCCTTGCTGGTCTCTGGTTGGCTTCACACGTCAGCATTTTGCTGGGAAGTTTTCAGCTACATACAGCAATGTAAAGGTGCCCATTTTGTCATTTTCCCCAGCAGGTTCAATCAATATGATCAAACCTCCTTGAGATCAATGCCACAACATGGCTGCCCCATTGTAATTTAGTTCGATTTCCAGCTGAAGTCGATTGAAACTATTGATCACTCCAAACAGAAAAATCTCACTAAAAGGGGGCTGTCAGGTGTGTGGTGGAAGATTTCCGGATGAACAGGCCCAGGTCTCTCCCCATCTAAAATGTTCTCACCCCGGTCCTGCAGTCCACCGCCATGCTTCTTCCTGTGTCCCTCTCCATCTTTACCCGGGCACCTGAGTATGTACATATCGTGGGGTTATGAAGGCACAGATGGCTAGCAGTAATGGGGAGAGGACACAGGAGGAGTGCCTTGGTGGACAGGTGAATGTGCTCCGCTGTCAACACTCCGTACTGGCCCCAAGGTAGCACATTTTAGCTGGGGAGAGACCTGGTGGCCCAGCAGTGCGATGGTGGCTCCATACGTTTTTTTTTTTTTTATAAATTTCAAGGTTAAATCTATAGAAAATCTATTCACAGTGTGTGGCAGAAATATATTTCCCTCTGATCAGATTTAAATCAGGGTGGGATATATTGGTTGGTTGGATCTAGTGGCCATCTGCCAGTGTATGGCAACCTTTTATTTTCCCAGATTGT
This sequence comes from Hyperolius riggenbachi, assembly GCF_040937935.1. Taxonomy (NCBI): domain Eukaryota; kingdom Metazoa; phylum Chordata; class Amphibia; order Anura; family Hyperoliidae; genus Hyperolius; species Hyperolius riggenbachi. Next base: position 167,994,216 of record NC_090646.1, read on the forward strand.
CATTTGATCACGATCTGCAGTTGATAAGAGTGAGCATACAAAGCAGAGAGCTTTTTTATGGATTCATTAAGATTGAAAGAAAACAAGTGAAGTATTTCCTTGCTGTATGCGTTTACTGAATGAACATAATATACTACTGCACATAATGGCAGTTCCCGGGTCTACTGTACTCTATTCTGTGGGTATGTATTATGTTTACACAGATTGTTGAATTAGTTTAATAATGACAGATTAATGTGGGACAAAAGCAAGTAGAATAACTGTATGGACAATAGGAGGTGGGGGGGGGGGGCAAATATTTTTATTGTCACACTATAACTCTGCTTTAAAATGAATTTGAACCGAGTAAAATTATTTGAAATAACCACATGATGTACCTGCAAATGAATACTGCATACTTACCTTATCGTCAGTTCCTCTCAGAAGTTCACCATTTTCTTCGAACAACGAGGAAGAGGAGAAAGAGACAAATGAGTAGACTATGATGGGGAAAGTATGACAATTGTATGTTTATTATGACTTTTATTTTTCAGTTCATGTTTGCTTTAATTGCAAAGGATCTGTAGAATAGGCAGATATGTAAAATTAATTAAAAACATGGTCAGCAACAGAAACACCAATGTTAGTTTCATTTAAAGATGGTCTTTTAGCTTCAGTAACCTCTAATACACAACTGCAACAAGTATACAGCCCTTTGAATAACTACACCTGATCTCATACTCTTTTTATAACAGTGACAAAAGAGTACTTTAACCCATTAGTAGCTTCAAAAGAGTTGTCTCATTTGAGATAGGTGCATTGTTTTTTTCAGCAAAGCTCATTGTGCTGTAAATACTCGGAATGCTTTGATCTCTCTCTACTAGCAGAAAATAAAGAAACTGAAAGCAGAAGTACTCTGTTATTGTCTCACACTGCCCCCTAGTGACAAGTGGCCATAAATACACATTACAGAAGTACTATTTAGAAGCTAGGAAATGTAACAAAGGAGAAATAAAAATATGTGCTGAAATAAATTGGCCTGGAGCACTTTCAAGCCTCTAAATAAATTGGCTGCTAGAGGGTTAATCAGAGAACCTGCGTAAGAGCCAGGCAAAAGGAACTTTTTAGCAGGGGATAAAGATAGCAGCCTTTATGTCCCACTCGTTACATGTTTCCATTAAATATTCCTTGTTAAAACAAAATGTAAGAGGAAGACAAGCATTATCACATTTGTATTACACTGACTGCCCCACCCTTCTTTTCTCTGTGTAATCCTGGTTTCAAATTACAACAGCATTACAAAACTTGGCGTCATCAGGACAGGAATTGTGGGCAAGTAAACTCAACAGGGATTCAGACAGCAACTTTGAGCTTGTAGAGCAAACATCAGTAAAAGCAAATTACCTGGCTGAATATTTTCTCTGATAATTGCCACATGGTCATCTCGGTCTGGTCGCGTGTGCTCATGCCAAAAGCCGATCACATGACCCAGCTCATGAACAACTATTCCAAATTTATCACAGTTTTTGCCAATTGATATAGCCTGTGCGCCATTTCCTCTTCGCCCCACGTAGGAGCAGCACCTGTTGAATAAATGAAGAACAGCAATAACACCGTTGGGCAGTCACAGGTTCCCTCTTAATTATTAACCTCTACGCAGGCATTTCAAATGGAAAAGGAGTTAAGTTTATTAATAGACCAAACACTTGAATCATTTATTATATGTCACATCTGTTACACTCACAGATTTCCATGGTATCATAGCAACAACCATTCTGAGAACACTGCACAATGTTTTGATGTTTTACTAAAAATACAGTTTTACAGGGTGACATCTTATTATTTATCTTTAGCTCGACTGTTTAAATGTATTCTGACAGCTTTCCACCATTCTAAATATTTGGTTTTGCAGTAAAAGCAGTTATTAAAAATAAGATTATAAAAATTAAGCATAAACGTAAAATTAGGCATAAGCATAAAATTAAGCAAAAGCATAAGCACATTGGGCTTGATCACTAAACCGTGATAACTTATATCACGGCCGTTTTCGCGCGCATTTTCACATGAAAATTAAACGTGCAATTAAGGGCACAAATTTGCAAGCGCATGCAAACGCGAAAATGCGCACGAAAACGGCCGTAATATGAGTTTTCACAGCTTAGTAAATCAAGCCCATTATGTCTGCACCTCTAGTGAGGATGCCCCGTAAATAATATAGCCTGCAGTGATGCAGGTAACGGCAGTGGCGTAGCTAGAGATTATGGGTACTCACAGCAAAACTTTCATGGGGCCATCAGATGTAGGCAATACTGAACAATGCCACCTGCTCCTACCCTACGGATAAAAGTCCATGGGCACTGAGAAAGTCAGATGGTAGAGGAACACAAGAATGGTAAAAGTGAATACATCTAGTACCACCTGGGCCCCCTCTACTCCAGGGCCCCATACCAGCTGCTATGGCTATTGCTACACCCCTGGGTAATGGTGCATGCACGAGTACTGTCGGCTACAGGGTTTTTGACTCGATCCCTAAAGCAACAGTTCAGGGCCCAATGCTGTACAAACACACGGCTGGCCTCCAGGCTAGCCACGCATTCTGTTGCTGTGAAAGGAAGAGGGGGGGGGGGAAGGCAACATACTTGAGAGCAGCATGAAACCGGGGGGGGGGGGGGGGGGGTTATGTAAGGGGAAAGAGCAGTGGACTCAGCTGGCACTTGGTTGAGATAATCTGGGAGCAAATTATAACGTCTAGGAACACAGTGTGGCACTGTACTTTTCCAACAAAAAAAATACAGCCGGTGTCATATATAGAACCATGAGCATTACAGCTCCCTATGGCATCAATTAGCAGCCCGCTTACAGGAAAGCACATGTCCCCCTCTGTCCACATGCAGCAGACAAAGCAGTCCTCGATCCCCGACAGGCTTTGGAATTCAGCACACTTTTCATTAAACAAACATCACTGGTGGTATCTGGGTCATCAAATAATTAAGAAATACAATTGCTATGACTCAGCCAACAGTTCAAAGCCTGCAGAAACTAAAACAAAGGTCTGTCAAAAAAATAAATATATAGTATAGTGATGACAAAATCTGGAGTATAATAAAATATTTCAGAAGATCTTTGCCTCCACTGCTAGAAAGAAGTACCCACAGACATGAGATAAGACTAATCTCATTAAGCCGGTATTGATCGTATTCCTATGGATAACTGCAGAGACTCAAGGACTAAAAAAAAAAGGTTTATGGGGAAAAACACTGAACATAGTGAATGGTACAGCTTAGTTTGAGATAAGATGACACAGAAGCATCTGCAGGCACAGCCTCTTCTCCAAAACAAACAAATGGAGTAGCGATACAAAAATATACATTTTATGGAAACGTGTGACAACACACCGTCACGCAGTAAGTGACATTAGTATTTGCGTACGTTCAGTGAGCCTAAATAAGAATTAAATAAGAATGAAAAAAAGAAAATACCTTGCTGTCACTAAAGATAGCCATACATCTAGCGCAGTGGTCCTCAAACTAAGGCCCGCATGCCGAATGTGGCCCCCTGAGGCTTATTTACTGGCCCCCCACACACAAAATGTATTATTTATAGATGCAGTCAGGTTCATCTTTAAATATTGGTTGTCCGTATTTGGAATAGCAGTGCTGGCACCGCCCAATACATGGAAGCCAGAAAGCAGTAATTTGCTGGTTTCCAATCAAATTCCACATCAGGTGACACTGCTGTCCATTTAGACTGCAGGTTGTCACCTGGGTATGTTTCACTGTCTGGCCAAAGACTTCTACATCATTTTATGTATACTCCAGCCCCCCAGCAGTCTGAAGTATGTTGACCCGGCCCTCGACCCAAAATGTTTGGGGACCCCTAATCTAGTGAGTAAGGGCAGATTCGACAAAGAGACAAATCTCTCTCTAATCGAATCTGATTAGAGAGAGATCTGTCAGCTGCCCATACACCACAGGTGGATTCCCAATCAATTTCATGCTGAAATCGATATAGAATCGGCCTTGTGACGCCGCACCCGACCGCCTCACTGCCCCAACGCTGTCCCCCCCAATGATAAATATTCCCCCAGTGCCCCATGCAAGGTATAAATTATCTGTCTACGGCCTCCACTTGTCCCTCCGCTGCTTCTGGGATTCTTTCTCTGCATACATGCGCACCCCACGTGGTTTCCTAGTAAGGGCTCGCGTGGGGCACGCATGTATGCAGAGAAAGAATCCAGGAAGCAGCAGAGGGACAAGTGGAGGCCGCAGACAGGTAACGTATACCTTGCATGGGGCACCGGTGGGACATTTATCATTGGGAGGACAGCATCGGGTGTTTGCCGCGTTTGTCAATTATCCCAAAGTTGCACGCCGCTCCCGCCACGCACCCGATTGAGCAAGTCGTCCCAACATCTTGCAGCATGCGAAAATTGGTTGGATTTTGGCCGCAAACTGGTCCAGAAATTGGTCGCATTGTCAGTAGGGCATGCACTTGGCGGCACCGATTTTCATCCAATTCGATTATAATAATCAAATCGGATGGTCGATCGGCCACCAAGTCACCTGATGTATGGCCACCTTAAAGGACTTACGAGCCCAAAAAGCTAAAAAAAGATAAGTACCTTATTCAGTTTTAAATGCACGGAGGACGCCGTCCGCGCCCTCCGTGCAGTTCCGCCGGGTCCCCGCAGTCTGATCGCCCCCCGTGCCGCTCCCGACCCCTCTCCTAAGATGGCCGCCGGAGCCGGCCGCGGCTGCGCAGTCCGCATACGCGTTAGTGCGGCTGCGCAGCTCTAGGGCCTCCCCCCTCGATCCACGCTACTGTGCGTGGATTGGGGGGGAGGGCCCTAGAGCTGCGCAGCCGCACTAACGCGTATGCGGACTGCGCAGCCGCGGCCGGCTCCGGCGGCCATCTTAGGAGAGGAAGGGGAGCCCGACCCCGTCCGTGGGGTCGGGAGCGGCACGGGGGGCGATCAGACTGCGGGGACCCGGCGGAACTGCACGGAGGGCGCGGACGGCGTCCTCCGTGTATTTAAAACTGAATAAGGTACTTATCTTTTTTTAGCTGTTTGGGCTCGTAAGTCCTTTAAAGGCGCGTACACATGCCTGATTCCTTCAAACGACGGCGGATCGGTCAAAACCAGTCTTATCAGCCTGCCGACAGATTGTACTCACGTGCAACTGTCGGCAGAATGACCACACCCCGGGAGGGTCTGACGGACCCGTCATTTAAAGAAGTACGACGTGTGTACGTGCCTTAAAGCGGAATATAACCCTGCATATCAACTTTGCTCTAAAACATTATTTACAGCATATTATATGCAAAAAGAATTTTTTTTTTACTAGACCAGCATTGGAAGGGTTAAACACAGAGGTTTCAAGTTCAGTGGAGAGATATGCAGAAGTTCAGATAGATACATTCTATTTAGTTATATGTATCTATTGATAAACGTTACACACTCTTTGGCTGTCCTCCAAGCTCCTTCTCAGTCATTCAACACTTAGATACATTTATGTAAACAAAATGTATCTATTTCAGCTTGGATGCGTCTGCAGAAATCTCCAGGAACTTTAAAGCCCTGTGTAACCCTTCCAATGCTGGTCTAGTAAAAAAAAAAAAAAATGCTGGTTGCATATAATATACTGTAAATAATGTTTTAGAGCAAAGTTGAAATGCAGGGTTATATTCCGCTTTAAGAAAAACAAACTAAGAGGAACAATGAACTATCCTAAAGTTTATCTTGTTTATCACAGAATTAAACTCCCCACTGAACACCCAGAAAGCCTATTCATTTCAGGCAATCATGCCCAAATATTTACAAGAGGTAAAGCTAGGTTAGTGCATGCTGGATGGAGATTTTGCCTTTGTATGTCTGAGATGAGATTTACTGCTCAGGCTCTAAAAGCTGCATTGTAGCATGTACTATCACAGCAAGGGAATTTGCTGATAACCATCAAGTACCGTACATTTTCATACAAATCTCCAGTCATTTCTTAAGCGTCTTTTATAATACTATATTACACAAAGGGAAAATGAAAGAGGACCATATTGTTGATATATGGAAAATGTATTACAGTATTTAAGCTTTAAAGTTCTGAACTATCTTTTGAATTTCGCCTTAGCTTATGACAAATACAGTATACTATTCTACTAGGATTTCTAAAAGCACACATGGCCCAATGCAAAGCTACCTAAGGCAAGCACAGAGATATGTCCATGCTAGAGCTACATACCTCTGTGCATTGTCTTTTCCTCTCCTCGTTTCCCCCAGTCCCACTCCTTGAAATGTGACTTTTGGCTGAAGTCAAATTTTCAAACAGGAAGAAGGCTTGCAGAGATATTTCCTCCTATGACCCTTCCTTTACCTCTTCCACCCTGCCATATTCACTCCATTTAAGAGGTGGGGAACAGGAAGGAATGGGCGAGTGATAAGGGTGAACACCGTAGTAAGCTTGCCTCTTCCTGTCTGAAAGTTTAAATTTTTCAAGGCGTGATCACGAGGACCAGGGGAACTAGGAAAGAAATGGACAATGCACAGATGTTTGTGGATCCAGCATGATCTGTGCTTACCTTAGGAAGCTTTACTTATGGTAAGGTATCCTTTAACCACTTCCGGACCAGCACGGTTGAAATCTACATCCTGCTTGTGGCCGTGTGGCTCCGACAGGACGTAGATTTCAACAATCGTCGCCACACAGTCCCTCCACTCTCGCTGCTCTGTCCCCGCCGCATCCCACTCACCCTGCCGTCAGTATGACGGCAGAGCTGTGTGAGTCAGTCAGGAGTTGATTTCATTGCCTCCTGACCCTGTCATCACCGTAAGTCAATCGCATTGGCTTACATTGATGGGCAGCGTCAGGAGCCAATGAAAGCAGCTCTGTCATCATACTGACGGCAGAGAGAGTGGCAGGGACAGATCGGCGTGACCGGCGGATCATTGTGGCCATTCGTCAGTAAGCGTGGTTTTACCGTGACAGCAGTCTCTAGTCCTTAAGGGGGCAGAAACTGCTGGTACAGAAGTAGTTAAACTTGTGTTCTTTCCTCTATTGCCTTAGATCTAGCGATCTAGCTATTTAAATATGCTGTTTTGATGTAGTAAATGTAGATGGTCAATGAGATGCAAATTATTTTGACTTGAATGCAAATTTCATAGAATTTCTATGCTGCTTGAATTTGGGCCACTTTAAACAGCAACTACGTCTGATTGGTCCATTTTCAAGCTTTGTACAATTTAAATATTTTCATGCACGCTGAAATGATTTTGCACCTCACTGACCATCTCCAGAACAAATAATACCGTATTGAATTAGAAGCAAATTTAGCTTTCTGCATGGCTGCAATATACATGAAACACGGCATAGTTTAAAGCTGAACTTTCTGGCTCCAAGTACTAAATGGGAAATATTTATAGATAACGTTTCATATTTGTTTTTGGAACCATGATTTGTTATTGATTCACTGAAACACAGAAGGCGTGATGCTTACCCACAAGGCCTGTATGTAAACACAATGTAGCTCTCTTCATCAGCGCGCTCTATAAAGGTTACACAGGTGTGTTTCTCCCAGTGTCTCATGGCCTGCTTGAACATGGCCCTCTGGCTGCCTAGAGGGAATGCACAAGGAAAAGGAAATGCAAACATGTTAAATATGTTGGGCTGTCAAAATCTCCAGACACAACTCTAAATAAAGCATCTTATGGCTAAAGCAGCAAAGTGCCCAAATGTAAATTGTTAAAGTGAAAAAAAAAACATTCCTGCAGATTAAAACCCTGTTTTCAAAAATGTGATCATGTGCCCTGTACTACTAGCAGCGCTAAAGGAAATAACAGCAGACTCTGAGGGTGGGGCTACTGGCTGCTACTTGGACCAACATTTCTATATTGTTGAGACCAGAAAGGTATGACAAACACACAAACAAGCCTGCAGCCTACAGCTATGGAATTCTTTGGTGCTTTAAAAAAACAAGCTCTGCCATTAAATAGATGATATTTGTGCTTGGAGCTGAGGCTTAAAGTTAAATTACAGTCTGTCATATAACATACAACTAAAACTTGTTTTCTTAATCTTCATTGTAGATTGTAGTAATCCTACTTGCTTTTGTCAACAAGTAATGTCACCTGTGTAAAAAAATACAAGTCCCCCAAGCTCAGGATACAGCACTGCAAGCAGGTGTCTTTCTTTTTCTCTTTTCTCTTGGAGGACTCAAAGTGCTTCAGGGCACTCTCAGTAGGCAGTAACATTGTTAAGATGTCTTGCCCAAGGTCTCCTTACTGAACAGGTGTTGGTTTACTGAACAGGAAGAGCCGAGATTCAAACCCTGGTCTCCTGTGTCAGAGGTAGAACCAGTACACTATCCAGCCACATGTATAGCATGTATAGTATATATAGTATAGTATATCATCAAATTAATCCTTATTTATTCACTGAGGGCCCTCTTATACATATTTTCTAAATGGAAGAAATGCAGAAGGTAGGACATTTGCGATCAGAAAAAAATCTGATCGCAATCGGATTGCAGTGGTATAAAACGGTTTCCACAATTCTTATTGCTTTAAAGATGTCCTTGTATTTTGCAAAAACGCAGCAAGTGCTGCTAGTATAAGGGCTTGTGCATACTCTAGATGAAACATGGCCGAGGTGGACGATAACGACCACTTGATCATGAGCAAAGGCCAAGGCCATTACTAAATCCTGCTAAAGGAAAACTCTGTTCTGTGTTTGGTCTTTTCAGTTGTTATTATTGTTGTTCAAAGCACAAACTTGCACTGCTGCAGGTAACTGATAAGCTTCAGAACAAAAGTGAAACACAGTCTCTTTAACCCTTTTAGCAACTTTTCATAAAAAAATAAATAAATTGAAGGTTATCATGGTGTGCTTAATCTTTTAGCACAAAGGGGCATTTAGATGAAAATTCCTCTGTAAACATTGCATTCACACACAATTGCCACCATAAACATCTTCACATGCTTGTTCTTCTTTTTGCCTTGAATCTCTCATTTTTTCCCCTTTCTCTTTGATATTTTTGACATGCCTGTTGAGAATGATGCCACGGAACTGTCATTATCGCCACAGTGGATTAACATGCAGTATAATGTGGACCACGTGTTTAAAGAAGCTGAATTGAGTCTAGGATTAATGAGACTGAAATAGATTTCCTTTTAACCTTCATCGTGGGCACGGGAAGGATGTTCCATATCACATAACTGGAATCATTGTTAATGTGAACAAAGTAAAAGTGGCAGATGTTTGATAAGCGACTACAGCATGTGTTATTATTAAAAGCACTTCAACTTTTACAGTGTTTAACTGTAATATATGTATATATACATACACATATACAAATATATTAACTTCAAAGTGCAGGTTTTACTAGAGAGTTTTAAGAGTCTGTGCAGCTGAAACTACTGCTATAATGCCTGGCACACACCAAGCAATTTCCCGCCAGAAATAATCCATTATTATTTCAGGCATGTTTAATCTGATTTCCGATCATTTTTCTGATCGATTTTCCAATCACATCTATATGAAATTGATAAGAAAAACGATAGGAAATCGTTGGGAGTAATCGATTCAACCTGTCATTCTGATGGGAAATTGCATGGAGTGTACCAGGCATAAAGATGTGTAGTGTACAGAGGCGCCAGAAGAATAAAACCAATCTTTAAAATTGTTAAAAAAAATGCTTTGGAGGCAGTGGTGGACTTACCTCCTATAAGCAGACACTAGAAACTGTCAATTAATAAAACATATCATTTATTGGTATACTCCACAATAGGTTGCAACGCGTTTCGCAGGCAAGGTCCTGCTTCCTCAGGCAATTAAAAGTAGGGGAGCTTACAACAGTAGTAGGTTCGGGTAAAAGCCATGGCCCTCTGTCTTGCCCTGCTTACACAGTGGTTGCCTTGGAGGTAACCCTGGTTTGTGTGTATACACTTTTTATACTCTTCTACAATTTCCATATTCCAGAACGTACTACACTATTTTGGGCTCTCTGTGTCCTTTCTCAACAGGCATAAAGATGGCTGAGAACATTATACAAATAACTTAATGAATGTTCAGGACAACTGCTTGAAAAGTGATCAGTTCACCCTGCTGCATTTGATCTTGATCAGATAACTCTATTGGTCTGCTTCCCTGGCAGATCTGTACTGTTTGATGCAGCACAAAATGACATGGCAGTCCCATTAGCCCACTGGCCAGGTAATCAAAATATACTGGCGCTCCTGTTCATACAGCCGATCAGCACACTGTCCTATATTGGTTAATAAGTCATATAAGTGGCAGACTACTTGCAACTAGGAATAGTCGATGAGACGCAAATAATTTCTCTTTGCATTCATATTTCACGTAAATGGTATGCAGCTTGAACTTGGTAAAATTGACAAGCAGTTATATTAATTGGTCCATTTTTGAAGTGCTTTGAAACTCGTCATTTCCTCTTTATTCTAAAAGTTTATTCACAGCATAAAATATCCTACCCCAAAATTTTTTGAAGCAAAACAGCATTTAAACAGTTAAACACAGCACTTTGCTCTTCATTGGAAGGCTCCTGAAAGCTTTTGGCTGCATCCAAAGAGGTGATAACATTAGCTTTTGTTTACACTCCTTTGTTGCTACAATAAGTACACAGCCAGTGGCCTGCTGAAACGGAACTGTTCTGAGCTGAGCAGCAGAGAGAGCTGAGAAATGATCACTAGAGAGATTGTAATATATAAATACTGCAGCTATGAATAAAATGCAATGGCAGCTTTCAGAGCAGATAAACTGGGACCTTGTAATTTGTAAACCGGAAATATTACTTGTGCACAAAAGCAAATACGTTAACTGTATGGGTAATGATAAGTAGGAAAACACATTTTTATCCCACTTTAAGCTGCATATAATGTACCGTACATTAAATTTCAATGCAAATTAATTAAATTATTTCATCTCATTGATCATCTCTACTTGCAAATTCAAAGTGAATAAATATACTGGAAATCTGACCCGTGTATGGTGACCCTAAATAATATGTATATTTATAATCTATTTTGCAATGAGTTTTATCAAATTCCAATCAGACTGAGATCAGTTTACCTTTCAACTGTGTATGTGAAATGTTGTACTGTTGATAAGCATATTAGAAGGATATAATAAAGATGTGTACACACACACACAAAAAGTTACTGTAGCTCAGAAGCGCTCACAGCCTATGTCTACCATAGTCTTAGTCAAATTACCCTATCATAGTCATCAGTCTAGGCTGAACTCCTGGTTATGTGTTGTATTTTTCCAGTCATATGCTCAGTTTCTCTTATTCCCACATTGACCATAATTTCTCTCTCTTCAGAGTTGATTTTACACATCTGATTGAATAACAGCATTTGCGTGTCTCTGAAGTGTGAAGTATAGCCAATGACATATGAAGCCAGACATCGCAACAGAGTCAGTGAGGAACTTTAGAACAATGGAGTAACATAAACTTCAGATTTATTGCCTTGGAATTTCAGCTGCTGCTGTGGACATCACATTGTGGCTACACGGCCTGAGGAATGGCGAGAAGCCAGAAACAGTGGGCTGTCGCCGGCAGGCCAATGATTTTACTGCTTTAATGTTACTAAAGTAAAAGAGCAATTTCACCAGTGGTGCCAGCCCTCTCTTTGTTTTTTGCCTGTGGACATTACAGATAGAGATACAGGATCTGCATGTCTGCACGGTTGTGAATAGCTAAGATTGCATAGGCCATGATAACAGGAGTATATATAAAGGCTTATACAAACCACGTAATTTTCATTTTCCAGTCGATCAATCATTTCCAGCATGTCCGATCTGCTTTAGGGATTGGATTTGAGACCAGTACTGCACAAAATCGATCCCTTTCTCCATCAGAAGCAGATCGGACATGCTGGAAATTATTGATCAACCTGTCAATCTAGCGGGAATACTGCATGGTGTGTATAATCCTTAGGACACAAGTGCAATTCTCCTAGACAGCTTTGCTGAATATGTTGAATTTAGCTGAGTTACACATTTCTTCAGTAGAAAACATACTGGGTGCTCCTATCCTGTTCAGCTATGGCTATACCATCGTATGCTGTGGGCTGTTGTGAAAATAATGCAACTGCAGTCTACCTACTTAGCGGTGGTGAAAGAAGAATGTATCTTACCAGTGAAGTTGCCTCCGATGACATATGGGATGACACCTCCAGGCCATATTCTTTCAGTGCGTGATGTAGCAGCTCTGGGAAGTCTCCTCTTTTCACTTTTCCCTGAGGGTTTTAGATCTGCCTTTTCACCAGTTGCATTTGTACGCTCGTAACCTACAGTAAAAGGCAAAGGCCCATTAGTGCTATTGTCATATGTCAACGGCCTGATGAAAGGACAGTGCATGCCACTATTTATGCAGCTTTAAAATTGCCATTGTGGTGCTCAAAAATGTATCAGCTGATAAGGGGCGCATGACCCATCAGTATTAAAAGGGCGCCGCCATAGACTTCAATGTTATTTGCCACAATTTGCGGCTGCAAAATGGGTAAAAAGGGCGCTCATCATTTATTTTGCCTATATCCAGCAGCCTTTAATAACCTAAATCACATTTCTTGTCTATATCTGGCACCTTTTTGTAGCCAAAATCACTTTTCTCGGCTATATCCGGCACCTTTTTATAACTGTAAGGTTATATCCTTTCAAAAATTACAACTACAGCAATATTCACTCAAGGTTAAGGTTAGTTGCCCTCCAGGGGGTTAAGGTTAGTTGCCCACTAGAGATGGTTAACGTTAGTTGCCCACAAGGGGAGAAGGGGGGGTTAAGATTAGTAACCCACCAGTGGAGATTATGGTTAGTTGCCCACCAGGGGATGGTTAAGGTTAGTTGCCCATTGGGGGGAATTAAGATAAGATGCCCTCCAGGGGAGGTTAAGGTTAGTTGCCTACCAGGGGAGGTTAAGGTTAGTTGCCCACCGGGGGGAAGTTAAGGTTAGTTGTCCACCAGGGGACGTTAAGGTTATCAACCTGCCAGGGGAGATTAAGGTTAGTTGTCCACCATAGGAAGGCAAAGATTAGTTGCCCACCAGGGGAGGTTAAGGTTAGTTGCCCACCAGGGGAGGTTAAGTGATAGACACCACCAGGGGAAGGTTCTGTGCGAGAGTAGGGAGAAGTTAGGTCATAGTGATCACTTTTCTCGGCTATATCCGGCACCCTTCTATGACTGAAATCACCAAAATCATTTTTCTCAGCTATATCCAGCACCCTTTCATAATCAAAATTACTTTTCTCAACTATAGTCGGAAACCTTTTATAACCGAAAGCATTTTTTCAAATACAACCTGAACTTTTATAACTAAATTTACGTTACACGGATACATCAGACTCCCTTTTTTCATGGTCCCCTTTTCAAATGAATGTCTTCATAAGGCTTATATAGTTGGCCTACCAGAGCCGAATCTTCTTATCCTCTCTATGAGCTGATACAGTGCTCCTCTTTTTTTTGACAGATCGTGTTCTTCAAGGCCACCTTGAAAAAGGAAAAGAAAGAAAATCGTGAGGTCAAGCGCAGCATTATCAGCAAGGTGGCCACATTATGAGGAAGTGACTCTACATCTAACTTTGGAAAGCACATTCAATTGAAGCCATTTTAATCTAAATTCCAGAGTCCAAGCCAAGATCTTCTCTTTTTTTCGGTGTTCTTCAGACAAGTCACGACAATGACATCACCAAATTATTATTTGAAGCTTCTCAGCTTGTGTGACCTTCACATCTTTTGTGCCATATTGATTGGCAGTCAGATGCTTTGCTTTCATCTAGATTGCATACCGCTGACTGTTTTCATCTTCAGGTAATGAATTTTTTCCCAACTAGAAGCAATTACACCTTCTATAAAAAGAACACCCAAAAATGCAGCGTACTTACATTAAAAAAAAACACAAAACCTTTATTGGGTTTGTAATGGATCTAAAAAACCACATCCTTTAATCACACTAGACCAGCACAGCTATAAAGCATTGTAGTCCTGTAATAGGATCTCAGAGGCTCTCCTGTGTAGCTTTATAATCAATAGCTCAGAGCCTCAGATACAAGCTGCAACGGGATAATGACCCTATAGGTGGATGAAACGCAGAGCAGGAAAACGTTTACTGTACAAGTGGAATAAATCAAGAGCCTTGTGCAGTGAAAATGGGTCATAATAGACACGGACTGAAGTTTAGTGAACTATTGTTTATATTTATTGATGAAGGCTGGGGGGGGGGGGAGGGCTATTGAATACAGAGTAAACAACTAATATTGTAGGTTTGGGGGCACTTTTTACAGATGGGGCTTTTTTTTAAAAAGGCATCATATCGCAATTCTTACTTAGGGCTTGATTCACAAAGCCGTGCGTACCTACTTAGGCGTGATAAGTTCTGTTCACGCGCAAAGTCCCACGCGCAAAGTTTTGCGCACGGGACTTTGCGTGCGATGTGATTCACACAGCGCGGTGTGCGCGAAACGTTGCATAGAGGTGAATGTGCACTTTGCGTGCAGCGTGCTGCGCGCGCAAAACTTTGCGCGCAGGACTTTGCGCGTGAACATAACTTATCACGCCTAAACAGAGTTTAGGCGTGATAAGGGGCTTATCACAAGCATGCTAACAGTTAGCACGGCTTTGTGAATCAGGCCCTTAGTATACTAACACTAAGGCCAATATGCAATTCACTTTTTCTCCTGAGTTTTTTCCTAGGTGATATTTTCACAACTTAAAAGAAAATGCCTTTTAAGCAACCAGAAAGCAGACAAATGCTCAAAATAATTTTTACAGTATTTTTTTGCCTACTTTTTGGTACTTTTTCCACTGCAAAGTGTCAAAAAGTTATTTAAATGTACGATGAAAAAGTATCTCCTAGGAGAAAACTCAGAAGAAAAAGTGAATTGCACATGGCTCTAAGGCCTATATGCAATTCACTTTTTCTCCCAATTTTACTCCTAGGCGATCTTTTCACACCTTGTAATAAAATGCCTTTTAAACCACCAGCAAGCGAGAAAATACTCAAAATAATTTTGATAGCTCTTTTTCACCTACTTTAGGGTACTTTTTCAATTATAAAATGCTGAAAGTTATTTTAAAGAGAATATGAAAATTATCTCCTGGGAGATAACTCAAGAGAAAAAGTTCATTGCATTTGGGCCTAAGTATGCTAACTAGTAAGATCAGTAAAGTTAATTAATATGTCAACATTAACAGTAAAGGTGCTAATACATTACTCGATGTGATGATCCGCTCAGCTGGCTGCACAGGCAGACGGCTGTTTGTCCATTCCTCTAGTCTGTGGGCTGCAGGTCTCTGGAACAGAGACCTGTCTTTCCATTGCAAGTTTCTGGTCTGTTCTCTTGCTGGGGAATTTGCATATATTCGTTATGCAAATCCCTTACCTGCCTTCTTTGATGACTGGCACTATAAGAGCTTTATGTTTCCCAGAAGGCTTTGCTGGTCATTTCCTTTCCATGCTCTGTTCCTGATGGACACTGCTGGAGTGTCAGCCATTGCTATCTAGTATAGTTAATTCCTGGGGGTTGCTTTAGGCTCCCCTTCTAGCCCAGTCAGGTTGTATTATCTGTATTGCCTGTTCTGTCTTGTCTTGCCTGTTGCCATTGTCCTGCCCCAATGGTGGTCGACAGGAAATGGTTCTGATCTCTGTTCTTGGAGTATAACTGGTGCAGCGGTTGCTACCAGCTATCTCTTCTGTTCTGTCTCCTGGGATCGCGCTAGCTACTTTTCGCTAGCGCTGGGGATCCTTCTGTTCTGTCTTCTGGGATCGCGCTAGCTACTTTTCACTAGCGCTGGGGATCCTTCTGTTCTGCTACTCTGTACCTGGATCACGCTAGCCACTTTTCGCTAGTGCTGTGGATCCTATCTCTCGTTTGTCCCTGTTTTCGTGTGTCTGTCTTGTCCGCTACGCTTGCTGCAGGCTCGGTGAGGTAACCGTTAAGCAAGCGCTCGCGTCCTCTGTTTCATGTTTGTCTGTTAATGGTTAGTTAGGCGTGCTTGTCTCTATTGTGCTTATCACGTGGAGATCGCGCATAACCGCGTGTACTGTTGCGAATGAGTGCGGTGTTCACGGTTAGCTAGCATTTGTTATTTTCCGTATCTCCTTATTGTATTTGCTGTGCCTTTGCTACCCTCGTATCCTATTCTGATCTGCCTTGTGTCACGTCTGGCGATCGCACCTCTCGCGATCGCGTTCCTATTTCGTATCTGCTGTTGTGTGTGCGCGGTCGCGGGGTGGCGACTGGATTGGCGCACACACATACAACCTATCCCTTTGCTCAATCTCATTCGCAATCGCCTCTCTTGCGATTGCGTTCTGCGCTTCGTACAATTCCTGTCTTGCACTTGTGGAGGTACAGAGGATTGGTTCCTCTGCACTCCCCAGCGCCATCTGCCGACAGGAATTTCCCTCTACAGGTGCGTAGCACCTTTTGCTGGGTGTCTGCAAATATACGCTTGTGGAGGATTTCCGCCGTGTCAGCGCACGCGTTGTGCGCTGATCACGGAGAAAGTTCCACAATCGTTACACTCGATTTCCCTGCTCTATTGACCATTCAGTTCGATCATTTTATTGGATTGGGGGAGAATCGATTATGTTCCATTATGCTCAATCGATGGAAACTGCCTGATATCTGGTCAAATCGACCAATTTACTTGATCAGGCAGGGTGCAAAATATAAGTCGATCGTAAAGGAATTGGCTATTGTTTACATGATTTCCATGGACACAGAATCGCTATTTGGTTTCCGAGTATGGAGGCACAAAATCGTTCAGCTTGATTAGTGAACGAGAATAGCATAGGATATGCTTGTAGTGTATGGGCCACTAGACGATCAACCAAACCGTTGTTGATCGCCCAATGAAGTCAATTGCTTGATTGCTCGGCTGAAAATCAAGTAAAGCATGGTCACCTTTAGCATAAATTCTGGTAAAATCACAGTCATTAAATAGTAGAATTAATACCCGGTAATACTCTGGGTCATTGTAAACTAGAATAATTTTACTTCCCGGCTTTCAAAGATTGCAACCGGTTACATGTGGGATTTTGGCATTTCCCTGCAACACATTCAGCTTGCCTGCTTCAGATCATGTGACAAAATGTTCTAAACAGGATTATCAGAAGCCTCACACTACAAAACATGAAAGCACTCTACTAACCAAGCCAGTACATTTAGAAAAGTGCCCGGAGTGTGGCTTTAACTACTCCTTAACCATAAACTAATGTTTAAAGAACAAGCGACACCCATGCTAACCTAGAAATAAAAAACACATATATAAGTAGATAAATACTACTTCTACTTACATAACAGATGTATTGTGCTATCCACATAATGATTCCTGTTAATTTTATAAAGGAAAAGAAGAAAATCATATTCTAGGCAGTGGCCATCTTGCCAAGCTAATGCTGACATCATATCCTCCCTGACTCTTGTCCCCTCCCCCCCCCCCTCTTGCTCATTGTGTATTCATTAGCTGCCCTCCTCACAGAGTCTTCAGACACTCCCACTGAGGTGTATACTAACAACTGCACTGTCTATTTTTTTATTTACACATCCAATCACTGAGTCACCTCAGCCTAGCTTGTAAACACAAGTAATCAGAGGGTGTTTCTGATAAGAAGCTAGAAGTATGTGATAACTACAAACCATAACAGCAGTAAAAAAAAAAAAAAAAGTTTTGAATGCAGTATTAGCATCTTTATCACTTAATACACTCAGGCCAGTTGCTGTTGAAATTTGATTTTTATGGTGACAATACTTTAAAGGAAATGTATAACAACAAGTGATAATCTTGCATTTGTTAATTGATTTCATGTCTCACAAATATACTCACATGAAGTTAATTTCACAAATGAAGTCACACATTCTCTTACTCTCACCAATAAGGACATTTCTGCAGCATACTTTTATGGGTGTAGTTCTCATTACAAATATGCAATGCCAATCTCTACACTGCCACAGTGAAATCTGAGACCTGTGAATTAATGTCTCGCTTGTCAATCAATCTCCTAGAGATAATTCAATAGAATAACAGCTCATAACGCTGTTCATTTTGGGAAAATATGTGTCTAGGCTCATGGGAATTTCTAATGACCCTACATATTGATTTTTCACAGACATGTTTTCTGGGTAAAGACCTCCAGCACTCTTGGCGATAGGATGGCAGAAGTCATACAAGGTTAAATTTGTTTTAAAAACCAGCCTTGGACAATATTGTATACTTGTTAGTTGGATGGGAGAGATGACATTTATGATAGGATGAGTGGTCTTTATCAAGTCAGGAATTATTTAAAGCCCTAATTCTTGTTGTGGGGAATATCACAGTTAGCAGAAAATTGTGTGCATTGCAAGTGAAACATACTATATTTGCATTATTATTTACTTTTACTTGGCAAACTGATTTTTTTTATGTTGTATTCCAGTGTCGGTATCAGGTGCTCTTTGCCTGAGAAAGCAGCAAGTCTATATCTAATTTCCCTCTATCCAATTATCTCCCACATGAGAAAACCAGGAAGAAAATGAGAGGGGACGTAAGCCAAGCTTTCTCTTGACCATGCCAAGCTTCTCCCTGTGCTCCTCAAGAAGGTACAGGAGGGAGGTGAGTGAGCTCAGGGGATGGCTCTATGCTGGGGAAGCAATTCTCACACTCCTGAAAGCTCCATTCTTTGTGCTCAGTTCTTTGGACCACGTCATAAGTAGAAGCTCTCCACAAAGGATACCAAAATAATGAAAAAAATATTCTACCAGGGGACTGCAATATCTAACTCCTTTTAAAGGATCCCCGAGGTGACATGTGACATGGTGAGATAGACATGTGTATGTATAGTGCCTAGCACACAGTTAACTATGTAGTGTTTCTTTTTTTCTTTCTCTGCCTGAAAGAGTTAAACATCAGGTATGTAAGTGGAAGTTCCTGTCTGAATCAGGACTGGATCAGACTACAGTGTGACCTGCACTGATAAGAAATTACAACTATAAAACACTTTTCTAGCAGAAAATGGCTTCCAAGAGTAGGGAAGAGAAAAAAAGGATCAATAGTTCATAGATTTTAGCTCTGGCATACTTCAATGAATATGTCATTGAGCAAAAACAGTAAAACAGTAAAAACTTAAAAAGTAGATTTAAATATAAAATACAACTGTGAAATGTCTTGTAAAGTCATTTTAGGAGTAAGAGGTTAGATACAATTGTTTATTTCATTTGTTTTTCTTTTTACCTCGGGTGTCGTTTAAAGTAGACCTAATGAACAGCCGTCAAGATGACGCTCCTACCCAAAATTATGTACTACTTCAGAACACTTCCTGTCCCCATGACGAAGAAGGTGCTGGAACCCCTGCAAAAGCATATTTTCCTTTTCATTTGGCATGAAAAAAAAGCCTAGAATCATTACGTCATTATATGTTATTACACAAAAAAGAGGGAAGAATGTCAGTTCCTAATCTCTATAAATACTATCAAGCCTCTCAGTTGGCTTTCCTACCTATGCTTTATGCAGGGCTTCACACACCTAAATGGATTCATTTAGGAAATTAGCTAATGTCCCCTTTATACTGGAAAGGTATTCTATGGTCCCACCAATGGAAACTCAAGGACCTTAAAAAAAGGTCCCCATATTCATACTATACGCTTATTGTTTGGAGAAAAGTTAGATTTGAATTTAATCTTCAGTCACATCCCTCTCGTCTTCTGGAATTCTTTTCGAATCCTGATTTCTCAGAAGGGCTCCAGAAACAGAGATTTAAATGGTGGATCCTTAATAAGCTCACTACTTTCAAGAGTTTCCTCATAGGAGGCAAAGTTTGCTCCCTCTAGACCGTTATTGAAAATAATCAGGTCCCTTCGACAGAATACTTTAGACTAACTCAAATGTTTCACTATGTATGGTCTATAACTACTTTAAATCAAGCATTTAAACTGTCATCCCAGGAATCTATATGCCTTTCGGACCCCTTACGAAAGGGAACCCTCTCTATGCTCTATTCAATCTTTAAAGGATACCCAAAGTGACATGTGACATGATGAGATAGACATGTGTATGTACAGTGCCTAGCACACAAATAACTATTCTGTGTTCCTTTTTTTCTTTCTCTGCCTGAAAGTGTTAAATATCAGGTATGTAAGTGGCTGACTCAGTCTTATGACTACAGTGTAACCCTCACTGATAAGAAATTCCCGTTTTTATCTCTTTCCTGCTCTCAGAAGCCATTTTCTACTAGGATAGTGTTTTATAGTTGGAATTTCTTATCAGTGAGGGTCACACTGCAGTCACTTCCTGTCTGAGTCAGGACTGAGTCAGCCACTTACATACCTGATATTTAACACTTTCAAGCAGAGAAAGAAAAAAGGAACACAGCCTAGTTATTTGTGTGCTAGGCACTGTACATATACATGTCTATCTCATCATGTCACATGTCACCTCGGGTATCCTTTAATGCCAACCCTAATGATTCTAAACTTCCATTCCAGTTGGAGTGGGAAACAGACTGTGGTCAGGTTTTGGATGGTGATCAATGGCTCCAATGTTTCGATACACTATCCAGGGGTAGTCTCCTAGTGACACACATGGAGGTGTCATTACGAATTTTGCATAGAACCTACTTAGTACCTGTCACATTGCACCAGATATACGCAAATAGGGACCCTACCTGCTTCCGAGGATGCCAAGATCAGGGTACTATGTTTCATACGTGGTGGTCATGCCCAATAGCTGCTGAACTATGGAAAAAACGCCTCAGAGTAATAAACAAGATCATAGATTCACATCTTACTCTTGACCCGGCTATTTTCCTGCTTGGCCTCCAACCAAAAACTTTGACTGCCGCCAAACACAAACTAATACAGTTCATAGCTAATGCCTGCAAAACATATATCGCCTCGCAATGGCAAAAGCCTAGATTATACTATAGAGTGGTCCTTGAACATATACAAGATCTCATGAACAATGATAAGATTAAGGCAAATCTATTGGACATGACCCACCACTTCAAAAAAGTCTGGCTTCCCTCGATACAAAATATGTCCTCCTTGGGGGTTCGTAACACCTTATCTTACATTTAGGGGATTATTTAAACCGTGTACAGTGACTAGTTTCTGGATGTGCGGGACAGGATGGGCATCCCTGGTCTGTCTTTTCTTTTTGTTTATATTTTTCTACCCATTTTACTATTTTTCATTTCATCATAGCTTTGAGCTTATCATATACTTTATTGAGCTACGCATTGTTATTTAATATATGAAAGATTGTTCTGAAGTGGCCTAAGAGACGTCTCATCATATAACCAGAAAGAAATTTTAGAAAATTCACATTGAGCTCAAGCTTATAAAAACTCTTATGTAACTTTTATGACTGTAATAGGAGTACTGTAATCTGCATGCAATTTTAATGATCCATCTGATATCTAAATTGTACTGTTTTGCACCTATCTCACTCTGTTATGTACTGATTTTTTGAAACTAAAGTAGACCTAATGTGTAAAAATACACTTCATGCTGTCAGCACAGTCTGCAGAAGTTATAAAGAGCAGCATGAATAAATGTTTAAAAACTAAGCTATAATGCCAGACAATACAGGTTTTGGTGTTTAGCCACTCCTTCTCCTCCTAAAAAACTGCCGTGGCAGTTTTCTGCCATTGCAAGGGCTTTTAAGAGATTTTGCCATAGAAGGGTGGGAAGTAACTCTTAGATCAGCCCAGGTGTGTTGTGTGCCACTGAGCCAATCAATCAAAGAAAGGAGAGGAGAAGAGGAGTGTCATGCCAACTACAGTATTCACACTGACAGATGCACTATGGCGTATACCGGAGCTTCTGCATTGCTTACTTCCCAGAGTCCACTGGGAAACTTTTGGTCCCTACCTCAGCAGATCAGGACAGCTTCATCTCTGGACGGGTTTAAGTCCAGACTAAAAACCCACCTGTTCAGTTTGGCATTTGCAGAAATATAATTTTCGTTGTTGTGTAAATCCTTCATCCTACTACCAACTACTGAATCTGAGATAGCCTAAGTGCTTTGAGTCCTATGGAAGAAAAGCGCTATAGAAATGTTATTGTTGTTTTGTTTAATACAGAAATCGCCTGTTGCTGCAATGGGTAATAATCTCACTGATCCTTCCTAGTACCATTCATTGGTTTGGAAGTCAGTAAGAAATGCTCTCATCTTGTTAGACACAGAATGCTGTTTTTAAGATCTAATTACTGGATAAGATTATAAGCCTGAAATTGATTACCTTAGTGGCCCAATGACCTTACGCTGTAGGCTGAATTGCAAGTTACACTGATGTACATCAAGTGTCAAGCTGCCCAGACTGCAATCAATTCAATCTGGTGATCAGTATCATATATACCTGTGGATATCCAGCTGTTGGTCTTGAAATTCCTCCGTGTTGAAAGATTTAATTACATAAATATATTAGCTGCCGGGCAAGCAAGCAATAACACCAAGGGGATGAATTATGGAACATGTATCCAGTTCCCCACAAATGCATGTTATATATAATTAGCTCTAGCAGAAAATGACGCTAGTTAACGCTGTAATTGTTATAAAAGTATAGGGCACATGTGGAAGGTATCATTATGTATTCAATACCTCTTTTGTCTCTTGTGTTAAACAGGCATCATTAAAATATTTAGCTTTAAGCATGTACCATAATACCCTAGCAGAAGATGTGGCCAATAGGCTACAGCAGTGTTTCAGCAGGAGAACACATGCGACTGCAAATATAAGAAACAAGTCACACCAACTGAGAAATCATTTCTAAACTACAGGCTCGGTGAACACCAAAAACCTCTAGCAGATCTGCAAAACTCTAGGGGTTTTTGAAGCAGTAATTCTAGGCATGTTTAGAGAGATTTTCTAAACATACCTAGTGTTTTTTGGAGCGTTTTTGTGTAGCAGATTTCATATATTGTTACAGTAAAGCTGTTACTGAACAGCTTCTGTAGCAAAAACGCTTGGAAAACTGCTCTGATCTAGAGTTTTTCAGAGCGGTTTTCCACTTTCCTATACTTTACACTGAGACAGAAACGCCTCAGAAATCTAAAAAATGCTGCAGGACAGGAGTTTGCATTTGGGGGAAAAACGAGCCGCTCAGGTGTGCACCATCCCATTCACTTTCATTAGCCAAGTGGTTTTCCCCCTGCAAGCGTTTTAAAAAACGCTTCAGAACCCTTCTGGTGAGTCTTATTTTAGCAAAGAAATACGGTAGATACAATAGTCATTATTCTATTAAATTTTTTTCCTAGGTGATACTTCCATACCTTGGCAATAAAGTGCAACCACAAATAAGCAAGAAAATACTCCAAATCATTTTGATAGCAGTTTTTTCACCTACTTATTGGCACTTTTTCAGTTGTAATGTGCTGGAAAGTAGTTTTAGGCCCCTTTTACAAAGCTTGCAAAGCTGTGCTGCATTTTCCTATTTTACCGCAGGGTAACGCAAAAGCAATGCAAGGCAGTGGGACCTAGCACACTAGGATGCCTGATCAAACGCCGACCCGCTGCAAAGTCAACCGTGTGTTATCGCCGGACTTCTGCTGGGATGCAGCGGCACGGAAGTAATGTAAGTCAATGGGCGGCGCAAGAATTTTAAACATGTTGGCAGCGGCAGAGTGACATGCGTGGAAACACAGGTATACCACGGGGAAATCCCAGTGACGTACTTCCTGTCCAGGAGTGGGATGCGGGGGTAGCACTCTGCCGCAGGGTCGTATATAAGAAAATTTGTGCAGTGTGGTGCAACGGGGACGGGACACCGCAAATTTACCGGCCAGGTGTAAAACCGGCCTCAATAAAAGGATGAAAAATGATCTCCTAGGAGAAAGAGTTGATTGAATAAAGGGCCTATGGGGTGTATGCAATAAATTGCGTTAAGCAGAATTAGGTGCGTAAAGTTTTTGTCCACATAGCAACCTGTCCCAGTGGGCTGCTCCAGTCTATGCACTTCATCTTCATCCTGGCAGGGATGCATCTTCTCAGTGATGTGACGCATGTTATTGTATGAAGACATGCGATGGGTCAAGGAGAAGAGGCAGCCAACAGGGATGAATATGAGGAGCATTACACTGGAACAGGTGAGTTGCTATAGTGACACAAAACTTTACAGGGGCCCTGGGGAGCACAAGCCAGGGGTAGACCTGGGGGGCTCAGCAGTATGTGGGGACTCTGAGGAAATTGCCCCCTTTGCCTCTATGGTAGCACCAGCTCTGCTGAGCAAACATATCAAGATTCTCTTATTATGTTGACAGAAAGAGAATTCCTTTCATTAAACTATAATGTTTCTAAAATATATGTTTAGTATCACGCCTGTCTGCTTGTTTAGTATCATGCTTTTATTTCAAGTCACTTAAAACATGTTGCAATGAGATCCAAGCCATAAGATAAATCCTTGCCACTGAGATTGAGCCCTGCGACACTGATGTGCAGCTGTCAGACACATCCTGCTGTTTGTTTTATTGGCATATTATAGCTACAGCACTTCTTTGAGTTCTCAATATTTAGCAAACTAAAGCTAATAAACTCTGGGTGTAGCACAAAACTGCAGCCGCTTTATTGGTACTGTTTAAATGCAAATTGCAAACCATACGTCTAATAAACCAACAAGACAGAGCTTGAGCAAACATAACAGGAAACTAACAGAGATGAAGGAATCACAAGTTACATTGTGCTAAATAACCACAAAACTTAAATAGAAACTCTTTAACCAAGAATTGAGCTTAATTCCAATCAGTAGCTAATACCCCCTTTCGACAGGAATTTTTACCTTTTCTGGAATAATTAATCAGGAGGGGGGTCTATGTGGCTGATATTATGTTTAAACCCCTCCCACAGTGTGATGTTAAGACCGAGGTCCTGACAGTTTACTGTCTGTGAATCTCATTGCATTGTAATGGTGGCCACTAACTATACAATCTTTTTCATCCAACCTTACCATTTCTATGCAATATAAGGGAACTGCCTATATTATCAATTCAATGTATACACTCAATTTACCCTTCTACCGCATAGAAATTGTAAGTTGGATGGAAAAGATTGCATAGTTAGTGGCCACCTTAAGAAATAACAGTTTTTTTCCAACTACCAATCAAGCAATATCTCCCTATATGCACAGAACTCTCAGTAATGAACATTCCGCACAGATCACCTGCCAGAACTAAAGATGTCACCACCTCATTTCAGAAAAAAATCGGGGAGAGGAAAGATTTTACAATGGGCAATTCCTGACTAAATAATCTATAAATGAACATTGTAAACAAGAAGCATTTTTATTGATATTTTCACTATAGTTCCTCCTAAAGGGCAGTACCATTTGTGTGAGAGGGTATCTCTAGCCATATTGGACTAAACTGCTTCCAGCATGAGAGTGCAATCCCATAGCCTATTGTTAGATGTAATTGCTTTAATGCCCCCTCTCCCACCCCTTCCCAAGATTTGCCTGGATAATGTGCTCTTTAGAGGTGCACTTCTATTTATATAGCTCTGGCATCCTTTGACACACTTTGCTTCACAAAGTACATAGACACATCACTAAGTGTCCCCTCAGAGGAGCTTACAATGAAACCCTTACCATGGTCATAGTCTAATGTCTTTACCAGCATGTTTTGGTATGTAGGAGGAAACCAGAGTGCCCAGAGGAAACTAACACAAATGGGGAGAACATAAAGGCCCGATCCAATTCACTTTTTCTCCTAAGTTTTCTCCTAGGTCATATTTTCACATCATATTAATAAAATGCCTTTAAAGTGTACCAGAGAAAATGTAAAATACATTTTTTATACATACCTGGGGCTTCCTCCAGCCCCATGCGCACGGATCACTCCCACACCGCCGTCCTACGCCTTCTGTATCGTCGGTACCCTGTCCCGTAACTTCGGGCCAGTCGCCACCAATGTGCGTAAGAGAAGTGCACTCTCTACGTATCTCTCCGGTAGCCGTCGTCTCTGGTTTGCTTTAAGCTACCAGCAAGCAAGAAAATACTCAGAATAACTTTGGCAGTACTTTTTCACCTACTTTTTGGTACTTTTTCACTTGCAGAGCGCTGAGAATATATTTTCAACAGAAGATGAAACATTATCTCCTAGGAGAAAAGGTAGGAGAAAAAGTGAATTGGAACGGGCCCATTGTGTTTTTGATTGCGGCGTGATCATCGCTTGTTGAAGCTATTGGGCCCGATCCAATTTACTTTTTCTCCTAAGTCTTTCCTAAGAGACAGTTTTCATCTTTTGTTTAAAATAACTTTTCAGCGCTCTGCAATTTAAAAAGTACCAAACAGTAGGTGAAAAAGTACTGTCAAAATTTGGAGTATTTTTTGCTCCCTGGTGACTTACAAGGCACTTTATTGATAAGATGTGAAATCACCTAGGAGAAAACTTAGGAGAAAAACTACCTAATGGAGAATGCAGCCGTGTAATCCATTTGTGGAACATGTAGGATTTTCCCAAATGAATTCAAATGTAATTTATTTTGTAACTTTCTAAACTTGTACACCTTTAGACAAAAACTAACTTAAAGTGACACTGAAGCGAAAATAAATCTACGATGTAACGAATTGTATGTGTAGTACAGATAATTCATAGAACATTAGTAGCAAAGGAAAGGGTCTCATAGTTTTATTTTCAGTTATATAGCTTTTTTTTAATAACATTTCACCATTCTCTAATATTTGCAGTTTACAAACTACACTCTGTATTTTAAACTATGAAACAGAGCAGAGCTAATGACCCTTTGAACTTCCCTGCAGTAAAACCTTAAATAAATAAGAAATAGTGAGGGACAGGTTGAGACATGTGCTTTAGAAAACAGCACTGTTTGGTCGGAGAGCTCAGAGAAGCTGTTTTCCATAGTTTGAAACTGAAGTTTCTTAACTCTTCCTGTACTGGAAAAAATATGAGACATATATTTGTGCTGCTAATGTTCTATTTCTTAGCTCTACTACACATACAGATCATTATCGCATACGTTTATTTTCACTTCAGATTCAATTTAAATCAACTAAAACCAGTAATATTCACCTGTGTCTTCTGTAAACCAGCATTTTTCCAGTATGGAAATCTTACCGAAAACAATTATCTCAACCAAAACCATTATCCGACATTTAATCTACGAGGGCGTATTTGTAAAGCACAAAATAATGTGTATTTTTGAACAGCTGTTTTTATCAAGTGACACTTCAGATTAGAATGAGTAAGTTCAGATCTATTTACAAACTGGCGTTTCTTCCCAGTGACATGCAGACATGGAAAGTGGTCCAAACGTTACGGGAACACATCAAATAATTAACATGTGCGGCAATTACAATCGGTATGCTGGGAATGGGAATATAATTGTTTTCAAAACAAATTGGATAGAATGAAGCATGAAATGTATGTATCACTATTTGGCACTGCGCTCTGCTAGCTGTAATTCCTACACTTCCCAGCCAGAGCACAGAGAGGGAAAAATGTAGGATGGCTGACACAATTCACATTACTCAGTCTGTGAGCAGCACAACATAGCTGGCATACTTCACAATGTGTAGTATGCCTGGCAGGTATTTACTTTACATCCATGCTAAAATAATATTTCAGCTGTGTTATTTTTGCCAGCAAATTACGAGAGCATAATGCATTACCCGGACAGGACCGCTGTGTTGTCTTTTAGTCACTTCCAACATTCAATATTAACCTCTTGGGTAATATAGACAGTGATCTACTTCGGATACGGTCAGATTATTGTACGTGTGTTATGGGACAATGAAGGTTTCACTGTTCACTGTTATGCAGTCTGTGTGCGGATCCATACTTCTCTTCTATTGATCTACTTCGGCCCTCCTAAACCGATCCCTGGCGATTTCAAGCGATCGACCAAACCTTAACTTGATTACTTAGACAGGACCTCCCGTCCGGAAAATAAAAATAAGTCAGCGCTGCTGTAATGAAAAGTTATATTTACCTCCGGAGTCTCATCCCACAAAGCTATCCCTCGAAGACCCCGCATTACTACACTTCCACCGATTGGCCCCTTAGCAGTAAATAGCTTGGCATTTTTTCTCCGAGGAGAGAGGGGAGGCGGGGCCAAGCGGCGGAAGTGTAGTGATGCGGGGTCTTCGGGACGGCTTCGTGGGACGAGACTCCAGAGGTAAATATAACTTTTCATTACAGCAGTGCTGACTGATTTGTATTTTCTGCATGGAGGTCCTCTTTAAAGAGGAACTTTACCGAAAGATAGGAGCAGGGAAGAAAAAAATAAATCAATATATTGTAAAGTGAGGAGTTAAAAAAAAGAAACTAACCCAAGAAATGATTGAATCTTGCCATGTAATTTGTTAAAGTAACTTTAAAGTAAAGTTAAATACCCTATAAACTAAACAAGCCACGCTCACAGGTTTTCAGAGAGCCAAGGCACTTTCAGACAGTAGCAAGGGCTCATGGGAGCTCAGTCTGGGCAGGAGGAGTGGGAGGTATTACTAGCCAGAGATTTCAGAGGCAGAGGTGAAGAGGGGGGATTAGGTTTTTTTGCTCAAGATGCAGATAAGCCTGCCTCTGTGTAATGCTTACAAACAACATGGCTGCTGTCATTGTATCACAGGAAGAAATAATCATATTCTATTAAAGCTGTTTGCAGCTAAACTTTAGATAAGATATATAGACAAGTTACTTGTTATAGTTAGTTTTTCATCTCGGATCCGCTTTAATGTTGTTTAATCCACTCTGAGCCCGCAGGTTATCATCTTTACTGATGGCAAACAGGAAACAAAAACACAGCTGCCATTATCTTCTATATACTCACCGACTAACTAAAAGGCAGGAGATACTGCTTGCTTGGCACTTGGAAAATGTTGTTATTTCCCACAATGCAATAAGGTTAACAGACAGGAAACTGTCAGGACCATGGCCCTGACATCACACGCTGGGAGGAGTTTTACCACAATATCAGCCACACAGCCATCTATACAGACACATAGACCTATTCAAGAAAAGGTAAAGATTTCTTGTGGGAAAGGGAGTATCTGCTACTGATTGGGATGAAGTTCAGTCCTGGGTTAAAGTTCCTCTTTAAAAACTATGGTGTGAATTATTTCAGAACATAGCATTGATTAAGGCCTTGTTCCCACTACACGCGATTCACACCATAATAATCACAAGTGCACAGAAAAAAACGCATGCGTCTTTCCTGTGTGCTTTAAGTTCTGCAGTTCGACCAAGGCCTGCTATTCACATACATGCTGGAATGTGGCCCTGATACTCTTTTTGAATACTTTATAAATGACGGACCCACTTTATTCCTCTCATGAAAGGTTTGCCTTGTGATCTGCCGCATACATTTCTATACACTAAAGGACGAAATATTGAAAGCTGCTCGCTCTAAATCTGAAATTGATTATAAAGGTGCAAAATTGATAATCTTACAAGATCTTTCACGCATGACTCTCCAAATGAGGAGGGCTCTGGGACCACTGCTCTCAGTACTTCGAGAAAAACAAATAACATTCAGATGGGGATTCCCTTTTCAATTAACTGTAAATCACGAAGGCCGGTCAGCTATTCTTAGAACACCAGCTGATCTACCTAGCCTTTTGCAGACCTTTGAACTGCCAAATATATCATTAGGAGAATGGCCATATCATTATATTGCACCAATACCCCCCCAGAGAGAGAAATGGCATACGAAGGGAGTAAGAGGCCCTGAAACAGAGAAATAATGGAACCTTTTTTCTCTTTCTCCCCCTCCCAACAGATAAAAGTATATGTATTATGTCTCTGTGAGGTTGGGAGTAGGATGGTTCTTTTTTCAATGTGGTAACTTATAAAAGGGGGTTTTGGTGAAAGGTGGAGTGATGGGATAGCACACAGTGTTTAGGTAAAAGGAAGTGATTGGAATGGTGTGATTTCATATGGTACATTTATAAATAAAATTGTAACGGAATTACCGGGCAGGTGGCGTGTGGCGGGAGGGGGGGGACGAGGGGGGAGGGGCACTTTTGTTCTTATGGACTCTCATGCTCCAAAGCACGATCACTTAAGTGGTCTTCTGACCACCTTCGTGAATATTGATGTTGTGCTGCAGGAAGACAGCGCCCCTATAGGGGAGGCTGTCTCTCCTTGGGGAGGGGGCACTGGCAGGTCGGACTGTGGGGCTTTCCATGCGGCGGGCGTGCCAGTGCCTACCACCCGTTTTTGTTTTGTTTCTTTTTTCTTTTTTTCTTTTTGTTGTTGTTTTTGCTGTTATTTCTTCTTCCCTTTTTTCAGACATACCATGAATAAAATTTTCTCAAGGAGCATTAAAACTGGTCCGAATGGTCGTGAGAAATGGGTAAAGTGACCATTATGACTTTAAATGTTAAGGGGTTTAATGAGCCAAGGAAGAGGTCCCAGATTTTATATAATGCTCACAAACAGCGTGTTTGCATTTTAATAATACAAGAAACGCATTTTAAGTCGGGGCTTACTCCACTGGCTCATTCAGAACTCTACCCCAAATGGTACCATTGTACTAATCCAGATGGAAAATCAAAAGGGGTCTCAATAGGTTTCCATAAATCTTTTAAGTTTGAGTTTATCGATAAAAAAGTTGATGATATTGGGAGATTTATTTTTGTTAAAATTAAACATTTATCAAAGTTATTTACGTTGGCGGGTATTTATTCCCCCAATAAAAATCAAGGTAGAAAATTGTTGGGATATCTATCCGAGCTACGTAACTTTATGGAGGGTCATGTGGTAATAGGCTCAGATCTGAACCTTACATTGGAACCAACTTGCGACTCCTCTTCTGGTCGATCAACAACACCACGTAATATTTTATCTAAAATTAAATACAGATTGAGAGACCTTCGGTTAGTAGATGGGTGGAGGGTATTAAACCCAGGTATAAGAGATTATACTTTCTTCTCCCCCTTACATAATATGCATAGTAGAATTGATTACATTCTTGCTTCACACCATTTGTTGGACCTTAATTTCCAATGTAGTATAGGGCAGATGTTATGGTCGGACCACTCTCCGGTGATCTGCTCATTTATTATTGAGCAAAACAAACCAGAATTCTCATGGCGGTTGAACAGCGCACTTCTAGACGATTTAATCTGTAAGGAAGAAATACAGCGAACAATAGCTGATTTTAAATCCGCCCATATTGGAGACCCTACAACACCACTAATAAAGTGGGAAGCATTAAAGTGCGTCCTACGGGGGGTGTTTATCTCACATGGGGTACGGATCAAGCGAGAGAGGTCACACCAGGTATCTTCCCTCTTAGCTGAAATTCATGCTCTCGAAGTAACGCATAAAGCTCATAGAAAACCGGGAGTAGCTATCAAACTATCTAAAGCCCGACACGATCTATTACAGATCTTAGACACTAAGACATTATGTTATAGAGAGAAACTAGCAGCTAGATCATATGAATTTGGTAATAAAAGTGGACAGGTATTAGCTAGACTGATACATCCGAGAACAACGAGTACTTTTATTCCCCAAATTAATTCCCCTAGTAAAGGATTGATCCATAGATCAAAAGATATTGCAAACATCTTCAAGGAATACTATGATAATTTGTATAATGTTAGAAGCAAATATCATGATCTCCCTACAGCTGAGCTGAAAGACAGGATCTCCACATATCTGAAAGCTACTAAATTACCGGAGATCTCCTCTGAGATCTTAAACTCACTAGAAAGAGACTTCTCTGAAGAGGAGTTAACTTCAGTTATATGTGCTTCAGAGAGCGGTAAGAGTCCGGGTCCAGATGGCTACACAGCTCCATTTTATAAGACCTTTAAGGGAGATCTGATCCACCTGTTATTAGAAGCATTTAACACTGTTTCGTCTACTGAAAGGTTCTCATCACAGGCCTTACAGGCCTATATTACCATATTGCCTAAACCAGGTAAAGATCCTATGGAGTGCTCTGGGTATAGACCGATATCTTTAATTAATTTGGACATAAAGTTTTTCGCAAAGCTGATTGCGAATAGGTTGTGTCCATTGATTCCTAAAGTGGTCCATGGTGACCAGACCGGATTCGTGAGCCATAGAGAATTAAGGGACAATGTGCTCAAGGTCACTACTTTGATAGAATACGCCCAACGAGAGGGCATCCCTAGTTGTCTGGTGTCTGTGGATGCCGAGAAGGCGTTCGACAGGGTCCATTGGACCTTTTTGGAACTCACCCTCCAAAATATGGGGCTGAGGTCGGGTATGTTACAGAGAATTATGTCTTTATATTCTTTCCCTACAGCTAGAGTGAGGGTGAATGGTCTCCTGTCGGACGCCTTCGAGGTCCACAATGGCACCAGACAGGGATGTCCTTTGTCCCCTATACTGTATATCTTAACTATGGAGCATTTTGCAAATGCGATTAGACTGAACCCCTCCATCTCTGGGCTTAGGATCCGGTCTGGTCACTACAAGATATCTCTATATGCAGATGATGTGTTATTGTTTATTACATCCCCACTAATTTCTCTCCCAAACGTGCTTGCCGAGATTCAAAAGTTCGGAGACCTAAGTAATTTTAAAATAAATACCACTAAAACAGAGATCCTGAACATTAATCTCCCTGGGCAGCTGCTGAGGAAATTACAAGCCGCCTTTTCTTTTAAATGGCAACACCAGCATATAAAATATCTAGGAATACAGGTCCCATCAGATCTCTCTAAATTATATTCATTGAATTATATACCATTATTACATACGATATCAAGAGATTTAGCTGCCCCTACATATGGTAAACCCTCATGGATAGGTAGAATAAATGTCCTTAAGATGGACATTTTGCCAAAATTTTTACATGTAATGCAGGCGCTTCCCCTATTCATCCCAAAAACAGTCTTCAAGTCAATAAGGTCAATATTCGCCAAGTACATCTGGGGTCATAAGAAGATCCCACGACTTCGTTGTTCTTTGCTGTGTAAGTCTAAGGAAGTGGGTGGGTTAGGACTCCCGGATATTGAATTATATCATAAGGCTATAGCCTTATCACACATAGTAGACTGGCATTACAGTAGAGAATCTAAACAATGGGTGGAGCTTGAGTCACAGATCTTAGAGTTGGACATGAGGGCTTTACCTTGGACCCCTAAGAGACTTAGAAGTTCACAATCTAATTTACCTTTGTGGGTTAGGAATGTGCTGACAGTATGGGATAATTTAATACTTAATAACCAGCTAGTGTCATCTATACCGGGGCCATTGACTCCGATATTTGACAACCTAGCTTTCCCCCCTGCGGTTGGAGCCGAAACCTTTATGGGTATTTCTAGGGAAAATTGGCCACAGTTGAGGGGGGTTTTGGTGAGGGGGATACTGCTTCCCATGGTGGACATGGGGAAGATTAGCAAGGAGAATTCTGGGTCACCGAACTGGCTCCAGTATCATCAGCTACATAGCTACATTAAATCCATTGAGAGGGACCAAGGGATATGGAGAGACTGTTCGAAGTTTGAGAATTTGTGTGTGAAAGATTTCAGACCCGAACATGTTTTATCAAAAATTTACCAAATCCTTGGAGACATTACATCAAACCCCTTTGATAATATTATCTCCACATGGGAGGCAGACCTCGGAAAATCCTTTTCAAAAGCCGAATGGAAAAAATCACTGACCCTGACCCATAAATCATCTATTTCGTGCTCAGCCCAAGAGAGGAATTATAGACTATTAACTCGCTGGTATCGTACTCCGGCTCAGATATGTAGATGGCAGGAGGGACTTACAGACACATGTTGGAGATGTGGCCAACGGGGGGGAGATTACATGCATATGTGGTGGAAATGTGACAGAATACAAGGTTTGTGGGAAATAGCTTTTGGGTGGTTTGATGAAATGAATCAGTGCCGGACTGACCATTGCCCAGAAATAGCCTTACTATCTATGTTCCCTGGCAAATTCAGCCATGAAAAAAGGTTAATTCTTGGTCATATTATGGGGTCAGTTAGATATGTGATAGCTAAACATTGGAAAGAAGATAGATATCTAGGAGAGGTGGAGCTAGCAGATGCAATGAACAATACAATGAGAATGGAAGAGCTGGTATCCTCGGCACATGGGAGGGAGGACATGTTTGCTGGACAATGGTCACTCTGGCTTGATTATAGAGAGACTCTTCACAGGCGTGTGGAGATGCACATATAAGTAGTTACCCAGAAATATGAGCGACTTGGAATTTGGAGCGTAACATATAGCATCTTATAATCAAATTCTTTTTGGCTCAATCACGGCAGATATACAGGAGCTAAGGCGTGCGTGCGCACATGGGTGCGGGCGCAAGGGTATGTATATGTAGGTATGCTTATGGGCATATATAGATTTATAGATAAGTATATGTACATATTTGAGGGGAGGATGTCCTTTTTTTTTTTTTTTTTTTTTTTTTTTTTTTCTCTCTCCTTCCTTCTCTTTTTCCCTTTCTTCCTTTTTTTTTTTTTTTTTCTCTTTCTTTCTCTTTTTCTTTTTCTCCTCTGGACCTACAGCTCTGTGTGACTCTTTCGATTAGAGCTGAGGTCATAGGAGATATATATAGAGAATACAAGAATCCAATCAATTATTAAGCTTATTCTCGAGCTAGCATGAGGATCAGGTTATTAAGATCAGAAGAGAGAAGCTTGAGGAATTACGGTACTTGTTGTCTTCTATAACATGGGGCATATGTTTTGTAAGAATGTGATTGGATATTCCATGTAAATATGCATTTGTATCATTTGGACTTAATATCAATAAATTATGATTGAAAGAAAAAGAAGGAAAAAAAAAGAAAAAAAAAAAAAAAAAAAAAAAAATGAAAGGTTTGCCTTAAAAGACCATGTCAAGCAGCAGAAAACAGACAGTAGCGATAGTGCTGTGAGTTCAGAACTGCCCTTCCTGTCTTACCTCACAGAAGAGAGATTTTCCATAGCATAATGGGGTTGGTGGCCTGTTCCCCTTCCCACCTGGCTGACACTGCAGCTCTGCTTCAGCTGCCAGCCAGTCAGAGCCTCCCATAAAGCAACACTATGGGAGGTTTGCATGCGCATGGTCTATTTAGTGTTAGTGGGCGTGAGCTCCTACTGGCTGACAGACGATGCAGAACTGTGGTCAGATCTCCAGTAGACCAACCAGGGAGGGGAACGGGCTGCATACCCTTTACACAACAGAAGATGGCTTATGGTGATTATGGCAGGTAAGACAGGCGAAGGTCCTGCTGTCTGTTTTCTGTTTTTTTTAGTTTTCCCTTCAGGTGAGCGATAAGATAGCAAACAATTACCAGAAGTTTTCTTTTTACATGGATGGACCAATAAAAAACAGTTTTTTTCTTTTACAATGAAGAAAAAAATTACAAATTAGGTTTTAGGTGTGTATTATGTCTATTGCCATAAGTAAAACACTTCGAAGTGTCAAGTATTGAGCTGCTCTTCAATTGCAAGGAAATGTATTTACATACTGCATTTAGGGATTTTATTCTGCACTTCCAAATGAATATCATACTTTAACATATGTAGTTATATTTGTTTAAAAAGGGTAAGAACTGCTTAAAGTGTACCTAAACTCTGGGTGTCTCTTTTACATAAAACGTATTTGTAGGTTCTTCTCTGAAGTATGATTAGTTTAAATATTTTTACTTTGTCTGTGTGAAGCCCCATTCCTCAGATGGTCCTATTTCCTGCCGCCTGAAGACTTCCTGTGAGTATGCAGAGAGGATGTGGGAATATCCGAGGAACCGGGAGTTCAACAGAAACATACTGAAGGTGTGTAACTAATCATGCCTCAGAAGGGAAAATACGATACCAACAACTTTTATTAACAAAAGACTTCCAGGCCCCTATTCAATTTACCTTTCTCTTAAGTTTTCTTCCAGAAGATTTTTTTTCACAACTTATGAATAAATACATTTTAAGCTTCCAGCAAACAAGAAAATACTGAAAATAGATTTGATGTTTCTTTTTTACCTATCTTTGGATAGTTTTTCAAATAAAAGTGCAGAAAAGTTACTTTTTTCCAGAAGATGAAAAGAGAAAAGCCAGGAGAAACATGAGTTGCATATGGGCACCAGAGTTTAGGTAACCTTTAAGCTAATTTTGGCAGATATGATTATTTGCTTATGCATATTTCTTTCAGCAATAAGGCTGTGGACATTAGCATACATGCTTGCTGATTCGTCTTAACATCATACGGAACTCATCCTATAAGAAGACAGATAAAGAGACTGCCACTGATGACCACCTTATACAAATGTAATATACTTGGCTGTCATCCTAATACAGTGATGGCTAACCTTGGCACTCCAGCTGTGACAAAACTACAATTCCCATCATGCCTCTGCCTTTCCGAGTTATGCTTAGAGCTATCAGATTATTGCAAAGCCTCATGGGACTCAAGGTTAGCCATCACTGTCCAAATACTTTTTTAAACAACCACAATGATCCAATGCTCAACATCATTGTCACATTACTGGCTGTATGCTTGTTCCAAGTCAGTGATACACATTGCAAGTAATAAAACCAGCCTAGCACATCAGCACAGTAACAGCTGATCTCCAGCCGTAATGTACACACATTTTCAGCTCCTGTAGAACTGGTCATGCTGAGACTGGAAGCACAAGATGAAAGGGATGAAATGCTGGTCCACCAGACCGAGGATCATCAAGGTCACAGAGGCAGGTGCAGGCTTTCTTCCTGCAACTTTTTAACAGGATGGACAATCTACAGTGAACTTCAGACACCCGGTCTGATTAACTGCTGGGAAAGAACATGATAGTTTGAAAGTTCTTTTGAAAATTCCCCTGTGACTGCAGAGAAGCTGTGTGAGAAAACGCGGAAAAGCCGCTGCGCATACTGACAACAAGGCGGCTGATTCCGCGTCCAACGCGGCGGTTTGCACGCGGAGGCGTGCGCCTGGTAACATGGCAGAACGCGGAAAAGCCGCTGCATGTACTGACAGCGAGGCGGCTGGTTCTGCGTCCAGCGCGGCGGTTTGCACGCAGTAGCGTGCGTCTGGTGTGGCTGAGTCTGTTAGTTCACATAGGTTTAGGAATACGCGCGCGCGCTGAGAGGCAGAACTTTTATGACGGCTAAGAGGGGACCAGCTGACCAGGCTGGTCAGCTGACGCCAGAGCAAGTTTCTATTGGTCCATCACTTAGGGGTGGCGCCAGAGAGCGCTACACTATATATAGTTGCTGCTGGCCAGTCACAAGTTGTCTGCCGTTTAGAACACTACGTGGAAGCACTCAGACCGTAGTCAGATACTGCAGTGTGTTTGAACCAGGTGGACCTGGGAATTCACACTGAGCCAGATTACTTGTATTGTATCAATCTGCTTATGCTTAGACCAGTTCCAGGGTGTAGAGATCACGGACCTCACACCCAGACTAGGGAACTTGTGTTACCATTCTGTTATACATCAGGCTAGTTCCAGGGTGTAGAGACCACGGACCTCACACTCAGACTAGGGAACTTGTGCTACCATTCTGTTATACATCAGACTAGTTCCAGGGTGTAGAGACCAAGGACCTCACACCCAGACTAGGCATTGTTTGATATCCGTTATGACCTATTGCTTTCCTGACTACTCCTCTGATCTCTGATTCGGTACCTCGCATATCTGATTCTCTGTTGCCAAACCCTGCTAGCCTTGGATATCGAATCAACCTTCTGTCTATGTACCTTATCTGACCGTGTGTTGCCGACCTGGCTTGCCCGACCTTGAGAGCTGTCTCTACTATTAAGAGATAGTCTCCAGATCGCTCAGTGACATTCATCTTGAGTGTCACTCTGGACCTTCCTTCTTCCAGCCTGACTCCGCCCCTTGGGGAGTCTCAGGCTACTGGAAGGTTTCCTTATCTCTAGAGCAGTATTGCCCATACTGTCTCTAATTTCCTGTGCTATACTCAAAGTATTACTGTTACACCAAACACTCACATTGTCCAGGTGTCCAGAGGTTAGCAATATATCTGTATTATCGGCGATTCTGCAGATCATCAATGATCAGGTATATATCTGCATTCTTGGTGATACTGCAGATTACCAATAATCAGATTCTCTCTGCGTGCTGACACCGATCGTTACAAGCTGTAGGAAGGATATGCTGATGAGCAGGCATAAAATCCAGTAATTTCTATATTAGCATTTAAGTCTGAACCAGTGATGTAAAGTAGATCCTATAGATCCTACTACAAGGGAAAACTGCCCACATACATAAGAGGAGGGAAAGAATAACAAGACAAGGGTCCCATTCAACAGAGTATGAACCCAGCACAGCACCTGAGCTATCAGGAATACAAATGCCTATAAAGTATCAATCATTTACACTTGATTAGGGTTAGTGTCATTACCAATCTGTCATTCTGGATCGCTAAGTATTGTGGGACACCAACACACACACTACGTTCTCTTCAGAGACCTCTCAGAAAAATCTTCTCAGCCAAGTTTTTCTAGTTTGTGTGTATAAGCTTAGTGTCCATTCATCAGGCGATCAGGCGATGTAAGGGCAGATCGACCATGTGACAGATCTCTCTCTGATAAAATTTGAACAGAGATGGATCTGTTGCCTGCCCATACACCACAGACTGCTTTCAGCATGAAATATATAAGCAATCAAAGTGGGACACCTGACCTTTGATGACAGCTGCTGGCTTCCTGTATTCTCACAGTGCAGACATAGCTGCACGATTTTTATGTCTGGACATCACTCTACTGACAAAATTCTCTGTTCTCTCGTCCATGAAACCCTTCAGTTCTTCACAAGAGTAGTTGTATTCTAGACCTACAACTGTCCTTTTACTGTATTAAGACATATTTAGTCATTGTGACTACTAAAATTTATGACTGTTGGAAGTTAGTAGGCTCCATTGTTATCTCTGTGACCTTTTAAACTGTATGTCTGGATATATCTTTTAGCGTTATTTAATAAACATCTCACTTTTTGGCACCTACTACTGTGTACTGTTGGCTTCCTATAATATTGTGTTGCAATTCATTTAGAAATAAAAAACACCTAAGTACTTCTTTACAGACCCAAAAAAGCAGTTCTCCTGTGCCTTGCTCAACTTTCTGTTACCTCACCATATTGGCCATTTCAGAATAGGTGAGGGAGGAGAGGTAAGGCCAGCTCAGAGTCATCTGTCTGATCAAGGGGCTCATCCATACAAAAGCATGTTATGTGACCGCCCATGTTAATTAATAGGGGGGCACACATCTATTACATTTTTCTTTGAAAGAAAAAAAAACTTGGGTTATGGCCCAAAAGTGCACATTTTACATTAGAAAGAAGACATAGGTGTTTTAACACACATTTTACAACCAACTTGCCAGCCTGACACTGTCCCCCGAGTACTGTACATTACGCATCCTGCGCCTATCCGCTGCTGGCTCTGGGTTCCACATCCATACATGCGCCCCATGTGGTTAGCGGAGTAATGTGGTCGCATGTGTGACATCAAACACGAGCCCACATGTACACCGGCTACCACGTGGGGCGCGTGTATGGACGGAGGAGCCCGGAGCGGCCGCGGACGGGTAATGTATAGTGCACTGGGCACCAGAGGAGCACATTGACCGTTTGTTGCTCGTCCTGATATCGCTTGCCTTTACCGATGTTAACGCGATCGGCCATGACAGCCCGACATCTTGCAGCAAGCCCGACTGATTAATGAGACCAATTTTAACTTGAAATTGGTTGCATCGTCGATTGGCCATGCATTTGGCAGCACCGATTTTCATCAGATTTGATTATGATAATTGTAACGGATGGCCGCTCAGCCCCCAAATCGCCTGATGTATGACCCAGTGAAGTGGTTGAGAAAAAACAACAATGCCGAATGCCTTTCCCTATTCAGTCAGGCAACCAGGGAATCCTGTAAAAACATCTGATTGTTGCTTAATTAAATCCAATCCGTCTACTATTTGTATTTATCTGGAAAAACTTACCTGTGGTGTGTCCCAATTTATCATTAGAGTGCTGAGTGAGGTCAATAGTTCTGTCTATTTGAAACATTTTTAAGTCTTCTTCATCTAAGGCAATATCTCCCCAAAAGACAGCTATAAAAAAGCAAACATAAAGAAATTGAATCATTTGGAATTATATCTGTTCTCTGTTCAATGTTCTCACATCTATGAGGACAACATTCCAACACATTAGCAGGGCCATTGACTCTAGTATTGCGCTGTGATCCTCCTATACTGCTATGGTCTTGTGTGTACAGACATACCCATTCGTAAATATATGACAGACATTCTTGGCATTCTTAGACAATGTTCGCATACTTGTAAAGTAATTAAAAGTTCACAAAAGATACGCACATTATTTACAACAAGCATGTAAAATGCCAATACACTTTTGGTTAAAGTTCTATGCGTTTATTTATGTGGTGATGCAGATTTTTAATAATGAGAAAACGAGATAATTAGAATATTTTTTAGTGAGCAAAAAGAAACACTTTTGCCAAATTTGGTGTTGCTTACAAGAGATGCAAAACAGAAGGTAACCTTTCTTAAAACAGAAGGTATTTGCGATTTTTTAGGTTGGCGTGAGCTCTGAGGTGTCCCACAATGCATCACCACTGAATATGCAAATCATCTTTTTTTTGTCCCTGATAACTAAACACATCTCCAGAATTAATGGAATGTAGTGATATGTCAGCTTGTTAATATTACAGAGCCAAACTATTCCAACATGCTTACAGACTGTTTCGTATTGGTTGATACTCATCAGTGCATGGCATGGATTACTACATATGGCTCTATGGGGTAGGACTCGAGACACTCAGAGTCACATTTGCCCAGCAAGTTCATGGTGAACCAGAACTCCTGGAAGTGTGTAAGGGGCTGAAACAGATCAAAAAGCCTTCTTACTAAAATGCTATGCAAAACAGTAAGGAGGCTTTTTGGTCTATAAACCATTACAGACATTGGGGGTGAAGAATGGTTGGCCTGACCATTTCCAGGGTATCCCTGCTTCATCAGAGGCCAATACAAACAAACTGGGGAGATCCGTAAATCCATTGTCAGGCCAACCTTCCTTCACTCCCAGTGTGTGTAATTGTTTGGTGCCCTGAGAATCAACAAATTAAGTGTTTACAATTTGTGAGAACCAGTGCCTGGTCTTCCTATCTAGTAAAAATTGGGAACAGTTTGACTTGCTAGCCACTGTGCACAGTCCAGGACTGAACAATTCTCTGTATGTATGTTTGCCTGGAGTATTGTGTGTCAGCCAACTGGATCTCCTTTGACTTACATCAAATTATTAAGGAACCCAACAAATGAGTGAGGTACTCATGTTTGCTATTACATTCTTCTAGAAATATTGTAATAAGGCAAGCATATGGATATTCAAAGCATAACTCCACTGGTTTAAATCTATACAACAATTGTTATCACTTCACAAGGTGTTTTGAAATGGACATTAAATATTATTTTTTCAATTCACAGCTACCATACATACAAGTGTACAACTACCATTTCATTTTTTGGAAGCCAAAGTAACTGCGTAAAAGATACTCAGAATTCTCCTCTCTTATGGTGTGTACACACCTTTGACGGATGTTGCCCGTCGAGGATCAGAACCTGATCCCCTTGGGCATCATTGCAGATCCGGGCCGCACACACACACGTCAGCTGTGTAGCTGATGATGCACTCTTTTGCTATGCGGGGGGACGCCAGCTGTCGTGTGTGACATCCCGCGGTGGGCGGGGGAGTGGCATGAACAATTAGATCAGCATCACTGGAGTTGAATAGATTTGCCCAGCGGATGGCTCGCGGTTTGGGGTCGGGGTCACTGGCTGCCATACACACGCCTAATTGTCAGCTGAGGTGGTCATTATCAACTGCATCAGTCGACTTAAAGCGGAATATAACCCTGCATTTCAACTTTGCTCTAAAACATTATTTACAGTATATTATATGCAACCAGCATTTTTTTTTTAATAGACCAGCATTGGAAGGGTTACACAGGGCTTTAAAGTTCCTGGGCATCCGAAGCTCAGATAGTTACATTTTGTTTACATAAATGTATCTAAGTGTTGAATGTTACACACTTTGGCTGTCCTCCAGCTCAGTCAGAGAGAGTGAGTCACATTCAACACTTAGGGCCCTTTTCCACTAGCAATCGCTAGCGTTCACGCTGAACGCTAGCGATTGCTGAATCGCAATTACCGGCGATTCCCC
This sequence comes from Hyperolius riggenbachi, assembly GCF_040937935.1. Lineage (NCBI taxonomy): Eukaryota > Metazoa > Chordata > Amphibia > Anura > Hyperoliidae > Hyperolius > Hyperolius riggenbachi. The sequence goes on from NC_090646.1 coordinate 168,036,302, forward strand.
GACGTTCGCGGCCGCGATGCTGCTATGCTATGCACTGCATAGCAAAATCGCGGCAAATATCGCTCCGCCGCGCGTTCGCGTTCCCGACAAAAACGAATCGCGGTAGTGGAAATGACCTACCGCGATTCCTATGTTAAAAAGCAAACCGTAGCGATTGTAAAATCGCTAGCGGTTTGCGTTTTTGCGATTCAGCCAGCGCAAACTGTGCTGCGGTTTGCGCTGGTGGAAAAGGGCCCTTAGATACAATTATGTAAACAAAATGTAACTATCTGAGCTTCGGATGCCTCTGCAGAAATCTCCAGGAACTTCAAAGCCCTGTGTAACCCTTCCAATGCTGGTCTACTAAAAAAAAATGCTGGTTGCATATAATATACTGTAAATAATGTTTTAGAGCAAAGTTGAAATGCAGGGTTATATTCCGCTTTAAGTCAGGCATGTGTATAAGGTTTTAGTTTGTCTCATTGGTGGACACATCTGCATCAAGCAGGAAGTTAAACGTATTGCATCCTTTTGTACCTAGCCTGCTTTGCTAGGTTTACTGCAATAACATAGTCACTCCACGGAAAGGAAGAAAAAATTAACACTGTGTAAGCATAGGTGATATGTAGGCACCCTGAGGCTACACATCACAGTTTTAAATCCATAGCAATACGCAAGTACTGTGAAAAAGGGAGGGCAACCCTGCATACCATGACAGTTAAGGTTCCCCTGCCTACTGTATGTGACAGTGCATTCAAATACTGTAGTGCCACCACATCACATATGTTAGTACGCTAAGGTGGCTGTGCATGGGCCAACTGCAGACAGAACAGATAAATTATCAATATTCTTTGAGCTGAACATCACAAAGAAGCGATCAATTATCACACATTATCTTCCAGTTGTTATCAGATTTCTAAACATATCTGACAGAATATTCAGTTTTACCATCCCTCTGCTAGCTTTGTACTACTTGGCACTGTATAACAATTATTGTATTCAAACATGTGGCAGCAAAAAGAATTCAAGCAGACCCGAATAAAATTATGGTTTCTAACCAAAATATTGAACAATCTGCGGCTGGCTATGGATAGTTTTAAATGGAAACATGATCACTTTATGAGTGTAAAAGTCAATGCTGTTTCAGCATTTTCCGTAACGTGCCACACAATATGGTAGACACATACAAGTAAGAGGGAAAAAATGATTAATTTATAAATAGAACACAGAAAAAACAGAAAGAAACAGAAACACATCAGCCTTTAAGATTCAGCTTACAGCAGTTTGAAAGCATCATTAATGACAAAACAGGGTGCTGCTTGTAGATAATAATGAACTATCTGTGGATCTCGCTGGCATCAAGCTGACAGGTGGACAGCTACCAAGGACAGCTCTTCAGGGTGTGCCTACATTAGATGCATCAACAACATGTAATTACCTCAGACAGATGCTTGACAAGCATGGTCACTACAAGGTGAAACACCGTCAATACAGCTGACTTGCTTTGACTCAGTGCCTAATTATGCAGCAAAATATTCCTAATCATTTCTTGTTGCTACAAAAATTGCAAATACATGAGTCTAATTGAACTGCTTATTTCTTCTCTATGACCATGAAGTGTGCACCAGTGGGAGGTGGCTTTGTACACACAAAGTCAATTTTGAAATATGAATATTTCAACATGTTTGTCCTGATTTCTTCAAACAACAACCATTGTGCATGCGTTAACATTACATTTATCAGAACTGAACAAAACAGATCCAAATGGTTCCTATGCAAAGCAATAGGATCTGGTCACATCAGTCCGTCCAGAACGAATCTGTTGGGTCCATTCAGACAACTGTGGGACCTGCATATTTTGTCCTTATCGCCCGGAAGAAGCAGATGGCAATGGAGGCCAACAGCATCGCTGTGTACATTTTGCAAAATACTCACCTGCTGCAATTTTTTGAGTTCTCTGCCACTTCTGCCACTATCCATTCGGGTTCCTGAAATGCAAGAATACTGATCTCTGAGCCACGTCAGAAGCATCAGGCTACAAATGGTTTGCAACAGACCAATGGGAATTGTCCCTCACCAGTTAGGATTCTCATTGGTTCACTGAGTAGTGGACCAATGAAAATCCTCCCTGACGCTCAGAAAGGATTCCCTTTGATCTTTTGCAGACAAATGGGAGTATGATGCTTCCAATGGGGCTTTGGGATTTGTATACCAGAGTTTTTTACATGCAGGGACCCAAATGGACGGCGGCATCAGTGGCGAAGGAATGCAGCCTCAGGTACCAAGCGGGTGGTGACACAAGAATGGAACAGGAAACTGGATGAAAAAAGAGGCCCAATATAACAAACTGATACAATTATATGGAAAACTGATCAGTTTTTACAGGATCAGTTTTTCATCTGGTACAGTGTGAATCCAGTCTTACTCCAGTTGATTTCACAAGCTGAATAATGGAAATGGAATGTTTAAAACATCCAGCATAGACAGAGAAAATGTATAACCTGGTAATTCTCTGCAAACTCCTCTTTTATTGAGACTACCCCTGTGTCACCCTGTCCTACATTTATTTTATTGTTAACATTCAGTCATGAGAGTTAAAGCAATGATACCAAGTCTCCTTGATTCCGATTTCTATATGTATGTCTTGAAATAAAGAAAGGAGGTTGGCAAATGTTAAGGATTCTGAGAATGTACTCTTTCATGCAAGATATCCTACATTTTCAAAAACTGCCAGCCCTTAGAAAAGCCACAGAATTGAGTATGGCTTCTTTCAAGTTCAAATGACAGAAAATTGGGGTTGCCTCGATAAAACAGGAGTTTTCTGTTTAAAAACGCTTTCTAGCCACAATGATCTGCACCTGGCTGTTGAAACCCTTTGGTGCTTTGCTTAGCCTGAGGAAGTGGGCAGAGACCTACGAAATGCCTTGCTTATTAAAAATTCATTTCCACCTCTCCCTTTTTGCTTTTTGATTTTAACTCAGTTTCATACACTCCTGAGCTCCTCTTACCCCCTTGGATGCCACATGTCAGGACCTTACTGTTTTTTTCAAGAGTGCAACCATCACCACCCTCTCTGGGTACCTGAGTGGAGTCAGGTTTGTACATCTTCACCTGCTCCCAGTGGTTGGTTGCTCCCTATGCAACCTCCATTTGTAAGTATTCATTTTCGCCTGATTTTTATTTTAACATACTTTGTGACATACTGCACCATTTGGGCTCCCGTTGTCTCTGTGCTTTCATCCAAGGGTGCTTTACTCACCCTTACACACATTCCTAGCCACATGAAAGGAAAAAAGGGACAGGACCAATTCCATTATAGACATATGCAAAAATATAATATTTTTCGAAAAGAATGGAAAATGTGCATTCAGAGTTGGGATCTGCTTTAAATTGTCTGTATTATATATATACTGTAGTTGCATCAACACCAATTGTTTCATGAGTGTTCTGGGCCTGAATAGCTTTAATTATTTCCTATTTAAATGCAGCAGGGGCTCGCTATATTGGCATTTTAGAATACAAGCCCGTAGGGAGAATTAGAACAAAAGTATGGGTTAGTACAGTACTTGTCCAAATCATTAGCACCAATGGGACCTGCCTGCACATTCTGTAATGTATTTATTGGGAGGTGGTAAATGCACTGCATATTTCCAGAGTACAATTGATTTTCCAGCCTTGCTACAACACTTTTAAATTAAAATCACTTTGATGATTTATAGCACCATAGTCTGAAGACTGCTCACCAACAGCCAGTCAATAGTTCTGTCAATAATAGATCCTATAAAATGCTATAGGCTGCATTTTTACATTGTAATCAGTTGGGTAATTATTGCACAAAACCTTCTTGTTCAATTCAAATGCTCCCTAATGCTTTAGTTCAAGTGTATTTGAATTTCAGCGTTAGAATATGCAGATTTCCCTGTGGTACTCAGAACACAAGTACAGAACCAAACAAAATCACTGCACAGTTAAATGGAAATATTTAAACTGTTAGTTTCCCTGTAGTTAAGCGTAGTTATAAAATATTTTAAAATAACAATCTGATCAATGATGCAACATGTTCACATTGCTTATTTTATATCTTAAAGTGAACCTGAGGTGATGCCATATTTATTTACTTTTAAACAATACTAGTTGCCTGGCATCCTGCTGATCTATGTGGCTGCAGCCATGTCTGAATTACACCAGAAACAAGCATGCAGCTAATCTTGTCTATTCTGACAATAATGTCAGAAACCCCTGATCTGCTGCATGCTTGTTCAGGGTCTATTGCTAAAAGTATGAGAGGCAGAGGATCAGTAGGGCAGCCAGGAAACTGGAAACCAGAGATGAGTAAGGATAAAAAGTTTTATACATACCTGGGGCTTCCTCCAGCCCTATCCGCACAGATCGCTCCCACGCCACTGTCCTCAGTCTTTTCCCTCTTCGGTACCGAGTCCCGTAACTTCCTCCAGTCGCAGCCAGTTTTACGCATGCAGTGCGCTACCTCAGTCTCTCCAGCGGAGAATAGTACTGTGCTTGCGCAGTACTATTCTCCAGGCAGAGAGAGACAGAGGGAGCGCACTGCGCTTGCATCAACTGGCCGAAGTTATGGGATCCGGTACTGAAGTAGAAGTCTGAGGACGGCGGCGTGGGAGCGATCCGTGCAGATGGGGCTGGAGGAAGCCCCAGGTATGTATAAAACTTTTAAGTGTACTCTTCTCTGGTACACTTTAAAAGAAAGTAAATATGTCAGCCTCCATATCAGTCTCAGCTCAGGTTCACTTTAAAATACTGGGAAATATGGTCATGTGACTGTTTACAAAAAAAACTGACTCATCATCAAATCATACTGAGGATATGCCAGACTGCTGAAAAGATCTGCATAGGTGTAATAAGTAGAGCAGACAAATAATATAAGCATACAGTAACAGCCAGTGTTATAAAATTGGGCTGAAATCAGTAAAGCAAATGAGATGCACTATAAATCAGGGCCCTATTATAATAAAATGTTAGCATAAAAGTATTAGTACGCTAACATTTTAAATGCAATGTCAGCCAAGCACTATTTGTACCTAAACTGATCGCACAACATATGGTAATTATTATGCTATGTCCAAAAACAACCAGTTCGGAGAAAAACACCCCACTATTTCTCAGAAAAGGACATACTTGTGAGAATGAAACAAAAATCTGGGGCTGTTAGTGGCAATTCTCTTTCACCCTGTATCAGATATCAATGGTTGGGAAAACAATTATACAACATGGCTCACACCCACTCTCAGTATCTTAAACTATACATACAGTATATTAAGAGATTAGGAAAATGGATATAACGTTGTTTACTTGATTCTAAACATGCCATCTTCCAGACTGTTGTGGTCCTTTGGCCTCAATTCACTAAGACCCTGCTAGAGATAATAGGGCAAGAGAAAACTTACCTCCACACAGTGAGAGAGTTATCTTATCTCTTCATTCCTTAAGTTACCTCCTCTGTAGTTAATTTACCTCCTCTGTAGTAAATTTACCTCCTCTGTAGTTATTTTCACACAAAGTTCATTAACAGCCTGTCTTTAACTTTAGAATTCTGGAGTTATTTTAAGTATTGAAGAGTTAACTTTAGGTTTAGGTTTGCCTGAGGTAAAATGTGTCCTGAATACTAAATGCCTTATCACTATGGTGATGACTCTAGAAACGTTATTAAAGATAGGAGATAAGCTTAGTGAATTGAGGCCTATGTCTTTTGTATTCATAGTCACTTAAGGTGGTCATACACTTATAGATTTGCCGCAGATTTAACCATCAGATAGATTTCGGTCAGATGCCTGTCAAGTCGAATCTGACAGAAATCTATCTGATGTGTGCCACACACTAGGAACAGTTTTCCAATAGATTTCAGAAGGAAATCTATTGGCAATCTATTGACAATCGATCTAAATCCATTATTGGACCATTAGATCCAATGCAACTCTATGGGCCATCTATCTGCTGCCAGCAGCAGATCGACCTAGATTTTCCATCCTCTCAGATAGATTAAATCAATCAAAATTGATCGAAATCGGATGCAAATCGATCTTTAGATTTGAAAGAATCGATTTCTGATCTATGGCTGAAATCGACCAGAGTATGGGCCCCTTTAGGGTCCTTTCACACTTTACACGTTGCATTGTGATAAAATCGGTGCTATGCACAGTGAAGCATACAGTACACTGAAAGTATGCTTCACTGCCACTGAAGTTGTGGCAGTGTTGTAAAACTTTTACTGCCACTGACACCAGCCGATCCTCGAAGCTCTACATTAATGTTTTTACAAATTATAAAATATTCTTTAACTGCTTCAGCCTAATGGACATGATCGTCACATCCATTACCACAGTTGCTGTAGCTGTACGAACATGATAGTCACATCCGTGAATTCCGCCAGGTGATATGCGTGATCCCAATGGCCCGCAAGTCAGGAGGGATTGGTGGAAGGAGACATGTGTCCTCTGAGCCAATCTGTGCCTGTTACGTGAGAATGATAGCTGTTACAGCCAAGCAATCTCAAAAAAACAGTTTTTGTAACCTCTCAGTACAGGTCCACTTCAACCTAAATTTGTTGCAGTTTTGGTGTGGCTTAGGCCCGGTTCACATTAGCGTTTGCCAACGGAACCGGCCGTACGGTTCCGTGGTCCGTTCCGCTGAGCGGATGAAAAAATGCTGCAGGACCCAATTTTCTGGACCGTTTTGCTCAGCGGAACGGACATGGAAGAATTTTCAGCTACATACTATTATTATTATTATTATTTAGTATTTATATAGCGCCGACATATTACGCAGCGCTGTACAGTGTATATATATATCTTGTCATACTCGTAGTAACAAATAGAAAACTGACAGTTTACAGCACACTGGCTGTAAAAACTGACAGTTTTTCCTCATCCTGATGGCCGGATCCTTACGGCCGGCTCCGCAGAAAAACGCTAATGTGAACCGGGCCTCTGTCCTTATTCACTTTTTCTACCTGTTTGCCACTGGCCTGATATTTGTTTTCCCTTGTCTCAGTCTGCTGTCTGTCTGATCTCTTTGGACTGTACTTATTAAGACTATCAGGCACTCTGTTCAGGTCCGTCTACTGTTGCCAGAGAGGAAAGCTACTGACTGGTAAAAACCATTTTATCAAATTCAACCCTTCCTTCCCTGTAAAGGTCCTTAGCCTTCCTAAACTCTCTGCCTCAGCATAAGCCAGGGACTACTTGCTGGTGACACAGAGAATTCCTTTCTATCCATTCTGTTGTGTATTTTCTCATTGTACAATCTGCTGCTAATGCCCGGGTTTGTGACAAGTTTGCTGAAATGCAAGACAGGCACAGACAAGTCAAATGGTACGGGAATCCTTTGATGACTACATAAACTCTGCTGGCATTTTTTAAACTGCTGATAACGGAGGATTTACTTTGAAGCCTTAATAGTAAGTGACACTAAATGTAATACGAGTAATATGGCATTTAGTGATCCAAATCTTCTTCAGGGTGCCTCCACCATAAATGATAAGGGTGGTGTCTGAGTATAATAATAGTCCTATTTCAACCACTGTGATGTAGAAAGTAAAGGTATTATTAATGGTTTCTGACCTGGTTGGCACTGTGCACAGGTGTTCGCAGTAGTTAAATGCAGCCCTGTTCACTTTACCTTGCTATCAGAATATCAGCATCAAGATGGAACCAGCCCCTTAGTAACCTAGTAGCACCAAGCTAAGGCCCCCAGAGATGGTTGGCCAGTGGTACATGCCAGTGTCATCAGACTGTCACCCAAGCCAACTCAAAACTAGTAACCTAGTAGCACCATGCTAAGCCCCCCCCCCCCATAGATAGTTGGCCAGTGGTATATGCCAGTGCTATCAGACTGTCACCTAAGCCAACTCAAAACTAGTAACCTAGTATCACCATGCTAAGCCCCCCCCCCCCCCCCCCCATAGATAGTTGGCCAGTGGTATATGCCAGTGCTATCAGACTGTCTCCTAAGCTAACTCAAAACTAGTAACCTAGTAGCACCATGCTAAGCCCCCCCCCCCCCCCCCACACCCATAGATAGTTGGCCAGTGGTATATGCCAGTGCTATCAGACTGTCACCCAAGCCAACTTAAAACTAGTAATCTAGCAGCACCATGCTAATTTAAGTTAAAAAGAAAAAAAATACATATTGCCTTTTTAAAATTCTGTCATATCAGAAAGCAGACACCTAACGAATAACAATTATTTTATTTTCTCAAATACTGTTATGCAACAAACCGCTAATTTGCAACGTTTCACACACTAGGAAAGAAGATCTATAACTTTGGACAAGAATATCTCTAATAGAGATGGAAGATGTTGTATAAAATTATTTAAAAAGGAAATCAAGAAAACCCTGAGGACTTCAGCAAATGTTCAGAGCCCATTAACGTTGTATTTACGCACTTCTCATTTCACTTGATCATATGCCAGCATGAGGAGATTTCCCCATGAGAATAATGTGTTGACTACAGCAAAATACATATGCATACTGCGTTACACAAATACGTCTCCTCTTGTTTTCTCAGCTCCACATATAATGCACGTTAATGGGAGCACTGCCACCTGTAAGAGATCTACTCTTGGCAGTCCTGATCCTGCGCAAATAATTTTTATTCCTGTTTATGAGCAAAGTCTATAGGGAGACCAGTGCATCTCACACCCTTCCCTCTTAAATCTGGGTCTTGTTAAACTCCCATACCAAAACTCCCTCCGAGACAGAAGATAGTTGCTGTTGCTGGACTGATTTAACTGAACTTTCAAACAGGGATCTTGGAAAAATCTTCTTATTGCTGAGGTAAGTGCTTTAAAGGGTATTTATCTGTAGGAACAGCAGGCTTTTCTCAACATGGACTGCATAACAAATGAATGTCAGGAAACTTCCTTTTGCATATCTGTTCCTCCCAAAATTAGCCGGATTAATAGAGTGGTATGGACATTTGGATACAGCATACATCTGCAGACACTGCCAGCATTATCGTATTCATTTTCTAAAGATGCTGTCTCTATTAGAGCTGGCTATTACACAAGATGTAAACCACAGATAGAGTTTTAGGATTCCACAGATGAAAACAATTTGGCGCACACGAAACACTAAAATGCCACGCTATACTAAGTAGTAGCATTCGGAGATGGCAGGTGCATGTCGCTGTCATTGTATCCAACAGATTGCCTCACTGGCCAATAGAGAGACACTGCATAGACAGGAGGATAGCACAAACTATGAATAAAAGTGCATTAATTTAAAAACAAAGCACAATTATGGCCTGATGCTAACCCTTGTACACACACAGTTAGTGTAGTAAGAGTTATATGGAGGCTGCCATATTTATTTCCTATTAAACAATACCAGTTGCCTGGCAGCCCTGCTGATCTATTTGGCTGCATTAGCATCTGAATAACACCAGAAACAAGCATGCAGCTAATCTGATCAGTTTTGACAATAATGTCAGAAACGTGATCTTCATATGCTTGTTCAGGGTCTATGGCTAAAAGTATTGGAGGCAGAGGATTAGCAGGACTGCCAGGCAACTGGTATTGTTTAAAAGGAAATCAATATGGCAGCCTCCATATCCCTCTAACTACAGCTGTCCTTTAAAGAGGAACTCCAGTGAATATAATGTAATGAACAAAAGTGTTTAATTTTTACAATAATTATGTATAAATGAATTAGTCAGTGTTTGACCATTGTAAAATCATTCCTCTCCCTGATTTACATTCTGACATTTATCACATGATGACATTTTTACTGCTGGCAGTTGGAAACAGCAGTTATTTCCCACAGTGCAACAAGGCTCCCACAGCGTGATGTCAGAACCATGGTCCTGACATCACACTGTGGGAGGAGTTTTCCCACAATATCAGCCATACAGAGCCCCCCGATGATCCGTTTGAGAAAAGGAAAAGATTTCTCATGGGAAAGGGGGTATCGGCTACTGATTGGAATGAAGTTCAATTCTTGGTTACGGTTTCTCTTTAAAGGACAACTGTAGTTAGAGTGATATGGAGGCTGCCATATTTATTTCCTTTTAAGCAATACCAGTTGCCTGGCTGCCCTGCTAATCATCAGCCTCTAATACTTTTAGCCATAGACCCTGAACAAGCATGCAGCAGATCAGCTGTTTCTGACTTTATTGTCAGATCTGACAAGATTATCTGCATGCTTGTTTCAGGTGTGATTCAGTCACTACTACAGCCAAATACAGCAGGAGCACTGCCAGGAAACTGGTATTGTTTGAAAGGAAATAAATATGGCAGCCACCATATCCCTCTCACTTCAGTTCCCCTTTAAGTCGGCTGAGGCGGCCGATAAGGACCGCCTAAGCTGACAATCAGGCATGTGTACGGCACCTGGGACTCCCAACCCGTGAGCGATGCGCCGGACAGACCTACTCAATCCCAGCGACGCCGATCCTCCCTGAACCCACTATTCACGCCACTCCCCAACGTGCCGCTTGTCATCTCCCTCTCCCCCACCCCCAGCATAGCAGCACAGCGTGTCATCAGCAGGGCTGTGGAGTCGGTCCAAAAATCCACCGACTCCGACTCCTCAGTTTAGGATTCCACCGACTCTGACTCCGACTCCTCGACTCCGACTCCTCTAATTTGCATATTACAATTTTGTTGTTTAAAAGTATGTAACATGAAATTCGTCTCCTAAGCCAACGCTTAGGAATTTTACAAGACAACTGAAGTGAGAAGGATATGTAGACTACTATATTTATTCCCTTTAGACTAAAACTAGTCCTTGATAAGAGTACTTGTAAAAGGTACAAACCGGAACAAAGAACATCTATCAGGCCCTAGGCAATGTAACTGTGGGTACATGTAAGAATGATGTGCAGGTACTCTGCAGGGGAATGAGGAGATTGTAAACAGACAACACCTCTGTGTTCAATGTGGACAGCATTCTCAGTGGATTCCCTGCAGCTCTGTGGGGAGTGCATATGTAGAGTATAGTACTACTGTGTAACAAAGTAAACCTGAGACAGATGAAATTAAATTTTTATACATACCTGGGGCATCCTCCAGCTGCCTTCAGGATAATCAGTCCCTCGTTGTCCTCCTCCACCACCTGCATCTTCTGCTATGAGTCCAGGTACTTGAGCCAGTCGGGCGTAGTGCGCATGCACACACTCCGCCGCCAGGAGCATACTACGCGTACGTTAAAAAGGGGCGATGGGAAAAAAGGGCGCCGGTTTTTAACGATAAACATGGATTACGTTTAAAAATGTATTTCGTTTAAAAGTAATGTTTTTAAACGTTATAAATCATTAAATAATGTGTATTAAATCGGCAATTGTAAAAACGTTAATCTTTCGTTTAAATAATGAAACGCATAATAACGTTTAAAAAAAAAATTACTAAGTAACCCTCCCTGTACCTACCCCTAACCCCTAGACCCCCCTGTTGATGCCTAAACCTAAGACCCCCCCTGTTGGTGCCTAAGTAACCCTCCCTGTACCTACCCCTAACCCCTAGACCCCCCTGTTAGTGCCTAAACCTAAGACCCCCCTGTTGGTGCCTAAACCTAAGACCCCCCTGTTAGTGCCTAAACCTAAGACCCCCCTGTTGGTGCCTAAACCTAAGACCCCCCTGTTGGTGCCTAAACCTAAGACCCCCTGTTGGTGCCTAAACCTAAGACCCCCCTGTTAGTGCCTAAACCTAAGACCCCCCTGTTGGTGCCTAAACCTAAGACCCCCTGTTGGTGCCTAAACCTAAGACCCCCCTGTTGGTGCCTAAACCTAAGACCCCCCTGTTGGTGCCTAAACCTAAGACCCCCTGTAATTGTTTTCGTTTAAAAATAATGAAAAAAAAAAAAAAGTAATGTTTTTCGTTTAAAAATAATGTTTGGGAAAAATATTGTACTGGTTTTCGTTTAAAAATAATATTTAAACATGTATAAATCATTAAATAATGTGTAATCATGAGAAACAGTAATAAAACATTAAGTCTCCGGGCGCCGCTTTTAAAACGTTAGTTTTCTCCGGCGCCCTTTTTTCCTACCGGGCGCCCGTTAAACGATATTTATTATAGAAGTGAATGGCGGCGCCCGATTTGTCCACTAGCCTCAGGCGCCCGAATTTACTGTTTCCGCATACTACACCTGTGCAGCACTATTGCACAGGTGCAGAATGTTCCTGGCTGTGGGAGCGGCATGCGGCCGGACAGCGTTGACTGGCTGAATTACCAGAACTCATAGCAGAAGATCCGGGTGGTGGAGGACAGCGAGGGACTGATTAGCCTGAAGGGGGCTGGAGGAAGCCCCAAGTATGTATAAAACTTTACTTTTCATCCGTCTCAGGTACCCTTTAATTTGTAGTCACCAAACCAAATTTTAACAACATATCAAATTATTTGATTTCATCAGCAAAGGGAGTGCATAAATTTGCATAAATCAGCATCAGTGCAGAATTATTTCCATCTCATTGACCATCTCTATTAGTGACACAGCTACACATCAGGCTTTATTCTTACAGCATAGATGTTATTTAGTATATATAAGAGATCCCTGTGTACACATCATATATACAGTCACAATCAGATATGTATATCTGACCTTAAAAATACGGGGACTGCTTTATTGAAGCAGCACAAGTAACTAATTTTGATTGGTTTATTTCATTTTTGTGGACTAAGCACAGCTATTACTGTTTATATACTGTATATATACATTATTTTTAATGACTATTATCTGAGAAATAGAACATTTTATCATATTTTCTATTTTAATTACAGTTACAAATTCATTAGGAGTCGGAGTCGGTGCATTTTTTCCCGACTCCAGGCACCCAAAATTGCCCGACTCCGACTCCACGACTCCGACTCCACAGCCCTGGTCATCAGATATATATATATATATATATATATATATATATATATATATATATATATAAAACAGAAAAAGGAAGAAAGAGAAAGAAAGATAAGACAAAATCACATAATCTTTTATAACATACTTACTATTACCAATTTTAATAAGAAAAAAACGCTTTCTGTCATCTTAGTGTTCTAGTTACTCAAAATATCAACTCATCTCGCAAATTAAATTTAAACAGGTTATGTTCTTGCTGAGCAGATGACAAAGCGTCAGTTATTCTTCTCCATATCCAATCAGCAAAACATGTTGGGAGGCTTTGTTACAGTTTATAACATCTGACAGAAGCCACTTGTCAAATAAGATTTACGTGGGCTACTAAAGCTGTCAAGAGTCTGAATACATGAATGACTCAGCTGCTCCTTTACATGAAAAGTAACGAGTTGTACAAAGTTGCAAGAGAGCACAAATCCAGCTGTGTGATGCCGCTTTGCCTGTGTTTAGGCTCCACATGCAGGCTGCCAAGGTGGGCAAGAATAGAAGAAGAAAGTATGATGGAGGATATTGCAGCTGGAGCATCTGGGAACAGAATAACTTGTGAACGAAGTTTCTGATGGTACTGTAGCAATGTGGACTGAGTTACACACGTGTCCACCACTAGACAAACTTATTAAAGCAAACCTGAAGTGAAAATAAACTTATACAATACAATACAATAACATTTCTATAGCGCTTTTCTCCCATAGGACTCAAAGCGCTTAGGCTCTCTCAGATTCAGTAGTTAGTAGGATGAAGTATTCACACAACAAAAGTTATATTTCTGCAAATGCCAGACTGAACAGGTGGGTTTTCAGTCTGGATTTAAACACATCCAGGGATGGGGCTGTCCTGATCTGTTGAGGTAAGGAGTTCCAAAACATAGGGGCAGCATGACAGAAGGCTCTGGGACCAAAAGTTTCCAAGTGGACTCTGGGTATGACTAGATTATTAGAACCTGTGGATCTGAGAATGCGGGGATTGCTACGCAGCTGTAACATATCTTTCAAGTATCCAGGGCCTAGATTATTCAGGGATTTAAATGTCAGTAGGCCGATCTTGAATAGGACCCTCCATTCTATAGGTAGCCAGTGAAGGGAATGCAGGACTGGCATTATGTGGCAGTGACGGGGTTGGTTGGTTAGCAGTCTGGCAGCAGTATTCTGTATCAGCTGTAGGCGGTACAAGACCTTTTTTGGAAGGCCAGTGTAGAGAGCATTGCAGTAGTCCAGTCGGGATGTGATGAAGGCGTGGACTAAGGTTGGCAGATCTTCTGGGGGTATGAGGTGCTTGATTTTTGCAATGTTCTTCAGGTGAAAATAGGATGATTTCACCACAGCAGAGATTTGAGTTCTGAAGTTTAAATCCCCATCAATTAGAACTCCCAGGCTACGCACATGATCAGAGCTGCGTAGATCCGTGCCTCCTATTCCCAGTGGTGAAGACTGCAAGTTAAGTTGTTTTGTTATCATGCTCTGCCCTCCAATCAGAAGGACTTCAGTTTTGTCTGCATTTAGTTTCAGCCAGTTGTCATTCATCCATTGCTGTAGTTCACGTAAGCAGGCGTTTATAGTTAGAGTTGGGTCTGTCACACCAGGCTTGAAGGAAAGATATAGTTGGGTGTCGTCTGCGTAGCAGTGGTATGTCAGGCCATGTTTTTGGATTAGTTTTCCCAACGGTAGCATGTAAATCGTGAAAAGCAGGGGAGAGAGGATTGAGCCCTGGGGCACCCCATACTTAAGTGTTACAGGGGTGGACAGGAAGGGCCCCATAGACACTTTGTGGGTTCTGCCACTCAAGAAGGATTGGAACCACTGAAGTACTATGCCATCAATGCCGCAGTATTCCTGTAGCCTGTTTATCAAGATGTCATGGTCAACTGTGTCAAAGGCTGCAGAAAGGTCTAGCAGTATGAGGATCGAGCACTCTCCTCTGTCTCTTGCCATGAGCAGGTGGTTGCATATTTGGATGAGGGCAGTTTCAGTGCTGTGGTGTTTCCTGAAGCCAGACTGGAATGGGTCATAACTGTTATTTTGTAGGATTCTGGCTTCTAGCTGGAGGTATACAGCTTTTTCAATTAGCTTGCCCAGAAAGGGGAGGTTGGAGACAGGTCTGTAGCTGGTCATTGCATCTGGGTCCAGGGAGGGTTTTTTGAGGAGAGGCCTGTTGATTGCTTCCTTCAGTAAAGCAGGAAATATCCCTGATTGTAAGGAACAGTTAACAATTTTGAGGAATACCGGTACGAACAGGTCGGGGCAGTTCAACTTGAGCTGTGTTGGGCCAGGATCCAGGTCACAGGTAGTTAGGCGGACGTGAAGGAGGATGCTTGATGTGACTTCTTCATCAATTTCTTTGAAGTTTGACCAAGGTGTTACGTTGTCTCTGCTAATGGTCTTCGGCGCTATATTAGGCTCAGATGCTGTAAGTTGGATGGCGGACCTTATAGCGGAGACTTTGTCTGTGAATTGGTCACAGAGGTCCTTTGAAGACTCGATATTAAGTTTTTGACATGCTGGGTTGCAGAGTTTTTCCACTGTGCGGAACAGTTGGGCTGGTTTGTTAACTGCATTTGCAATCTCTTGTGATAGAAAGGATGATTTTTTTCCCGTGATTACCTTTTGGTAGCTCTTCAAGTGGAAGATTAAGGCATGTTTGTCTTCTGGGGACTGAGATTTGCGCCACAGCCTCTCAAGTTTTCGGCCTTGTCTTTTCAGCACTTTTATAGCGTTATCAAAACACTGTGCATGATGGTGTGGAGTAAGATATTTGGTGCGCAGAGGAGCAATGGTCTCAAAGGTGGAGGACACACATTTGTTGTATTTAAACACCAGAGTATCAGGGTCCAAGCTGGAGTCAGTCAATTCATCAAAGCTAAGGTTATCTCGGATATGTTGAGGTGTTAGCCCTTTTAAGCGGCGATATTTTATTTGATTCTTGACCTGGTGTTTGATGGCTGGTATTGAGAGGGAGAAGTGGATAGTGTGATGGTCTGACCAGGCAACAGGATTAATTTCCACATTGGCTATTGACAGCCCAGTATGGAATATAAGGTCCAGAGTGTGACCTTTCCTGTGAGTAGCAGAGCTGATTGATTGGAGGAAGCCCAGTTCATGTAAGGCACGAGGTAGCTCTTTTCCAAATTGTGAAGAGGAGTCGTCCACCCATGTATTGAAATCTCCAAGAACAATCCATCTGGGGTGTTCCAGTGTTAGGTTGCACAGGAGGTCTACAAGTTCCTCAAGGAAGTCTGAGTATTTTTCTGGTGGGCGGTAGATCAGCAATATGTTAATGTTTTCCTCAGCTGAAAGTTGCACCCCCAAGCATTCAAACGAGTTGGTAGGACCTACAGTAAGTGGTCTGATTTTCAAAGCTGATCTAAAGCAAACTTATGAGATAATGAATTGTATGTGTAGTGCAGCTAAGAAATAGAACATTAGTAGCAAAGAAAGTCTTATATTGTTTTCCAGTACATGAAGAGTTAAAGCTGTTTTCTATGCAAAAGAGGTTCTCTGAGCTACTCGACCCAACTTGGGTTGAATACAGTCCTGTTTTCTTAAGCACTTAAACAGCCAAGAAACAGAGATAGACAGCTTAAGATAAAGGTTTTACTGCAGGAAGGTTGAAAAGGTCATTAGCTCTGCTCTGTTTTATAGATTAAAATACAGAGTGTGGTTTGTAAGCTGCAAATGTGACCAAATGATGCTATGTTATTAAAAAACAAACTATATAAATGAAAATAAAAATATGAGATTCTGTTCTATTCATTATCCGTAATACACATACAAGTCATTACATCATACGTTTTTTATGTACTTCAGGTTTGCTTTAATATTGGAGTAAGCTAAAGGTACTTTATTAATACTGAGGACACAAACAGTCTTAGTACAGCTAGAAAGGCCTGAACTGGCCAGTACAGTGGTAATGATGGGGCATTTTAATAACCCTGAAATTGGCTGGTAATGTTACTGCAGGGACTGTGAAAGGCAGAAAGTTGATAAGGTTACTACATGCCAACTATGCTGTCCAGTTTATAGAGCTGCAACTAGAAATTATGTGTTGTTAAAGAGGAGCTGTTAGGTATAAGGTCTCAGAGAAAAAAAAACACATATCAGTAGCTAAATATTGGCTGTACTTATATTACATATGCATTTCACTGTCCACATTTGGATTTCACAGAATTTTTATATAGTATTTGCAGAGATTGATGCTCCTGACAGCTCATGGCAGGCCTTATGTTTGTCTGTCTTGTATAAAGCCAACTGTGATGTAATATCCTCCCTTACTCTGCTTCCTGATTGATGATTCTTTAGCCCTCCCAAGTTCCAGCCCTCAGACACTCCCACCAGTCTCTGGTCTAACGGGGAATATTGTCTGTCACTCTGATTCGAATCGGATCATTGAAAAGATCCGGATCTTTCTTTGAACCGAATCTTTGAATCATTTGCAGCAGAGTGAGAGAAGCTGCAGTTCCTGTTTCTTCCAGACATCCACTGTGAACCGAATCTCGGATGATTCGACTCACAAAAAAGATACGGATCAAAGATCCTAATCGTTCATGATCCAGACAACACTACTGTGCAGTGAATATTAATTAGCCATGTGGCTAGGAACAATAGGGGACTCGTGCAGTGTACTCTAACGGAACATGTGCACTGTGAACAGCACATTGATTTTTCAGTGATGCTTAAAGAGACACTGAAGTTTCTTTTTTTAACCTTATTTTCTTATCAAGTCCTCTTCAGCATTAAATTATAAGCTGATTCGCTGCATCCCCGCAGCAGAATGAGTTATTATGGCCCAGAAATAGCCCTGCAAAGTTCCACGACTTTTCAGGTCGCAGATTATGCTGCCCAGGAAGGGCAGAGCTTTGCACCGTAGTTCTGCCTCCTCTCCAGTCAATATCCACCTCTCCCCGCCCCTCTCAGTGAAAGAAGACTGAGAGGGGCGGGGAGAGGTGGAGATTGACTGGAGAGGAGGCAGAGCTACTGCGCACAGCTCCATCTCCTCCAGGAAGTAAAATCTGCGAACCCTGGAACTTTGCAGGGCTATTTCTGGGCCATGAATCACTTGTTCTGCCGCAGAGATGCAGCAAATCAGCTTATAATTTAATGCTTAAGAGGACTGGATAACAAAATAAGGTAAAAAAAAGAGACTTCAGTGTCTCTTTAAGCATCACTGGGAGGGCAGGGCTATACAGAAATATATATAGGAAGTAATTGTGATGCTGAAACCAGGAAATTTGCCATAAAATGGGTATCCTAAATAATTTACTACATTCAACTGAATGTCACTATAGTGATTCCACTATTAGAAGAGATGTGCTTACTCAGAACCTCAGTGAATAAGGCCCGGGTCACACTGGATGGATCAAAAACTGTTATGTAAAAACTGATCCGTAAAACTGATCATTTTTTATTTTGCTTCTGTTTTTTTATTCGTTCCGTATATGCCGGGTCAATGTGGCACGTCAAATCAGCATAATGTGCCGAACTAATCGGATCTATAAGTTAACATTGGATCCATTCGCATCCCTTAGGATCCATTCTGGTACGCTCGGCTAAACGGACTGTTTTAAATGCCAATGGCCTCAATTCACTAAGATCATGCTGGAGATAATAAGGCAAGAGAAAACTTATCTCCACATAAGAGAGAGTTATCTTATCTCTTCATTCATTAAGTTACCTCCTCTGTAGTTAAGTTACCTCCTCTGTAGTTATTTTACCTCCTCTGTAGTTAATTTACCTCCTCTGTAGTTATTTTCACATGCAGTTAATAAACAGCCTGTCTTTAACTCTGGAGTTATTTTAAGGATTGAAGAGTTAATTGAAAGACAGAAGAGTTAACTTTAGGTTTGCCTGAGGTAAAATGGTTCCTGAATACTACATGCCTTATCACCATGGTAACAACTCTAGAAGAGTTATTAAAGACAGGAGATAAGCTTAGTGAATTGAGGCGAATGTGATTCAAGCCTAAGAGGTTCAGATAAATAATACCTACTGCACCTAACATCATCACAGGAAAATATTCATCTACAGTGCATTTTAATCTCGGTCAAATGTACATCTTATATGTTTGTGTAAACGTGTATTTTTAATTTTACAGGGTTTTTTTGGTCATCCTTTAACTGCAACATTTAAGGGCTGACCAAGTAGGTACACAAAATGATGACAATGGGGAAAACAAACTCATTAAATGCATTCTTTAGCTCTGCATTTACTAAGGAACTTGGTGACATGGATACACATTATAGCTAAACAGCTTCAAAACAGCCACAGTGACTTAGTGTGAAAGGTGTTCAAAACCGCTTAGACAAACTTGATGAAATAAAACACCAGGAGCAGATAGCTTGCAATCTCGAGTCCTTAAGGAGCTAAGCTCAGTCATTTCTGAACTATTGTGTACAACATTCAAACACTTTTTAAAGACTGGCATGGTGCCATTGAAATGGAGTCAAATAAATGCCTCAAAGTATTTAAACTGGGATGAAATTCTTTAGCCAGTAACTATAAACATGGAAGTTTAACT
Source organism: Hyperolius riggenbachi (assembly GCF_040937935.1). Lineage (NCBI taxonomy): Eukaryota > Metazoa > Chordata > Amphibia > Anura > Hyperoliidae > Hyperolius > Hyperolius riggenbachi. The sequence goes on from NC_090646.1 coordinate 168,055,670, forward strand.
TGCCTTACAGGAAAGGCAGTTAAGTGTGTACTAAGAGACCATATAGAAGAATAGGTTGTCATAAAACATGTAAGCAATGGCCAACAAGTTGTCAACAATACATGCATTTTATGAAGAGGTTAGTCATCATTTATTGTGAAGAGGAGGTGAAAAGAGGATTTGGTTACCAGGTATAAAAACAAAATTGGTCCACACAGAAAATTATGCAAAAAGTTGTTCCCCACATGGACACCGCAACCAACTTAGGGCAACCATTGTGGTTGAAAGTAAAAGTGTCATTTCCACCTGAAGATCAGCAAAAACTCGGTATACAGAGGCGCCAGAGTAGAGTAAAACGTTTTAAAAACCACTTAAAAGCAAAGGGGGATGTTAGTGTGGACTTGCCTCCCTCTTACAAAAAAAGAAAACTCACTCGAGTCTCAATAAAACACAATTGACAAATAATTTATTTGACTCCACAAATGCGTTGCGTTTCGCGGGCGTGACTCCGCTTCCTCAGGCAAAAATAAGAGCACAACTCAGTGGGCACAGAGGCGCTCAAACCTATTGCTTGACCCACTGAGGGGTGCTCCCATTTTTGCCAGAGGAAGCGGAGTCACTCCCGCAAAATGCGCCGCATTTGTGGAGTTGAATAAATTATTTGTCAATTCTGTTTTATCGAGACTCGAGTGAGTTTTCTTTCTTTTTTTTTTTTTGTAAGAGGGAGGTAAGTCCACCCTAACATCCCCCTCTGCTTTTAAGCAGTTATTAAAACGTTTTACTCTACTCTGGCGCCTCTGTATACCAAGGTTTTGCTGATCTTCTAGTCCACCCTGGGTGGAGGGGTGCATCCCCATCTACTATCTACAGAGAGCGACTTCTTAACCTGAGTGAGGTCAGGTCCTAATGCTCCACACCTGCATATAAAGTGGTTGTCTATGGGTAACCCATGTTTGTGAATATATATACACATAAAATTGTATTGAACTCTTCATTTTACCTGACAATACTGCACCATATTGGGCTCTCGATTCTCTTCTTGTTTTTAAGCATTTCCACCTGAAGAAGGGGATCTTAATTTAAGAGCTGCGAAAATTGTGGAACACTCTTTCATCAGCATTACTAGTTCTTCAGACACAATAGATAACTAGTAGAAAGAAGGATTTTTTTTCTCCCTTTTTGAAGCTAACTAGCGCATTTTTTTTTGGGTCGTGATCAATGGTCATTCTATGATGCAGCCCACATGATTACACATGCAACTTTTGGAAAATAATTACGTGTTAAATCAGCATGCAGTAGTAAAATAAGGCTTAACCACCCTGGCGTTCTGATTAAATCGCCAGGGTGGCTGCGGGAGGGTTTTTTTTAAATAAAAAAAAAACTATTTCATGCAGCCAACTGAAAGTTGGCTGCATGAAAGCCCACTAGAGGGCGCTCCGGAGGCGATCTTCCGATCGCCTCCGGCGCCCAGAATAAACAAGGAAGGCCGCAATGAGCGGCCTTCCTTGTTTTGCTTATATCGTCGCCATAGCGACGAGCGGAGTGACGTCATCGGCGTCAGCCGACGTCCTGACGTCAGCCGCCTCCGATCCAGCCCTTAGCGCTGGCCGGAACTTTTTGTTCCGGCTGCGCAGGGCTCAGGCGGCTAGGGGGGCCCTCTTTCGCCGCTGCTCGCGGCGAATCGCCGCAGAGCGGCGGCGATCAGGCAGCACACGCGGCTGGCAAAGTGCCGGCTGCGTGTGCTGCACTTTATTTGATAAAAATCGGCCCAGCAGGGCCTGAGCGGCAGCCTCCGGCGGTGATGGACGAGCTGAGCTCGTCCAGACCGCTCAGGAGGTTAAAACCCGTATTTTCCTTTTGTGATATCCTGGGTTAGTTAGCATTTATAAAAATGACAAATAGGTGGCGCTTATGGATCCCTCCTAACCAAACAAGAACAAGAAAAAGGTCCTCTAAATTGGCCTGCAGCTTCCTCACTATGTTGGGGTAACCCTAGCCCCAACTGTACGCAAAAAATCTTTCAACAAATGATGTGAGGAGCGCTGGCACATTCCACAATAATAGTGATGTCTCTTTATTGTTCAATTAACATAAAATAAGTTTTAGGTACAGCATAAAATTGCATATAGCATACCAATTCTCAATCCACTCATACACGCATCCAACCTGAGAGTATGCTGATGAGCCCCCAAAAATAAGTAGGTGCACCCTGAATTGTAAAAAATTCAAAAATTCATAAAATCAAAAAGTAAGCATTTATACATGGAAGACAGCTAAATATCACATACAACAATTGACATGCATCGTCTATTTTAAAATATACCATTCAATTTACACGTTTTTTTTATTCCAGGTAAATGTAATACCCAATGCATTGTGAATGCAGTTTTGGCAATTTATTCATCACATGTATTGTTGATATTTATGCACAAAGTTGAAAACTTATAAAAAAAAGGTTAAAGTTGTTCAAACCTTTTTTATGTAGCATGATACTCTGCTCAAGTTATTATCATTCTAAAGACAAATTAGCCAACACTCCCTCAATAAAATTTAAAGTGTACCTGAGACAAAAGATTTAAAAGCACTTATGCTGGGAATATACGATGTTGAGCCATTTAGATGGCTCAATACATATTTTCTGACATGTCCGATCTCCCGCCTGATCGTTTCTGCGCTCGATTCTGCATGGAGGACAATGGGAAAAGATAAGAAAAACGAGCAGAAGATAAGAGAATCGCCGGCAGAATCGAGCACGGACTGCATGCACAGTACGTGCCAACTGGGGGTGACTAGAGAAGGGGTGTCCCAGGAGGAAGGCAAGGGACCCTGCAGCCTAAAGGGGGCTGAAGGAAGTCCCAGGTAAGTATAAATACTTTAAAATGTTTTATCTCAGCTTTTCTTTAAAACGAAAGGAGGGTTCTGCACACAGACTTCAATTAGGAACACTGCAAATTTATTGTCTCATCATACATGTAAAAACATCTGACCGACGATCGTTTCAGCGCCAATCCTGTCCCATTTGTCAAGGCCACAGACGCAAATACTGTTATTGGCAGCCATTGGGATCCTGCACCAGCAACCACTCCTCAAAGGTGTTTGATCCTTTCTTGTATAGGTTTTCTTTACACGCCCCACTTGAACTTGACACCACTACAAAGGTGCACAGCATTAAACTGCACATGGATTGTATCACCACACATGCTAGAGAGTTACCCAAGAGTTATTTGCCGCTGTATAAGATGCTACAGAATATAAGACGCAATCCATCTTTTTTATGAATTTTTAACACATAACTGTTTATGTGAGCTGCTAGTGGTTTTTGCTTACTTAATGCATGCATTCATTTTTTATAAACGCTTGCACAAATTTCATATCATTTACAATTCAATACAACTACCATAAAAGTCAATGTCTAATGCTTGAAGGAAACCTTAAAGCGGAATATAACCCTGCATTTCAACTTTGCTCTAAAACATTATTTACAGTATATTATATGCAACCAGCATTTTTTTTTTTTTACTAGACCAGCATTGGAAGGGTTACACAGGGCTTTAAAGTTCCTGGAGATTTCTGCAGAGGCATCCGAAGCTGAAATAGATACATTTTGTTTACATAAATGTATCTAAGTGTTGAATGTGACCCATCTCTCTGACTGAGAAGGAGCTTGGAGGACAGCCGAAGAGTGTGTAACATTTATCAATAGATACATGTAACTAAATAGAATGTATCTATCTGAACTTCTGCATATCTCTCCACGGAACTTTAAACCTCTGTGTTTAACCCTTCCAATGCTGGTCTAGTAAAAAAAATGCTTTTTGCATATAATATGCTGTAAATAATATTTTAGAGCAAAGTTGAAATGCAGGGTTATATTCCGCTTTAACTGTCAGGGATATGTATGTTTTCCTTTTGACCAATACCTGTTGTCAGGCAGTCCTGCTGATCTGTTTGGCTGCAGTAGTGGCTGAATCACACACCTGAAACAAGCATGCAGCTAATCCAGTCTGACTTCAGTCAGAGCACCTGATCTGCATGCTTGTTGAGGGGCTGTGGCTAAAAGTATTTCAGAAGCAGGATCAGCAGGAGAGTCAGGCAACTGGTATTATTTGAAAAAGAACAATCCATATCCTTCTCAGTTTAGGTTCCCTTTAAAGCATGGTTGGGGGGGGGGGGGGTTAGGTGGTTGGGTCAGACAACAAGTCACGTTCATGTTATTTAAACCAAGTACTGCAAAGTGGCCATCCTGTGACCCCGACATAATAAATTTGTACATTAACTCCCCTGATATTCTGATAAGAAATGTGTGTGTATCAACAGGAAATATTTCATATTTCAGAAATGTTAAGGCTCCAGAAGTCATCTCTGATTCCAAGGTGCATAACTCTGGTAAACGAATTGACAGGACAAACGATTGTATATTTCTGCTAAAAGCAAAGGTTGGATGTTATCACTAACTTTGTCCTTTTTCATTCAAAGGACATGATCTCTGAACACTTTCACTTCCTCTCTTTTGGAGCTATCTTCTCTCTCTTCGTGCCAATATCTATGTTTTCATAGCCTTTGGCTGCTGAGATACCTCTACTTGCATTCAGTTGTTGCTGATTAGAAGCAGCCCTTTAGGACTCGAGGAAGTATACTACTATTATTCAAACGTTCACTAATGCACATGCCTGGTGATCATGCTGCTTCTGTAGATGTAATTGCTATTTTTGATCTCTTTTGGAAAATGTTAACTTTCTGTCTCTGAGCCCAGTACATTTTGATTCTCTAAGGTTATCCCGGGCCGGTGAAGACAGGAGCACGCAAGTGATCCAGCAAACCTGGACTCAATTTTTACTAATTGTCTGCTTTATTAGAATGCAAGTGAGGACCCTCTCCTGGGTCATATCAGGACTTTATGAAGTCAGAGAATTACAGTTTGTACTATTGCACTTGAATGTGTGTTCCAACAGCAATAACTTATCGTTCATGAATCCAGGACATCCGGGTTAAATTAAAAGTGCTCTCAATGCACACAAGTGCGCTACACAGCCAATATTTATTAGCTTTTTAACAACTTCCACTTTGGTCCAATATGACCTATCAGGTGTAGAGCCACATTGTAGCAGATGTGCCAATTTGAGTTTTTATGCAAAAACATAGAACAAAAACAAATTACATGTTTATTCCACAATGTTCACCATGCCCTAGGCATTTACAATGACGTAGGCAAAAGCCTCGTTTACACGATTGTCTAAAGTTGGCTGAGACAGCCTATATCGACCGCCTCAGCCGATAATGATGTCACGCACGGCCGCTGTCGTCCCTCCACCCCTCTGCATAGCAACAGAACAAGTAGTCAGCTACACAGCTGACTCGTGTCTGTGCACCCCGGACCAGTGATGTCACCCATCGGGGATCAGTTCCCAATCACTGACGGGGGACATCCATCAAATGTTTCTGCACCTGTATACACACGGAAATCAACAATCCTAAGATATTCATCACTCATCTACAAATCAACCACTCACTAATCACTATGCTCTCTCCATCCTAACCTATGCACCCCACTGGAGCAGTCAAGAACTAGCATTAACATTATGCTGATCTTGGGAATACAGCATACAGTTAACCTTATTAGTGGATGTCCAGGTTAGCACAAGGACATTTTTGTATTTGTTGCTGTAGTCATACTTAAAAGGTCACAAATAAAAAGCTATTTATTGCAAGGAACACAGAATTTAACATTCCAATAACTCTGTGTTTACAAACAAATAGTACAGAGTTCACTTAAAATGTGCATGCATGTGTCCTTTTAATGATACTATATGTGCTAATCGAGCCGAAAGAAATAAGCATGTGACAAATAACAAAAGAATTAGGAGCAACGTTGTACTGCGACATAATAATAATACAAACATTCGTATAGCACTTTTCTCCTGTTGGACTCAAAGCACTCAAGAGCTGCAGGCACTGGGACACGCTCAAGAGGCCACCCTGCAGTGTTAGGAAGTCTTGCCTTGCTCTCCTTACTGAAGTACTTACCCTAGCCAGGATTTGAACTCTGGTCTCCCATGTCCAAAGCAGTGCCCTTAACCAGTACACTATTCAGCCACTACAGTGCTATACACTACAGTGCTACATCACATTAGCCATCCAGCAGATGAGGTACAGGGAATATTGTACTTTCATTTCAAAGTAGAACACATGAATGTGAGATCTCAAAAGGAATAAATTATAGCTGATAAAGGTGTTGGTGTTGGAATATATACACTTAAATTGACTCCTCATATTTTATAAGATTTTTATGAATTCCAATATATAGGAAGGAAAAATAATTAAGCATAATACTTCCTGGGAATACAATATACAACACTAATATAAATATCCAAATAAAAAAAATAAATAAATAAATAAAAAAACAGGAAATTTATAATCCGCAGTTCTGTTGCTGACTTCATTTCAGTAACGCGTCTCAGTGTGTGATACGTAGGGACGTCAGTCAGTGAAGCGACAGCCCTGTCTGATGGCCGACACTTATGCACTGCCCAGCAGCTTGTTCAAATAACACACCGCTGCATGCATTTTTCTGCACAACACAGGGGTGATCAATCAGATATAAATAATTTAGAGTTGGTGCAAAATTATGCAAATGTATCCAGCTTGTAAATGGACCAATTGAATTTCACAAAAGGTAGAATTTGATTAGTCCATTTAAAACTGCATAAATTTGCATGGAACAGCAAACACATCAAATGTAGCAGATCCGGTGTTACCAAGCATGATAATATTATTAGATCGAACAAGATTAGCTGTATGCTTGTTTCTGGTGTTACTCAGACACCAATGCTGGGAATACACGATAAGTGTTTTCTGCAGATTTACTAGCCAATCCATTCTCTGATCAATTTTCTGATCGTTTTTCTAATCAATTTCCATTGACTTCTATGAGGAAATAAATCAGAAAAACAATCAAAATCAGATTGGACCTGTCGGAAATTATCTATCAAGCCATCCAACTGCCAAAAAAACTCATGATGTATACCTAGCTTAATGCAGCCAAATAGATCAGCAGGGCTGCCAGGCAACTGGTATTGTTTAACAGGAAATAAATATGGCAGCCTCCATATTCTTCTCCCTTCAGTTGTCATTTTACAGCACTTAGGAATCGCCATTGTTTCCAAAAGTGCTAGGCTAATCTTACCCACTGCTGGTGGTTCACAATCGCAGGTCCTGCAGTGTTTTTGCAATTTGCCCAGAACGATCCATAGCCGGCAAATTGTGATCACTCCTGGAAATCGCAATGAAAAACTCTGAACTTCATGCTTTCGGAAATCACCATGATTTCCACAAGCTGCAGTGGGTCCAGGCTTTAGAATGCTAACTGACATAAGTACTTTTGATTGTGGTTGGCAGGGCATAAACAGTGGAGAATCTGTTATTTGTCTGGAATTTTAGACATGTATTTACTATTTTTTTAAACAGAGAACACATGGGAAAGTGCCCGTGCCTTTGTAGTACTCACCTCAGGTTTTTCTTTTCACATTTGCATGTATTTAGCACCATTTTATTATACGTATTACACCTTTTATATGTAGTACACTTACAATTTCCCATTTCAGGCTTTATAAGTGAATGAAAATATTCCTTGTGAAGTCAGAAAATCACAGCAATTTATTTTTGCGCATATCTCTCACTAGTTATAAGCTAATTGCTCTACTACTGTTTTGTATTTATGATGTTTAAAAAAAACAAAAAAAAAACAAAAAGCACAGGTATTTACGCTGATAAAGCGAGTTAGATGTCTCAGAAATGGTCAGTTTCAACAAATAAACTTATTTACAGTGTTCTTTAGCTATGTAATTATGTTTCAGGTTATTCAAAGAGATTTTTTAAAGGGGTTATGTTACCCTTTTAAAAAACAAAAAACTGCCACTTCCCTGGGGCTTCTATCGGCCACCTGCAGCTGGAATGTACTGCGCCGTCCTCCTCCGATGTGCCGTTCCCCGCCACAGGCACCGGTGCAATTATTCGTTGAATAGTTACGAATAGAAGGACGAATAGAAGTGCAGCTGTGTGGCCTGTGCTAGCTCCTGTGCGCATCAGCGGAAGCTTACTGCACAGGCGCAGTACAGGAAACATTCGTACTGCGCCTGCGCAGTAAGCTACCGCTGATGCACATGGGAGCGAGCACGGGCACGGCCGCACAACCGCACTTCTATTTGTCTAGTTAGACGAATAATTACACCGGTGCCGGCAGTGGGGAACGGTGCCTTGGAAGAGGGCGGCGCGGGACATTCCAGCTGCAGGGGGCCGATAGAAGCCCCAGGTAAGTGGCAGTTTTTTGTTTTTTAAAAGGGCAACAGAACCCCTTTAAATTAAAAAAAAATCTAAATGAGCAAGTAGTAAAAAAAAATCAACCCAGATTTTATATAACAGCTAAATAAAAAGGGGGTGTTCACACTACGCATGTTCCTTTGCACAATAACACTGCATGTGAACTCACTGCCCATACTGTAGTGTGAATACACCCAAAAAGATATTTTACAGTGTTTATATATTACAGAATTAATCTGTAAAAAAAAAAATTGTTGTACATTCAAAATAGTTAAAAAAAATACCACCAATGTATTCACTATTTGACCATCATTGCTCAAAATTGTACATTATTCTCATTTGATTTTTAAATAATTTTAAGACAAATCGTAACCGAGAATTGAACTTCATCCCAATCAGTAGCTGATACCCCCTTTCCCATGAGAAATCTATTCCTTTTCACAAACGGATCATCAGGGGGCTCTGTATGGCTGTTATTGTGGTGAAACCCCTCCCACAGTATGATGTCAGGACCATGGTTCTGACATCACACTGTGGGAGCCTTGTTGGATTGTGGGAAAGCTGATTCCGCCTGCCAAAAAAACAAGCAGCATCTCCTTCCACTGATATCATTTGACAGCAGTAAAAATGTCACCACGTGATAAATGTCAGAACGTAAATCAGGGAGAGGAAAGATTTTACAATGGGCAAACGCTGACTAAATCATTTATATATAATTATTGTAAAACATTTTTATTACATTATTTTCATTGGATTTCCTCTTTAAACACTTAAATCAGTTGTTTAATAAACATTAAGCTAGCCATTAAGGATGATCAAATAATGTCTCCTTGCATTCAAATTTCATGTAAATGCTATGCAGCATGGACCAATAAAAATTTTCAGGATGTTATTCTGATTGGTCTAATTTCAAGCTGCATGTAATTTACTCACTGATCATTCCTACGGGGCAATGGAAAGTGCAAGGCCAAGCCAGTTTCCAAACCAGTCCCCCTACCTGAAATACAAGAAGTACACACTTGTACCACACTGCATCCTTAGCTCCAATCAGAATTTTTGTGACTGGAGAAAGTTGGCAACCTTTAAGCCAGATCTTGTTGGGCAGTAGCTCTGTCTGTGCTCCCGGCATCATATTGCAATCATGAGAAGGCTGGGAGCAAGGAAAGAGTGGTGGCGCTGAGCTACTGTGCATATGTGGCCAACTAGATCTGGTTCAGAGGTCGCCAACTTCCTCTGGTCATGACCTTTACCAAACCAAATCACCAGCTGATGGAGCTGCTCGGAAGAAAACCACACCCAAGGTAAGATTGCTTAGATGCCGGGACCCATGGATGGGTTTTTCGTCTCATTTAAGGACATTTTTTATTGCTCAGAAATGTTGTATCTTATTTCTGTGTTCAAGAAATAATATACTACTAAGCAAAACCTTCTTAACTAATTCCTTTTATGAGCCTTTGTTATCTGAGTTGTTGTATTTGCTTATCCTGCAGAAAAGTGTAGCTCTTGGCAGCCTGCCGCATTTTATAGTCAATACAGTTATAGAAAGATGGAAATGAACAACCAGATTTTGGCATTGTTTTTGTGAATGAACAATAATCTATTAGTAAGCTATTTCTTTATCTCTTTTTCTTCAATACGTATAGAAGGTGCATAACTACAACAAGCAAGGTTATTTAAAGTGAACCTAAAGCAAGAAAACTCCCTTCAGATTACCTATGTAGAGGGATGGCTCTGGATACCATAAAGCCTTCTTGGTCCTCTCTCCATCCCATCGTTCCAGCGTCGTTCCCTGTTGGAGTTATTCGACCAGCCGGGTCCAATACCTCTTCTGGACTCCTTGTGCAGGCTTCTCACTTCAGGTTCACTTTAAAGGAAACCCGAGGAAAAAAAACTGATGAGATAAAACAGTTCTATCTATCCTTCTGAAAATGACTTTTTTTATAGAATCCCACAATTTTATTTTCTTTTTAAAAACTCTAAAAGTAGGTTTAATGATGTATTGTCTCATATAAATGATACAGTTTTAGTGTCCCAGAGATAAAATATTTGAACTACTGACCTTTTTTATCTATCCCTTGCATTCAGAAGCTGTTTTCTGCCAGGCTGAGTTTTATGGCTGTAATCCCTTATCAGTGAGGGTTACTCTATTGTCCATCTGGATCTCGACTGGAGAGAAATTGTCACTTTCATATCTACTTGATTAACTCTTTGAGGCAGCAAAAGAAGCAAAGGAACACACCCTAGTTGGCACTGTACATACACATGTCTATCTCATCATGTCACCTCGGGTACCATTTAGGCCATATTCACAGTGGGACGTTGCGTTTAATGCGACGTTAAAGTCGCAAAGTGTCTGCGTTTAGAGGTAACGCACTGTAAGCAGTGAGTTACAACAACGCAACATTTTCAACGTGACGCTAACGTCGCACTGTGAACGGCTCATAGGATTATTATTGCAGTGTGATTAGCTGCGTTATAAGACTTTATAATGCAGCTCAGCAATGTGGCACTGTGAATGCGACCTTAAAGTGAACCTCCGGACTAAAAATCTACTCAGCAGAACTGAAAAGGCTTGGTGTTTCTTTAAAGGAGTTCTGTGGGGGGATTCTTAGGAGAAAAACAGACACTTACCTTGGGCTTCTATCAGCCTTCTGCAGCGGTAATGTCCCACGCCGTCCTCCTCCCATCTGCCGTTCTCCGCCGCCGGCCCCGGTCTAGCGCGGCATGGGATCCAACTGCGGCTGCGCTACAGTGGCCGCGCACCCGCTCGCTTCCGCCTGCGTCATCGGAAGCTTACTGCGCAAGCGCAGTACAAGAAACCGTTGTACTGCACCTGCGCAGTAAGCCTCAGATGACGCGAGCGGAGGAGCGGCGGCGCGCATTAGTCGTCTGTGTGACAGACAAATAATAGCCCGGTGCCGGCTGCGGGGAACGGCGGATGGGAGCAGGACGGCGTGGGACATTACCGCTGAAGGGGGCTGATAGAAGCCCCAGGTAAGTGGCAGTTTTTCTCCTCAAAAACCCCCACAGAACCCCTTTAACAGTTTCACAGCATCAGAACTTTGTTTTTCTTACCTAAGCATCATTTTTAGCTGCATTTTTAGCTAAGCTCCACCCATCAAAGAAAAAAGGCCCAGGCTTTTTTTCCCTGATGCTGTGGAGAGCATAATGGGATTTCCTATGTTGTTATTCACGTTGCCTAGCAACTGGGAGAGGTGCTCAGGACACAGGACAGTTGGAACTGTGTCTCATGCTCCCTGTCACCTCCTTTCAACCAAAAAGATGGCTGCCATCATGAAATAAAACATTTGCCTGTTTTTTTAAAACAGTGTGGGTAAGAGATTATATTACCTATCTATTTTATTAACATAACTAATGTAACTTAATGACAGTATGTTTGTTTAGGCTGGAGTTCCTCTTTAAGCTTAAACATTCAGCTCAAAAAATAACACTTATAATTTTTCTAAACAACATTATCACTTTCAGAATTTGCCTTGTTCCATTTAGCTTTACTTTAGTAGAGGAAACAGAAGATTCAGCTGCTGAAGTGGTATGTTCATGTGATTGCTGGTAACACTACTTCTGCTCTTTCTCATACAATCTGGACATTAGACATGGGGACAGAATGCCTACATCTGTCACTTATGGTCATCGCTGTAAATGATCAAATCTGCTGCAAACTACATCACCCTCAGCTAAGAACAAAATCTGTCCAGTGATCAAAAATTGCCTGTGTCTGCAAAGTATGTTACTGAACAAAACTTGTGTTTCAAAGAGCTCGCTATGTCTTTGATTTTAGCACAAATAATTCCCAAATCTTAGATATTTCCCTTGCAGAGACAGAATTACCCATGACTCTTTGCACAGTGAATGAAACACCAGTTTAACATTTTTGCTCATTTGACATTGCTATGAGCAGTCCTTTATAAAATGCAAGCTGCGTGCAGATAACACATAGGCAACCTGTGGCTTTCCAGCTGTTCCTGTGGTATCCAGCAGCTTCCTGTGCTTTCAATGACAGCTGCAGAAATCGGAGTTTCTTAACCCTGGCACACAAGCTGTACCTCATAAGAGCAAACTGATTGAAGCCCATTGTATAATAAGCCAACCAATCTTGATTGACAGTGAGAGTTACAATAGAGGGCAGAATCTTGTTCACTAGACAGAAATGGGGAAATGTGCCTTTGAAGCATAATGTTACTGTGCTAAGCTATAGTAGAGGTCAGACTCCTGTGTTCTCTATATCTAGGATTTTGATTGTCACGTAAAGAGGAACTTGAGCAAAAAAAATGGGGAAAAATATATCAATACATTACAAAGTGAAAAGTTAAAAATAGGAAATAGATCAAGACATTATTGATATTCTCCATGTAATTTGTTCATGTTGTTTGATCCACTATGAGCCTGCACATCATCTTTACTACTGGCAGACAAGAAAAAACTAGACAGCACCAACTGTCATTATTTAAAACCACAACTACTACCACATAACATTGCGAAAAGCTCAGAGGTTGTTTTTTTTATAGATATACATATGCACAGAGGGAGATACTGGTTGCTTGGCAGTTGGAAACAGCTGTTACTTCCCACTATGCAACAACTGTCATGACCTAGGTCCTGACATCACAGTGTGGGAGGGGTTTCTCCACAAAAACAGCCATACAGACCCAGCTGATGATCTATTCAAGAAAAGGTGAAGATTTCTCATGGAAAGGGGATATCAACTACTGATTGGGATGAAGTTCAGTCCTTGGTTAGAGTTCCCCTTTAAATCACAGCTTTTATAAAACTGCATGTCTTATCAAACTGACTGTATAATAATCTGCCATACAGTATCACGTGTACCTTGATCTGTTTGCAAAGGTTCTGTTTACTTAATGACAAATGGCAAATTGTAAAGGTGAGGGTCTGCATTGAGTCCATTGTTTCGATAAGACCATTACTGGGTAATTCTATCTGTTTAACAATCAGCAAATATAGCCACAATTCTTCAGCAGATACCGATCAGGAAAGCCCCTTTCAATTCTACATGTAAGAAATCCATTAATGACAAATTAACTACAGTTAGCAATAGGATTAATCTATTCAAAGATCATCTGCTTCATATTACAGTGCAAAGAAAATCAATTACAAACAGTGCTAATTGAATGGAGACAGCTCAGTGAGTTGCATTTGTCTGGAATTTAAATGTCAAGTCCCACTTGGTGTTTAATTGCAAGGTTCTCAGGCACTCTACTGTGATTAACATTATCTTTCATTTGATGTTATTCCATAAGTTAACATTCTAGCACTTGAACAGTCTGATCTGTCGTCGTTACTGATATAGATGGAGAAAACACAACTACAGACTTGAGGCTAAAAGCCATTAATAATACTATGATTTCTCCGAGCCCACCCGTGAGAAAATGAGGCCAAACTGACATATACAATCCTTCAGTGAGTCAAATGGATCTATGAAGTTCTTATATCGTTTGGATAACGTCTTTGCAAACAGGACACCTGGGAGACCTGTGGATTCAGGTGCCAGTTAGTACAATCTACGTCCGAACAGACAATTTTACAGTAAACATGTACTTAAAGGACCACTATCACGGAAAAAGTAAGCAGTCAAAAGCTGGCAGAACCCGACAGGTTTTAGACCAGTCCATCTCATCATGGGGGATTCTCAGGGCATTTCCTGAATGGCAGTTGAAAAGTCTAACTGACAAAATAGCGTGCAAGTGAGTAGGGAGGCTGACTGGTATCTTACTGTTTTGGCAGTTAAACTGCCATTCAGGAAGTGCATCTGAAAACAAAGAAAACCCTGAGAATCCCCCATGAAGAGATGGACTAGTCCAAAACCTGTCGGTTCTGTCAGCTTTTAACTGCTTACTGTTTCGCGATAGTGGTCCTTTAATAAGGAGGCTGGTAAAACACATATACAATTAGGGTAATTTTCTGCTGTTTTGATCCAATGTTTGGATTGTATGTACTTCTCCGACCACAAGGCCACCATGGTTATCATGGAAATAGTGGTGTCCCTCTTCCACTGACGCAATATGATTTTACTCCCAAACACAACATAGTACCTACCGCACTTTCCCTGTGTTTGCTTTTTGGGAATAAAGTTAATGAGTGCACAAGAAAATTGCATACCAAAGATGGTGCTATGCAATTTTCTTATGATTCCCATTTTTCTTTTTTTTTACTCACAAATCATCAGAAAAAAAAAATGATACAATCACTCCATGATAATGAGCGATCCAACGAAAATCGTGTCAAAATGTAGAAAAAAACATTCTTCAATGAGGCATAAACACTACACAAAAGACTGCCCCATCACATCGAAGTGTGTGCCCAGCACAATTTTAGGAATATCAACAGAACACTGAGGTGCCAAAACGCCAGTACTAATGCTTTGAAAAGGTTACCCATATATTTGGAAATCGTCTCTCAAAGTAGCACCTAAGGGCGAAGGGTATCCTTTTTACATGCAGTACTAACACTAATCGTACTTGAAGCAAATTGTTAAACTACAAATAGATGCTTACCTTAGTAGTAGGAAGCCTCTAGATAGTCAAGAAGCTTCTTCAATCCCCCTGAAGCCCACCGTTCTAGCGCTGGGTCCGATTTAAATTAATTCAACAACACCGTGCAAACGAGCATCCATCACTGGACATGCGCAAGTATGGTCTGTGCATGCACAGTAGAACGAAGCCGCTTGTACAGAGCCTTTCTCTCCATGCACAAGCGGCTTCACTCTTCTGAGTATACATACATGGACTGTTCTTGCGTATGCCCAGCATGGATGCACTCAAACACATGCAGGAACGTGACAAGAAGAAGAGGGTCCTAACCAGAAGCAGTGGGCTCGAGGAGCATTTACTTAGGTAAGTATCCCAATCTTACCCTCTTCTCGCACAGGTTAGCATGTATCAGGCCCAAATTACCAAAACTTAAGGGGCCCATACACTCAGCCGATTATCGGCCGATTGATCGCAAATCGATTGACCAATCGATCGATTTGTGGCCGATTTCAATTTCAATCGATCTGACATGATGGAAAATCTAGGGGGATCTGTTGAGATGGCTTATTTTGCATTGGACCTCATGGAAATCTGATGGCAAACAAATGCCATCAGATCGATTTTCAATACATTTCATAGTGAAATCTATTAGAAATCTGTTCCTAGTAAAAAATGTTCCTAAACACATCAGATAGATCAGAGATCTATCTGATGATCTATCTGCTGCTAATCTAACGAGTGCATGGCCACCTTAACAATAATTTGTTGTGACCTTAATTACATAAAAGTCACCAATGAAGACAAAGGCTCTGTGATGAGCAATTAAACACAGACGATTAATGTCTGCGCACGGTGCCTCGGCCCCAGCTATTATATAGCAAGTAGCAATTAATGAGAGTTCCGCTCTATTCATGTCATGGAAGTAATGTATAATATAATTGCTAAAGCTAGATCACATTTACATTTGCTCATCATCATTTTAATGGACTGTAAGATGGATTTGCAGCCATACGTTGGGAATCAATGAAGGCTTGTTTTCTTTTGGAATGCTGTGGATGACTGGGAATGTCTATGTAAACTGCTAAGCAAATAATTCCACAGACCTGAATGCACATTTTTTGGCTCGTCATGATATGAAGTTTGCTTAATTGGAGGAGCATAATAAAGAGTTCAAACAAAAATCTGAATATGCTTGTGAGGTCTAGTGAAATGTATAGAAGCAGCACAATAAAAATAGCAATTTGAAATGTTAAAAATATGTCCATACAAGTTTTTCTTATGTACCTGTTTAAGTACCTTTATGTTAAATCAAATCAAAGATAGCTTTATTGATGTGAACAAGATTAATACAGGCATTGCAGGGGGAAATGGGGGACATGGAAGGGGGTGGGTAGGGGTACAGTGGGTTAACAGTTTGTGGACATTTTAGGTTTACAGTTCAATTATGCTCCTCTCAGTCTGTGGCATGATGTGACATATTTTATTACTCCTTACCCAATCCCTCTTGCTTAGTAATGTGTACAGTATTATTTAGTAAAAAAAAAAGACTAGGGCCTTGATTCACTAAAGGGTGCTAAGTGTTAGCACACTAGTGAAAAGGCACTTAGGATGCGAAAAAGGGTAGCTTCGCGCACTAATACGTGCGGAAAAGTTGGCACGTGCAAAGTGTAGTGCTGTGCATTCGTGCAACATTTCGTTCGCACCGCGCAGCGCTAAACTTTGCGCGATCTGTAACAGCTTTAGACGTGCAAACTACTTAGCACCCTAGTTTGCACGTCCAAAGCTGTTAAGCGTGATAACTATGTTAGCACCCTTTGTGAATCGAGCCCTAGCTGTCTTATCATTTGAAATCACACTAGTAAAACAAGCACTATGCATGTAATGACATTTAGAGCACCTGAAAAAAGCCTGAGTTAAAGGTACCCTAAAGCAACGTGTAATCTCATGACATAAACACATGTCGAAATCCTACTTAGAACTAGTCTGTGTTCATTTTTTTCTCACTATAAGGGTTAACAATCTATGGCTTTAAATGACTGTTTCTCTGCAGTGAGATTGTAGTAACTCTAACTAATAACTAATTTGAGGTCATAAAAATCCTTTGTGGCTGAGATAAACTTCTGAGTTCAGAGAAGAGTTAAATAGTTCAAGATCTGTATGTATGGGACTTAAATAAACATAAAAAGCCTATTGTCATTCACCTGCAACAGTCAGCTAGCTTTAAACCTAGTTTCCTAAAAGGTGGCCATACACTGGTCGATTTGCCATCAGATCGACCAACAGATAGATCCCTCTCGATCGAATCTGATCAGAGAGGGCTCGTATGCCTGCCTTTACTAAAAAACAGATTGTGAATCGATTTCAGCATGAAATTGATTCACCATCTGTGAAGCTGCCGCAGAAAAGTCCTATCTAGAATTAGGTCTGTGGATAAAATTTCTTATCTTTATTTTCACTTCAGGTGTGCTTTAAGTTGGATGGTATGATCTTGGTGGTCATGGCCACAGTTTTATCGACTGTATATCAACACTACTACCAGGCCAGTGTGGACTAAAAGCAACACTCTCATATCATTTACAAGTAGTAAAAAGGAGCAAATCTGCATTGAACGAAAAATTGTGACCAATAAAAACCAGATTTCAAATGATCATATAGCTAGAACGTGAATCCTGACTTGCTGCTATGGCAAACTGTACGTTTCTCTACATCGTATGTTATATAATCTCATTGCTCTTTCAGATCTTGTTCAGGCTAGAACAGCAGTGGTTTTATGCTGTTCCTTCTTTTCTCCTCCTACAGGAAGTCTCCCCTTCAAAGCAACAGAAGGTGCGGCAAGGCTGTGGCATTGTGATGCATCTGTACAGCACTTCCCCCCATAGAGACATTGACAGACGGAGCCCCGATCCATGTGGGGGACATTCCTTGTCTGTGCGTCATTATCAGTGCTCTACATCAGTTATTGTTAAATATAGACTATTTGCTAAAAACATTCACCATATAAAACTACCGTATTTTTCGGACTATAAGACGCTCCTGACTACCTAGGTTTAGAGGACAAAACCAGGAGAGAAAAAAAATATGAAAACTGTTGCATCCATGGTGGAAGGTCATCTTGTGGATTATGCCCCCTTTGTACCTCATGCCCCTTTGTACCTCTTGTCTCCGTGTCCTCCTGTGTCCCCCTTGTGTCCTCCTGTGTCCCCCTTGTGTCCTCCTGTGTCCCCCTTTATACCCCTTTGTGTCCTCCGTTTTCCCCCTGTGTCCTCCTCTGCATGGGCACAGTACAGGGAGTCCCCAACATTGCAGTGTAGGCCTGAACGATTTTAGAAAAAGATTGAATGCACGATTCCTGTCAGAAATTGCGATTTTGATTCGATCCACAATTTTGTGCACTGTCCCGGGCCTGGCCACTAGGATAAGTTTGCGTGAGCAGCGCCAGCAATTTAGAGCCTTTCCCTTAGTTCTGTGAGAGTCTGCAGGGCAGGCTATGGCCAGTTATCAAGCCTGGTTGGAGTGGAACCACAATTTGGCTTATGAATAATATCACCAGGGCCAGTTCTAGACTTTTTTGCCGCCTGAGGCAAACTTGTGAAGATGCAAAGAATTGTCAGTTAAGAAGGCAATATCATATCAGACGCTGTGCACACTGCAGCTGCCACATACGGTACTTATCCGAAGTAAAAACAAACAAGTCCTGAAAGCTACCAACAATCCAAAGAATCTTAGGGCAACATAGTCTAAAAACTAGACTTTTCACTTATCTGGACACGCCTGGCATAACCACCTCAACCAGGCAATCACCATACAATATAGATTGTACAATTTTGCCACAGAATATGAGCCATCAGATTGAATAGAACAGACAGATTAAGTGAGATATATGGAAAAGGCAAGATTGTACAATCGGGATCTCTTGATATAAACCAGCAGTCGTACACCAGCTTCTCACCCTCAGCAAGCTGTCCTCCCCTCCGCTGTTGCCCCTAGTGGAGCTGGGCCTGGTGACGTCATCGACTGTGTCTCGGGCACTCTGGGCAAGATTGGCGGGTGGAAGCTGGTGTCTGATAGGTGTCCCGGGGCTTAGCGACACGTTGTGGGCATTCTCTCCCATGGGTAGACCATGAAGTCTCTGAAGCTTGGGCTGGTGGGCGCTGGGCTGAGCAGAGTGACTCCGGGGATCCAACGCGGTAGATAGAAGTGTGGGCGGAGCCGGGTGCCTTCTCTTCTGTCGCTTTACCACCCATCTGAGAATGGCTGTGGTCTAAGGCGGCAGCGCTGTCACATAACACAGGGATGAGCGAGGAGGCTGCGGCTGCTTCTTTGTCTCTTCTTTTTTTTTACCCATGGTACATTTCGCGCCTGGTAGAAGCCAATCACTTGTCTGTCTCAGAGCACTAGGTTGAAGGAGATGGTACAAGCAGCTAATCCGCCGGCAAGCTTTAAATGGACTGTGTGGCTGAATTGTTACACTGCAGCACAGCGGGAGGGATATCGACAGAAATTGCCGCTCTGACGATCACGGAATCGTCATTTCCATGATCGCGATTTCAGTCTCAAAACGATAAATCGTTCAGGCCTATTGCGGTGGGTTGGAAGTTCATATTGGCAGGAGTTCACAAGTCTGGAACTCCCTACATTTGGACTATAAGACGCAGTGACTCCCTTAAAAAATACAGTAATTATGATTAAATGATATAAAATTAAAGTAAATATATAGTAAATGCTGTGTATTATTAAAAAATCACATTTGACATTTTTGTCACAAGAATAACTACGTACCTGGGGCAGGTGCGGCCGATTTGTAGAGGACAGCCTCCCCTGCGACTTACCACCCCCAGGCCCTGAAAGTGAGACAGGGACCAGTGGGAGACAAGGGGCAGGAGCGCTAGTGAGACAGCCGGTGTGACGTCGAGAAGCGTGACCAAACTGGCTCTCCGGCACTCCCGCGGGGGTTGTGCAATGACCTTGCAGCAGGAGTGGTATATACTGCAGGTCGTAACCCCAGAGGATGGTTGCTCAGTTGCGGGCTTCTTGGTCTGAAGTGCACAGACTGAGTACCTTAGTGAGGTAGGTCCAGGTCCAGAGGCAAGCAGGAATCCAGTACGGGAACAAGTAGTTAGCCAGGCAGAAGTCGGTATCAAAGTGGATAGTCGGACAGGCAAGGGTTCAGCAACGGAGCGGGTAGTCAGCCAGGCAGAAGTCGGTATCAAAGCGGATAGTCGGACAGGCAAGGGTTCAGCAACGGAGCGGGAAGTCAGCCAGGCCAGGTTCAGCATTCCAGGAGCAAGGGCAGATTCGGAGATCAAGCACAGGAGACACAACGAACGAACAAGCTGCAATACTACAGCACTGATCGTTGGTCTCTCCAGGTTTAAATAGGCCTTTGGACGGAAGTGACGTACGCGACACGTGACGCACGCGTACCTCAGCACGCACCACGCCGTGCACGCGTACGTTAATACGCATGACGCCACGCATGCGCACGTCAGCACACACTACACCACGCACGCGCAAATCAACCAAAACACATGTACACGCGGACGCCCCGTACGGGCGCACGCACGTCAGCACCCACATGGACGCGTCTCCACGCCCATGCCACGCTAATGCACATAGCACCCGCGGGCACGGACAGCAAGACCCCCAGGAGCCCGGCCGCCCGCACCAGGACGCCCGCTGACACCAGTCTGTAGCCGCCGCCTTCCCTGGACAAGTGAGTGACCGTGACAATGCCCCCTCCTAAAGGGCAGCCTCCGGATGCCTATTGGTGCAGGCTTGGCAGGGAATCTTCGATGGAAATTTCCCACAAGTCTTGATGCATGAACATCAGAAGCTGACTCCCAGGTATTATCCTCTATGCCATAGCCTTTCCATTTAATTAAATACTGAAGTTGCCCTCTTCTTCTTCTAGAATCCAGGATAGCCTCGACCTCAAACTCTTGATCACCATCCACCACAACTGGCGGTGGAGGGTCCGTACTTCGACCAGGGAACATATTCGGAGAAACCGGTTTCAGTAGTGACACGTGAAAAACAGGATGGATCTTGCAACTTTCAGGTAACGTTAACTCATAGGCCACCTTCCCCACTTTCTTCTTGATCGGGAATGGACTAACGAACTTAGGTCTTAGTTTACGGGATGGACCAGGAATTTTCAAGTTCTGTGAGGATAGCCAGACCATATCCCCGATTTCCAAGTCCAAATTTCCTCTTCTATGTTGGTCCGCCTGGGATTTAAAATCCTCCTGGGCCTTGGTCATAAAGATCTGTAAAGTCTTGAAATTCTGTGATATTGATTTAATAAGTTCATCAGCAGCTGGTACAGTAGTCTCAGGAATAAGGTCAGGTAACAGGGTTGGGTGATAACCATAGTTTGCGAAGAATGGTGATTGTTGCGTAGTGGAATGAATTGAATTATTATAAGCGAATTCAGCAAACGGTAGTAACTGAAGCCAATTGTCTTGTAGAATGTTTAGGAAGCATCTAAGGTATTGTTCCAGGGTTTGATTTGTTCGTTCAGTCTGTCCGTTTGATTGTGGGTGATAAGCTGAAGAAAAACATAACTGAAAATCAAGAAGCTTACATAAGGCTTTCCAAAATTTTGAGGTAAACTGTACCCCCCTGTCGGAGACTATGTCACTGGGCACACTATGTAACCTGATAATTTACTTGATAAAGGCAGATGCAGTCGTTCGGGCCGAAGGAGTACCTTTCATCGGAACAAAGTGAGCCATCTTGGAAAGTCTATCCACAATCACGAAAATTGTATTATATCCTTCAGACGGAGGAAGATCCACTATGAAGTCCATAGCAATGGAATGCCAGGGTCGAGGAGGAACTGGAAGTGGATTTAACAATCCCCATGGTTTACTGTTACTACTTTTACATCTGTTACACCTAGGACAAGAGTCAACATACTTCTTGCAGTCCACCTTCACAGTTGGCCACCACAAATATCGTTGTAGCAGATCTAATGTCCTGAAGTATCCAAAATGTCCAGCTAGAGGATGATCATGAGCCAAACAAAAGGCCTGAATCCGCAGTGTTTCAGGGACAAAGATCTTGTTTCCAAAAAGCCACAGCCCGTCCTTCAGCACTAACTTGGAGCGAAATTCCTCTGGGGGAGGTTCCCTTGTTTGTTGAATTTGTTGAGTTAGATCTGCTTGTAGAAGCAGAAAATGTTGAGTTGATAAGATTGTATCAGGAGCAATGTGCTGAGATTCTTCTGAATACATGCGGGAGAGTGCATCTGGTTTTGTGTTTTTCGAACCCGGACGGTAAGTAATATGAAATGAAAAACGTGAAAAAAATAAAGCCCACCTTGCTTGGCGTGGATTAAGTCTCTTTGCTGTTTTCAAATACTCAAGGTTTCTATGGTCTGTAAAAATGAGGACTGGTTGCAGTGCTCCCTCCAGCAGATATCTCCACTCCTCTAATGCTTCTTTAATTGCAAGTAGTTCACGGTCTCCCACATCATAATTCCTCTGTGCGTCTGATAATTTCTTGGAAAAAAAAAGCTAATGGATACAGAACAGACTTGGGTCCCTGTCTTTGCGAAAGAATGGCTCCCACAGCGGAATCAGAAGCGTCCACCTTCAAGGTGTATGGAAGAGCAGGATCAGGGTGTTTAAGGACAGGAGCAGAAGTAATAATTTCTGCAACTTATCAAGCAGAAGAAACAATTTCTTCAACTTATCAAAGGCCGTCTGTGCTTCAGAACTCCATTTAAAAGTAACATGTTGTCGTGTTAGCTGGGTAATGGGAAGAATTATTGCAGAAAACCCCTTAATGAATCTCCGATAAAAGTTTGCGAATCCTACAAACCTCTGTACTGCTTTCTTATTTACTGGTGGAGGCCAATCCAGAATGGCCCGTAGAGATTATGAGACCTAAAAACTTGACTGATGATTTGTGAAACTCACATTTTTCGGCCTTGACATACAAATTATTCTCCCTGAGTCGAAGTAACACCTTCCGTACGTGCTGTTGATGTTCCTCCAAGGACGCTGAGAAGATTAGGATATCATCCAAATAAACAATAAGAAATTGGTCAATAAATTCTTTAAGGACATCGTTGATAAAGTGTTGAAATGTTGCTGGGGCGTTGCACAAACCAAAAGGCATAACTAAATATTCAAAGTGCCCGTACCATGATCTGAATGCCGTTTTCCACTCGTCCCCATTTCGTATTCGTACCAGATTATATGCTCCACGCAGATCGAGTTTAGAAAAAACATTTGCCTCTCGGAATTTTTGGAACAATTCCGTAACTAGAGGTAACGGATATCGATTTTTGATTGTAACTTTGTTAAGCTCTCGATAGTCAATACAGGGCCGTAATGTCTTGTCTTTTTTCTCCACAAAGAAAATACCTGCTCCCGCAGGTGATGCTGATGGGCGAATGAAGCCTTTTTCCAGATTTTCATTGATGTATTGTTTAAGGGCTGCCTGTTCAGGTTCAGAAAGGGAGAACATTCTTCCAAATGGAATCCGGGATCCTAGTAACAGATCAATTGGACAGTCATATGGGCGGTGTGGAGGCAATTGGTCGGCTTTTTTCTTGTCAAAGACATCTGAGAAATCTTGATAACAAACAGGAACGAGACTGTCTGGAGGCAGAGATGAACAAAGTAAAGACCCTTCAGTAATTTGACCACTGTTGTCTTTACAGTGATTATTGCAGTAGGCTGATGAGAATGACATTTGCCCGGTGGACCAGTTGATATCAGGGTTATGTGCTTTTAACCAGGGGAGTCCAAAATGATAGGGTACATGGGAGAAGTAATTAGGTCAAATCGTAACAACTCTTGGTGATGATCCGACACATAAGTCATAACAGGAATAGATTCACTGAGAACTGGACCAGAACAAATAGAAGATCCATCGGCTAATCGGATATGAAGAGGTTCCTGACGAGGCTGAATGGGAAATTGATGGATGGCAGCGAAGTTAGAATCCAATAGCAAAGGCTCTAAGAAGTCTTCCGGGTAACTGAAACGAGATGGGTACAACAAAGTGGTTAGTGGATGCAACAGCCGATTCCTGGGCGAGCTTCTGATAATTAACATTCTTACCTGTGGGTCTCACAGGACAGGTCCTTAAGAAATGCCCCGCTGCCCCACAGTAAAGGCACAAGTTTTCCCATCTCCTCCTCATTCTTTCCTCTGCAGTCAGACTTGGACGCATGACACCTAATTGCATAGGTTCAGCTTGATCAGGTGGAGGGCTGAAAACTGGAGAAGGATTAAAGAAGGCTCCCGAAGACCAGGGCTGACGTCCTGTCCCAGTCTTTTCTGCCTGTCTTTCTCTGAACCTTCGATCAATTTGTATGGTAAGTAGAATCAAGGCTTCCAACGTCTCAGGAACACCTACCCGAGCTAGCTCATCCTTTAAAGATTCTGTAAGTCCGATTCGGAATTGAGACTTCAGCGCGGCCTCGTTCCAGTCAAGATCCGCGGCCCATCGCCGAAATTCTGAGGTGTATTCCTCAACAGGTCTTCGCCCTTGCCTGAGATTGCGGAGCATGGTTTCGGCTGTGACAGCTTGTTGGGGATCATCATATAATGTGGCCATTAATTCAAGAAAGGTAGTAGAAGAAGCCAAGGCTGCATGTTTTTGTTCTAAGAGTTGGTGTGCCCAGGACTGGGGTTCTCCTTGTAATCGGGAGATAATAAATCCCACCTTGGTTCCTTCATCGGCAAATGTGCGGGGTTGAAGAGCAAAGTACAAAGTACAGGAATGACAGAAGGCTCGGAACCTAGAGCGTTCTCCTGAGAACCGATCAGGAAGTGGAACACGAGGTTCTGGTGGAAGGTTAACTGGTGCTGGAAGAACTGGAGGTTCGGTGGGAGCAGGTGGAGGAGCTGGAGCTTCCATTGGAGCGGGGACTGCAGGAGCGGCAGGAGCTGTGGTTAGCGTGTTCATTCTTCCTTCCAGAGCAAGGTAGCTGGACTAGAGCTCCCTTATTGCCTCAGTCAATGTAGTTACTTGCTTGCATAACGTAGACAAAACTTCAGCTGCCTCTGCGGCCTGCATTTTTTGGCTGTAGTATTCTGTTTAAAGCTTTAAATGGACTGTGTGGCTGAATTGTTACACTGTAGCACAGCGGGAGGGATATCGACAGAAATCGCCGCTCTGACGATCACGGAATCGTCATTTCCATGATCGCGATTTCAGTCTCAAAACGATAAATCGTTCAGGCCTATTGCGGTGGGTTGGAAGTTCATATTGGCAGGAGTTCACAAGTCAGGAACTCCCTACATTTGGACTATAAGACGCAGTGACTCCCTTAAAAAATACAGTAATTATGATTAAATGATATAAAATTAAAGTAAATATATAGTAAATGCTGTGTATTATTAAAAAATCACATTTGACATTTTTGTCACAAGAATAACTACGTACCTGGGGCAGGTGCGACCGATTTGTAGAGGACAGCCTCCCCTGCGACTTACCACCCCCAGGCCCTGAAAGTGAGACAGGGACCAGTGGGAGACAAGGGGCAGGAGCGCTAGTGAGACAGCCGGTGTGACGTCGAGAAGCGTGACCAAACTGGCTCTCCGGCACTCCCGTGGGGGTTGTGCAATGACCTTGCAGCAGGAGTGGTATATACTGCAGGTCGTAACCCCAGAGGATGGTTGCTCAGTTGCGGGCTTCTTGGTCTGAAGTGCACAGACTGAGTACCTTAGTGAGGTAGGTCCAGGTCCAGAGGCAAGCAGGAATCCAGTACGGGAACAAGTAGTTAGCCAGGCAGAAGTCGGTATCAAAGCGGATAGTCGGACAGGCAAGGGTTCAGCAACGGAGCGGGTAGTCAGCCAGGCAGAAGTCGGTATCAAAGCGGATAGTCGGACAGGCAAGGGTTCAGCAATGGAGCGGGAAGTCAGCCAGGCCAGGTTCAGCATTCCAGGAGCAAGGGCAGATTCGGAGATCAAGCACAGGAGACACAACGAACGAACAAGCTGCAATACTACAGCACTGATCGTTGGTCTCTCCAGGTTTAAATAGGCCTTTGGACGGAAGTGACGTACGCGACATGTGACGCACGCGTACCTCAGCACGCACCACGCCGCGCACGCGTACGTTAATACGCATGACGCCACACATGCGCACGTCAGCACGCACTACACCACGCACGCGCACATCAACCAAAACACATGTACACGCGGACGCCCCGTACGGGCGCACGCACGTCAGCACCCACATGGACGCGTCTCCACGCCCATGCCACGCTAATGCACATAGCGTCGGCGGGCAAGGACAGCAAGACCCCCAGGAGCCCGGCCGCCCGCCCGCACCAGGACGCCCGCTGACACCAGTCTGTAGCCGCCGCCTTCCCTGGACACGTGAGTGACCGTGACAATTTTATTTTGTGGCATTACATTTATGCTATTGGTGAAATCCCATCAGTTTGACGCTATATAAAGACAGTATATTGCATCTGTACATGCACACTTTGTATAGATCTGTACGTTGCCTTTATGTACAGTCAGCATTTTTCCACTCTCCGTGTAACACTAGAAAACACACTTAATGACTTGCTCTCCACCATTTCTGTAACTTAAGAAAATCCCTTTGAAGGAAACATGAATGAGAACGAGTATGTGACATTTCCAGCTAAGAGGCAGGATGCAGCCTACCAGGAAGAGATAACTAAGTCAATGGTGAATACTTAAAAAAATGTAAGCAAGTTTGGCAATGTATAATACTGTACTGCTGTCGGGAAACTAGATAACAAAAGGTTGGCAATGTGCATTCTGCTCTTTAATAGTACAGCTGATATTAGATAAGTGGAGAGCCAATAATTCACATCATGTCTTCCTAACAATAACATGCACAGGAATACCTGGCAGCGTTAGCATTTCATGGTATTTATCTTGGAGCCATTTTAACACCCAGCATTTGTACTGCGGACAGAAACACATGGCATTTCTAGAAAGATGAGCTGCTTCACTGCAGATAATAAAAGCAGCAGAATCAAGAATTGGAAGATTTATATCATACTACACCCAAGACGACAATAATAAGAAGAATGTTTGCAGATATAGATGAGCGTCAAACAGCAACAGGATCATCAGTTTTGGTTTATAAAAGACAGTCCAGTGCATTCCGTCCTATACACCTGGGCATTCACCTGCATCCTATTTACTCTCCCAGCAAGCTCCACTCTCGAGCTTTGACACAACCTGCTATAAAACTGGTGCATCCTAATTACAGCGAGCTCTGAGCCCAAGTGAGCATTCTAGTGATATCACACACACACACACCAACTTTTCCACAGCCACAATCCTGTTATACTTCAAAGGATACCCGAGGTGGCATGTGACGTAATGAGATAGACATGTGTATGTACAGTGCCTAGCACACAAATAGCTGTGTTGTGTTCCTTTTTTTTCTTTCTCTGCCTGAAAGAGTTAAACTTTAGGTATGAAAGTGGCAGTTCCTGTCTGAGTCAGGACTGGGCCAGACTACAGTGTGTGCCTCACTGATATGAAATTACAACTATAAAACACTTTCCTAGCAGAAATATGCTTCTGAGAGCAGGAAAGAGATAAAAAAAAGATCAATAGGTCATAGATTTTAGCTTTGGCATACTTCAATGAATGTGTAATTGAGTAAAAACAATAAAACAGTAAAAACTTAAAAGGTACCGTAGATTAAAATATAAAATACAACTGTGGAATATCTTAAAAAGTCATTTTTAGGAGAAGGAAGATAGATACAATTGTTTAATTCATTAGTTTATTTTCACCGTGGGTGTCCTTTACATACATACTACATTGGATACATGGAGGGAGAGACAGACATCTGTCACATTTTTGTAGTATTGTATGTCCCATTGAATGAACTTGAAGCAGACCTAAAGAAAACAAGTCATATCACCCACATTTTTAAAATCCTACTTTAAAATGTATATTATATACACATTATAAAAACAATTATAATGATATACATAATAATCAATTAATAATAATAACAACCTATAAACATATAGGACCAATCCAATTCACTCTATCTCCTACGTTTTCTCCTAGGAGATAATTTTTCAACTTCTGTTTAAAATAACTTTTGCAATCTGCAATTGAAAAAGTAATAAAAAGTAGGTGAAAAAAATACTGTCAGAATTATTTAAGGGCCCGTTCACACTTAAAACCGCAGAACGCCGGCGATTACCGCCGGCGTTCTGCGGGAGTGATTTTACCGCGATCAGCGCGGAAAAATCACTGGACACTGCGGCGGGTTTGGAGCGATCGTGATTAGCATGCTATGCACGCTAATCCCAATCGCAAATCGCGGAACGCTCGTCGCCGGCAAACCGCTGCATGCAGCGCGGTTGCGGTTTTCGCTAACCGCAACCGCGGCAGTGAGAACCGCGGTAGCGGTTTGCCGTGAGCGGGAATCGTGCGATTCCCGCTCAGGTGTGAATGGGCCCTAAGCATTTTCTTGCTTGATGGTGGCTTAAAGCAGGATTGTCACCATAAAAATCAAGTTTCAACAGCAACTGGTCTGAGTGTATTAAGTGATAAAGATCCTAATCCTGCATTCAAAACTTTTTCTGCTGTTATGGTTTGGAGTTATCACATACCTTTGGAGCACTGGCCCTTTAATTGCCATTTCCAAACAGTTGCATGCTGGGGGATCTTTTTATCTATAATATATTCCTCTTCTTCCCTTTATTTCCCCCTCCTTCTAATGACACTTCCTAGTACAGACCTCAGTGGGAGTGTCTGAAGACCCTGGGAGGCGGGTAACAAATACAAAATTAGCAAGAGGAGAAAAAAAGAGTGAGAGAGGAAATTATGTCAGGATTAGCTTAACTCATAGGTAACCAAGATGGAAACTGTCTAGAATAGGATTCTCTGCTTTTCCTTTATAAAATTCACAGTAATCATTACGTGGATAGCACAATACATCTGTTATGTAAGTAGAACTAGTATTTATCTACTTATATGTGTGTTTTTTATTTCTAGGTTAGCATGGGTGTCACTTGTTCTTTAAAAGGCATTTTATTGATAAAGCAAAAATATCATCTAGGAAAAAGTGAATTGAATCGGGCTTATAATCTCTACAAGGATCTAAAAATCACTTTAATAGTCTCGCACTGAACAACATCTATTTGAAGTCCTGAGCTGTATTTATTGATGGTCATTTAGTTTACAGCATTGTCTTTCAGTGTAAATGGGTATACACAGTGTTGTTCAAATGCTTTATAGGTACTTATAAACTCATCGACCATTCACTGCAGTGGGCAGTGAAAAGAGACAGCAGACAGATTACTGCTCAGTAGAGATGGCCCAAACCTCCGATTTTCGGTTCGTGAACCTCCCGCGAAAGTTCGGTTCACGCGAACTTTCGCGAACCGGAATAAACTTCAATGGGGAGGTGAACTTGGAAACTAGAAAAATTTATGCTGGCCACAAAAGTGATGGAAAAGATGTTTCAAGGGGTCTAACACCTGGAGGGGGGCATGGCAGAGTGGGACAGACGCCAAAAGTCCCGGGGAAAAATCTGGATTTGACGCAAAGCAGCGTTTTAAGGGCCGAAATCACATTGGGCTTGATTCACAAAGCGGTGCTAACCTACTTAGCACGTCTAAAGTCTTTAGACGCGCTAACCAGGGTGCTAAGTAGGTTAGCACCGGATTTCTCAATCCGATCGCGCGCTAACTTTGCGCGCATAAAGTTTTACGCGCGCAAAGTTTTACGCGCGCTAAGTCCCATAGGCTTTAATGGGCACTTCGCGCGGAGCGCCCTGTGCAGTACGCACGTAAAGTTTTACGCGCATAAAGTTTTGCGCGCGTAAAGTTTTATGCGCGATAAGCTTGTTTAGACGTGCTAAGGTAGTTTTCACAGGCGTGCTAACAGTTAGCACCGCTTTGTGAATCAAGCCCATTGAATGCTAAATTGCAAACCTAAAGTGCTTTAAAACATCTTGCATGTGTATACATCAATCAGGGAGTGTAATTAAGAGTACTGCTTCACACTGACACACCAAACTCACTGTGTAACGCACCGCAAACAGCTGTTTGTGTAGTGACAGCCGTGCTGGACTGGTGCGCATCATGGCCAGAGTGCAGGCCGTGTCGGTTTTCCAGCCCATATGGTTGGGCTGAGGTAGCTCAATGACAGAACAACAATGACTGAGTGTCCAGCTGATCTAATTTGGTCTGTCACAATGAAGCAACGACCTTATTATCGTGGGTGTGCCCCCAGAGACACTCATATAGCCGTCGGTCATTGCTTCATTGTGATACGCCAGCCCCTTCACCGCGGCAAGGTAATAATCATGAAGGGGAATTGGCACATGTACATGCCTTTTGTTTTGTAGTTGCAGCCACAGTGCAGCCAGAAAAATTAGGCAGGCATGTACATGCACATGAAAAATTATTATAGCGGCCGCTGCTAGCATGACCCAACGCTGTGTGCCAGAGATGACATCACTTGCCTTTCAACATCACGGTACAGTTTGGGTATCGCCTTTTTTGAGAAATAATTGCATATCTTCCACTGCAGTGTGTGGATATGCTTTTGTGTGCTGCTTTCCCTCAGGTGGTCATCCCATTGCAGTTTGTGCTTTGTAATCATGTGCCTTCGTAAGGTAGTTGTCCCTACGCGGGTCTTTGTCTTTCCACGGCTCAATTTTTGGTGGCAGAGAGTACAGATGGCATTGCTCTCATCTGAGTCAGACACAAAAAAATTTCCACACCGCTAAGCCCTGGGGTGATGGAACTTTGGTGGTGGCGGCCGACTGAGTGTTAATTGGGGTGCAAGAATCAGATCAGGATGAGGAAGATATGTCCCGCTTCCGTGCAGAAGCTGAGAAAGATGAGGTGTTCTGTTTTAAATAGTCAACTACGTCCTGACAATATTGGGGGCTGATGGCACGTGCCTTCTTCCGAAAATTGTACTTTGGTCGCGGGCCGCACAAAATCACGACAGCGCGACCTCGAACAGACCTGCCAGGTGGCCTGCCTCTTTTGCTTTGTCCATATTTGGGGGGATGAAGTGAAAGGTATGCACTGACTAGACTAATACAATGTGCAGTCAGTCACACAGGTGCAGTTAACAGGTGTGCACGGAGTGGTATATCACACTGCGTGCGCTCACGTAGGTAGGTGGGTGCACTGAAGTGAACAACAGGTAGTAGGTATATGCAGTGATGCGTATTACATGTGCACCTGTCACACACAGACAGGTACCGGATAGGCACAGTGACACTGTGTGCGCTCACGTAGGTAGGTGGGTGCACTGTGAACAACAGGTAGGTAGGTATATGCAGTAAAGGGTATTACAATGTGCACCTGTCACGCACAGACAGGTAGCGAACAGGCACAGTGACACTGCGTGCGCTCAGCTCACGTAGGTAGGTGGGTGCACTGTGAACAGGTAGGTAGGTATATGCAGTAATGTGTATTACAATGTGTACCTGTCACACACACAGGTAGTCACTGAATGTGCTGGGCCTGGCAGTGGCACACAAACAGTATGGATTATAAAGACTGTCTATGCAACACAAGTGTCAGTGGGACACAAAGTAAAAAAAAATAGATCACAAGAACAAGATTAGCTCTCAAAAGAGCTGTTGTGGGGTGCTATTTTAGCAATAAGAATCAGCAAGGAGCAAGCTAACGAGCCTACAAGAGCCTACCTAATCTTTCCCTATGAGAGAGTCTGCAGCAGCTGTCCCTTCTCTATTTACTGCAGGCACACGAGTATAATGGCCGGCAGTGCCTGCCTTTTATAAGGGGGGTGGGGCTCCAGGAGGGAGTGTAGCCTGATTGGCTACAATGTGCCTGCTGACTGTGATGTAGAGGGTCAAAGTTGACCCTAATGGTGCATTATGGGGGCGAACCAAACTTCCGGAAAAGTTTGCGGTTCTCCGCGATCGCGAATGACCGGAAGTTCACCGGGAACCGTTCGCCGGCGAACCGTTCGGGCCATCTCTACTGCTCAGCTTGGCTTATAGATCTTTGCAGACGGGAAGTTTTGAATCTTGCCCCATACTATAAAGTCATTTTGGCTCCTCGTTGTTACTATGGAGAATGTCAGCAGGACCCCTGAGGGGGAGGAGGGACAGTGATGGCAATGGCATCAAAAGGGATGGCTGGGCCAAGATTCTGATGGACAACCCCAAGGACATGGTGATATTCCTGTCCTGAGTGTACACATCTGGATGTGTGAGAGACATGGTTCAAACCTCCAGCCTACACAGATCTACAAGTCAAGCCGACCAAGTCTATTTGTCTGTCCTCTCTTCTCACTGCCCGCTGCACTAAAGTATAGCAATAGTATAAAATGTTAGAGCATGATACTTTATTGGCCCCTTTATAGAAACCAATACAAAGATAAATGAAAACAGGAAACTTATACACTTTAAAGAATGAACAAGAATTGTTTTACATTGTCAATTACAAGTGTTCATTATTACAGTGTTACTTTGTACAAATCACTGGCAGAACAACAAGTCAACAAAAGTGTGGAATTTACAGATACTGAACTCTGAACCATCATGAAATTCATGTTCCTGCAGAAGAAAACTCCAAAAGGAAATTCATGAATGTATAATGTGAAAAATGACTGACAAGTGACAGACGTACTACACTATAAACTAATAGTGGCTAACATTCATCATGGAGAAATTGAGATTGGAAATGTAGCAAGATCAAGGAGGCTTTCAACACCTGGAATCATTGATCATTAGGCATGCAGTAGCTGCCAAGTGGGTGCTATAGAGTTTGAATGCCAACAAGAAACCAAATTGAGTGGACACCTTTAAGTTGATTCTGGAGCATTTAACAGGAGAGGTTATGGTCATGTTTGTTTGGGATGAGCAATATTCTGATCACTAATCATCTTAAGACGCCCATACATTATTCGATTTTTGACCGAACAATTAAGCAATTGACTTTATTGAGGCAAGTGAGATCCTATGCGATTCTGCTTCACTAATCCAGCTGAACGATGTTGTGCCTTCATGCTCTGAAACCAAATAGCGATCCTGTGTTGACTGAAATAGCTGATTACTGCACAATTGACCAATATTTTCCATTCTGCCTGATTTAAAAAAAATGGTTGATTCAACCAGATGTCGGCCAATTCTTATCGATCGAGCAGAATGGAACATAACTGATTCTCCACAATCTGGTGAGATAAGCAAATCAAATGGTTGCCCGAGCAGAAAACTCAAGTCATGTATGGGTACCTTTGCTAGTTTAACCCGTTGTGCTAACTAAAGGAGGTATTGCAAGAAAAACTATGAGGGAATTTGTAGAAGAACCTTTTCTTTTTGCAAGACAATGCACCTGCTCACAAGGCCAGCAAGACAATGGATATTTTGAAGAATTTGAGGTTTCATTATTTAGACCAAGGTCTTTCGGGAAAATGAATGTGTGTTTAGATGCACAGAGCGGCGGACCAGTCAATCATGCAAGACATCTTCACCTTCAGATAACAAAAACTGCAGCCCCAGTTCATTGAAACTGATCTTGTATATCGTATCAGTAAACAAGCTGAATGATCATTGCATTCCAGCAGTTCTAGAGGTGTGTTTTAGCTTACAGGGACTACAAATGGGTGATTTGCATATTCAGAAATGATGCATTGTGGGAGACACCATATGCTCACCCCAACCTGCATAATCGCAAATACCTACTGAAGAAGGAAACTTCTGTTTAGTATCAATAAACTCAAACTTTCCAAATTAAAAACGTGCATAAACCAAAAAGCATTTTTCAAAATAATGTGATCTATAATAGGTTTTAAAAAAAATGAAAGCGATGTACTGTGTCAACAAAGCAAACTAGAAAGTGTTAGCCAGAAAACAAGCTGTAATGGTCTAATTATCTGTAGTCACTGTGTCGTTAAAATCCAGAACATTGAAAGTTACTGTGATCATTTGAAGTAATTAGAACTTACATGAATGAAAATAGCTTATTTTCCCAACACCTTACTTAACAGGCTTTGCCAGTCTACCAACTACTTCCCACCAGCCAAGCCAATCAGTAGGAAAATAAAACAGCAACCAGGCATGCAGCTAAGTCTCTGCAGTAGTTTCACAGTAGTGAAATATATCCATCATAGCCAATACAGATCCCTGAATTACATTCCTGCCCACAGCACTGTATGGGGAGGGAGCACAGCTTGTGACATTTCTTATAGCTCTGTATGGAGGGAGACAAAATACCAAAGCAGCTTGAGGTGACCCAAAACTACTAGGAAAGTATAGGGGACTAAAAGAGACCAGTGACTAAAAGAAAAGGCCTACTACCAAAAAGCCAATGCTCATTGTAGTTTGCCTTCTTTAAACAGAAGGTATTTGCGATAGATCAGCTTTAACCTCCTTGGCAGTAATCCCGAGCTAGGATCGTGGCGTAAAACCGCAGCTCAGAGCAGTAATCCTGACCTCTGCTTGGGGGAGCCGCCGGAGGCTGTGTGCAGAGCAATGCGCGCTGCGGGCGTTTTTACATACCACCCGGGGGATCCTGACGTGGTCCTCCATTCTTCTTTCTCTCCTCCGGGTCTCTGCTCCCTCCTGGTGAGATTGCGGCAATTTCACTTTAGAGTTGCAGCGCCACCTGGAGGATGGAGGCATAACTGCAATGCTGGAGCCAGGGAGGTGAGTGATTGTAAAAGAAAATGCTGCAGATCTCCCTAGCAGCATGATTTTTTCCAGGTTTTAGGGTCTGGAAGGGTGCAAAAAAAATTGCACCGTTTTTAGACCCTAAAATCCAGAAAGAATCATACCGCCAGGGAGGTTAAAGAAAAACCGTAACCAAGGATTTAACTTAATCCTTTTCAGTAACTGATACCCCTTTTCCCATGAGAAATATTTTCCTTTTCTTAAATGAATCATTTGTATGGCTAATATTGTGGTGAAACCCCTCCCACCGTGTGATGTCAGCAACGGGGTGCTGACATCCCACTGCGGGAGCCTTGTTGCTTTGAAGGAAATAACAGGTGTTTCCAACTGTCAAAAATGCATCAGCTCTTTCCACAGACATCACCTGCCAGCAATAAAAAGGTCACCATGTGATAAATGTCAGAACGTAAATCAGGGAGAGGAAAAATATTACAATGGACAAACATTGACTAAATCATTTATAAATAATTATTGTAAAGATTAAGCAATTTTTTTTTAGGCCCCATTCACACTTAAAAGTGCAAAACATTTTGCAGGAGTGATTTTTCCCGATTACACGCTGAAAAATCACTGGACACTGTGGCGATTTTTACACGATCGCGTTTAGCGCTTCTATAGCACTAAAATGCGATCGCCGGAAAATCACCTGAAAATGGTGCAGGCTACGCGTTTGGCGATTTGCGTTAATTGCCAGCGATTAACGCAAATCACCGAAGTAAGAACGGCCCATAGGGTTTTATAGCACTAGCGCTTTAAAAAGGGCTAGAGCTTGAGCATTTTGCCGAAATCGTCAGCAAAACGCTCTAGTATGAATGGGGCCTTACATTATTTTCACTGCAGCTCCTCTTTAAGTTAGTGACTGTGGTCTCCCACAATGCACCACTACTGAATATGCAAATATCTAGAGAGAGAGGGAGATAGAGAAAGGCAATTCATTTTTCTACTCAGCAGTGCTGAGTGTGGATGAGTGAATTTTAAGTTTACTTATCCGTTAAAGCACTTATGCTTTAAAAATGTTTTCACTCCACAATATACCGGAATTTAATGTGTAACTAGTGTGACCATGAGATTTTACATTTCATGATTTAATTCAGCTATTCATTCTGTAATAAATCCTCATTACATTATGCGCTTAATTACTGGTATGTTATGTTTACTCGGCTTGGCACAACGCCACGAAAAAATCCATGAATTACTCAATGGAAAACATCCTTAAAGCCAATATTGTTAATGATTTGAAATTTTATGGAATATATTATAGGCACTGAAATATCAAAGGTGACCTGGTAAACCGCTAAATGTGTACAGAAACCAAGAAAACATGATTACTAATTTTATACTAAAACAAACGCTAACAATGTCTGGCTGGACCCCAATAAAATGAATCGTCAAACTCTCTAGGCAAGGGAGGGGATTTCACCAGCAGAGGCCACAGGCAGTCCTAGCCAGTCTCTGCCTCACTGTATTCTGTAATAGAAGGAACTTGCTCTTTTTTTGCCCACCAGTTTATGTTTGCTGAACAAAATTAGTACTTTACAAATAAAATGCACGTCAAAAATATAGCACTGAACAAAAACTATTAATTAAAGCCAAACTTATTATTTTGGATTTGGGGGGGGGGGCGGCTATCCGGTGTGTTCCTCTGTAATGATTTCCTGTGGTGTGTGGAGAAATCGCCACACATGGTACCATTAAATAATTAAATATTTGATTATCCAGGTTTATTTTCATTCCACTTGTCACGTGCACACCACTTTGTATTGGTTTTTATAACGTGGAATTCCAATAAAATTGATTCATGTTTGTGGCAGTGATATGACAAAATGTGGAAAACTTCAAGGGGGACGAATACTTTTGCAAACCACTGTACATACACGGGCAACGCTGGGGCCATCAGCAAGTAACTTTGATAAATTTAGTAAATCAAAGCTTCTAATTGATTAATAAACCAGATACCAGCTTTGATAGACCCAGTTTCTTTTTTTCCTCAGTCATATCGGTATGTATGTTAGGACAGCTTTTGCTATTTACGGCTCATGATAGGTGGTGTGCATGTTCCTATGATCACTTCCTCTTCATTCATAGTCTACGTGTTGCTGGTGGCAACAATGTAACACAAGGCAGCTATCATACAGAGCTAGAACTTCAGTGCATAGGCATGGTGACCTGATGGAAATTCTAGAGATACTTTTTACTAATAAAATATACTGTTTTTTGACAAAACTATATAGTTGGAATATAACGACAAATGCAAGGAAATCAAGCTAGCCACTCTTTGATCTTGCTGGTTGATTCGATCATCTGTGTGATGGAACGCTGTATTGAATGGTACAACACTTGCGGTTTCCTTCGCGCTCGATATGCTCAATATATTTCTGCTGAGCTTGCAGTGTGGTGTAGGAATTGATTACTATCTGATTACATTTAGAATCAATTGGTTACGCAGATCATTCTGTAATCGGCTATCTTGCACTGTGATAGAATTGCTGTCTTTAAATCAGAAGCTTTTAATTGATCTCATATTTATTCAAATAACTTGTTTGTAAATAATAATAAACCCCAAATTATGAATTGGAAAGGGCTTTGTTTCCTTAGTAACTTGTAAGGGATAAGCAAACTGGTTGCTGAGCAACAATTACCCTTTCAGACACCCAAATTAAATATCATTTTTGTTGGCAATTTATTATTTTGCCTTTTTTTCTTTGCATGCACTGAGGAATTATCGTTATGCAATTTGTCCCACGCAATCAAATTTTCCATAACACGACTGGATACCCACAGGCAATTTTTGTATTTTGCGCTAAGCAAGCACACCTTCCTACGGCAAACATCCAGGGTGAGAATAGACCAGGTATTTATTGTCTCTGAATGGTGAAAGACTTCAAAGCAGCGGACATCAGATTTGCATACAAGGCTCAGTGGCTCCAAACCAGCATTCACAGGTTAGGTATTAGTGAAGACAGGAGCTGAAATGTTTAAGCCTCTTACATCTATATAAATCCTTTTATTAGGAACAATGAGGTTACCACATTGCTAATTTCCTTAAACACAACACTAAGATATGGACTCCAAGGCTAAATCAAATTTTTATTATAGCCGTAGCGAGGTAAATTTCAAAATGCATGAAGACCATACTACAGGGATGAAGCATTGTGCTAAAACATATTTTTAAATCTCTTCCATCTTCTTTTAAGCTGTTCATAAGGTTGATAAGGTGCTCAGAGTATTCTGCAAGCAAACATACACATAAAATGTACTTAGTTAAATTATGGTGACCTGGAACAACTGAGATTATATGTAGTCAACTAAAATGAGCCTAAAAGCCCCCTATAAAACATTGCAAGGCACACTATTACCATCTTAGAACAGAAGGTGATTATATGTAATTGCTTCTTATTCCTTGTTGTGAAACTCCCATAATGCACCACTTTAGGACAATTGCCAGAAATATGTATTTCTCTCCTGTTTCGGATCTATTTACAACAATACTAATCAGAGGATTACTATATTTATTAAAGTGACAATCATCATAAATGGCGATCATTTTTGTATGGATTCGCCAGTGCGTACATTTATAATCGTCACTAATGTTTTTGGTGTAGGCTGTGCCAATAGTTAGAATATCAATACTATACCCTTCTGTAACCTTACGCTATCTTCTAACCCTAACTATCCTGCTGATACACCTTCGTACCACTACCCTAACCATCCTACCAATATTCTTAAGCAAAAACCTTTTACTGATACACCTAATCCTAACTATCCTACCTACTATCCTAGGCCTAACCCTCCTACCAATACACCTAACCTTGCTACTAAACCCTATCCTTGTATGCTTCTTGCCAATTACTTGCAGAACACTGGTACAGTTTACCAATCCTTGTGCCACTTGCCAGTCCCTTGATGGACACTCACGCCTAACATCAAACTTTGCGTGCCGCTTGCTGATCCTTGCACCAAAATCCAACAACCTTTATTTGCTTCATGAACACACGCTCCACTTCTCATTCCTGCTGCTGCTTGCCAAACACTCGAGCCATTTACTGATCCTA
The DNA here is from genome assembly GCF_040937935.1 of Hyperolius riggenbachi. Taxonomy (NCBI): domain Eukaryota; kingdom Metazoa; phylum Chordata; class Amphibia; order Anura; family Hyperoliidae; genus Hyperolius; species Hyperolius riggenbachi. Next base: position 168,094,158 of record NC_090646.1, read on the forward strand.
TTGCCACTTGCCGGTCACTTGACGAACACTCACGTACCTCATTAATCCTTGAGTGACGCTTGCTGCCTTTCGCACCAAATTCAAGCAGCCTTCATTCACTTAACGAACACTCACTCTACTTATCATTCCTACCACCACTTGCCAAATCCCACCGCCACTTGCCAAATATTGGAGCCGCACTTGTGCAACTCACCAATTCCTGCTGATCCTCAAGCCAAAATCAAATACCCTCTGATCACTTGCCAATCACTTGTCAACCCCTTTCTAATCATTAACAATTCCTGCCTTGCACCAAAATCAAAACCCCTCTGATTGCTGGGTGAATTCGTGCCCTGTTAATAGATCCTTTGTGTATTCCTCGCACCAAAAACAAATACCCCAGGGCAGCATAGCCACAATTTAACATTGTAGTCTACGGTACTGTCGCTACGCGCAGCGCAAAACTAAACAGATTCATTGTTGGTTTAATATTCCTGACATGCCATTAATTATTGCTAGTAAGTAATAATCTCCATATTTAAAAAGAGACAATCAGTATTATGAATAAATAGTAAGGAGTATCCTGCCTGAAGCAATATGTAATACAATTATCATTGCAGAAGTTCACCAAATGCTAATGGCCCGTGACTGTGGTCATGCTGAGCCGCTAGTGGTGTTTCCTTCTACTAGCCCCAATGGAGCAGAGCGGAGAACAAAATAATTTTATCAAACACTAGTTCACCACTTTTTACGACAGATTGCAGCATACATTGGTTCTGGGCTCTTTTTTTTAAGTTATTCACCTGGGAGTAGAAACTGTGTTGTGTTTACCTCTTGCAGTGTTCTCCCCGGGCTCTTTTAGCCGGGGTGCTCCACCCAGCTAATTTTGGTGAGCACCCGGCAACCATCAGCTCACGTCCTCCTTCTCCTCCTGCTGCTGTAAGCAGAGTTGTGCAGAGAAGCACCAGCCTTGCATTGCCCCGACGTTCCCCAACCGGCTGAAAAAAATTCTGGGGAGAACACTGTCTTGTGCTTGTTTTGTTTCCCCAAAATGATACATACAATGTCAGATCAAATAACCATGCCCTAAAACTGGGTAGTAATGTTTTGTTTTGTTGTTGTTTTTTTGTTTGTTTTTTTACAATATTTAATAAAGGTTTTCCCCTTTTAATATAGTTTGTTGCGGGTTTTGTAAGCCGCAATATTACTGGGGTGAAATCTGTACCTTTTGTATTTTAACTGTCTGCGCATTCCAAAGATAAAAATACATCTGCCTACAATGCAGTTTTCAATTGGCAATCCTGAGGGATGGTGTGAATAGTACTGAAATAATAGGCTCACCTCATTTATTTGCAGAATAATCCTTTACGTGACCTTTTTGAAGAAAAAGGCTGTCTCCAGGAGGGCTATTGCATTGTAAAGATGCTAACAAACCTTGTAGACACATTTAATAACGGTCACTAACTATGGTTATGGCTAATCGATCATTGGGGTGACAGTTTTGAGAGCAAGCACTGTCCACACAAGCTGTTTTGTTATAGCTGAGCAGAGTGTGCTGTTCTATGGAAAGACAAGAGAGGACAACAGACAGTGAATGAGACTTCTATACAAAGTCGATCAGAAATTAGATCGGACCTGTTGGAAATAATCGATTTGGCCACCAATCTGATGGGAAATAGCATCGTGTGTACCAGGGATAACATTCAGCATTTAATGATCTACACTAATGATCTCAAGAGGCAGCGCTAGAGTCTCAGCCAGGATGACCCAAAATAATTGTTGCAGCTGAGAAATATACAGTGTGCATATGAAGCTTTCAAGGACCACTATTGCAAAAAATTGTAAAATGTAAAATACATGTAAACACATACCAATAAGGAGTATGTTTCTTCCAGAGTAAAAAGAGCAATAAATGACTTTTCTCCTATGCTGCTGCACTTTTTCTCCTATGGGGCACACTTTTTTGGCAGTTTCCACGGAGCAACTGCCATTCACTACTAAGTGCTTTTGAAACTAAACAAAACCCTGAGAATCCCTCATGAGAAGATGGACTAGCCCAGGGATAGGGGACCTATGGCTCGGGAGCCAGATGTGACTCTTTTGATGGCTACATCTGGCTCACATACAAATCAGTAGCAGTTGAGTCACTAAGCTACACTGCTCAAGCAGCGCAGCTTATGCTGCATACACGCTTGAGATAGAAGTCTTTGGAAAAGGCAAGATTACAGACCGATTTTACCCCATTCCATGTAGTATGAGAGCCATACTCTACACAGTCTATTCTATGGAGCTGCACTCCCCATCAGATAAACTCTTTGCAAGATGCTGCACACAAAGATGCTGCACACATTCAACAGATCATTATCTGCAAAAGATCTCTCCCTGCAATAGATCCATTCCTGCAAAATGCATTCATAGTCTATGAGATCTGCAGATCCTCATACACACCTTGTTTAACAGGCAATCATCTGCAGATCATCTGCAGATCAGATCCGCCAGGATGAATTTTCAGATCTGCAGATGATTGCCAGATATGCAGATGAAGTCTGTTAAACAAGGTGTGTATGAGGATCTGCAGATCTCATAGACTATGAATGCATTTTGCAGGAATGGATTTATTGCAGGAACAGATCTTTTGCAGATAATGATCTGTTGAATGTGTACAGCATCTTTGTGTGCAGCATCTTGCAAAGATTTTTTATCTGATGGGGAGTGCAGCTCCATAGAATAGACTGTGTAGAGTATGGCTCTCATACTACATGGAATGGGGTAAAATCGGTCTGTAATCTTGCCTTTTCCAAAGACTTCTATCTCAAGCGTGTATGCAGCATAAGCTGCGCTGCTTGAGCAGTGTAGCTTAGTGACTCAACTGCTACTGATTTGTATGTGAGCCAGATGTAGCCATCAAAAGAGTCACATCTGGCTCCCGAGCCATAGGTCCCCTATCCCTGGGCTAGTCCATCTTCTCATGAGGGATTCTCAGGGTTTTGTTTAGTTTCAAAAGCACTTAGTAGTGAATGGCAGTTGCTCCGTGGAAACTGCCAAAAAAGTGTGCCCCATAGGAGAAAAAGTGCAGCAGCATAGGAGAAAAGTCATTTATTGCTCTTTTTACTCTGGAAGAAACATACTCCTTATTGGTATGTGTTTACATGTATTTTACATTTTACAATTTTTTGCAATAGTGGTCCTTGAAAGCTTCATATGCACACTGTATATTTCTCAGCTGCAACAATTATTTTGGGTCATGCTGCACACAAAGATGCTGCACACATTCAACAGATCATTATCTGCAAAAGATCTCTCCCTGCAATAGATCCATTCCTGCAAAATGCATTCATAGTCTATGAGATCTGCAGATCCTCATACACACCTTGTTTAACAGGCAATCATCTGCAGATCATCTGCAGATCAGATCCGCCAGGATGAATTTTCAGATCTGCAGATGATTGCCAGATATGCAGATGAAGTCTGTTAAACAAGGTGTGTATGAGGATCTGCAGATCTCATAGACTATGAATGCATTTTGCAGGAATGGATTTATTGCAGGAACAGATCTTTTGCAGATAATGATCTGTTGAATGTGTACAGCATCTTTGTGTGCAGCATCTTGCAAAGATTTTTTATCTGATGGGGAGTGCAGCTCCATAGAATAGACTGTGTAGAGTATGGCTCTCATACTACATGGAAGGGGGTAAAATTGGTCTGTGATCTTGCCTTTTCCAAAGACTTTTATCACAAGTGTGTATGCAGCATTAGTGTGGCAGCACAAATAAAAATTGGTGAGCGTGCTGCTGTAGCGTGCACTACTAACTTACTTGCGCTACTCCAAAACGAAAGGCTGCTCCAATTGTCCCACTCTGGATCCTCTCAGGTCCAGTGACTTTGTAGGTCGAGATCCCAGCACTTTGGTGCGGGGATCTCGTCCTACAAAGTGAATAAACCCCCAAGTCAGCTAGCTAATTGTACAAGCTGTTAGTCGGTATTTCTCCTCTCTGGCTCTCGCGGAAATCGCTGATGTGGCTGAAACCCAAGGGAAGCTAAAGAGGTAACTGGCACTTCCGCTGCCCGGTGGGTTAAAAGTATACACATCAACCTTGGCAACGGGGCAACATGGCCCTCTGCTGCGCATGCGCACTGTGCCAGTTTGAAACAATGTATGGCTCTCACAGAATTACATTTTAAAATATGTGGTGTTTATGGCTCCCTCAGCCAAAAAGGTTCCTGACCCCTGGACTAGTCCAAAACCTGTCGGTTCTGTTAGATTTCTGCTACCTACTATAAGTGACAGCAACATATGAGAAAAGTAATTTACGTCTCATTTTACTCTGGACGAAATGCACTTCTTATTTATATGTGTTTACATGTATTTAAAATCTTACGATTTTCGCGATAGTGGTCCTTTAAAGCAGCAAACCTACCTGTGACCATTAAACAGACACACAAGTGAGATAAGTACTGAGGCAAGCAATTGAAGCAATCCCTTGAAATGAAGTGTTGAAATGGTAGAAGCATCCAAAGATACTGTACATATTACATAGGTTTTATTCATCTTTTATAATCTTTTTATTCCCCTAATGTACACCATACACTGGTCGATTGCCACCAGATTAACCAGCAGATAGATCCCTGTGATCGAATCTGATCACAGAGGGATCTATTGGCTGCCTACACTGCAAACAGATTTTTAATCGATTTCACTATGAAATCGATTCACAATCTGTGGAGCTGCCGCTGCCCCCTGCATACGTTACCTGATCTGGCCGGCGTGAGTCCCCCGGTCTCCGCTGTCTATTCTCTGCTCTGGGCTTCAGCTTCACTTTACCTCCTGTCGGGGAGAAGTTTCAACAGTAGAGGGCGCTCTACTGTTTAAACTTCCACGGACAGGAAGTAAGTGAAGCCAGCCAGAGCCCAGCACGGAGAAGGGACCGCGGGGACAGCGGGGGACACGAGCCGGCGGAACAGGTAATGTATTGCCGCTAGTGTCGGTCGTTGGACATTCGAACACCGCTATCGACTGATCGAGTGATCGAATCTGCTGTCTATCGGTGGGAAATCGAGTAAGTGTATGGGCACCTTTATGCAAGGTAGGGATGGTCAATGAGATGCAAATAATTTCAAGTTGATGCAGCATTATGCAAATTTTGTATGCAAGTTTATGCTGCTTGAAAATGAACCAATCAAATCCTGCTGAGATAAAACTGAATTGGTTTGTAAACTGCATAAATTTGCATAATCCTGCAACAATCATTATTTGCATGTCATTGACCTAGCATATCCCTAATGCTAGTAGGTACACACAATTCAATTTACAGTCAGATTGACTTGTCGAACCAATACTTTCTGACAATGTCCGATCTTCTCCCATTCAATATCGGGATCAATTTTGTGCAGTAGTGATCTGAAAATTGATTCCGTTATCAATCTGGAGCAGATCAGACACGTTGGAAATTATTGTTTCGGCCCATCAATCTGATAGGAAATTGAATTGTGTGTACGTAGCATTTGATCTGAAGTCATGAAAGATGACAGTCCTTGTCATTAGCTGAATGTAATGAATGTACTGCTAGTTATATTTATTTATGCCATAATCCCAGTGGATTCTTGTCAAAAGTTACATCCTTGGATCGTTTCCAGGGTCACACTAAAGAGTTAAAAGCCTTAAATAAGCACCAGGATGTGCTAAGAATAGCTCTATATATTATCATCTCAACATTGGATTTCTGTATTTCCTGAATATAACTTCTCCTATTAATAGGGTGACAGAAACCAAATCAAATGCGACAGTTACTGTACTACTGTTAGTCACCACTCACTGTACATCCTCTTCAACAGCTAATTCATGGCAAGGTTCTACATTCATAGGTGCCATGTATGGCGAAAACATTTTAATATTTAAAATATGTGCAAACATCGACAAATAAGAAGTATGTTTTTTTCCAGAGTAAAATGAGCCATAAATTACTTTTCTCCTATGTTGCTGTCACTTACAGTAGGTAGTAGAAATCTGACAGAAGCTACAGGTTTTGGACTAGTCCATCTCTTCATAGGGGATTCTCAGCAAGGCTTTTATTCTTTATAAAGATATTCCCTAAAAAGTATTTAAACAATGATACTGGCCAAATTCCCTGCTCGCTACACAGTTTTTTGGCAGTTGGACGGAGTAACTGCCATTCACTAAGTGCTTTTGAAAATAAATAAATCTCTGAGAATCCCCTATGAAGAGATGGACTAGTCCAAAACCTGTTGCTTCTGTCAGATTTCTACTACCTACTGTAAGTGACAGCAACATTGGAGAAAAGTAATTTATGGCTCATTTTACTCTGGAAATAACATACTTCTTATTTGTACAGTATATGTTTGTACATATTTTAAATTTTACAATGTGTTGCCATAGTGCCCCTTTAATAGCTAAGCGTTGTGGGCTGGCAGTTGGGAGTTTTGGAAAGAACGTGTGCCAGGACTGCATTTCTCTTACAGATCGCCCAAGGGACAGAAACATACAATGAATAAATGGACTGAAACAAGGACAGTCCAGGCTGTTCTTACTCAGAGGATTAGTGGCATAAATCAATCCTAGACTTCTTATGCTACAATGGCTATGTTAGTATAACACCCCATAAAACAATCTGTTAAAAATAACAACCTCAGCATTGTATTTATTGCTCACCGAAACACTTAGCATCCATTATATGAAATAAGTAGTAATGAGCTATTTGGCTCGTCTCTCCTTCTTGGAAAGCACATTTATGGATAAAACAAAAAGTGGAAATTTCTACACTATTGTGTTTAAGCCCAACTAAATCCAACATTGAAGAAGGCAAATTCTAATAGTAATCAGGTTCTTTTTCAAATCTTCTTATTGAAATGCTGCTTAAGGGCTTGTTCACAGAATGTGCAGGACCATCCAATACAGTACACCGTACATAGGGCTTGATTCACTAAACCGTGAGGACTCAGATCACGGCCGTTTTCGCGTGCGTTTTTGCGTTTGCGCACGCTAGGCTTCAAATGTCAAATTCAAAATAAAAAAGAACAAAAACAAATTTGCACCAAAACAGCAGGAAAACAACAACATCAGAAATCCCATCATGCTTTGCACAGCATCAGGGGAAAAATGCCCAAGCAGTTTTCTTCTGTGTAGCTAAAAATGAGGCTATGGGTACGAAAAAGAAAGTTCTGATGCTGTGAAACTGTTAAAGAAACACCAAGGGCTTGATTCACAAAATGGTGCTAACTGTTAGCACGGCTGTTAGCACGGCTTTTCATGCGTTTTAGCGGTTTAGCTTGAAAAAACAGTTATCACGTGCAAAAATTCCCCATTCGCGCGTTAACGCAAATTCTTTGCGTGTTAACGTTCACGTTTGCGTGATAACACAAATTTATCGTGCGAACGCAACCGTTAACAAGTGAAAAATTCACGTTAACGCGCAAATGCAAATTTTTGCACGTGATAACCATTATCATGCGAAATTTCGCGTAAAGCACTTTTCACAACGTACTAACAGTTAGCACCGTTTTGTAAATCAAGCCCCAAGCTTTTTCAGTGCTCCGGAGTAGATTTTTAGTCTGGAGCTTCACTTTGAGCAATGGTGCCTTTTATACTTTTGTCATAGCACATTCACACCAAGTCTGGTAAAATCCGTGTAAGGCTGCCTGCATACTGCATGCGTTTCCGATTCTGCTTTTTAATCGGTTTTTACATCCGATTCCGATTTTTTATCTTTACTGCATGCTGCGTTTTTTTATCCGTTTTTCTGTTGAATGTATTCAGGGAAAATCGGAATCGGAAAATGGATTTGCAGTGTGCAGGGAGCCTAAGGATACAGTCCATTATACAAACGAAAAATAGTAATAAGCCATCTTGGCAGTAGTGAGCTGCCAACCCTCTTAAATTGTAACAAAAAAGCAGGAAAAAATTTATATTGACAACTATACTTTAGGTTTTGTGCTCAGATAACTGTTTGGAAGAAGATTGCCATTCTGCAAGAGAAGTGAGCTGGTTACACTGAACCTACTATGGAAGTGTAGTAAAATTCATTCATCTCTGGCTCAGGCTAGGCAACGAGAGCACAGCTGATTCCTATTACAAAACAATGACATTGCAAAATAATTCATGGAACCCGATTTATGACTTGGCTCTCACGAATGCTTTAAATTACTATGAAACATACTAATAAAGTAGGCAGCTCATCCTACTGGCACAGCGTAAACTGTTTGCAATGATCTATAATTAGCAGTGCAAGAACTATAATAATCTATAATAAAGTGTAGTAAAGGTGGAAGGGGCTCCTAAAAGGATACAGACTAACCAGCAAGCTCATGGTGACCCAGAACTCATTGGAGTGTGTAAGGGACTACAATGGTCCTAAAAGCCCCCTTACTAAGATGTTAAGAAAAACAAAAAATTGCTTTCCTAAAACAGAAAGAATTTGCGATAATTCAGGTTGGAGTGAGCTCGAGATGTCTCCCAGAGCACCACTGCTGAATATATGCAAATTACAATGGTTAATTTGCATATATTCAGCAGTGGTGCTCTGGGAGACATCTCGAGCTCACTCCAACCTGAATTATCGCAAATTCTTTCTGTTTTAGGAAAGCAATTTTTTGTTTTTCTAAAAGGATACAGTAGAGTGATTTGGGTAGGTTCCTAAATAAACTCTTGCCTCAAACAAGTAAACCGCCACTCATCACCATGTAACATGCAACGTGCAAAGTATGTTGTTCTAATCACAATTACTAATAAGATTATATAATACTAGAACTAAGCCCACCCGTTTAAAAACGGTCACTAGGGCTCAGCTGCTAGGCCCCTCACACCACCACCACCCCCAAGCAATGCAACATCCGCAGGTCAGCGCGCATGTGACATGAGCGCACATGCCCCTGCCCCCATCCTCCTGTGCTGTCCCAACATCCACCTGCGTGCCGAACATGCGCACTGACAAAAAAGCATGGACACGGGTTTTATCATATAGGATTCGCTTGTCAGGATTTTTTTCTTCCGTGTTTTAAGGGTCAGTTCTGGCTGTGTGGCAGTATGCCGGTCAGCTTGGTGCAGGGTGAGCCAAATGACGGCAAGATGGAGCCCAGCACAGCACAAGCATAGGAAGCTGGAGGATCATAAGTAATTTTAGCTCTCAAATCCCACTACTCTAGCTTTGCTATCTCAGTGCCTCCACCTTCCCTCCCCCCTTTTCCATGCTTACCATGCATTAACCCCCAGAAAGGAAGAAAAATAGATCCCAACTGGGGCAATGTGGCACTGCCACTGTCCGGCCCTAGACTGTCCACGGACCCCATACGGCAGTAATACTTGTACTGCCCTGATGGTGGCCCTAATTCTGCTATAAGTGCTAAGGCTTCCTTTAGTAGCATAATATGAATATATTTCTTTACTGAAAGAGGAACTTCACAGAAAAATATTACTGTGGCAGGGAGGTGATGAGTGAGAAGTTAAAAAAATTAAGGAGAAGAGAGATTAAGAAATTATTGCTATTCATCATGTAATGCATTCATGTTTTTTGATACACAATGAGCATGTGCCTCATCTTTACCACGGCCATACAAGAAAAAAAAAACTAAACAACACCAATTGCCATGATCTATGCCACCCCCACTAACAATGTGCACAGAGGGAGTTTCTACTTGCTTGGCAGTTGGAAACGGGCGTGATTTCCCACAATGCAACGAGGTTCCCAGACAGGAAACGGTCATGACCATAGTCATGGCATCACGCTGTTGGAGGGGTTTCACTACCATATCAGCCACACAGACTCCCCTGATGATCTATTCAAGAAAAGGTGAAGATTTCTCATGGGAAAGGATAAAGTTCAATCCCTGGTTAAGTTCCTTTTTAATTAAGTATAGCCCACCCCAAGCCTACAACTTTCATGGGTAGCATCTAGTTCTTTAGTGGGTATGTGACACTCAAGATATGATAATCAAGGTCTCTTTATTTGTGTAAATAAAAAACCTGTAGGAAATGTTTTGCTAGCCCCAAGCACAATAATATTACTTCAATGTAAGCAAGAAGTTTTCAGAGAGAGCCCATGTTCTCCCCATGCTTAGATGAATTGCCTTAATCTCTGAGCATTCCATGTTTCTCCCACATCCCAAAAACACACTGATAAGTTAATTGGTTACCCCCAAACTGGCCTTCAAGGGTACCTGAGACAAATAAAACAAAACGTTTAATACATACCTGGGGCTTCCTCCAGCCTTCTTCAGGCTGTTTGATCCCTCACCCTCCTTCTCCTCCACCTGGATCTTCTTCTAGGCGGCCCGGTACCTTCCCCAGTCCTGCTGTCCCGGCCAGGCCACGCATGCGCAGTACTCCCTGACTTGTGAAGATAGTGGGCCTCCTAGTGGAGGATTCAGGTAGTGAAGGAAGATGGCGAGGGACCGATCATCCTGAAGGGGGCTAGAAGAAGACCCCGTTATGCATAAAACCTTTTTTTCATTTCATCTCAAGTTTACTTTCAGCTGCATACAAACACATTATTTGTACGCAGTATGTGTCACCCAACAGGACTGAACTTGATCTTAGTGGTGACAATGCAGGGCTTCATTGCCATGCAGACACCAACAATAAGTATTAGGCCTGGAACCCACTACAAAGCACTATCGCTAATCGCAATCGCTAGCGTTTTCAATGAGCGTTTTGTAAGCGACTTCATGAGCGTTTTGTGGTGATTTTGGTAGCAATTCTAAAAAGTTTAAGCATTTTGCCAGCAATTGTGTAGCGATTTGCGTTTTTAATTCTGATTGGTCCTTTTAATCAATTTTAAATTTTTACAGTGTGCAGCAATTTAAAAACGCTAGTAAAACCGCTCTGTATAGCGATTCATGAGCAATTATGCCAGCGTTTATATACTTTACATTGCAGAAATGCTAACGCTCAAAAATGCTGTATGTCCTGCGTTTGCAATTTTGCTCATCGCAATCGCTCCAGTGGAATTTGGCCCTTAATGATTTTTTCAGTTGTAAAGAAGTTAATGCCATTTCGTCCACAAATTGATGGCCTTCATTCCTCCAATTGTGTTATGGATCATAGTCAAAGAGAAACTTTTTGTGCTTTTAAAATGTCTTTTAACAATAGTTTAATAAAGGATTTGAGTTATACGTGCCATCTTTTTAACTACACTCTTTGAGAGCAATGGCAGACGTAGCAGCAGCATCACCTGAGCACTGCTTCCGACATTCAGGTAAATGAGACATGATCCCATAACTACTGAACAGGAAAGTGTGAACACAGCCATTTAGCTTAGTTTAGCCTTCCACACCAGACACCTGGTGGGGGTGCTCTGCAGGTATAAGAAATACTAATTAAGCCCCCCTCCCTCCCCCTTCTCCACCAAACAGCTGTGTGAACATAGCCTTAAAGTGTACCAGAGAAGAAGGATACTCAAAGTTTCATACATACCTAGAGCTTCCTCCCGCCCCATCCGCATGGATCACTGTCACGCCGCTGTCCTCAGCCTTCTCCAGCTCCGGTACCAGGTCCCATAACTTCCGCCAGTCACGGACAGTCCGAGCAAGCGCAGTGCGCTCTCTCCATCGGAGAATAGTACTTCAGGCGCAGTACGATTCTCTGCTGGAGGGAGCGCACTGCGCATGCGTCAAACTGGAATGCTGCAGTTATGGGACCGGAGCTTGAGAAGATTGAGGACAATGGCGTGGGAGCAATCCAGGCGGATGGGGCTGGAGGAAGCCTTTAAGCCAGCCATACACTATATGACTGCTTTTTTGATTATCATCATGATCAGAATTACGAATGACAACACCAAGAACGGCCATTGCAAAAATACAGTTTGCGGGTCAATTGTGGGTCCGATGAAACACCCAATGTTTGCTCAGTTTGACATGTTTGTCTAATCGAATGTCTAACTGGGCAATAAAAATAATTGTATAGCGTATGGCCAGCTTTACCCTGATCACACTACTGCTGATTTCTATGTCGGGGCAGTCTGCCACAGGGACACACAGTCAAGGTAGTGGTGTGGTGCAATGTGCTGCGGTATGCTCTTATGCCACGCGCCAATCACACCTCACTGTGCAAGGAGCCTGAATCTGACAAAAGGTGGATTTTCTGCCACAATTCACATTGAGTAGATACTGTATTTGCCTGGAAACTTGTGCATTCTATAAAAATGCTGAGCCTTGCGCAACCATTTCTGAGAGAAAAATCAATCCAAACTGCAATTAGGCCAGCCATAGGCATGCCAGTCAAACAATATCATTTGGGACCAGCAGCAGAAGGCTACCAATCAAGTGAACAGAAGCCTTGTGAATGCTTGACTTGGACACACCTCAAATGCATCACAACCAGTTAACATTACCTGGTAATCCTAGCAGTGTTTATACATCTCCTTAGGCCCATTGTTTATGTTACCATTTTCAGGATAAGTACAAAGATAGATGGGGGCAAAGAAAACAACAATGTCCTAAAATCACAATTTGTAGTTCATTAGCAAAGAAACAAAAACCTGCTAATTATTTGTTTTAGCAAATGTACATTTGTTTGGGCAAGCCAGTCACAGCAAGCCTTTCAATCAGATTTACCCTGAACCAAATGACACATTTACTACTGGGGGTGGAGGGAGGACTTGAGTCTGCTACACACACAAAAATAACACTGAATCAGCATTCAACAAACCCCAAATCAGTATAAATGAAAGTTATTTGTATTCTTATTTCTATGCATTTATGTAGAACAGCTGCCACTTTCCACAGCACTTCAAAGAGTGCATCAAACAATTCAGGTCACTAACGGCCGGATCACATGACTGGGTTCTGGCGGCTTGTTAGGCGATGCTATTGCCATAAAGGGGTTCCTGTTACAGTAAATCATCACAACAGTAGTCTTCATCTAGAAGGGGTTCAAATGTCAATAAAACCAATATAACTTAGCCAAGATTAGGCAGCGCCTAACCTACACATAGCCAGCCTACATTTCCAATACCTTTCTTCCAACCCTCCTTGTTATTTAAAGCGGACCTGCGCTCATGCACAGAACAGAAGGAAAACATAGAGAAATGCACCCTGTATGTATTTAGAGAGTTTAGCCTATCTAATTCCCCCTCATCCTTGACTAACCACAAAGGTAATGTGATCTCTCAGTTGTGTCAGCTGGCTGCCTGGGCAGAGCAGCTAATTTGTAAACACAGGATGTTAACCCCTATTTTTGCCTACATGAAAGTGGGAAGCAGACACACTGCAGATTTATATCAGTTGTAATAAATAAATGCTTTTCTTTAAGGGCCCGTTTCCACTAGCGTAAGGATGCGAGGCGATCGCCGCATCGCCTCACCCCCCTGCAGGTACTTCCGGTTACCATCCACACAACGGGATGCAGCGTCATGCAGCTTCCCGTCGGTGGCTATGGGGACTTGGATGCGTGCTGAGGAAAACTGCAGCATGCTATACATAATTTCCCCCACATCGCATCTTGCTGGATCGCGTAGGTGAATTCGCAACGATGAAAATCACTCCATTGACAGGAATTTATTGCAGTTTCCTAGCGTTGCGAAGTAGTTTTTCGCATATCAACGCGTGTAGTGGAAACAGGCTATTATGTTGCTTATCTTAAAGAGCAGAGGGGAAGTTCTGAGTTCAGGTCCACTTTAAACCAATTAGAGAAGTAATACACATACAAGCTCTGTGTTGCTGGGGACAGATTATCTTTAACAAGATTTACTTAAACATCTAAAGGGTGCATAACCACCCTTCATCCACAGCAGCAAGATTGCATGTATGTTATTAAGCACCGATATAAGAAACGCAATACAACTTACATGGTTTCTAATACATTCGTAATGGATCTGTCTTTGCCAGGACTAAAGCGAACTCTATGATACTAACTGGTGATCCTGCAGGCACAAATAATATGTCCCCTGCAAATACAGTCTGTTAACAGTCCTCAGTTGGCTGACTGAAATCTATCAGGGTGCTGGGCAAAGAGAAAATAGATAGCTTGCAACCATAATGGAATTTGTGTTTGAACCCCTCTCCATACTGCAAAGATCAGAAAACAGAGACATAGAAAAGAAAGAGGACAAGTCATACACGAGGACAAGTCATACATGAGGACAAGTCATACATGAGGACAAGTCATCCATGAGGACAAGTCATACTTTGCCATTTGCAATTTTCTCATTTCATTTCTAGATCAGCGCAAAGGAAAGCTCATATACAGAATTAATATAAGAAAAGCAAATTGCCAAACACATATATTTGTATATTTGTTTGGGCTATCAGCTGTTTTTTCCATCCTGGAAATGATGCCTGTTTCAATACAACCCTTATTACAAGTACAGGGATGTTCCTTGGGCATCATGGTGCTCTTAGTAGTGGCCTAAACCCAATCCTTATCAAGAACACTACATCCAAAGAGCCTATATGTTCCAGTTTCCTCCCACACTACAAAAACATATTATTCAGTTCACTGTCTTCACCTTAAAATTGGGGTTGGAGTGTGCTCAGGACATTGGAGCTAATTCAGGACACTAGATTGTGAACTCCTCTGAGGAACAGACACAAAGAAGATGAATTCTATGTACTCAGCAAATCAATGCGTAATACATCTGCACTACAGATATACAGTACAAGTGAATCAGCAGCCAACTCTCTCATTTATTCGGCTGTTTTTAAAACACCGGGATGACAAATGGTCACAACAGTCATATTTGTATTATTGTAATTAACTGTATGTTAAACCTGAAAATTAATTAAAATGCGCAGGATATACAGGAAAAAAGAAACATCACCATGCAATGTATGCATATTGCAATTTAAGTCTTGGAACCAATATCCCTGCAACCAGGAACCTCTCATATACATCATTGAACTAGCATCAACTTCCATAAATGTAAAGCTACATACAAATCATTCAAGCAAAAACATAACCTCTGTATATATCAGCCATCGTACATCACTAAACCACCAACAAAATGTTGTATGGCACCTTTATGAGGACAGGCCCAAAACATGTCAGTAACAGGTGAGAACCATCAAGTAAAAAATACTTTCCGAAAGAAATAAAGTCATTTAAAGCGCATGTTACTCTGAAACAAATGTACGTCTTATATGTATGTATACGTGTGGGTTTTACATTTTACAGTTCTTGTTATAGTTCCCCTTTAAAGAGGAACTTCAGCCTAAACAAACATACTGTCATTAAGTTACATTAGTTATGTTAATTAAAATAGATAAGTAATATAATCTCTTACCCACCCTGTTTTAAAAGAACAGGCAAATGTTTGTGATTTCATGAGGGCAGCCATCTTTTTGGTTGAAAGTAGGTGACAGGGAGCATGAGACACAGTTCCAACTGTCCTGTGTCCTGATCACCCTTCCCAGTTGCTAGGCAACGAGAACATCATCATCAGAAATCTCATCATGCTTTGCACAGCATCAGGGGAAAAAAGCCCGGGCAGTTTTCTTTGATGGGTGGAGCTTAGCTAAAAATGCAGCTAAAAATGAGACTTCGGTAAGAAAAACAAAGTTCTGATGCTGTGAAACTGTTAAAGAAACACCAAGCCTCTTCAGTGCTGCTGAGTAGATTTTTAGTCTGGAGGTTTACTTTAAGGGGGAAATATAACACTGGTTTTCAAATTTACTTGCACTTTTTCTCATATTCCATGAATGCCAGTAAAGTTAAACCACATGGTGAAACTAATATACAAGAGTCATCCAGAAAGTAATAGCTTTTATCTGCCAATGCAACACAAGGTATTATTTGATTGCAACCTAACTTGCATTTGTCAGGTTAACCGCTCCTCTCCCTGCATGGCTTGGTTACAGAACTCCAGTAACTATTAGTTTAGCAGCAATAACATGAAGCCTCGCCCAATTCCTCCAACACAGAAAGGAATGGCCTTTTGCTTTTATTTGCAACGCACGCTATTCTTTCTGACATCGAACTGGAATTTAACTTGCATCTGTCAAATCAACCTCTTTACTTCCTTCACCACTTGTCACGTGGCTGCAGAAAGCCAGTAACTGTTTGTTCAGCCCCCACCAGCCCCGTGGCATTGTGCTACGACACTTGCAGCCACACTCAACCATCCAGAGGCCATCTAGAGATTTCCCTTTTCTTAGGTAAATATCTATTTATTTATACAGGTGGTTATGTGAATAAAAAAAATCAATCTAAAATAAAAGAAACAAAATGTTTCTTTACGGTACTTTCCGAATAACCACCGTACATTTTAATGGAAATTTTTGATTCGACTGAACAGTTTTAGCCATAAAATTGATTTCACAAATTTTACTTGCTTTTCACTAGTCATGCCATCTTCTCTATTGCTGTTAGTTCTATATCAGGTCCAAATCAATTGAGTCTAACACGGATTTGTATTTTCTAGCTCTGAGATGCAATATAAGAAGCAGTGTGATATAACATTTGAAAATGATTGCTGGATACTACATTCCAATGAAAAGAGTGATAATGCAAAGCCTGCAGGTAAACTCACACCTCTTCCTCACACAATCACAGCACATCTTCTGCTTCAGGTCTGCCTAAAAATAATGTTTTCAATGTGTTTAATTGCTGTAACATCCAGATCGGCAATAACCGGCTGTATACTAAACAGGTATATCAAGAGAACCTACTCATTCTTCTTATTATTTATTTCTTAGGTGGAGGATACATTTATTCATTTTACTCGCCAACTTGTTTTTGATGTGGGTTCTGTGCTACCATCAACAACCCCAGTATATTGGTCTTAACAACTGTTTGCTCTATAGAATGTGAAAAAGTATCATTAACCTCTTTCAATCCTATGTCGGACTATGCCTGATTTTCCAGTTCAACACCAATAATGGACATAGGAAAACATGGCCGCCGCAAGGCCAGCATGGCATCAGCCTCCTTAGATCAAAGTACTGCCTGCCACGTAATTTAAATATTAGATTATATTTGATCCTCTCTGGCACCTCGCTGATAATTATGCTGGCGCATGCGCAATGAGTGCAGGGCTACAGTACTCCCGTAGGGCAGCAGCCATAGCATAAATAAGTAAGTGCCGGGTACATGTGGGTGATCGGTAAAATGGATTGGAAAGAATTAAGTTAATTCTAGAGCAGTGAAGTTGGTAATAACCCATGGCAACTAGATATTCTGACAAAGATGGGTGGATTCCATTGTTTCTCTTAACTAGTAAAAAACTCATCCTCCTATGATGTGCTTTGTTCTTCATGGCTCTCCCTGTTGCCTGGAGTGATCAGAAGACCAACAGGAAAGGATGCATTCACAGGTCATTATTCAGTTCATACTACCGCTAGATATTTACTGGACAACTAGAGATCATCGATTTCTCCTTCAGAAATTCTTCTTATAGAAATGATAAGTCACTGATTGGCTGGTTGTGATCATGTGTTCATGTCCCACTTCCTCTCCCCTTTTAGCCTAGACAGGAAGTGATCATGCTGAGACAACTAATAAGTTATCATCTTTGACCAAGTATACCTCTGACTAAAGTCTTGATAGCAGCAGTAATATATCACTGCTTTTATCTGTTTGCATAAAAACATAGTAGATGAATTCCTTCTTTTTCAAAGAATATTCACACCTTGAATTTCTTTGGCCTGCATAGTTCTTCTTTGGCCTGTCCTTTGACATTCTGGTCTGGGACTCTGGAAGGCTACAGAAAAGCATTATTGAAATATAAAGGCCCATAATACCCATTACGTGTTTTTTTGCAAAGATTTTTATGACTACCAGCGATTGTTTTGAGTGACAAATGATCGTTTCTGCGATCTCACGACGCTGGTACAGGCACATGATTACACAAACGATGTTTTGCACCGCACATTGATAACAACGGTCACACTGGATCGGATGTTTAAGATCTTCGACGTCTCCTGTGCAAAATGTTGCAATCGTTTGAACTCTCGTTCGGGCCCGTCTTGTGTGATCCTTCTTCCTGTGTCGTTAGGAGAATATCTGCAGTAACGATCCACACAGGACTCAACCCTTCAAGGAGTGATTTCCAGCAGAATATTTATTTAAGCATAGCGGTCATACAGCATACAGGTAAGCACAACGTTTCGGGCAGAAGCCCTTTCTCAAGTGCTCTAACTAATCTGGTTACACCATGTGAAATATAAAACCAACTTTAACACACCACACCCAAATCATTGGGGGGCGGGCAAATGCTTAAAGGTACACTAACCCTTTTCGGGTCAGAGAGCAGCAAAAAATATTCATAAGAAGCATCTGAGACTGAAGTCTTCGTTTAAGCCATAAGGTGACTGAGTGCCCAGCCTCTCCATCCACCACGCCTCACGTCTAAGCAAGGCAGTTCTACGATCCTGGCCTTCATGGAACTGCACTACCTCCAAAACCAACCATCTCAGCTGACTAACACTATGCCCTAAATCCCTGAAATGTCTTGCTAAAGGGGGGTCCCGATTTCTCTCCTCCTCCCCCCTTTTGTTTTTATTGGGGTTTTGAATGGTGCTTCTATGCTCATTTAATCGAGACCTTATATCTCTTTTAGTCTGACCTACATAGGCCAACCCACAGGGGCATTTTATACAGTAAACCACCCCCTTAGTGTCACAAGTGGCATAGTCTCTTAGTTGGATTGGGGTTCCCTGCCGTGGATGGCTGACTTCTGCCCCCCTAATAATGCCATTGCAATTTTGGCAATGCAAACAGGGAAAGGTGCCTACTTTCGGTGGCCCCAAAAACCGTTGTACAGGCCCACTCGTTCTCCCAATATCTGCACGGACCAAATGGTCCCTGATGGACTTACCCTTTCTGTATACAAATCTTGGGGGGGTCCTACATACAGGAGACAGCTGGGCGTCCGCCTCAATCACCGGCCAAAACTTCAACATCGTGTCTCGTAGAACAGCAGCCTCTCTACAAAATGTAGTAACAAAATTAACTTCACTTCTTTCATCCTGTTTTTCCCTATTGTATGTTCTCAATGCTTCTCGATCTAATCCTCCCACCTCTGCTGCTATTTCCTCACATCTTTTTTCGCTATAGCCCCTTTTAACAAAATCCTGTGTGAGGAGTCGTGCCTGCTTCGTGTACAGTTCATCCGAGGATGTGATCCTCCGCACTCTGACGTATTGGCTCTTAGGGAGCCCATTCACAAGTGGCTTAGGATGACAACTACTCGCTAATAAATAGCCATTTTTGTCAGTTTCTTTCCTATAAAGATCAGTTTCAAAAAAACCAACTTTCTTCCTAACCTCCACATCAAGGAAATGTAACGTGTGGGCATTATAATCCATTTTAAATTTGATGGTATCATGTTTCTCATTAATTGTGCTAAAAAACCGGCACAACTCCTCCTCTGTTCCTGACCACCCAAAAAATAGGTCGTCAATCAACCTGCAGTATCCCCTGATGCCAGTGGGGGCCCCTACACCAATGAAATATGTTCTCTCAAAATCAGACATCACCAAATTCGCCACACTCGGTGCATAAGGGGCCCCCATTGGCACCCCAAGGGTCTGCAGGTAAAAATTATCCCCAAACCTGAAATAAGAATGGGAGAGGCAAAACTCCAGCAATGCCATTACAAAAACAAGCATCTCATTAGATACCCTGCTATCACCCTGTAGACGTTCTTTCACAGATGCAAGTGCTTCACCATGGATAATATTGTTATAAAGATTTACCACATCCATGCTTACTAAAAAATCCACATCATCAACCTTGATCTGATCTAACATTTTAAGGAATTGAGTCGTATCCTTCAGGCAGAACTCATCAGCTTTCACAATCGGTTGCAACCACGTATCTACATATATCCCCAGTGGTTCAAGTAAAGAATCCACCGCGGACACTATCGGTCTTCCGGGGGGATGAAAGAGATCTTTATGCACCTTCGGCAAGGTGTAAAACACCGGGACCCTTGGTGACTCCTTTAACAAGACCCCCGCCAGATCTTTACTGATTATGCCCGTAGCTACTGCATCATTCAGAAATTCATCAATCTCAGCTTTAAAGCGTGCTGTGGGATCATTAGATAAACATCTATACATTCTTTGATCCCCAAGTTGTCTTTCGATCTCATTAACATAATCTATACGATTTTGTACTACTATCGCACCCCCCTTGTCCGCCTTTTTTATAATCACTGATTTATCATTCTTCAATTTACTTAATGCTGCCTGTTCTGCATGAGTCAAATTCGACTGGCTCCTGTTTCTTTTATCCACTGTTCTCTTAGTGTCCTGCAGAACGAGTTTTTCAAAGAGTTCCAATGAACTACTAGTGAATGGTGGGTCCACTTTACTCCGTGGTTTAAGTTTATTAGGCACCTCTTGGATACTGATGTGTGACCCAGTGTCCAGATTTCCTGCCACCCTTGTTGGCCTATTTAAACTATGCCATACCTTCCACCTGATATTCCTTGTATACCTAAATAGATCAATTTTAACATCAAACATGTTAATGCCGCATGTGGGTACAAAGCCTAACCCCTTATTTAACACTGCATACTCTGTGGATGTCAGCATCTTGCTGGAGATATTAATAACAGTTTCATTCCTATCAGCCAACACATCAGTATGCCCAATATGTGCACTCCTTTGTATCCTATCAGCAGGCTGTGCAGACTGAGCTGACTGAGCTGCGTGTGCTACTGCTGAGCTGTTTGTGGTAATGTTCAATTCGTCACACAATGTGGCAGATCGTCTAACACACTCTATTCCTTGCAGCATGTCAGCAGTATGTGCTGCCTGAACATTATCCGCTGCTGTTGTCTGCGGGGCAATAGATGTCACATACCTCCGCTCAGTAATGACTCTTTGTCCTGCGTCTTCCGGATGTAATGCGGACGCATAACCCAGCGGGCCCTCCACCTCTCCCAGTGGGGTCCTCGGACACATCACTGGAGTTGCTGACTGCGGGTGTATGGGCGATTGTACCCCTGGGGCCTCGGTCTCCGCTCGCCTCCGCCGCGACCTCTTCCTCTTCCTGCCCCGGCTCCGCCCCTTCCTCTCGGCTGACTGCCGCCTCCTCCCCTGTTCTCTGGAGGCTGTGTGTGGGGAAAAGGAGCCGCGTAATCTGGCTCACTGGCAGAGGTCTCTGGATCCGATGCTCCCTCTGCAGGCGGGGGGTTGCGGCGGAGCTGTCGTGCTAGCCGTCTGACCAATCTCCAGGAGTAGACCCGATTTTTATCGTAGTCCTGGGTATCTCTCTTAAACTTATCGATCTTCCCTTTAAGGATACTCTCCTTCAGATCTTTAATCGTCTTATCCAACTGCTGTTTAAAAGTATTATAGGCTTCCAATGTGTCAGTTGTAAGTAACTCTGATGTCAGTTTCTCCACTTCCTTTTGTGTTTCAACGATCTGTGGGTGTAAATATTTTACTGTCAATAGCATTAAATCCTGGGAACACTTGTTAAGAATGCCTTGCCACTTAGTGAGGAATTCAGGATTTTCTTTACACAGTAACGGTGAGAGGATAATCCTCAAGCCCCTGGGGATTCTGTCCACTTTAATGTACTCTGTCAATGTTGAAGCATGTAAGGATAGCGTCACTTCTTTTCTTATTGCAGCTTCCAATTGTACTCTCAGCTGTTCAACAGGGTCCACTTCTGTACCAGAAAAAGTGTATCTTACAGACTCTCCCAGTTCTAGAATAGCCGCTCTCTCTTCAGATGAGATGCTGTAATAATCCGCTTTTTTATCACTTGAACCAGCTATTTCAGCAAACGACATATTCGTTTCTCTTGGCTCCTTGCAGGCAAGATGGATACTCCAGCACAACGTAAGACGTACCTGCCGGCCACAGAGGATGCTCTATATCACACGGGGAGTCCAGTGCAGTGAGAGGCCCATCACTCCTCACAAACAAAGTCCAATCTGCAGTAACGATCCACACAGGACTCAACCCTTCAAGGAGTGATTTCCAGCAGAATATTTATTTAAGCATAGCGGTCATACAGCATACAGGTAAGCACAACGTTTCGGGCAGAAGCCCTTTCTCAAGTGCTCTAACTAATCTGGTTACACCATGTGAAATATAAAACCAACTTTAACACACCACACCCAAATCATTGGGGGGCGGGCAAATGCTTAAAGGTACACTAACCCTTTTCGGGTCAGAGAGCAGCAAAAAATATTCATAAGAAGCATCTGAGACTGAAGTCTTCGTTTAAGCCATAAGGTGACTGAGTGCCCAGCCTCTCCATCCACCACGCCTCACGTCTAAGCAAGGCAGTTCTACGATCCTGGCCTTCATGGAACTGCACTACCTCCAAAACCAACCATCTCAGCTGACTAACACTATGCCCTAAATCCCTGAAATGTCTTGCTAAAGGGGGGTCCCGATTTCTCTCCTCCTCCCCCCTTTTGTTTTTATTGGGGTTTTGAATGGTGCTTCTATGCTCATTTAATCGAGACCTTATATCTCTTTTAGTCTGACCTACATAGGCCAACCCACAGGGGCATTTTATACAGTAAACCACCCCCTTAGTGTCACAAGTGGCATAGTCTCTTAGTTGGATTGGGGTTCCCTGCCGTGGATGGCTGACTTCTGCCCCCCTAATAATGCCATTGCAATTTTGGCAATGCAAACAGGGAAAGGTGCCTACTTTCGGTGGCCCCAAAAACCGTTGTACAGGCCCACTCGTTCTCCCAATATCTGCACGGACCAAATGGTCCCTGATGGACTTACCCTTTCTGTATACAAATCTTGGGGGGGTCCTACATACAGGAGACAGCTGGGCGTCCGCCTCAATCACCGGCCAAAACTTCAACATCGTGTCTCGTAGAACAGCAGCCTCTCTACAAAATGTAGTAACAAAATTAACTTCACTTCTTTCATCCTGTTTTTCCCTATTGTATGTTCTCAATGCTTCTCGATCTAATCCTCCCACCTCTGCTGCTATTTCCTCACATCTTTTTTCGCTATAGCCCCTTTTAACAAAATCCTGTGTGAGGAGTCGTGCCTGCTTCGTGTACAGTTCATCCGAGGATGTGATCCTCCGCACTCTGACGTATTGGCTCTTAGGGAGCCCATTCACAAGTGGCTTAGGATGACAACTACTCGCTAATAAATAGCCATTTTTGTCAGTTTCTTTCCTATAAAGATCAGTTTCAAAAAAACCAACTTTCTTCCTAACCTCCACATCAAGGAAATGTAACGTGTGGGCATTATAATCCATTTTAAATTTGATGGTATCATGTTTCTCATTAATTGTGCTAAAAAACCGGCACAACTCCTCCTCTGTTCCTGACCACCCAAAAAATAGGTCGTCAATAAACCTGCAGTATCCCCTGATGCCAGTGGGGGCCCCTACACCAATGAAATATGTTCTCTCAAAATCAGACATCACCAAATTCGCCACACTCGGTGCATAAGGGGCCCCCATTGGCACCCCAAGGGTCTGCAGGTAAAAATTATCCCCAAACCTGAAATAAGAATGGGAGAGGCAAAACTCCAGCAATGCCATTACAAAAACAAGCATCTCATTAGATACCCTGCTATCACCCTGTAGACGTTCTTTCACAGATGCAAGTGCTTCACCATGGATAATATTGTTATAAAGATTTACCACATCCATGCTTACTAAAAAATCCACATCATCAACCTTGATCTGATCTAACATTTTAAGGAATTGAGTCGTATCCTTCAGGCAGAACTCATCAGCTTTCACAATCGGTTGCAACCACGTATCTACATATATCCCCAGTGGTTCAAGTAAAGAATCCACCGCGGACACTATCGGTCTTCCGGGGGGATGAAAGAGATCTTTATGCACCTTCGGCAAGGTGTAAAACACCGGGACCCTTGGTGACTCCTTTAACAAGACCCCCGCCAGATCTTTACTGATTATGCCCGTAGCTACTGCATCATTCAGAAATTCATCAATCTCAGCTTTAAAGCGTGCTGTGGGATCATTAGATAAACATCTATACATTCTTTGATCCCCAAGTTGTCTTTCGATCTCATTAACATAATCTATACGATTTTGTACTACTATCGCACCCCCCTTGTCCGCCTTTTTTATAATCACTGATTTATCATTCTTCAATTTACTTAATGCTGCCTGTTCTGCATGAGTCAAATTCGACTGGCTCCTGTTTCTTTTATCCACTGTCCACTTTAGTGGACCCACCATTCACTAGTAGTTCATTGGAACTCTTTGAAAAACTCGTTCTGCAGGACACTAAGAGAACAGTGGATAAAAGAAACAGGAGCCAGTCGAATTTGACTCATGCAGAACAGGCAGCATTAAGTAAATTGAAGAATGATAAATCAGTGATTATAAAAAAGGCGGACAAGGGGGGTGCGATAGTAGTACAAAATCGTATAGATTATGTTAATGAGATCGAAAGACAACTTGGGGATCAAAGAATGTATAGATGTTTATCTAATGATCCCACAGCACGCTTTAAAGCTGAGATTGATGAATTTCTGAATGATGCAGTAGCTACGGGCATAATCAGTAAAGATCTGGCGGGGGTCTTGTTAAAGGAGTCACCAAGGGTCCCGGTGTTTTACACCTTGCCGAAGGTGCATAAAGATCTCTTTCATCCCCCCGGAAGACCGATAGTGTCCGCGGTGGATTCTTTACTTGAACCACTGGGGATATATGTAGATACGTGGTTGCAACCGATTGTGAAAGCTGATGAGTTCTGCCTGAAGGATACGACTCAATTCCTTAAAATGTTAGATCAGATCAAGGTTGATGATGTGGATTTTTTAGTAAGCATGGATGTGGTAAATCTTTATAACAATATTATCCATGGTGAAGCACTTGCATCTGTGAAAGAACGTCTACAGGGTGATAGCAGGGTATCTAATGAGATGCTTGTTTTTGTAATGGCATTGCTGGAGTTTTGCCTCTCCCATTCTTATTTCAGGTTTGGGGATAATTTTTACCTGCAGACCCTTGGGGTGCCAATGGGGGCCCCTTATGCACCGAGTGTGGCGAATTTGGTGATGTCTGATTTTGAGAGAACATATTTCATTGGTGTAGGGGCCCCCACTGGCATCAGGGGATACTGCAGGTTTATTGACGACCTATTTTTTGGGTGGTCAGGAACAGAGGAGGAGTTGTGCCGGTTTTTTAGCACAATTAATGAGAAACATGATACCATCAAATTTAAAATGGATTATAATGCCCACACGTTACATTTCCTTGATGTGGAGGTTAGGAAGAAAGTTGGTTTTTTTGAAACTGATCTTTATAGGAAAGAAACTGACAAAAATGGCTATTTATTAGCGAGTAGTTGTCATCCTAAGCCACTTGTGAATGGGCTCCCTAAGAGCCAATACGTCAGAGTGCGGAGGATCACATCCTCGGATGAACTGTACACGAAGCAGGCACGACTCCTCACACAGGATTTTGTTAAAAGGGGCTATAGCGAAAAAAGATGTGAGGAAATAGCAGCAGAGGTGGGAGGATTAGATCGAGAAGCATTGAGAACATACAATAGGGAAAAACAGGATGAAAGAAGTGAAGTTAATTTTGTTACTACATTTTGTAGAGAGGCTGCTGTTCTACGAGACACGATGTTGAAGTTTTGGCCGGTGATTGAGGCGGACGCCCAGCTGTCTCCTGTATGTAGGACCCCCCCAAGATTTGTATACAGAAAGGGTAAGTCCATCAGGGACCATTTGGTCCGTGCAGATATTGGGAGAACGAGTGGGCCTGTACAACGGTTTTTGGGGCCACCGAAAGTAGGCACCTTTCCCTGTTTGCATTGCCAAAATTGCAATGGCATTATTAGGGGGGCAGAAGTCAGCCATCCACGGCAGGGAACCCCAATCCAACTAAGAGACTATGCCACTTGTGACACTAAGGGGGTGGTTTACTGTATAAAATGCCCCTGTGGGTTGGCCTATGTAGGTCAGACTAAAAGAGATATAAGGTCTCGATTAAATGAGCATAGAAGCACCATTCAAAACCCCAATAAAAACAAAAGGGGGGAGGAGGAGAGAAATCGGGACCCCCCTTTAGCAAGACATTTCAGGGATTTAGGGCATAGTGTTAGTCAGCTGAGATGGTTGGTTTTGGAGGTAGTGCAGTTCCATGAAGGCCAGGATCGTAGAACTGCCTTGCTTAGACGTGAGGCGTGGTGGATGGAGAGGCTGGGCACTCAGTCACCTTATGGCTTAAACGAAGACTTCAGTCTCAGATGCTTCTTATGAATATTTTTTGCTGCTCTCTGACCCGAAAAGGGTTAGTGTACCTTTAAGCATTTGCCCGCCCCCCAATGATTTGGGTGTGGTGTGTTAAAGTTGGTTTTATATTTCACATGGTGTAACCAGATTAGTTAGAGCACTTGAGAAAGGGCTTCTGCCCGAAACGTTGTGCTTACCTGTATGCTGTATGACCGCTATGCTTAAATAAATATTCTGCTGGAAATCACTCCTTGAAGGGTTGAGTCCTGTGTGGATCGTTACTGCAGATTGGACTTTGTTTGTGAGGAGTGATGGGCCTCTCACTGCACTGGACTCCCCGTGTGATATAGAGCATCCTCTGTGGCCGGCAGGTACGTCTTACGTTGTGCTGGAGTATCCATCTTGCCTGCAAGGAGCCAAGAGAAACGAATATGTCGTTTGCTGAAATAGCTGGTTCAAGTGATAAAAAAGCGGATTATTACAGCATCTCATCTGAAGAGAGAGCGGCTATTCTAGAACTGGGAGAGTCTGTAAGATACACTTTTTCTGGTACAGAAGTGGACCCTGTTGAACAGCTGAGAGTACAATTGGAAGCTGCAATAAGAAAAGAAGTGACGCTATCCTTACATGCTTCAACATTGACAGAGTACATTAAAGTGGACAGAATCCCCAGGGGCTTGAGGATTATCCTCTCACCGTTACTGTGTAAAGAAAATCCTGAATTCCTCACTAAGTGGCAAGGCATTCTTAACAAGTGTTCCCAGGATTTAATGCTATTGACAGTAAAATATTTACACCCACAGATCGTTGAAACACAAAAGGAAGTGGAGAAACTGACATCAGAGTTACTTACAACTGACACATTGGAAGCCTATAATACTTTTAAACAGCAGTTGGATAAGACGATTAAAGATCTGAAGGAGAGTATCCTTAAAGGGAAGATCGATAAGTTTAAGAGAGATACCCAGGACTACGATAAAAATCGGGTCTACTCCTGGAGATTGGTCAGACGGCTAGCACGACAGCTCCGCCGCAACCCCCCGCCTGCAGAGGGAGCATCGGATCCAGAGACCTCTGCCAGTGAGCCAGATTACGCGGCTCCTTTTCCCCACACACAGCCTCCAGAGAACAGGGGAGGAGGCGGCAGTCAGCCGAGAGGAAGGGGCGGAGCCGGGGCAGGAAGAGGAAGAGGTCGCGGCGGAGGCGAGCGGAGACCGAGGCCCCAGGGGTACAATCGCCCATACACCCGCAGTCAGCAACTCCAGTGATGTGTCCGAGGACCCCACTGGGAGAGGTGGAGGGCCCGCTGGGTTATGCGTCCGCATTACATCCGGAAGACGCAGGACAAAGAGTCATTACTGAGCGGAGGTATGTGACATCTATTGCCCCGCAGACAACAGCAGCGGATAATGTTCAGGCAGCACATACTGCTGACATGCTGCAAGGAATAGAGTGTGTTAGACGATCTGCCACATTGTGTGACGAATTGAACATTACCACAAACAGCTCAGCAGTAGCACACGCAGCTCAGTCAGCTCAGTCTGCACAGCCTGCTGATAGGATACAAAGGAGTGCACATATTGGGCATACTGATGTGTTGGCTGATAGGAATGAAACTGTTATTAATATCTCCAGCAAGATGCTGACATCCACAGAGTATGCAGTGTTAAATAAGGGGTTAGGCTTTGTACCCACATGCGGCATTAACATGTTTGATGTTAAAATTGATCTATTTAGGTATACAAGGAATATCAGGTGGAAGGTATGGC
This sequence comes from Hyperolius riggenbachi, assembly GCF_040937935.1. NCBI lineage: Eukaryota > Metazoa > Chordata > Amphibia > Anura > Hyperoliidae > Hyperolius > Hyperolius riggenbachi. The sequence goes on from NC_090646.1 coordinate 168,122,009, forward strand.
ATAGTTTAAATAGGCCAACAAGGGTGGCAGGAAATCTGGACACTGGGTCACACATCAGTATCCAAGAGGTGCCTAATAAACTTAAACCACGGAGTAAAGTGGACCCACCATTCACTAGTAGTTCATTGGAACTCTTTGAAAAACTCGTTCTGCAGGACACTAAGAGAACAGTGGATAAAAGAAACAGGAGCCAGTCGAATTTGACTCATGCAGAACAGGCAGCATTAAGTAAATTGAAGAATGATAAATCAGTGATTATAAAAAAGGCGGACAAGGGGGGTGCGATAGTAGTACAAAATCGTATAGATTATGTTAATGAGATCGAAAGACAACTTGGGGATCAAAGAATGTATAGATGTTTATCTAATGATCCCACAGCACGCTTTAAAGCTGAGATTGATGAATTTCTGAATGATGCAGTAGCTACGGGCATAATCAGTAAAGATCTGGCGGGGGTCTTGTTAAAGGAGTCACCAAGGGTCCCGGTGTTTTACACCTTGCCGAAGGTGCATAAAGATCTCTTTCATCCCCCCGGAAGACCGATAGTGTCCGCGGTGGATTCTTTACTTGAACCACTGGGGATATATGTAGATACGTGGTTGCAACCGATTGTGAAAGCTGATGAGTTCTGCCTGAAGGATACGACTCAATTCCTTAAAATGTTAGATCAGATCAAGGTTGATGATGTGGATTTTTTAGTAAGCATGGATGTGGTAAATCTTTATAACAATATTATCCATGGTGAAGCACTTGCATCTGTGAAAGAACGTCTACAGGGTGATAGCAGGGTATCTAATGAGATGCTTGTTTTTGTAATGGCATTGCTGGAGTTTTGCCTCTCCCATTCTTATTTCAGGTTTGGGGATAATTTTTACCTGCAGACCCTTGGGGTGCCAATGGGGGCCCCTTATGCACCGAGTGTGGCGAATTTGGTGATGTCTGATTTTGAGAGAACATATTTCATTGGTGTAGGGGCCCCCACTGGCATCAGGGGATACTGCAGGTTTATTGACGACCTATTTTTTGGGTGGTCAGGAACAGAGGAGGAGTTGTGCCGGTTTTTTAGCACAATTAATGAGAAACATGATACCATCAAATTTAAAATGGATTATAATGCCCACACGTTACATTTCCTTGATGTGGAGGTTAGGAAGAAAGTTGGTTTTTTTGAAACTGATCTTTATAGGAAAGAAACTGACAAAAATGGCTATTTATTAGCGAGTAGTTGTCATCCTAAGCCACTTGTGAATGGGCTCCCTAAGAGCCAATACGTCAGAGTGCGGAGGATCACATCCTCGGATGAACTGTACACGAAGCAGGCACGACTCCTCACACAGGATTTTGTTAAAAGGGGCTATAGCGAAAAAAGATGTGAGGAAATAGCAGCAGAGGTGGGAGGATTAGATCGAGAAGCATTGAGAACATACAATAGGGAAAAACAGGATGAAAGAAGTGAAGTTAATTTTGTTACTACATTTTGTAGAGAGGCTGCTGTTCTACGAGACACGATGTTGAAGTTTTGGCCGGTGATTGAGGCGGACGCCCAGCTGTCTCCTGTATGTAGGACCCCCCCAAGATTTGTATACAGAAAGGGTAAGTCCATCAGGGACCATTTGGTCCGTGCAGATATTGGGAGAACGAGTGGGCCTGTACAACGGTTTTTGGGGCCACCGAAAGTAGGCACCTTTCCCTGTTTGCATTGCCAAAATTGCAATGGCATTATTAGGGGGGCAGAAGTCAGCCATCCACGGCAGGGAACCCCAATCCAACTAAGAGACTATGCCACTTGTGACACTAAGGGGGTGGTTTACTGTATAAAATGCCCCTGTGGGTTGGCCTATGTAGGTCAGACTAAAAGAGATATAAGGTCTCGATTAAATGAGCATAGAAGCACCATTCAAAACCCCAATAAAAACAAAAGGGGGGAGGAGGAGAGAAATCGGGACCCCCCTTTAGCAAGACATTTCAGGGATTTAGGGCATAGTGTTAGTCAGCTGAGATGGTTGGTTTTGGAGGTAGTGCAGTTCCATGAAGGCCAGGATCGTAGAACTGCCTTGCTTAGACGTGAGGCGTGGTGGATGGAGAGGCTGGGCACTCAGTCACCTTATGGCTTAAACGAAGACTTCAGTCTCAGATGCTTCTTATGAATATTTTTTGCTGCTCTCTGACCCGAAAAGGGTTAGTGTACCTTTAAGCATTTGCCCGCCCCCCAATGATTTGGGTGTGGTGTGTTAAAGTTGGTTTTATATTTCACATGGTGTAACCAGATTAGTTAGAGCACTTGAGAAAGGGCTTCTGCCCGAAACGTTGTGCTTACCTGTATGCTGTATGACCGCTATGCTTAAATAAATATTCTGCTGGAAATCACTCCTTGAAGGGTTGAGTCCTGTGTGGATCGTTACTGCAGATTGGACTTTGTTTGTGAGGAGTGATGGGCCTCTCACTGCACTGGACTCCCCGTGTGATATAGAGCATCCTCTGTGGCCGGCAGGTACGTCTTTCGTTAGGAGAATATTCAGCTTAACCCTCTGTGGATATATATGAATATATGTGGAGATATATGAGTATTTTTTCACTTCAGTGCTATTTTATACTACAGTGCTATAAAACTCTATATCCATTGATGTTTGGATCTGTGCAGCTGAAGAGTCTGGTGGTCAGAGAAGACATCATTCTAAAAAAAGTACAACAGCAGCAGGTAATTGAAGGCCTTCATTGAGGAAGTGAATTCCAAAGTGGAACAGCATATTCAGCAAAGTGACACATGAGTCACATTCCGCATACAGCAGAATGGGTAGGATGAGGAAGGCACACAGCACAGGGATGACACATTCTGTGAATACAGTGGACATGAAAATGAATGATATTTTTCAGCTAAATGTTTAGCCTGATAGAATATACCAGCTGAAGACCTCTTTATCACAGAGCTGCTTGGGATAGTAGCATTGTCTGATAGAATATACCCGCTGAAGACCTCCTTATCACAGAGCTGCTTGGGATAGCAGCATTGTCTCTACCATGCCACTAAAAATAGAAGCTATGGAATAAAACAAGGTGAAAACTCTTACAAACCTCCTTTTGATTTTGGAAAAAATATCATATCCTCATAAAGGTTATAGACTGCGGTACGGTTGCATTAGTTTTTAACCCCATCATCCCTCGGTTTCCAGTGAAATTGCTAAACAAATTTTTCAGTCTCTAAGATATTCTGGGGCCAATTATGGACAATCCAGGCAGCGGAGGAGGACAGCGAGGAAGCGATCAGCCTGGAGGGGCCTGGAGGAATCCCCAGGTAAGTATATTTTTTTTCCCATTTCAGGTACACTTTAAGCCTTGTACATGCACTACATGAAACACATCCAGTGATTAGCCAGCGATGTTACAACCCTGCCAACTGGTTGCAGTAAAGTACAGCCGGAAGGAGCTTGGTGGCCAGCAGAACTGGGTGTCAAATGTGCAGTTCAGCCTCCTATGTGAAATAGGCCTAAAGGTACATGCCAGTACAGCACATATACGATTGGCTTACAGTGGTCAAAGGGTCAGTAGCCAATCAAAATGGCTCCTCACCGGCATATAAAGGTCAGCCGTCAGTCGGGAGGAAGCGGGCCACAAAAGCTCCAGAGCGACGTTCATTGAGAACGGCGGAACTGAGGGGGGGTTAAAAGCTACTCTTTGGCAGGGATAACAGGCAGTAAACAGGGCATAGAGTTCAATCAACTACTGCCAGAAATGGTTAAATATCTTCATACTGTCACAAAAATAATTCTGCTAAAATACTTTATTCGGCAATGATCTTGTATAATGAGAAAACAGAAGGGTTATATAATATATTGCTACAGCTGCTCACGATATCCTATCAAATAGTACTTTGGCATCGCTGATTCTCTGCACTTTAATTATGTGGTCCAAAAAATGATAAAAACATCATTAACTGCTCCACCCCATCAAAAACAAGTCAGAGAACGTTATGTGACAAAGTCAGCAGAGCAATGAACTAATAGGAATATGCAGGCAAGTCTATCATCAAACCTATCTACCCATAACAAAGTGATAGCACAAAGCATTTGACAGGAACACCTGGTTGTATTTCTCTGCATGAAGTAATGGGATCCAAACATGAATTCCAATAACCACAGAAGTGTTGTAACCTGCTAGCACAGTGAGTCACCACACTAACCCTGGGCAGTCCACAACCTACACCAAACCACAAGGACAGCTCGGCCCATAGGCAGCTGTCAAGAGGACAGGCAGGGCTCCAGAGCACATTGAAAACGACAGCATACCATTTTCATTAGGTAACCAATAAGAATACATGCAGTTACTTTAGGATCAAAGTCATAGTGCTGCAGGTCTAAAAGCTTTAATCAACTACACAGGTAAGTAAACTTTAATGGTCTGACCACCAAAAATGGAAAGTCTGGAGGGCAGATCTGACAGATGTGAACTTGTGTCTGTGGTGATAGATGAGAGTCTCCTTGCCACACCTTCATCCACTGTTCTTATCTAGTTGTCTGATGTCTTCTATTACTTTCTCTACATTATAAAAATAAATAAAATATATCTTCCCTCTGAAGGCTTTGAACATTGTGCAGACAGAGATGTAAATGTGGCTATACTTTTATAGATGACCATCAGATACATCCCTCTCTGATCAGAGATGGATCTATTAGCTGCTCAGACACTGATGATGCTGTCTGCTGGGCCCCCAGGTCTGCCCCATCTAATGTAACCTCCTTCCCGTGTTGTCAGCAGAGCGGAGAGTGGTTCCCCTGGTAACGGCGCATATACAGGAAGTAAGTACTTCCTGTATATGCGTCGCTATGGGGAGCTGTTGTCCTGTGTTTCATCATCACAGCCGCTCCAGCACCCATACTGCCTTATAAACTAGTTTCACCTGGCGTCATGGATGGCCTGACCCTGACCACAGGACACCTTCTGAGTCCTTGAATGGCTCAGAGCTGTTTTGGTAGCATAAGAGCAACCTACACAATATTAGGCAGGTGTCTTTAAAGAACAAGCGACACCGAGAAATAATAAACACATATATAAGTAGATAAATACTACTTCTACTTACATAACAGATGTATTGTGCTATCCACATAATGATTCCTGGGAATTTTATAAAGGAAATGCAGAAAATCCTATTCTAGGCAGTGGCCATTTTGCCAAAGTAATGCTGACATCATATCCTCCCTGACTCTTGTCCCCCCCCCCCCCCCCCACCTCTCCCTCCTCTTGCTCATTGTGTATTCATTAGCTGCCCTCCCCCAGAGTCTTCAGACACTCCCACTGAGGTGTACACTAGGAACTGCACTGTCTTTTTTTTTTCCTACTCCAATCGCTAAGTCACCTCAGCCTTGCTTGTAAACACAAGTGATCAGAGGGTGTTTCTGATAAGCAGCTAGGCAGGGAAAGAAATGGAAGAGGAGGAATATATTATAGATAAAAATAACTCCCAGCATTCAACTGTTTGCACAGACTACTAAAGGGCCAGTGCTCCTAAAGTATGTCAGAACTCCAAACCATAACAGCAGAAAAAGTTTTGCAAGTTTTGAATGCAGGATTAACATCTTTAGCTGAATAGAGTACTGGTTAAGGGCACTGCCTTTGACATGGAGACCAGTGTTCGAATCCTGGCTAGGGTCAGTACCTATTCAGTAAGGAGTCCTTAGGCAAGACGCCCTAACACTGCAGGGTGGCCTCCTGAGCGCGTCCCAGTGGCTACAGCTCTTGAGCGCTTTGAGTCCGACAGGAGAAAAGCGCTATATAAATGTTCGGATTATATTATTATTAATACACTCAGACCAGTTGCTGTTGAAATTCGATTTTTATGGTGACAATACCGCTTTAAAGAGGAACTGTAGTGAAAATAACCTAATGAATAAAATTGCTTTTTTTTTTTTTTACAATATTCATTTATAAATTATTAAGTCAGTGTTTGCCCACTGTAAAATCTATCCTCAACCCGATTTACATTCTAAAATGTATCATTAGTCCTCCTGTCATGTCAGGGGCAGCTCTGCGGAATGTTTGTTTCTGAGAATTGCGATGCCAGTGAAAGTAATGTCTGGTCTCTCAGACTGCTCTGAGAGGAAAATTCAGCATAGCTAAACAGCATAGGCTCAGCATCACTGGGAGAGAAGGGCTACATACCAATATAGCACAATATATAGCCATAGGAAACGTTTGTGGTGCTGAAACCAAGAAAATTACTTAAGTGGCTATCCTGAATAATTTACTTTTTGATCATTTAGCTGATAATAGTTTATTAAAACACAAAATTTTCAGCTAGTTTAATGTGATGCAGAAATTAAAAACTGAGGGTGTCACTATCTAAGCATGCAGCAATGGGGAAAGGGGGTGCAAAATAAATATTTGAAGGGGAGGTTTTTCTTTTACCGTCTTGCAGTCAAACATTCAATTTTCCATACGTGTGTCATAACCATACTGTGTATACTCTCTGTATGATCTCTTGACACATTGCTTTTGATAACCAAAGACTCACTAGACTAGCCAGTTTCATATACATTTTCCCTGATTAGCTGGAAGACCACTTGATACGTATACATAGGCTGAACCCTTCACAATGTATACAGTCACTTGTACACCACGATTGGGTGTTTCTAGGTACAGGTAAACCGCACTAGAAGGATCTGCCAATGCAACAGCCGCAGCTATTTACTGGCTGATAGATGTCTTCTCTACACAAAACACTCACTCCCCTCTCCACATGAAAATGGCAGCATAGCATCTGTGTAGCATTTGGCTAATCATCATTATGCATTCACATTATTTAAACTTGTTTCCAGAAATTGCAGATATACAAAGCCTCAGCTGCCAACAAGACTTCAAATACTGAATGATTGCTGGCACATTGTTATCAGAATCTGAGGGGGGAAAAATGAAGCAATCTGATAGGAATATTACCAACAGCCAAAAAACCCACCGAAACATGCAAACTTTAACCTGTGATTTTACCAGAACAAACACGTCCATAAAGAGAACATTCCAATGCAAAGAACCGCACACCGGCAGTGGAGTTGGGCTGGTGCAAGGATCCTGTAGCAACCAATATATAGAAAGATGGATCTGCACACAGTTTTCTGGAACAATGCAGCTTTATTGCCCCAATGCACACATAAACAATAGCTGATCGTCCAAGTCAACGATCATTTAGAGGCCTATTCGGTCCCCTTTATGAAGGCATAGGCAGATAAACATATGTTTCTCTGCTTATGCCTTGATAAAGGGGACCAGATTTGCCCTGAAATGATCGTTGGCTTTGACGCTCAGATATTGTCTATGTAAAGCTATGTTGTTCCAAATGAAGTGGAAGCACTTGTGTTCCCACCACCACAGGGTCTCTTTATGATAAACCAAAAGAGGGATCTGCAAACAGAATTCAGGAATGCTTCCTATAGCCATATATTGCGCTATATTAGTATGTAGCCCCGCCCTCCTAAGTGATGCTTAGCATATATGTTTGTCTGCTTATGCCTTGATAAAGGGGAGCGGATAGGCCCTGAACCAATCGCCGGCTTGGATGATCAGATATCGTTTATGTAAGCCAGGCATGGGCAAACTCGGCCCTCCAGCTGTTACTGAACTACAAATCCCACAACGCATTTGCCTTTATTAGTCATGACTGTGGCTGTCAGACTCCTGCAATGCATTGTGGGACTAGTAGTTCCTTAACAGCTGGAGGGCCAAGTTCGCCCATGCCTGATGTAAGCATTGGAACAGTAAAGCTACGTTGTTCCAGAAAAGTCTGTTGATTTATCATAAAGAGAACCTGTTGTGGTGGGAACACAAGTGCGTCCACTTCATTTAAAGGCAGAAAGTCCTGTTCTACTTGTTTCACAGGCTGGAAAAAGCTTACAAGTGTGAATTGTTCCAAGTGCTTCTCACAGGCCACAGTAATTACTGAAATTTTTCATGCCACCCGGCTACTATTTTATGCCACACGGCAGGAAAAAATGCCTAGGGAGAACACTGCATACCAAAACCATCATGTCAAATCTGATATGTCAAACATAAATAGAAGATTTGCATGTCGGTATTATTTGCACCCCCTTCATGGACCGGGGCTGAGGGGCTTGTGTAGCTCTGTGAAGCTATGAGCTATGCCGTGCAGGGCCACCCAAGACAGACAAGTCATAGCAGAGAGTTCAGACAAAGCCTGGCATGCTGTGGTCTATGGGGCCGCAATGGATTGGATACGACTAAATACCAACTAAACAACAACAAATTATTTAAAAAATGATTCTGTAAAGTGGAGCCCCGTGAAAAATTCTCTTTTCCACTACCCTCCGACCATTCCAGTCTAGAATTCATTAAGTAAATATAAAAAATATAAGTAAATATAAAAAAAACATATTTCTGGATCACTGATCTGGGACAGAGACTGCCACTTGGTACACATACCTGGGGCTTCCTCCAGTCCCCTTCAAACTAATCAATCTCCCTCGCTGTCCTCCTCCGCTGCCTAGATAGTAGATGCCTTGTTGTCTTCCTCACTCGAGGCCAGTTGGCGCATGCTTGGCCCGTCCGAACACATGTACCCCATCGCAATGGGGAAGTGCCCACGGCCGGACTGCGCCTGTGCCGACTGGCAGAAACAACAGGGCATCTACCTCTGGAGGATGGTGAGGGACCAATAAGCCTGAAGGGGCCTGGAGGAAGCCCTAGGTATGTATATTTTTCTTTTTGTCTTAATGCCTGAATGGTAAAACTTTCCCTGCTTTTCCCATTCTACTGATTTCCTGAGGTGAAAGGTAACCAATAGCACACTGCAGCAGTGTTCCTCTCTGGAACACAACATATAACTGTATCTCCTGCAGGTGTCCAGCTATGTATGCCTGCAGTGGCAACCCTACACTGCTCCTCATCGCTGACCTAAGGCTAAATGTCTCAGGTTCAGAATGGGTCCTCCATTTAAATGAGAGAAAGCTGGCTTGTATTAGGTTTCATGGGAGGCATGTGCAACACACAGCATTAAAACCACATTTTACACAGGCCCAAAGCACACTTCTGTAGTAGAGGGACACAGACACTGGCCATTTATAACAAGTACAAGCAGAAGATGTAATAAACATAAATATATAAGAAAAAAGCATAAACCACTAACCAATCTCGGAACTGATTTTTTAGAAAATAATAGCGCCATACAAACTACAGACACCAAAGAGAAAGTATTGTTTTCAGATATAGGTAAATGGACAGGTTATTTTAATTTCCATCCTCTGATAATTGAGCAACCAGAGTCCCCAAATGTTATCTTTTGTATCAAACTTCTCCAGCTCAACGTCCTGTTTTGACCTGAAGAGGCACAGCTGAAGGAGTTAACAGCAGAGTATATAGGGCTGTGGAGTCGGAGTCGTGGAGTCGGAGTCGTGGAGTCGGGCAATTTTGGGTGCCTGGAGTCGGAGTCGGAGTCGGGGAAAAATGCACCGACTCCGACTCCTAATGAATTTGTAACTGTAATTAAAATAGAAAATATGATAAAATGTTCTATTTCTCAGATAATAGTCATTAAAAATAATGTATATATACAGTATATATACAGTAATAGCTGTGCTTAGTCCACAAAAATGAAATAAACCAATCAAAATTAGTTACTTGTGCTGCTTCAATAAAGCAGTCCCAGTATTTTTAAGGTCAGATATACATATCTGATTGTGACTGTATATATGATGTGTACACAGGAATCTCTTATATATACTAAATAACATCTATGCTGTAAGAATAAAGCCTGATGTGTAGCTGTGTCACTAATAGAGATGGTCAATGAGATTGAAATAATTCTGCACTGATGCTGATTTATGCAAATGTATGCACTCCCTTTGCTGATGAAATCAAATAATTTGATATGTTGTTAAAATTTGGATTGGTGACTACAAATTAAAGGGTAACTGAGATGGATGAAAAGTAAAGTTTTATACATACCTGGGGCTTCCTCCAGCCCCCTTCAGGCTAATCAGTCCCTCGCTGTCCTCCACCACCCGGATCTTCTGCTATGAGTCCTGGTAATTCAGCCAGTCAGCGTTGTCCGGCCGCATGCTGCTCCCACAGCCAGGAACATTCTGCACCTGCGCAATAGTGCTGCACAGGTGTAGTATGCTCCTGGCGGCGGAGTGTGTGCATGCGCACTACGCCCGACTGGCTCAAGTACCTGGACTCATAGCAGAAGATCCAGGTGGTGGAGGAGGAGAACGAGGGACTGATTATCCTGAAGGTGGCTGGAGGAAGCCCCAGGTATGTATAAAACTTTAACTTCATCTGTCTCAGGTTTACTTTGTCACACAGTAGTACTATACTCTACATATGCACTCCCCACAGAGCTGCAGGGAATTCACTGAGAATGCTGTGCACATTGAACACAAAGGTGTTGTCTGTCACCCATAAACCTTGTTCAGATTGTGCATGAGGAATGTGTAATAGAGGAAGAATCTCCTCATTCCCCTGCAGAGTACCTGCACATCATTCTTACATGTACCCACAGTTACATTGCCTAGGGCCTGATAGATGTTCTTTGTTCCGGTTTGTACCTTTTACAAGTACTCTTACCAAGGACTAGTTTTAGTCTAAAGGGAATAAATATAGTAGTCTACATATCCTTCTCACTTCAGTTGTCTTGTAAAATTCCTAAGCGTTGGCAGTTAAGAGACGAATTTCATGTTACATACTTTTAATCAACAAAATTGTAATATGCAAATTAGAGGAGTCGGAGTCGAGGAGTCGGAGTCGGTGGAATCCTAAACTGAGGAGTCGGAGTCGGTGGATTTTTGGACCGACTCCACAGCCCTGAGAGTATATGGAGCGGGATAGATGTGGCTCAATATTACATTATCATGTGATTCAGACTGTGCGTGAATGGACACGGTAGAATATAATTTGCTTCAATGCTTAATATCAGTGCATATGCTTGGATGCAAAACTTCCTGTCAATTCCAAGCTCCAAAAGGTTTGAGGTGTAGTAAAAACAGATTCAGTAAGTCATGCCAGTATAACCCCCTTGTTAACCTGGTTCCATGGCAGCTTAGTAACAGGCATATTTATAATAAGTAGTAAACATAACTCTCTGAATATTGTTCAAACATTTCTTCATTTTCACTTTGTGACAGGTTTACTTCAAAGTGGTGACCTTTCCTCATCCTTACTGCCCAGACACCAAATGGGTACATCTCACCAATGGGGGAAGAGACAGCGATGGAGAAACATATAGAATTTCAAGAAGAATAATGTATAAAATCACTACTGCTGTCACTCACTTTCCTTGCTGACACCCTGGGCTGAGAGGGAAGGCCTTATTGTCACTCAAACAGGAAATGTGATACATTTTTTTTCACTGGGGTCACAGACAGCAATAACTAGTAGGGTTGGCATCAATATCAGCAGCCTATGTGGTGATTTGTTGGTAAGTAACCTTTCCATTCTTCTTAAGTGACCCTGAAGCGGCTCAAATAAAAAAAAAAGTTATCAACTTATCTAGGTGAGGAAAGCCTCTAGATAGTCCAGAGGCTTCCCGTGACCGCCTCATCCCCACCGTTGCCAAGCACGAACCCTCTGAACACATCCGACAAGAGCTTGTTAGATATGTTCTTGTGGCTGCGCTCCCCGCCGTGTACCAGTGTCTGCTGTTGCTATACTCATGCAGTATGGCCGTGCTCCTACAAAAAAAGAGGAGCACAACTGTCAAAAGGATACCGGGTAGCGACGGTGGTCTCGAGGAAGACGTTGGAAGACTCTTCTTAGGTAAGTATCTTTTTTTTTAAACTGCCCCAGGTTTCCTTTAATCTGTTTATGATTAACCAATCAGGTTCTGTTTTCTGTGGCTAGTAATATGATGATGTGCCTCTTTAGAGCTACAGCAGTCAGTGAAGTTTCTTCTCAGTACAGTCTACAATCAGTAGATCAGATACAGTTTGAGAGCTGTTCCATAACCGCTTCCCAAACAGGAAATGCTATCATCCTGTACTACTATGAATGCACAAGACTATGCAAAATGGCTAAAAAGGTATCTATCATGAGTTTGCAGGTATATACCAACATCTTTCTGTGGCAGCCACACAATCAGCAGTGGTTCAGCAGTAGAAATACCTATAGCATTCGCCTACCAAGCACTGAGCTTGAAAGTCTGTGAACAACTGCCAACCCCTACCGCCAGTTATTTGGGTCCCACAACTTTCACCAAGCCATCTGCTTGAACTACCGTAGTTCATGAAAAAAAATGCTTATCAAAAAAGGATTTTTTACTTACATTTGATATCAACCATTTACAATATTTATATCACTTTTAATCCGGATGAGCAGCTGAAATGGCTGACAAATAGATGGGAAGATCCTGGAGCTTGCACCACTCTATACAGTGCAATGCCCACCTTCCCCAGCGTTGTCACACACAATACTGGCACACTGGTATAATATCAGATTCATCTGTAAACTGATACTTAGAATGGAATGATGCCAGAATTAGGTCATACTACCACTGTGAGCTATTCATTGATGCTGTACTAACATGACCATAAAAACTCCAGCTGTCATTATTTTTTAAGGAAGCTGTCCATAAAGAAAAAAAGTGAAATACACACATATTGCATTCTGACTGCTCTACCCAGCACTGGGTACCACAGAAATGAGGAAGGCACGTGTATTATGAAGTCATAACACTGTGTAATATAATGGAGCCAGCAAGGCCACAGGCTCTGAGGGGAGACTGCATGGCAACTACAGCCCTCAGATATGCGTGAGGGGGTAATAAAGCATTGAGAGGAAGCAGACGGAACCTCCTCCTCCTGTTTAATAGTTACACCCAGCTCTCTCCCTCCTCCACCTCTCTATCCTACACATGAAGACTGAGATAGGATGTGACATGTTAATAAACAAAGGGGAATTCTCTCACAATACAGGTAGCAGTAGAGCATTATTATGACACTGCACAGGATCAAAGGCGAGCACTTGAAACCTGTCCACCTTCCTGCCAGACCACTTACAATACAACAAGCCCCTTTACTGCACCACTCTTATCCTGAAACTTTTAGAAGTATTTAAATGCTGCCAATAATCTAACAAACTGTTTTCATTAATGGATCCTCCAAGTTTCGTCTCTTTGATGTCACATTATAAATGTGCTGCCTGAAGGTATTCTTCCCCAATCATCTGGGAATCTTGTCAGCAACAGACACACACACCTGTGTGTGGGAGAGGACTGTTTATATAGCACTAAATGTAGCTACAGTCACTGCTATTATGTCTGTCTACGTATGTATACTGCGTATATGTACCTTTATAGATAGATAGATAGATAGATAGATAGATAGATAGATAGATAGATAGATAGATAGATAGCATTTATATACCACTCACTATTTCTGCACTGCTTCAGAGTACATTGAAAATTCTTTTTTTTTTTTATTTGTCCCTAAGGGCCCCTTACTCAGACGATTTATGCGATGACTGGCGATACTTTGAGTGACTATCGATCGTTTCCACGATCTCGCAACCTGGATTCAGGCACGCGATCACACGAATGTTGTTTAGTGTCGGGCGGCGATAACGACAGCCATGGTGGATCAGATCTTTAAGATCCCCGACAACTCAGCACAAAATACTGCGATCACTTGACTGTGCATTCATGCCTGTCGTGTGACGTCGTACATACCCACTGGATCCACCTTCCTCCGTTGGATGGTGAGTATTTAGCTTTACAGGAGGTGGCAATCCAACGTCCCCACCATAGTCTAATCACTGTCTAAAGCCTTGTACACTCGCTAGATGGCTCTCAGATGAGATAACTGGCCCATGCAGCCTATGCCTAGAATCTAACATAGGTATGGCTGCCCACGATCCCCCCAATGGGTCAGCGAGAGATCCGGATTGGTGGATCATCTTGGCTGAGGGCAGTCACTGTTGTTCTCCTCCTAAACCCCCTCACTCCATGCCACTCCATCATGTGCTGCACTATCTGCCATCCTCCCCCTACCATAGCAACAGAGTATGTGTCATTACCTTGTAGGTTAGCATGTCTGTACAGAACTCAGGCCCAAACTGTCACCCGAGGGATCGAGTCCAGATACCTGTGAGTGAAAGTATCTGTGTGCACGTACACGTATCATTATGCTACTTTTGAGGGAGACCAATTTACTTACCTGTATATTTTTTAGGATGTGGGAGGGGAGCTAAAGAATGGGGAGAAATACTAACTCTACGCAGGTAACACATGATTAGTGACCAATTTTCTAACTGAGATTGCATTCAGCCACTTCCAGAATTAGCGTTTTATTTCTCAGTCACAAAATACCGATAGCAGTGCCCTTCAGCAGCATGGGTGGAGGCGAGTGTGGGCATATAATATATATACTCACTTCTTAAGGTGGCCACACACGATACAATAAAATAATTCAATTTTACAGCAATTCGATAAAAACGATTGTATCTCCCGAAAAAAATCAAAAGCTTTTTTTTCATTCGACTGAAAAATCTGATTGGATTTCCCGTTTTCTTCGATTTTTATCGGTTCGCAATGCCAGATATTTTTCTTCAATCTTTTTAAAGATTGTATGTTGTGTGGTAGATTGCCAATTTATTCATATACACACCCTAGCAATTTTCTCAGAGTTTCCAATCATTTTTATCATAATTGGGTAAAAAATTCAAAATATGTGTGTGGTACATTGGTCATATTTTTGAAATGTTACAATCAGTCAGAAAAATTGACTGCAATTCTTAAATTGAACAGATATTTAAAAATTGTATGGTGTGTGGCCACCTTTAGGCCTAGGTCACAGGAGAGGCTGAAGGCGAGGAATCCACTGCCAATCAGCTGCTCTCATGTACCCGCAAGCGCCCGCTATTTGTAGCCGCGGTTTGCACAGCAGGTTGCGCCGATGCCTGCTAAGCCCAAATTTCCTGCTTCCCTTGCTAGTGCTTGTAACACACACAGTGGAGAGGTAGCCACAGCACTGAGTCACATCTGACCGCAGCCGTGCTCCAATACCTGATGGTTAACTGCACCCTATATCAAATGCTGACTCATATGGGGTTCCCAACACTGCGATTCAGCTGCATGGAACTGCATCTGAAAGGCACTCAGTGGCCAGCAGAAAGGGGGCTGAACTGCACCACAAGCTTAGCCTCTTGCCCTCTGGCTATACACTGCTTGATCTTTTAACTAGATTACTGTAGATACTAGATTAATATTAACAACAATTCTAATGAACCTACTGTATTTTCAATGGATATTTCAATCGATGCTGTCAAGAAAGCCCGGCAGCGTGGAGGGACCACGAGCGGCAGCATCGTGCGCAAGGTTCTGCATCAGGCAGCACAAAGCTTGCAGCTGCAGAGGTGAGATCAATATTAGACAAGATTTCAAATAGTGCAGAATGGCAGGACAAGTAAAAGATACCTGATATCTGGGAAATTTTGATCTTTTACCTCATTTACCACTAATGTAGCGGTGTATTATCACATTTAAATGTCCGTCATAGGATCCGGGAGCTTGAAAATAATGTATGATGAACTGCAGATTCCTATGGGAGTCTGTAGTGTCCTGGTTAAACAAGCCAGCCACAAATGTGGCAAGTGGGTGCACAGTGGTTGGGACACTACCACTAACCTTGCAACCGACATTCACACCTGGACTAACCTCCATCCACACAGCCAAATTATACTAACAGAGTCAACATCAGCAAGCTAGGGAAAAGCTTAGTTCTTGTAATATGACAAGGTTCCGCACTATTCATGACAAAGAAAGCTGAGCTATCCCAATTGTAATATACTCACAAAAGCATACTATTTAGCTAGACATTACACTGTCTGTCAGCAACATTTCAGCTAGCCATGGATCTGATCCCCACCAACAAAGTGACGCCATTCCACCTTATTTGAGCCACTGACTGCTAGCAGTCTGTCACCCTCTAGGGATTCATCAGGAAAATAAAGGTAAGACATAGAACTGGAAGGGCAATCAGAATGCAGTAATGGCAGCTGACCTACGACTGGTTGCTAAGGGTAACTGAACAGCGTTCCTTTTAGTTTCTGAGCACCACATAAAACATAATTAAGATGTGTGTTTCTTATACAGGTGTCAGTACAAACCATTGCAAAGTGCAGTTTTCAAACAAGGAGAAGCAGTCAAAAGCAATTACCGTACCTTCTATGTATGTAGCTGTTTTGGGTCAAATATGTCCACAACATAACCTCTCACGAGGCTCGCAAACACAATAATAACCTGCTCTTGTGACAATTTCATGATGGAGGCAGCCATATTGATTTTGATCCTGGAGCTTGGAATGGCAGTCATGCATTGATGATGTACCCCATACATCTGCCAATTAGAGTTAAGCCTAAATAACAAATCCAGGTGATTTTTTTTTCTCTACAACACAGGTGTCAAACTCAAGGCCTGTGGGCTGTTGGACCTGGCACCCCTGTCATCTACCTGCCTGAGCATCCTAAAATACAAATGTAACTTCCGGTTTGCTTTGGGCATGTTCATGTAATACAGAATACAGTACAGGTTGTTGCCCTCCATTTCCTCCAGATGACAGCACACCACCTTACCATGCAGAGAAGCACACCAGTGCAGTGGCCACATTCAAGTATTGCCCTGACATTTTAGAGTGCCCACCATAGAAATCCCCATTAAATCTTAATAAACATATCTGACCTGCAACACGTTTTAGATTTTGGTGCCTTATGTGATTGAGTTTGACACCCCTGCTCTACAGAAACCAAAATTATCAGGGGCTGAACTGGACGTTTCCACAGGGTCAATCAGACTCAGAAGGCAAATGATTATGGCAACCAATCGTTAGCCTTCCAAGTTCAATTAGCCTTGTGCAAAGAGCAGGTTCAGCCCCTGATCCAGATAACATCACTCTCTCACAATGCCCCCATGAGGTAAACCCAGAGATATCAGAGTTCACTAATGGAAGCTCCATGAATGCTTATCACTAATCAAACATCCTATGTGTTTGGGGAAAGAACAAACATGATATAAAAGCCATCTATAATTACAAACTGTTTAATATAGGTCCGGTTCTACCGGAGTCAAAACTGTACTTTGCAGTATTTCTGTACAGGGCTGCTGGGTTCCTTTTAGGCCACTGCATTGTGTTTCTGGGTACCCCTGTATGAGGAAAAGCCATGACCTCCCTGTGGGCTGTATCAGCACACGTGGACACAGGGCTGGCAATGTTGAATGAGTGCCCTGCTGTACTGTAGCAGCTCCTCAGCCTGTCGCCTGTGCCAGACACACGTGAGCACTTTAATGCAGTAAGTCTGCTGATACAAAGCGGCATTAGTGCGCTGTACAGGCACCTCCTGCACTGGCCAGCCTGAAGCCAAACAAATGTGTAGCAAACAGTGACTTACGTGCTTTACAGGGATCGTTGTATTCAAAGGACTCGGGTTTTTCCTCCTCATAATAAAGAAGATCATCACCGAATTCAAGGCCATTACTGAGAGAGAACTTTTCACAAAAAGTCCATCCAGTCAGGAAGAAGATGAGCCAGGAAGGCATTTTCATAGCAGTCCGCAGCTTTATGACAGGAGGATACTAATCGCCTTCTGGGGAATAGCTCCCTTTATCTAAAGCTTCTCCTTCCTCGTCGCATCCAATCTGTGATCACAAGCATAGGGGCAAAATGGAAAAGTTTTGTGCCTGTGGGGGTCAGCCACTGTCTGTGCTCTGCTGATTTTCACTGATTAGACTGATGCTTGTCAGTTCTGGTAATAATAACACTCCCATAAGACAGACATTCACAGGGTCGCCCTATAGACAAGGCTCTGAGGAGGGTGCTGCAGCTTCTCTGGGCTCTCTCATCCACTTTCTCCCACCACACAGCCCCGCTGCCAGGAAGACCGGATCTGTGCAGCAGTACATCTGAGAAGCTAGGAGCAAGGGGTGGAAATTAGAGCAAGAAAACACAAATAAGCAAAAATCACATTCAAAAGAAGCACTGCGCTACACCAAACAGCAGAGAGAAAGATAAATCAGTGCAGCAAGTGGCCCATTCACACTCCCCAGCCCATTCCTTGCTGTGAACTTGCAGGAGGAAAAATAAACAAAAGCTACACGCACAGAGCAATCGTCAGCATCCTGCTCAATGCTGAGAACACACGATGCAATCGACCCGTCAATCGGATGGGAAGTTGTACCTTGTGTACCTGTCAAAACAGTTCTCCATCGATAAAGGGATCAATTTTCTGATGCTAACTTCGCTAAAATGATCCCTTTCTTGGTCAGAAACAAATCAGACATGTCGGAAATAATCGCCCGATTCTTGTCGATCGGACGGAAAGTTGCATCATGTATTCCCAGCATAGGGGGGCCATATATCTAGCGATTTGGCTGTACAATACACCATTCAATTCCATCAATTTATCGAATCGAGAGAGAATCAAGTGTGCTCCAGTATGTCCGATCGATAAAAAGTGACGTATATCATATCAAATCGGCCAACCTGATCAATCAAGCAGGATGGGAGATATGGGTCGATCGCACAGGAATCGGCTACTGTTCACATATCGTTCGATCAACACTGAATCAATTTTTGTATTCAAGAGGCACAACATCGGTCAGATCGATTAGTGAAGGTGAATTGTATAAGATAACGCTTTTAGTGTGTGAGCCACCAGTCGATCGACTTTCTATCAACCACACTGAAGCTGATCACCCAATAAAGTCGATCGAATCGTCGACCGAATCAAAATCGCTAGATGTATGGTAACGGTTACCTATATATCATACAATCAGGGATCAGGAAATACCTGTGATCAGGTCCCATGATAGTGTCACACAGTCACACGCAGCAGCAGCAGTGGATGAGGATGGACATGTACTGTACAGTCTGTACTCACCTATCAGCTGGACTCCTCGCCAGTGCGTCTTCTCGTGCCGCTGCTCTACCTCAATGCAGCTTTCATACTTCATCCAGGCTTCATAAAAGATCCATTGAACGATCCGCACGAGAGTCCAGGCCAAGAAGTAGCCAGAGAGTCAACGAAATTCAGCTAAAAGTCAACTAGGTAGTGTAAAATGTAGCTATTTCTAGATGCTGAGACACCGGCTGCCCCACGTCCGGTGCGATGCTTCCATCGATGCTACGAAACGTAACATGTCATAAAGCAGAACGCTGGCAGCTCTATGGGATAAAGTGCTGCGCGAAGTTGAGAGCCGCTGTAGCCCCGGCTGAGGTCTGCGCCCGGTGGCACAAGGCTGCCTGCTCTATACTTGCGTATTGATAATCCCGCTGTAGTAATTACATTTGAAAGTCGTAGCAAAGTAAGGTGAGATTTCCAGAGCTCAGCCTGACGCCCCTCCTCGTCTCCTCCCCAGTCTGATGGGAGGGGGGCTCGGCCAGAGACATCTCTGTAATCCCGTCAGGGTGTCACATTTGACACCAATAGTTTTCTAAAGCTCGGCTGCCTTTCTGTATCTGCCTCTCACTTCATTTCTCCTGCCACTCTCTCCCTAGGGCATCACACATCTATGCCTGCTGCTGCTGCTGCACTTTGATTCATAGTTATGCAAAGCTGTGTCGACACTGCTGCTGTACAAATGATGCTTAGCATGTGCTGCTGGGTCAGGTGAAAGCCATTGGAATGTGTTAGGGCACTTTGCATTTTTTTTTCTCACAGCCCATAGTGAATTTATGAATAGCAAGTCTCCTCTGTGACACCTATAACAATGTGACTGTACAGCTGGCCACATATATTAGGCAGTGGTTCTAGTGGTACTGTACAACCAATCAATGAGGTCATGCTTGCATCACACATCCTAAGGACAGACACATGCCTAAGCACTATCATTCAGTGGCAGTTTTATCTTAGGGAGTGCACAAGCATATGACTGCAAGAATCAAATAGATCAGATGGACATTGAATGAAAAGGCTATTCCTGAGGTTCTTGGTGAAGGTATGTGTATACTGTATATTACCTAGGCACTAATGTCCCCTCTGCTAACCTTATCTCAGGGGAACAGCCGAGTGGGTGTATGAGATCAATATTTCAGATATTCATGTGTTTTTATATAGACAAGACAAAGAACATTTACATCACGCTTTTCTCCTGACGGTCTCAAAGTGTGTGAGCTGTAGCCACTAGAGCACACTCTATAAGCAGAAGCAGTTTTAGGGAGTCTTGCCTACAGTCTCCTTACTGAACAGGTGCTGGCTTACTGACTAGAAAGAGCAGAGATTCAAACCTTGGTCTCTTGTGTCAAAGCCAAGTACACTATCCAGCCACTGACATCTTCTGTAGCACTTTAGAGAGCACTGCTATTGTTCTCAGAGGAGCTCACAATCTAATCCTTATGGAGGTATTGTCTAAGGCTACATTCACAGTGGTGCATTGCAAAATAACGGTCGCTTTGTAAAGCTGCTTGCTGCACAGCAATGCATCAGCTACACGTTGTGCGCAGTGCAGCAGGTGTGTTGCAGTGTAACGGAATGCGGCATCGTAATGCACTTCAGGCAGTGCTGATGGCAAATCGTCCATGTTAACAGTGTAGCATACTTTTCATTGACTGTATGCTTCACTGTTTGCAATGCAACAACATGCAGCACCGCTTTCCCAATCCGTTTGCGTTCCTGCGGTAACAGGGAACTCAGAGACCACTGTGAACATAGCCTAAAGTGTGCTACATAGTGTAAGGTAAGCTTTGGGGGGAACCAATTAACTTAACAGCATGTCTTTGGAATGTGGGGGAACCAGAGTGCCCTGAGGAAACCCACACAAACATGGTAGATTATACAAACTCCATGCAAATACTATTCTGGCCAAGAGATTACTGATATGTGCACATCCAATGTAATAGGTCAGCCAGCAGTTTCTACAGGCACTTGCAGACTGAAGACATACACCTAATCAAGCCGAAAACATCAAGTTTGGGTAAATGTAAACGTGGAAGAGGAAAGAGCTCTCCAATGGGCATTTAACCTTTTATTTGCCTGCAAAGTCTTAAAATTACTCTCACATGAATTGCAGTGTTGTGTGCATATATGTTCAGAGTGTGGGGGGAAAAAATAACGTGGGGTCCTTCCTCCTGAGCCCCTTTAAGCCCTTGTCCCCCATGCAGGCTGGGATAGCCAGGATGCAGAGCCCCAACCGTGTGGCATAGGAACATTAAAGGTAAGTATTCATTGTTAATTAAGAACATCAAAGGACTTTATTCTTTGTTGCATTTTTATTTCTTTTTAACTCTTTTTGGAAATGGGTAAGGGGTACTACATTCCCCCATACTCATTGCACTTGGGGAGGGGGCAGGCATCGGGGGGGGGGGGGCTTCTGCACCGACCTCCTGGGCACCAGAGGTGGGGAAGAGCCCCTTGTTGTGAGGCTTGGTGGTGTATTCTCCACAGTCAGCATGCAACGCATGAGCTGACGTGGAGGAGGTACACACACTAGCACAAAGAAACAGGCTATCCCTAGTATAGTGGAGGGGAGGACTGACTCCAATAGGAGATTGTGGCGCACAGAGCCGGTGCAGATCTGACAGCCACAAACAATGCTTTCGTTATAACGTCTCAGCGCAAAGTAGCGCTGAGCGCATAAACCAGAACTGAGGAGATCAGGACAGGTAGACAGAATGAACGCTTGCTAGCTAGCGGCTACTTAGCGACAGCAAGCGTCCAAAACCAGACAGACTGGAATGAGGCAGCCAATGCGATGCGGCGATGGCGTGCCTCACAAAGACAGGACAGGATAGTCAGAAAATAGCAGGATTAAGATAGATGAACGTAACACAGATAAATATACAATAAGTATGTTTTCCTAGCGTATTACAATTACAGCTATCAATGAAACTATTTGTAACGTCTGACTAACATATGTATATATCGGCAATGAACCGATATATGACATAAGCAGGAACGCTGACTAGGAATGGAGTAACACAGGGAACAGGACTCAGAAGGATTCGCTATCTCTTCGCAGAGATGAACGCAATCCACAAACGGTAACAGAACAGGATTCAGAAGGATTCGTTATCTCTTCGCAGAGATGAACGCAATCCACAAACAGAACCAGGAGCAGGGTAACTACCTCAGCACGGGTGGTCACGGTACGCGCAACCTACCAAAACGTGCTGGAAAGCTGACTAACTGCACACAGGATATAAACAGTTCGTGTACGTATACATCAGCGACACTGATGTATCAACGTAACACAAATACAAGGAAAATAATAAACGTGCTGGTATGCATATATATTGGCCATGAACCAATATATGATGCAAAGACCAGCAAAGTATCTTTAGAACAAGAAACACGATCGAGGGCTGAAGCGACAGCAAGACAGGCTTAAGCTGAAGCTATGAAAACCCCAAGGAAACCCTGCAGGAAGCAGATCTTTATACTGAGGTCATCCAATGGGAGCAGACATGCAGATTCCCACACAGGTGAATGATAATCAGCCACAAGCTGACAGCAGGGAAAGACAGACAAAGCTATGCAGCTTGCATGGAAATAGATCAGAACTGCCTGAGCTGCAGCACTACTACTTCCAGCAATAGCTGCTGCAGCAGCGATCATTACAGTACCCCCGCCTTTAAAAGCGGATTCCAGACGCTTTTCAAAACTGAAATTCCCAACAAAACAGTCTGACTGATAATTCATGATGACCGGGACAGCCCGGCAAGACCGAATTCCAGAATCAGTCCCCACAAGACTGGACCCATCAGAACCAGAACCTACAGAACCATGCCCATCAGTACTACAAGCCCCAGTGTGACACCCATCAGAACCATGATTTCCAGAAGAAAGCCCTCCGAAATTCCCTGAGCGATACCCACCGCCTTCCAGGAACCGTTCAGAAACGCCAAAGCCTTTGCAATGCCCACCGGTACTGTCTTTACCAACACAAAACCCACTGTTGAACCAGTCCAAGGCACCAGGACAAGTTTTCTCAGAGACCTCCCAGAACACCTTGAAGCTCCAAAGAGATCCCCATAGGTCAGAATGCCCCTTAGGCTCACATGGAGAACTATCAAGAACCCCTATGGAACCTAGGGCAATTCCCGAGTCAGGGCCACAAGGACAAACATCAATATCAGGGCTTTCAGGGACCAGAACCATCTCTGGGCATGCAGGCAGACTGGCAACATCAGAACATGTTCCCACTAAGGAAGCATCAGAGCACGCTAACACCTTAGACACACTTGGGCATTCTGGCACACAAAGAACATCTGGGCACACTGGCACAAGAGAAACCTCTGGGCACGTCAAGGAACTGTGAGCCTCAGGGTCAGCCAAGACGGGACCAAAACCAGGACCGGCCAAAAAAAAATCATCATGACTAGACTTCGCAACTACTGGATTTTTACACGAGAATGCAGGATCAGACTTAGATGTCGCTGATTCCAGCAAAGTCAGTAACAAATCAGATTCAGGGGCACTAACAAGACAGGACAAATCTTCTGATGTATGCACTGAACCAGATAGGGACTCCACAACTACCTCTGGACTGGACAGAGACTCATTTAATATACTGGATTGGAGCTCATGAGGCGCTGCAGAACAAGTCAGTATTGCAGCAGCCCCCACTGGACTAGGCAAAACTGAGGAATTCCCTGGACAGGATGGGGACTCTGGAACCTCTGCCACAGCGGCCAGAGAACCAGAATCTTTCAGGATACAAGGCAGGGTTTCAAAAATGCTTACTAAATCAGACTGAAATTCTGAGACTTCTGTTATTTTGACCAGAGAATCAGAATTATCCATGTTACAGGGCAAGACTTCTGAAACATGCAGAGGACAGGGCTGGAGTTCCTCGGCTGTTACAACACTGGAGAGGGACTCAACAACATTGGTTAAATCAGACTGTGTACAGGGCAAGGTATCTGACACACTTGCTGACGAGGACAATATTTCAATGGCTTCTGCTTTGCTGGGCAGAAATTCATCAAGTTTTATTAGAGCAGACTGTAATTCCAAAACAGCTGCTAGACAAGTGAATATTACTGCAACACCAACTGAGGTAAGCAGTGCTTCAGACTTCTCTGCTAGAGGGTTTAAAGTATCCAAAGTACTGGGTGAAGCATAAGACTCTGCGACCACAGCTTCACTGGACAGGATCACTGAACAGTCCATATTGCAGGGCAAAACCATGGAAGCACCTGCTGGACAGCATAATGATTCTGTGACCTGAGTTTCATTGGAGAGATCTACTGCACAATTCATGGTACAGGGCAAATTTATTGGAAAATTTTCTGAACAAGGTAATAATTCTGCGATTTCAGGTTCACATAGCAGATGCTCTGAGCTATTCACGAAACTAGAGTGAGGTGTAGAAACAGGAAGATCAAGACACAATGTTTGCGCATCTGAATCACCATTCATTTGTAAAATTGGAAAATTCAGATGCTGGGGTTCTGAGGTTTCTAGACAGGATTGCTGGGACTCGGAAACTGATGTAGTGCATCTATTGGCATCTGCTGGATCAGACAGGAGTTGAACTTTATTAACACAGGTAATTTCTGCAGAAGTGTTTGCAGAGACAGGCAAGATTTTTCTGGTGTCTGTTTCACTGAACAAAGAGTCATGAGTACTGGCTAGGCTGGACTCGGAAGTCAGCAGGACCTCTGGATTCTCTGCTGAGAAATTTGCGCAGGGCAAGGTTAAGAATGTATCAGTGGCTTCTGTTTTACTGGTAAGTAACACTGAGTTATCCATGGTACAGGGTGGAATTGCAGGAACTTCAATTTCACACAAAAAGAGCTCCGAATCACCTGCTGAATCAGCCAAAGGTGCTGAAGCAGGCGGGTCAGAACGCCAAATTTGCGAATTCGGAGTCACATAAAAATCATCCAAAATCAGTTCCCACACATCAATCAATGGAGCCACAAAGTCATACCCACACACACCAGTTTTTATTAGGTTATAGGCAGACTTAATGCATGCATTCAATACTAATTCACTTTTTGCACTGTAAAATTGACAAAATGAACTTGAATCATTCTTCCATTCATTGACCAGAGCTTCCATCTCTCCTTTCTCAAATGGAGGATTCCAAGCATACTTAACAGGCAGATCATGGTTTGCAGATATGATTGTAGCAGGGACATATATTGGGTTAATTAGCAGGTGATTGGCAGATTCCTTATTCATAAGAATCTCCAATACCTGTAGCAAGTGCTGAACTGTAGTGTATGCAAACTTTCCTTGCTTCACAAATAAGTTGATTTGTTCAATACTCTGTAATATCTCCTCATAATCATACTCAGATAATTCTTTTAAACAAAAATCTTTATTTTCCCTAGCCAGGGAGGAAAGTTCATTAGTAGTTTCATAAGTCCATTTAACTCCCCTGAAAGACAATTGCATTTCATTATCTGTTAATGGCAGAATCTCATTATAGGTCTCAGTCGCTAAGGATAACGACTCTGCAGATCGGACACGTTTCTTAGAACGTTTGCGTTTGGCCTTAGACCCTGCTGTTGTTGGTGATTTATTCAAGGCTGCAGGAAAATTATCAGTAACACTTTCTGCTTGCTGAACATTTTTGCAAGCAATTGAAGGAGTAGCTGATTGGCCTGCTGCCAGGAGTTCATTAAGAGGAAAAGGCAATGGATCTATGCGCAACCAGTTATGGATCACAAACGCTAGAAATTCCAGTGGTCTCTCTTTCAAATCGGAATGATTGAGAACATCAAATGCCCACTGGAATAATTCCCCTTTAAACAAAATATAACTTAGTTGGAGTGCCCAGGTTGAAACAGGAGTCGCTTGGAGATCAGGATTGGTCAGGAACCTGGCACATTCAGAGAATAACTCATTTTCTGTTTCAGAGCTAAGTTCTTCAAATTTCTTAAAGGAACAGGAACCATAATTAACAGTGTCATACTTTCTGGGAATCCCCCCCACAATGGGGATTGGTAATGGGGTTTTTCATAATGTGAGGCTTGGTGGTGTATTCTCCACAGTCAGCATGCAACGCATGAGCTGACGTGGAGGAGGTACACACACTAGCACAAAGAAACAGGCTATCCCTAGTATAGTGGAGGGGAGGACTGACTCCAATAGGAGATTGTGGCGTACAGAGCCGGTGCAGATCTGACAGCCACAAACAATGCTTTCGTTATAACGTCTCAGCGCAAAGTAGCGCTGAGCGCATAAACCAGAACTGAGGAGATCAGGACAGGTAGACAGAATGAACGCTTGCTAGCTAGCGGCTACTTAGCGACAGCAAGCGTCCAAAACCAGACAGACTGGAATGAGGCAGCCAATGCGATGCGGCGATGGCGTGCCTCACAAAGACAGGACAGGATAGTCAGAAAATAGCAGGATTAAGATAGATGAACGTAACACAGATAAATATACAATAAGTATGTTTTCCTAGCGTATTACAATTACAGCTATCAATGAAACTATTTGTAACGTCTGACTAACATATGTATATATCGGCAATGAACCGATATATGACATAAGCAGGAACGCTGACTAGGAATGGAGTAACACAGGGAACAGGACTCAGAAGGATTCGCTATCTCTTCGCAGAGATGAACGCAATCCACAAACGGTAACAGAACAGGATTCAGAAGGATTCGTTATCTCTTCGCAGAGATGAACGCAATCCACAAACAGAACCAGGAGCAGGGTAACTACCTCAGCACGGGTGGTCACGGTACGCGCAACCTACCAAAACGTGCTGGAAAGCTGACTAACTGCACACAGGATATAAACAGTTCGTGTACGTATACATCAGCGACACTGATGTATCAACGTAACACAAATACAAGGAAAATAATAAACGTGCTGGTATGCATATTTATTGGCCATGAACCAATATATGATGCAAAGACCAGCAAAGTATCTTTAGAACAAGAAACACGATCGAGGGCTGAAGCGACAGCAAGACAGGCTTAAGCTGAAGCTATGAAAACCCCAAGGAAACCCTGCAGGAAGCAGATCTTTATACTGAGGTCATCCAATGGGAGCAGACATGCAGATTCCCACACAGGTGAATGATAATCAGCCACAAGCTGACAGCAGGGAAAGACAGACAAAGCTATGCAGCTTGCATGGAAATAGATCAGAACTGCCTGAGCTGCAGCACTACTACTTCCAGCAATAGCTGCTGCAGCAGCGATCATTACACTTGTCTATGGATTAGACAAGAGCACTGGGGGAAAGGGGGGGAGGCTTGGCCCCCCTCTCCTCCAGAGCCCCCCATACCATAAACAATGTGGGCTAGTATAGCTCAGGTTGCGAAGCCTAGTGCGGCCGAGGCTACGCATTCTGGCTATCCCAGCCTGCATGGGGGAAGAAGGGGTCAAAGAGGCTCGGGAGGGGGGACCCCATGTCATTTTTATTATTTCCCACACTCTGAACATATATATTTTATTGGTCCAAAAAAAGCAAAGTGGTCAGGAATCATTATACAGCCATATTGAGGTTGTATAGCGGTCCCTAGCCAAACGGCCATTGAAATTTCATTATAATTTAACATCACTCAAAGTACTCTAAATTACGGACTCGTAATCAAAATTTTGAGTACTCACAAGTCCAATTTTGTGTACACCTGTAATTAATGTTCATCCATCCATCCAATTACGACGTCCAATTAAGTGTTCATAACTGCCAATTATAGACTCAGTAATTACGGACTCGTACTTACTAAGACCTTCTGTGCATCACTATTTATTACCCATGTTTACTCATTGGGCTTGATTCACAAAGCGGCGCTAAGTGTTAGCGCCGCTGTGAAAAGCCTTTAGTGCCCCTTAAGTAGCTCTGCACGTACTAACGGGCGCGCAGAGCTACTTCGCACACAGGACCACCCACATCGCATGCAGCGCGGCAGGGCAGTAATAATGCGCGGTGCGACATTATCGTCGCACCCGCTACCCTGTAAACGTCGCACCGCGGACTATTACTGTCCCGCCCCATGTGGGTGGTCCTGTGGGCGCAAACCACCTAACGCTGTGGTGTGCATCCACTACCTCTTAAGGCCTTCTAACCTGCTTAGCGCCAGTTAGTGAATCAAGGCCATTGTATACTACATTGGGGAGCCTACTCCTATTTTGTGTAAAGTTTTTCCCTTCCTCTTGTGTGTCCCCTGTGATAATTATCCAGTGAACCTTTTTCTAGAGTACGACCCAACCTATCCTGAAGAGGAAAGCCAATCTGCGTGGAGACGGAATTCTCCACTTGCCTAATACTGTGGTTGCCTGAGGTTCATCACCTGAATTTCATCAACCGAATACCCCTTATCAATATTAGGGTTAGGAGAGTAAATGCCATTATCTCAGGGTCCATTAGGGGTAGATTATGATTAGGCTGCGCTTATTAGGCAGGGTAACAGAAAAATATCATTGAGGATAGGGTTAATGCTTAATCAAGGTTAAGACATTGTTTAAATGATGGAGATTATAGTTAGGCATCGGGTAGGGTTGAGGTTAGGCATGGAAGGCAGGGAAAGAGTGAAGGGTAGGTATTAAGGTTTAGGCTATTGGGATAAAACGAGTTGCAATGGATGAGATTTTGGCCCAGTTCACACTGGACAGATCAAAAATTGATCTGTATAAAAACTGATTCGTGAAATGGATTAGTTTTTATTTGGCATCAGTTTTTGCTCTATTCCGCGTTCGCCGCTGCGGAATTATTGCAGCCACCCCATGCCGAACGGATCCTTTCTAATGGAGCAATGTGAACAAATCCATTGGTTAACACTGAATGCATTTGCATCTGGTAGGATGCATTCCATTCTGCTAAACAGACCGCTTTTCCTGCCAATGTGATCCAGGCCTTAGTTAGTAATACAGTACAGGAAGAGGTTGAGGTTAAGGTTAGGGTAGGCCACTGGGTTTAAGATTCTCAGTAGATAGCCCAAAACAAGGTTTCTGCAGAAATTTATCATAGATACTGTGTTTCTCTGAAAATAAGAGAGGGGGCTTGATTCACAAAACGTTGGTAACTGTTAGCACGGGCGTGCTAAATAGTTGGCACTCACTCGCAGACTTTTGCACGCGCAGCGCCTGATCTCGTGCAAAAGTCCGCGTTATCGCAAGCAAATGTCCGCGATCACGGGGCTTTGCACGTGCAAAAAGTCCGCAAGCGGCACTCCACGTGCTAGCTGTTTAGCACGCTTGTGCTAACAGCACCATTTTGTGAATCAAGCCCAGGGTCTTGATTCACAGTATTAATTATTGCACCAAAAGATGTGTAAGGGTTTATTTTCAGTTGAGTTCTTATTTTTCATTGAACAACCATCTACATATTGTATGTCTATATGTATTCTAATATATTCATGTCATCAAATTCTGAAACATCATTATAACTTTCCAAACCCTAAATTGCATCATGAATTTCTCATGGACTTTTGCACGCGATCAGGCGATGCGCGTGCAAAAGTCCACGAGCGGCACTTCGCATGCTAACTATTTAGCACACCCGTGCTAAATTAGGTTGAGGTTAAGGTTAATGTTAAGGTTTTAGTGGTGGCTGGATGGTGTAATGGTTAAGGGCTCTGCCTCTGACACAGGAGACCAGGGTTTGAATCTCAGCTCTGCCTGTTCAGTAAGCCAGCACCTATTCAGTAGGAGACTTTAGGCAAGTCTCCTAATACTGCTACTGCCTATAGAGTGTGCCCTAGTGGTTGCAGCTCTGGTGCTTTGAGTCCAATAGGAGAAAAGTGCAATATAAATGTTATTTGTCTTTGTCTACTTTCCTTTTTTTTTCCATGTACAGCAATCTGCATTCACTGAGAGTCTGGCATTTGCCAACCATTGTTGTTTTGGGCCTTGCTGTGTCTTTCGAGTCTGATTCTTTTTGTGTGTGTGTGTGTGGGGGGGGGGGGGGGGATGGGGGGTTGTCTGCTTTACGCTGGTGAGGGGTCTATCTGTACCGCTGCATTCTTTTGCCAGTTGAATTGACATATATACTGTAGCTGTCTGGACACTATTTGACTTTTTTTATGAACTTGGGCTGATTTTTGAGTAGGGCTTGTATTGAGCATCTTCAAAAATCCTAAAAAATTACCCCAGGGCTTATTTTTGAGGCAGGTCTTGTTCCCAGGGAAACAGGGTATATGCAGTTTTTCTATCCTGTGTTGACCTTAGTCGGTGGTCACCATGTAATGCTCAAAATCAGCTATAATGCAGCATACGGAAGTCTACCGTCTTTCAAGGCAGAACCGTTTTCCTGTACATCCCTTATACGCATATCTTCAGTGCTTTAATTATTCAGCATCTGTAAAAATAAACACTATCTTTTTACATGTCTTATTATAGCACTTCGATCCAGTTAAAGTCTTGAGTGGTAAATGACAATGAGAGAGCAGCAATGCCTTTAATCTAAATATTTGCAGTGATGACCCTGATCATCGGATGTGACCTTGCAGAGATAAAAGGTGGAGGTTAAGCAATGATCTTGAATCGGGTCTTTATTAAAGAAGTGCTGAGAACAAAAGAAAGCATTGATTACAGCAGAGTCTGTCAATAACTTGTTTTATCATTGCCTTAACCTGGGATAAGAGGCCATCAGTCATTATCTCCATAACCAGCAAGGGAATAAGCTGGAGTTTATACAGCAGGCCAGCCAAGTAAGCCAAAGGTCAATTTAAAAAGTGTGAAAAGTGCATTAGAGGTTTCCAATTATCATTGATTACATTTTCTAATTCACTTCACTAATCCTGTAATCATTACCAAGTTTAATCTTCAGCCTTAATGTGTTGGTGGTGATAAGCAATGGATTGATAGCCAACATTAAAGGTGCCCATGAAGATCAGAGAGTGGGTGGTGGGGCACCACGCCGCCACAATCGCACCCCCCTCCTGCCATATCAGCAGGAGGTCTCTTCATAAATACAAAACCTCACACTAGTCTAGTAACTACATTTATATCTATGGAGAGGGGAAGGGAAGAAGCCATGAGCAAGCAGTAGGCACCACTAGCGCTGTTTTACCCAAGCTGGGAAATTGCAGTCAGAAGAATGGACTTTCTAATGCATCCCATGGTGATCAGTCGTGCAGATGCAGTCTACCCACCATCACAGTGTTTCAGCCTCCCTCCTCATAAACATGATTGCTAAACTCAGCTGTGAATTGTATAGGAATTGATGGAAAAGGGGAGAAGCAGAGAATGAGCAGTCTCATACAGGGGCGGTTCTTCCATGAAGCAATGTTAATCACTTGCTTTAAGGCGGCAGCCCCGCTTCACTCACTTGCTGTCAGCGTTCCAGCGATGATATCTGCATCCACCCATCCTGTATCCATGGCTACAGCAGTGCCTCGTGTGACCTGTTACGTGCTGTCAGGTCACACGAGGCACCGCTGTAGTCACAGAGGAAGCAGAACTTCACATGTGGCTGGTGATCCTATCGCTAATCTGCTGAGAGTGGGTGAGTGATGCGGCACTGGTGCAGCATATACCCAGCATCCTGGGGTTCAGATGCTGCAGGCCAGCAGGGAGGAGATGCTGTCTTGGAGGGAGGTAATCCTAGTGCCATTGCCTGCAATGCACAGCCCATGTATCCTTTTCGATCTGACTTTGCACACCCACGTCGGGAGAGGAGTCCTCATAATGTATTGGTTCAGGTGGCAAAATATCTAGACCTTGCCCTGGTCCATTAGTTCAAGGCATAGCTTCTGGAGGAGCAGCCCTCCTGACTGCTTCTGGGTCCAGGATCCAGTGAATTCTATCAGTCAACGCCACTCCTATGTGGTATAGAGCTTCCCAGGGCCCATCCTCACCCTCCTTACCATCTCTGGCCCGCATTTATACCTGCTCCATTCTACTTATCTATTCTGGTTCCCGCCCCTAGTGATCCTCATTATCCTCATTAACATGGAATCAGTAGGGGTTGCAGAGGTTGTGGCTGCAACCAGGGCCCTATGTAATCATTTATTCACCCCCATTACTGCCACCCCTACATGATAGCCGAACCTTGTTTCCAAGGAACCTGGAGCACCGCATACTCACTCCTGTAGCTATCTCCATTGATAACAGGAGTTTGGCTACATAATAGCTGAACTCTGGGTTCAGGCTTCATTGTCCCCGTGAACCAACGGCATGTAACCTAATTATGTATATGTCCACGAGGAATGGAGAAGTAGGGCTGGTAGGGATGGAGGTGGAAGGACACTGAAGAAAGAAGGAGGGAGGGTTGGTTGGACAGCTGTGTGCACTCATCAACAAATGAGGTCCTGGGGTAGCCAGCTCATTTTAATTATATCTGGGTAAAGGGTCAAAGGCCACTTAATCCTGCTATCCGTGTGGTGTGTGTGTGTGTGGGGGGGCGGGGGGGGCGGGGGGGTAGTGCTGTTGCTATGTGGAGGGGGTGGGTTGACAAAGGCCACCTAATGGTGCTATCGGGGGGGAGGCTACCTAATGCTGCTATATTCAAGGCCATCTAATATCACTATATCGGGGGGGGGGGGGGGTAATAATACCTTTTGACCAGGGTGCCATTTTATCTAGAACCAGCCCTGCGTTCACCAACTGATGAGAGGTCTTTAATTCAGTAGCCTGCCATTCTTGATATCTACTGTAATATGCCGTGCTTCTTTGTAATATTTGTTCTCAACCACTCCTGAGGAGTCTAACAAGAGTATTCATTTGCTCCCACCATCTGCTAAACAATGTACTGGTGGAGTCTGAACACATTAGGAATAGCTTTGTAACTTCTTTTTGGTAGTTGTAGCTGGGTGAGCCTCAGTAATTGTCTTTCAGAGGTGTCTTGGAAATGTCCTTTGTTGGAGCCATGACACACTTCCATAAAAGATCACACCTGATTATCATCCCATTGACTGAAACACCTGACTCTAATTTCCTCTTCAAACAAACTAATAGCCCTAGAGGCATACATTTGTAAAACACATATAACTTTTATGTACCTTTTGATCATTTTCCTCAGTGAATAAATAAACAAACATGATGTTTCAGATTGGTTTGTTTAACTTGGAACTTGTTTAGTACATCCATAAAAAACAGGTGCAGAAATACTAAAAATTCAAAACAGGTCCACACATGCGCAAGAGACACAGACTGGACCCGCCTGAGCCTATTACCGGGGCTGATCGCGGCTAAATGGCAGACAGCAAGAGGACGGTGAGGGACTCATATGTGTTTATGGAGCGGGAGGTAGCCTCGGGCAAGTATCAAATCTTTAGATAGCGAGATCTCTGGTACACTTTAAAGAGAATCTGTATTGTTAAAATCGCACAAAAGTAAACATACCAGTGCGTTAGGGGACATCTCCTATTACCCTCTGTCACAATTTCGCCGCTCCTCGCCGCATTAAAAGTGGTTAAAAACAGTTTTAAAGTTTGTTTGTAAACAAACAAAATGGCCACCAAAACAGGAAGTAGGTTGATGTACAGTATGTCCACACATAGAAAATACATCCATACACAAGCAGGCTGTATACACCCTTCCTTTTGAATCTCAAGAGATCATTTGTGTGTTTCTTTCCCCCTGCAGTTCTCATGCACTGAAGTTTCAGGCTGCTTGTTTCTTCCTGCAAACAGCTTTGCCTTTGTCTGTAATTCCTCAGTATGTGAAAGCCCAGCCAGCTCAGAGGACGATTTATCCAGCTTGTAAAAGATAAGAGAGAAGAGAGAAGCTGCCCTAATCTAAATAATACACAGGCAGTGTGCATAGAGGGGCCTGGAAGGGGGAGTTCATAGCAGAACCACAACACTGAAGAACTTGGCAGCCTTCCAGACACAGGCTGACAAGTCTGACAGGGGAAAGATACATTGATTTATTACAGAGACTGTGATAGTAGAAAGTGCTGCAGTAAGCCAGAACACATTAGAATAGCTTTTGGAACTTGTAGGATGATAAAAAACAGGATGCAATTTTTGTTACGGAGTCTCTTTAAGAGCTTGTTTCCTTAAGGGCTGGTTCAGACAGACGTTTGTGCAGCGTTTACTGCCAGCGTTCGGGGCTTGGCGTTAAACAATGGGAGCGTTTGTACCAAGCTTTCACGCGCGTTTACACGAACGCGGCGTTCGGGTCCCGATTTTCACTGGCGTTCAAGGAGCCCCTGGAAGCTACATGTTGCTTCCAGGGGCGGTTAACCACGACAGGTAATGTTCCCCTAGGGAAAGAAAAAACGCGACCGCATCCGAACGCAATGCGAACGCTGCTGAAAGCCCGAACGCATTGCCGCCGCGACGCCAACGAACGCGACGCCTCCAAACGTCCGTCTGAACCAGCCCTTAGGGGAATTTGCAACCATATCCATATGCAATTTTAGGTGGGCTGCTTCCAAATTTGTAAAAAAGTTATGCAGGCTGCACTTACCACGTTTTAGAGCATCACAGTACTCTCCCCCGCTGCAGCTCATCACAGTGGCCGTTAGTCTCTAAGAGATTGGCCACACTACTCGCGGTGTGACAGAATTGCTTCCAAGGATGCAGAATGGCGGGCTTCCCTGCCGCAGGACAATTTCACCGCGCCATGTCCCATATGCAATTAACCTCCTGAGTTCTCTCCTAGGTTATATTTTCACACCTTGTCAATGCAAAACCTTTTAGTTACATAGTTACATAGTTATTTTGGTTGAAAAAAGACATACGTCCATCGAGTTCAACCAGTACAAAGTACATCTCCAGCCCGTCCCCCACATACCCCTGTTGATCCAGAGGAAGGCGAAAAAAAACCCATAAGGCATGGTCCAATTAGCCCCAAAAGGGAAAAATTCCTTCCTGACTCCAGATAAAATCCCTGGATCAACATCATTAGGCATAACCTAGTAATTGTAGCCATGGATGTCTTTCAACGCAAGGAAAGCATCTAAGCCCCCTTTAAATGCAGGTATAGAGTTTGCCATAACGACTTCCTGTGGCAATGCATTCCACATCTTAATCACTCTTACTGTAAAGAACCCTTTCCTAAATAAATGGCTAAAACGTTTTTTCTCCATGCGCATCTCATGTCCTCTAGTCCTTTGAGAAGGCCTAGGGACAAAAAGCTCATCCGCCAAGCTATTATATTGCCCTCTGATGTATTTATACATGTAAATTAGATCTCCTCTAAGGCGTCTTTTCTCTAGACTAAATAAACCCAGTTTATCTAACCTTTCTTGGTAAGCGAGACCTTCCATCCCACGTATCAATTTTGTAGCTCGTCTCTGTACCTGCTCTAAAACTGCAATATCTTTTTTGTAATGTGGTGCCCAGAACTGAATTCCATATTCCAGATGTGGCCTTACTAGAGAGTTAAACAGGGGCAATATTATGCTAGCATCTCGAGTTTTTATTTCCCTTTTAATGCATCCCAAAATTTTGTTCGCTTTAGCTGCAGCGGCTTGGCATTGAGTATGATTATTTAACTTGTTGTCGATGAGTACTCCTAAGTCCTTCTCCAAGTTTGATGTTCCCAACTGTATCCCATTTATTTTGTATGGTGCTAGACCATTGGTACGACCAAAATGCATGACTTTACATTTGTCAACATTGAATTTCATCTGCCATGTATGTGCCCATATAGCCATCCTATCCAGATCCTGTTGCAATATGACACTATCTTCCTGAGAGTTGATGATTCTGCACAATTTTGTACCATCTGCAAAAATAGCAACATTGCTCACTACTGCATCTACTAGGTCATTAATAAATAAATTGAAGAGCACTGGACCCAGTACAGACCCCTGTGGGACCCCACTGCTAACAGTCTCCCATTTTGAGTACGATCCATTGACCACAACTCTTTGTTTTCTGTCCATTAGCCAGTTCCCTATCCATGCACACAAACTCTTCCCCAGTTCTTGCATCCTCAACTTTTGCACCAGACTTCTGTGGGGAACAGTGTCGAAGGCCTTTGCAAAGTCCAAGTATATCACATCTACAGCATTCCCAATATCCATATTAGCATTCACTACCTCATAAAAGCTGAGTATGTTAGTCAAACAGGACCTGTCTTTAGTTCACCAGCAAGTAAGAAAATAGGTGCCTTTTCACCTACTTTTTGATACTTTTATAGTTGCAACGTGAAGAAAAGGTATTTTAAAGAGAAGATGAAAAATTATCTCCTAGCAGAAAACCCATGAGTGAAACCAGGCAAAAACAAATCTCTCAAAAAACACTAAAGGGCATTCTGTGGCAGCGCGGTGCGGCAAATTGCTGCACTGCTACCGCAGCCTAATGAAAGTCTTTGGGGAAGTTCATACTTCCCACGTTGCAATACGCTGCACTGGAAGCGCCCAATTTAATGCTAGCGCATACCTACATTACCGCAGGCTCCTGCGGCGATCTGTGTTGACCCGGAAGTCATGTTACTCTATGGCAACTCAGGATTCTCTAACAATGTTTGCTTTGCACTGCCGCTATGCACATGCGCGGAAGCGTATTTTTACATTACGCTTACGTGCACTTCCTCATACCCGAAGCAGGAAGTGACCGCAAGCACGTGCCACTTCCTGCTTGGCGAATGCCGTGTACTAACGTGGTATTCCTTAAAGTCCTGTTTTTGGTGTTGTGATGCAGTGCGTTGGGCACGACGCACTGCATTGCTAACGCCAGTTTGCAGTGTTGAAACCAGCCTAAAGAGAAAAACAAAATAAAGTTTTATGCAAGTAAATGCAGAATATCCTTTCTTTATTATAAATAAAGCAAGGATCCAGTGTTACCCGGTTAGCTCTATGATGGCAAAGATAAAAGCCTGCTTTGCGTTCATGGTAAAATGTTATTGATCAGTTGTAAATAAATTTAGCCCCTCCTTTCTTATAAAGGTGCTTCCTGTCTTCTGTGCTTAGTACTAATCCCCTCAGGCTTTTCAGTCTAATCACTGTGATGCTATGTATGCATGGTCCAAGTCTGTTCATTGTTCTGGCCAAAAAAATATTTGTTGATGATCAGATATGATATGTCAGTGTATGTCATACTGTAGTTCTCTAAACATACTGACACATAGGAATCTATTTATACCTATTTAATACCTGATATTTTATTGCAATGTTTTTGTTCTGCTCTTTTAAAGCAGACCTGAACTCAGAACTTCCTCTCTGCTCTAAAAAATAAGCAACAGCATAATTACCTTTAACCTCCTTGGCAGTTATCACGAGTCAGGCTCGGGGTGGAAAAAACAAACCAGGAGCGGTAAACCCGAGTGTGACTCGTGGTAGCCGCTGGGTGCCTTGTGCAGAGCATAGCACGCAGCGGGCATTTTCACTCACCTACCAAAGGATCCCGATGCCGCTAGCCATTCTCCTTCCTGTCTCTGCATCCAGTCAGGGGCGCCTTTACCTACTGACCACCCAGGCAGCGGCTTGGAGCGGCTTTGATGGGGAAGGCGCAATAAATTACTGTCAGTCCAAGGGGAAATAAAAATTCCTGTCCTGAAAGACGTTGTAAGGGACTGGAGAGAAAAATATTTCCTTCTGTTTTAAGAAGGCAAATTACACCAAGCGTTGCTTTTTTAGTAGGAGGGCATTTGGTTCCTTTTATCCCCCTATACATTCCTAGTAGCTTGGGTCACCCTGAGCTGCTTGGTTACTCTGCTCTTTTCACAAATAGCCTTCTGCTAAGTCACTAAAGAATCATTCAGAGTTCAGAATTATAGATACTCCCTAAGAAGAAGGTGTCTGGTTTATAGCTGTTCTCTGCCCCTCCACAGAGGTGACAGCGCCCTACCCCCAAATGTTACTGAGTCTGCAGAGCGAGTGAGACAAACAAACAAACAAACAGTAAACTCTGCAGACAGCTGTGTGCTCTGCTAGAATGTCTGCATGTCTAGATGTCAGGAGGATCGCCATGACTAGCTATGGAGAGGTAGGATCATCTGATCCTCTCCCCTACACAGCCCGAACTTCTCCCTGAATTCAACAGGACAGTGTTTGAAGTGTGTAATGGACACAGTGGGGGTTGCAGGATTTGTCTTTCATTGTGAGAGAGTGAATAGGAGGGCAGCATCTAAAGCTCAAACAATGATAATGGACATATAAGCAATGTGTGTAATTACATCCATCACTACTTATAATTGAAGATGGCATAATAATGTATTTCCATTAATGCTGTCTGTTTGCCCTCTCTCTAATGCTATGTACCACCTCACGATTTTTCCAACGATTTTCCCGATGTCCATCAATTTTTTTTTTGAGCGACAAGTAGTCATTTACACGATGTCGTGACATCCCTTAGCATTGTGTGGTGAAAAGTGACCGTCACTGAGGATCAAGTAAAGTACTGAGGTCGCTTGACTTCTCGTTCGCGCCCGTCCTGTAATGTCACGTCACATCTCGCATACCCGCTGGCAGGAAGATGAATCGCTGGACGCTTGTCATGAGGGACACCTCGCTGGATCCATCTTCCTGTGTTGTTGCAGTCACTGTGGTGAGTGTGGAGCTTAACTTTGCTCGCCCTCACCCTCTGCTCATGCTCCCTCTCCCACTGTCTCTCTGACCAAACAACTGCTACTTGGGGAACAATGTGCACAATTATGTACACTAGTCTGAGCACTCTTCAGGGGAGCCAGTAGCATTTGGAACTATTATTGTGTATTTATGTAGCACTGACATCTTCAGCACTTTACAGAGTACATAGTCATGTCACTGACTGCTCACTGGAGCTTACAATTTCATCCCTACCATAGTCAAACTGTAATGTCCGACCATATTATTATCATGTATTTATATAGCACTGACATCTTCTGCAGTACTTTATATAGCACTGACATCTTCTGCAGTACTTTACAGAGTACATAGTCATGTCACTGACTGTCCTCAGAGGAGCTCACAATCTAATCCTACTATAGTCATAGTCTAATGTCCTACCATATTATTATTATGTATTTATATAGCACTGACATCTTCTGCAGCACTTTACAGAGAACATAGTCATGTCACGGACTGTCCCCAGAGGAGCTCACAATCTAATCCTACCATAGTCATAGTCTAATGTCCTACCATATTATTATTATGTATTTATATAGCACTGACATCTTCTGCAGCACTGTAGAGAGTACATAGTGATGTCACTGACTGTCCTCAGAGGAGCTCACAATCTAACCCTACCATAGTCATAGTCTAATGTCCTACCATATTATTATTATTTATTTATTTATATAGCACTGACATCTCCTGAAGCACTTTACAGAGTACATAGTCATGTCACTGACTGTCCTCAGAGGAGCTCACAATCTAACCCTACCACAGTTATAGTCTAATATTTTCAATATAGGATTGTTTGGGGGTAAACCAGTTGACTTATTAGTATGTTTTTTAGGATGCAGGAAATGTCTAAAGTGTCTGAAGACAGAAACTCCATGCAG
Source organism: Hyperolius riggenbachi (assembly GCF_040937935.1). Taxonomy (NCBI): domain Eukaryota; kingdom Metazoa; phylum Chordata; class Amphibia; order Anura; family Hyperoliidae; genus Hyperolius; species Hyperolius riggenbachi. The sequence continues at coordinate 168,161,224 of NC_090646.1, forward strand.
ATTTTGCCCTGGCCAATGTTCAAGCCTAGGACTCAGCACTAAAATGCAGTAGTGGTACCCACTGAGCCTCTATTCTACTCATAGATATCTGCTCATCCATGTCATCAATTCTGACCCTCCACTACCCTCCCTCCCTCCATTCTACTTCTCTTCTCTTGTATCACTTACACTACAAACACACTGTGCTTATCTCCAGAATGGATTATGAATCAAACTGTTAGGCCCAGTGCACACCAAAACCGCTAGCAGATCCTCAAAACGCTAGCGGTTTTTGAAGCAGATTTCAGAGCGATTCTAGGCATGTTTAGAGACATTTTCTAAACATGCCGAGTGTTTTTGTGAAGCAAATTACAAATATTGTTACAGTAAAAGCTGTTACTGAACAGCTTCTGTAACAAATACGCCTGGAAAACCGCTCTGATCTAGTGTTTTTCAGAGCGGTTTGCATTTTTCCTATACTTTACATTGAGGCAGAATCGCTTCTGCAAACCGCAAGTGTGCAGCAGGAGGCACGTTTGCGGTTTGCTAAAAACCTCAAACCGCTGGTGTGCACCATCCCATGGAAATACATTAGCCAAGCGTTTTCACAGACAGATGCGGTTGGCGGATCGCTGCTAAAACCGCTCGGTGTGCACTGGGCCTTAAACCACCTTACCATATCAGCCCTTCAATGTCATGATATACTCACTCCAGTCCTACCCTAACAGGTGGTAACATATTTGCATATCTCATAATGTTTGTGAAAAATTATTTTGAAAGTAAGAATGTCTTGCTTGATAATCCAATCTTGCAATGTGACTGCCATTGGAACTTGTAGTGTGGATGCTGTATTTATTTGAGGTGCATACTGGCAGCATGTGCTGTATGGCATACAATGCTGATCATCCACAAGGCAAACTTAGGCAGCTGCCTAGGTTCTAGAGAAAGTTTAGGGGCCTGGTGGTTGCTAGTCCCCACCAAATCTAACTAAATAAGCCAGGTGACCATCAGTGGAGGGCAAAGTGTTATCTTGCCTAGGGCCCCATTTCATAGTTATCCCTCTCTGATGGCTTATATCATGTGTGAAGTGTTCTATAATGTATATGATTTTTGTTTTATTTTTTATGGGGGGGGGGGGGGGGGGGCGCCACAGGATTTCTTGCCTGGAGTGACAAGAAGGCTAGAGGCGCCCCTGTCTGCATCCCTCTGGTGAGATCACTGTTTATCATCATGACAACCGAGGGCGATCTCACTACAGGGTTACAGCGCCACCCAGAGGTGGAAGGCAGAACTGCAGTGCTGGATCCCAGGGAGTTTAGTAAGTGCAGGGGCTGCTGTCGGCTTTCTAGCAGCATGATTTTTTTCCCGGTTTTAGGATCGAAAAGCCTGCAAAAAAAATTGCGCTGCTTTAAGACCCAAACATCCGGAAAAAATCATACCACCAAGGGGGTTAAAGAAAAACATTTCTAAGTTACTTCTGATACAAATCCTGCAATACATCTGCAGTGTGTCTTTTTCCTTCTTTCATGGAAGCTGACATAGAGTTAACATCCTATGTTTACAAATTAGCTGCTCTTCCAAGGACGGCCGAGATCAAATTACGTTTGTGATTAGTCACAAATGAAATTAAATTAGACAGGCTAAACTCTCTGAATACATACAATGAGTATTTCTCCACTTTTCCTTCTTTCTTGTGCAAGAGTTCAGGTCCACTTTAGAGGACAAGTGTGAGAAGAAAAAAAACAAAATTTGCTTACCTGGGGCTTCCTCCAGCCCCTAAGAAGCCTATTTGTCCCTCGTCGCAGCTCCGGTGTTCCGGGATCCCCTCCATTGCAGATGCCGACCTTAGCAGGTCGGCATCTTCTGTCGTGGCCTGGAGCGTTCTGCGCAGGCTCAGTACTTCTGCACCTGTGCAGAATGCTCCAGGCCACGTGAGCGTGGTCACGAGCGGCCGCCGTGCACTCGCAAAGGTGCAGAAGATGCCAACACGACGAGGTCAGTATCTGCAGTGGATGGGATACGGAAGAGTCATCTGCAGCAGAGGGGACACGGGAGCTACGGCGAGGGACAGGCTGGCGGAGGCTGGAGAAAGCCTCAGGTAAGTAGATCTTGTTTTTTTCCTTCTGGCACCTGTTCTTTAAGGTGGCCACACACTTATAGATTGCCATTCAATGAGGCAAAACAATTGATCCCCCTCCTATTAGAATCTCATCAGGGAGAAATTGATCTCTACTATACAGGGCACATCGATTTTGACAAGATTTTGCAGAAAATCTATTGATAATTGATGGAACTGCAGCTTGCACTGTTCAGTACAATGCAATGCTATGGCGTGTCAACTGACCACTGTTCCTGCCCTACCCCCAATCAAAGCAAATCTTCTGAGCTGCCTGCTCGATAGTCCTCATCAATATTAGGTCAAAATCGAGGGGTCATATTAGGGCATTAGGGCAATAGTTTCCTAACAGATTTAATCAGAGGAATTAAACTTGTCCATACGGAACAGGGAATTTAATAAGTGGAAAACGGAGTAGGCGTTTAATAACTGGAAAAGGCTTGGGGGAGGGGATGCGCAAAACAGTTGTTCCACTAGCATCTCCCCATCCTCATTCAAATGTGGCCTAAGCCGGTTAATCAAAAAGCCCAGAGTTTGGCTACTGTGTAACCTAACTCCGGTGCATTACTGCTCGCTGCAGAGTTCTGCTACATAGGCCTCAATTCACTAAGCAGTTTAGACTAGTCTACTGATGGTTTTTAGTCTACTGATGGTTTGGTCAGTTGCATCATAGAGGAATTCACTAATACCAAGACCTGGTCTAATCCATTTGGTAATTAGGTGGGTAAAGCAGGGGAAATGATCAAAAGATGCAATTCACAAACAGGTAGCTATGACTGACATCCTTCTCCTCTGATGAGCTCTCCTCTGCATATAATTAAACTCCTGCATAATTAATTCAAAAGGTTCCATCCTCACATCTAAAGGTCCGTACACACGCCGGACTTTAGGCAACGACGGGTCCGTCGTTGCCTCCCGCTGGGTGGGCGTGCCAGCGACAGTCCGGCGTGTGTACGCTCTGTCGTCAGACTGATACGGCTGTTTCTGAGCGATCCGCCGGGCGGATCGCTCAGAAACAGCCGTATCAGTCTGACGACAGAGCGTACACACGCCGGACTGTCGCTGGCACGCCCACCCAGCGGGAGGCAACGACGGACCCGTCGTTGCCTAAAGTCCGGCGTGTGTACGGACCTTAAAATACCTCACAGAAGTACTTTACCAACAACAAATCAGCTGGTCTAATCTCTGTCAGAAAAAGTGAGCATGGTCACTCCTTGTTTGCCTTTGTGAATTGCGTAATTGCTGAATGTTAGACCAGGTCTAAAAACAGGTCTAAAACTTTACACCAAACCATCAGTAGATTAAAAAAACATCTGTAGACTAGTCTAAACTGCTTAGTGAATTGAGGCCTATATAGTAGAAGGACTCCATTGCTGCTTTTGTGCTCACCATGCCTCTGGCACCCACTATTTTCCTCAGGTGCTTCCAGCACCCACATTTTTAGCTGTAACCAAATTTAACTTGGATGCCCATAGCAGTACCCAAAACTCCGATGCTGCAATTGTGCTCAAATTTGTAGTTTGGTTTGCAACACTCAGATATTCTTTTTGCACCTGATCTCCCTTCTGCATTCTTTACTGTCTTAATATGATCTCACACTTCATGTTTTTCCTTTCCACTTTAAAAATTAACATGGACAAAACTGTACTTGTAATTTTCCATCTTCTGAATCTATCTCCTGTCCTGGAAGAACATTCAATATTAATGGCACACCAATAACAATAATAACTGCTTAAAGAGACTCTGTAACATCAAAAACCTCCCCTGGGGGGTACTCACCTCGGGTGGGGAAAGCCTCCGGATCCTAATGAGGCTTCCCACGCCGTCCTCTGTCCCACGGGGGGTCTCGCTGCAGCCCTCCGAACAGCCGGCGACAGAGCCGACTGTAGCTTCAATATTTACCTTTGCTGGCTCCAGCGGGGGCGCTGTGGCTGCTTTCGGCACGGAAATAGACGGAAATACCCGATCTCCATCGGATCCGCTCTACTGCGCAGGCGTCGGAAACTTGCGCCTGCGCAGTAGAGCAGACCCGACGGCGATCGGGTATTTCCGCCTACTTCGGAGCCGACAGCCGTCAGAGCGCCTGCGCAGGAGCCGGAAAGGTAAATATTGACGTCACCGCTGCACGGAGGGCTGCAACGAGACCCCTGAGGGATGGAGGACGGCGTGGGAAGCCTCATTAGGATCCGGAGGCTTCCCCCACCCGAGGTGAGTAACCCCCAGGGGACGTTTTGTCGTTACAGTTCCTCTTTAAGAGTCTGACTTGGTTCTGCTCCCTCCCCACCACTTTTTACTATTATGATTGCTACTGTCTGGTTGGCCCCCCTTTTTATTAATGTGCAAATCTGACAGAAAGTGATAAGCAAGGGGAATTAAGCAATGCTACATTTGGACCATATCAGCCCTTTTCTTAATGTGGTTTACAATATAGAAATAGCGCTGGGTTTTTTAAGTAAAGTGATTGTGCAGGTAAAATGCAACATTTGTTTGCATAGGAATGTATGAAAATGCTGAGATCCTCTTAAATTGCAAAAAGTATACACAGGCTTTATTGTTCCAAAACAAAGAATAAAATAACATGTATAAAAAAATTATAAAGACTCTACATAATGCAGTAGTGCAATGCTATATCAAATTCAATTTCAAAAAATATCTTGATATTGCAAGATTTTTTGCATAAGATTCTATGAAATTGCTGAGGTCCTGTTAAATTGCTAAAAGTATACACAGATTTTATTGTTTCAAAACAAAGAATAAAATTAAATATATAAAAGTATAAAATTACTTTATATAATAAATAAATGGGCAGCGCGGTGGTGTAGCGGTGGTTAGCTCTCTCGCCTTGCAGCGCTGCGTCCCCGGTTCATGTCCCAGCCAGGGCACTATCTGCACAGAGTTTGCATGTTCTCCCCGTGTCTGCGGGGGTTTCCTCTGGGCACTTTGGTTTCCTCCCACATCTCAAAAACATACAGATAAGTTGATTTGCTTCCCCCTATATTGGCCCTAGACTAAGATACATACACTATACGATATAGACATATGACTATGGCAGGGATTAGAGTGTGAGCTCCTCTGGGGGATAGTTAGTGACAAGACAATATATATACTCTGTACTGCGCTGCTGAAGATGTCGGCGCTAAATAAATAATAATAATGCAATACTGCATTATATACAAACATTTTATAATTTTATGTATGTTATTTTATTATATGTTTTATGTTATTTTTTTCTTTGTTTTTGAACAATAAAATTTGTATATACTTTTAGCAATTTAACAGGATGTCAGCATTTACATACAATCCTATGCAAAAAAAATAAATTGCATTTTACCTGCACAATCGCTTTACCGGAAAAAAAAAAACCAGCGCTATTTCTATATTAGAAATATATCTCTGTGCAATACATACCCCAGAGCGCCACCCGCAACCATGAGTTTCTTTTCTTAAAGTGTCCCCGAGGCGACTTGTGACATGATGAGATAAACATGTGTATGTACAGTGCAAAACATATTAATAACCAGGCTGTTTTACTTGCTTTATTTTGCTGCCCGAAGGAGTTGATTTTTAGAAGTGGAAGTGACAGCTTCTGTCTTGTCGGTACCTTGTCGGGAATATAGTAAACATCATTGATATGCAAAATTACGGCCATAAAAGTTGTACAAGGACAAGGTCAATAGTTCATGTATTTTCACTCTGGGACACTTAATAGACTGCTACTGATTAGAGACAGTAAAACATTCAACTTACTTTGTGAATGTTTAAATATAAAAGAAAACCATACTTAAAAAAGTCATTTTTTAGGATTAGGAGGATAAATATAATTGTTTATCTCATCAGTTTATTTTCACCTTGGGATAACTTTAACCACTTCACCACTGAGGGATTTTACCCCTTGAGCACCAGAGCAATTTTCACCTTTCAGCGCTCCTTCCATTCATTCGTCTATAACTTTATCATTACTTATCACAATTAAATGAACTATATCTTGTTTTTTCCGCCACTAATTAGGCTTTCTTTAGGTGGGACATTATGCCAAGAATTATTTTATTCTAAATGTGTTTTAATGGGAAAATAGGAAAAATGTGGGAAAAAATTCATTATTTTTCAGTTTTCGGCCATTATAGTTTTTAAATAATGCATGCTACTGTAATTAAAACCCATGAAATGTATTTGCCCATTTGTCCCGGTTATAAAACCGTTTAAATTATGTCCCTATCGCAATGTTTGGCGCCAATATTTTATTTGGAAATAAAGGTGCATTTTTTTCAGTTTTGCGTCCATCCCTAATTACAAGCCCATAGTTTATAAAGTAACAGTGTTGTACCCTCCTTACATAAATATTTAAAAAGTTCAGCCCCTAAGGTAACTATTTATGGTTTTTTTTAATTGTACATTTTTTTATTTTTTTTTTAATTACAAAAAAAAAAATGGGGAGTGTGGGAGGTAATGAGTTAATTTTTTGTGTATAAGTAATGTATTTGTATGTGAAAAATGCTTTTGGGTGTAGTTTTACTATTTGGCCACAAGATGGCAACAGTAACTTTTTGTATAATGCGACCTCCAAGCGTCCTTCCGGACGCTTGGAGGAAGTACTAGGAGGCTGGGAAAGTTTTTTTTTTTCACAATGATCGCGCTGCTTATCGGAGAAGCAGCAGATCATTGCGGGGCTTAGATAAACAAACGGGAATGGATTTTCCCGTTCATTGATCTCCGGGCTAGCAGCTGGCGGTGTGTTTACGAGCGGGAGTGCGCGCTAGAGCGAGCGGGAGCGCGGGCAGCAGCGGGAGCGCGGAAAGTACGGATTTCTGCATCCCTGGGGGTGAAAGGATGGAAAAAGGGATGGAGAAATTTGTACGGGCGGAGGTAAAGTGGTTAAAGGACATCCGAGGTGAAAATAAACTGATGAGAAATACAATTGTATATATCCTGCTCCTAAAAAGAACTTTTTTAGATATTCCACACTTTTATTTTATACTAGCTGATGACACGGCATTGCCCGAGTATGTATTCGGGTGGTGTCGGCTTCGCCCACTTTTTCTAACCCTAAAGGTGCCCATACACGGTACAATAAAAACATTACATTTTTCCAGTTTATTCGACCAAAACGATTTAATCGAATAAAAGTTTAAAATAATCTTTTTTTTTTCGATCAAGAAAAAAGAATCGATTATCCCGTTTAAAAAAAAAAAAAAATCTAATCGGACATGTTGGAAAAATCTTTATATTTGATCTAACAGAATAATCGAGCAAAATTTTGTAATAAAAAAAAAGAAAAAATTGTACCATGTATGGGCACCATAACACACAAACACTCAATGACCAAGTTTGTGAACTTTGGCATTAATAATTTGTATATTCTCATAGAAAGTAAAACAAATCAGATTGGCAGTTTGTGACTCCACCCCTCTCCAGCATTTGAACCCCAGTCACCCAATGACCAACTGTAGCAGGTTTGAGGCATTTGCTATTAACAGTATAAAAATGGCAGCAATTTAAATATTCCCCTTGAAAATCAACAGGTGAATTTTGATTGGCTGTTGTAGGCTCCACCCATTGTCCTGAATATTAATCCCAGTCACCCAGTGACCAACTGTGCAAAGTTTGAGAACCCTGCCATTAACAGTGTAAGGATGGCTGCAGTTTAATTTCACCAGTGAAATTTGTTTTTGGCTCCGCCCACTTTTTTGTAACCTGGACACAGTCACTCAATGACCAAGTTTGTGAGCTTTCATTTTCCTGGCATCAAAAATGTGTGAATGGAAGCAGTTTATCCAGCAAAGAAATCTGATTGGCTGTTTGTGGCCCCGCCCCTTTAGTGAATTTGAACCCCAGTCACCCAATAACAGACTGTAGCAAGTTTGAAGCCTCTGCCATTAACAGTGTAAGAACGGCAGCAGTTTAAATATTCCCCTTGAAAACCAATAGGTGATTTTTGATTGGCTGTTGTAAGCTCCACCCACTTTCTTGACTCTTAACCTCATTCACCCAGTGACCAACTGGCAAGTTTGAAAACCCTGCGATTAACAGTCTAAGAATGGCTGCAGTTTACATTTTTTCATTAAAAATGAATGACTGAAATTTGATTGGCTGTTTTATGCTCTGCCTACTTTTCCTGGATTTGTAACCTCGGTTACCAAGTGACCAACTGTGCCAAGTGTGGGGGCTTAATTACTGTGAGAATGGCAGCCTTTTCCATTTTTTCCATTGACATGAATGGGTGGAATCTGATTTGCTGTTTGTAGCTCCGCCCAGGTGTGCAGGGGGGGGGGGGGGGGGGGGCGAGACCCCCAGAACATATCATCCCAGGTAGTAAGGGATCTGTATACCAAGTTTCATTCAAATCGGTCAAGGCACCCATGCTGGGTGGGAGAAATATCTCTGTAAATTAGATTTTTTAAATTTTTTTTACACACAATTGTCCATTTACAGAGATATTTCCCCCACCCAGCATGGGTATGTGTAAAAATACAAGTTGTGAAAATATCACCTAGGAGAAAACACAGGTAAAAAAGTGAATTGCATATGGCCCTGGGTGTCAGCGGAATATAACCCTGCATTTCAACTTTGCTCTAAAATATTATTTACAGCATATTATATGCAAAAAGCATTTTTTTTTTTACTAGACCAGCATTGGAAGGGTTAAACACAGAGGTTTAAAGTTCCGTGAAGAGATATGCAGAAGTTCAGATAGATACATTCTATTTAGTTGAATGTATCTATTGATAAATGTTACACACTCTTTGGCTGTCCGCCAAGCTCCTTCTCAGTGAGAGAGAGTGAGTCACATTCAATACTTAGATACATGTATGTAAACAAAATGTATCTATTTCAGCTTCGGGTGCGTCTGCAGAAATCTCCAGGAACTTTAAAGCCCTGTGTAACCCTTCCAATGCTGGTCTAGTAAAAAAAAATGCTGGTTGCATATAATATACTGTAAATAATGTTTTAGAGCAAAGTTGAAATGCAGGGTTATATTCCGCTTTAAGCTCAAATACTTCAGTACAAATGTCTTTTCAAGAAAAGACCTGCATGTGTACCTTCTTAGGATATTAATGAAAGATTTGGGTGGCAGGGAGAGGAAATCCACAAAGGAAGATGACAAGCCAGCACTCCTAAGTACAGCAAGCAGTGCTTTTTAATCCATTCATGCCATAATAGTTAACATTTTGGAGCTACCAAAGGCTGCTTTGTCAAGTCTTCATAACAGACAGGCAACCTAATGCGTACATGGAGAAAACAGTATGTGTTAATTTGGACTCTCAATGAAACCAATAATAGAATATCAGTATTGTTACCGATATAGTACTATCAATTTCACTATCCTCCCTCTCATATTTAAATAAATAAATAAATACATATTTCCACTCCCATCCAGTTGCTATGTACCCAGGCATTTCAATTCTTTCCTTTCCGTACATGCCATTTGGATGAACCAAATATGCATGAAGTGTTATTGGATCCTTGGATCAACTGATTCAGGTGACAATAATATAGCCCCAATGCAATCTCAGCTCTGCACACAACCTTGTTTTGCCTTCCACCAGAATCACTTCCTACCATTTATGTCATGTGTACAGGACTTTTCACAAGTTTCTCCAGACCTTCGGAGTTGTCTTCCAAATACATCTGCTATTCCTCAAACCTTCAAAATTTAAAGTGAACTCCTAAAACATATCCTCTTATGCTGGTAATACACCATACGTTTTTTTCAGCAGACAGATGGTTCGATAGACCATTTCCGACATGTCCGATCTTATGTTTGATCCTTTTCCTGGTCGATTTCTCATAGAAGCGAATGAAAATTGATAAGAAAAGATAAGAAAATCGATCAGAAAATAGATAAAAAATAAGATCGGACAGTAAATCGACTGAAAACTCTCATCGTGTATTCCCAGCATTAGACCAACATGCAATCTAAATGCTGTGTGCTTAGATACATTTTATCAGACTTCACAAAACAAGTGCCTACCCACTCTGTATTACGTACCATTACTCTTGTTTATTTCTTACTTTAGAAGTGCCACAGAAGAAGATAGTGTTATATAAATCAACACTACAAATAATGTCTGTATAGGAATTAAGAAAGCATGGGTTAGACCATCAACTTCTATGTGCCATCTCCATTTGGCTCTCCCTGCACCTAACTCACCGGCCTGGTGTATCATATCGTGATATATAAAAAAACATACTGGCATGACAGCTGAGTTTAACTGCCTTCAACCATATTCCATACTTTTCATTTTATTATACATTTCTAAGGCAATCTTCATAATCAAAGCAGGTAATTTGGTTAGTCAATTTTGTAACTAAGAGGCACATATATCGGACACATATATCGGAGGGGATTCTTAGCATTAAAGGCAGTGCAGGTATAACAGAAATTGTGGCGAGGGTCGATAAGGGTTAGGTATTGATAGAGGAAGGGTTCAAGTGAGAATATGGTTAGCTAGCTTTAGCGTTAGTAAAATATTTGTAAAAATGGCCAATATTCTAGTATTGCATTACCAATTGCACGATGGTATAATAACAGTTATTTTACTGATATTCTACTAGCGGCTATCCCCGGCAACCAAATCACTGCTGCACCATTTTTACATGTACGCTTCCGAACTTCCTGTCATTTTTCCTTTTATCATTCTCTGCACCTCCACCATTGTGTTCCTTTTTCTGATTGATTTCTCATAGAAGCGAATGGAAATTAATAAGAAAAGATAAGAAAATCGATCGGAAAAATGATCGAAAATAAGATCGGACAGTAAATCGACTGAAAAATCTCATTGTGTATTCCCAGCATTAGACCAACATGCAATCTAAATGCTGTGTGCTTAGATACATTTTATCAGTGTCCACAAAACAAGTGCCTACCCACTCTGTATTACGTACCATTACCCATGTTTATTTCTTACTTAAGCAGTGCCACAGAAGAAGATAGTGTTATATATATCAACAATATAAATAATGTCTGTATAGGGATTAAGAAAGCATGTGTTATGCTGGGCATACACGGAGTTTCTTTTCCTTATCAATCGAGCCGCTGATGGCTCGATTGATAATATCCGACAGGTCCGATGACCTGCCGGATAGATTCCCAGCTCGATCCCCGCCGGCGGAAAACAATAGCGGGGAGTCAAGCGGCTGATAAGAAACGCCGGCGGGGACGAGCGGGAATCGATCCGCGCGCACGTGTGGACGAGCGAGGATGCGCCAGCATCGAGCCAGCGGCTCAATCCGGTGCATAATTGTATCCGTGTATGCCCAGCATTAGACCATCAACTTCTATGTGCCATTTCTAGTTTTGATAATAGACATTGCACACTTGTTTGCATCCAACACCTGTCTTCAACTTAGGTCTCTCGAAATAACTGTTTGTGATGGTCTCTGTCACCTTTCCAGAATGTGTACAAGTAGCTCTGACATCTAAAGACTGGTGGTTAAAATTATTACATAAGATTGTTTTGGGCAATTTTACTTGCTGGTACACTGGGCCTTACAGTTGACAGGCCCCATCATTCTTTCATTTTAGGTGTGTAATACTTCTTATGCTCTGCACCAGATTATAACCCATGTCTGGGCATACGTTTTTGGTTCCAAAAATCTATTTTATTGAAATTAATTTAAGTGAAGGCAGTACAGTATATCCAACTAATTACAAGTAGACAATGTATTCAGGTGTTCAGATGCTTTTATGAAACCTAAACCCACTGAAAACCAAGTGCATTCTTAAAGGGAACCTGAAGCAAGTACAATTATTTAAAATAAACACATGATGTAGCTGCAAATGAATATTACATACTTACCTCACCGTCAGTTCCTCTCAGAAGCTCACCATTTTCTTCTTACAGTGATCCCTTCCAGTTCTGACAATATTTTGTCAGAACTGAAATATACCAGTTGCTGTTAGTTATATATTAGCAGCTGTCAGTTACAACTGAATGTGCAAGGTAGTGTCCATGTTTCCCTATGTGGGTGATATTACAGTTTAACAGTGTGCTGACCAGGAAGCTGTTATGGGGTAATGGCCATTTTTAAAATGGAGGACGGAGAATTCCATTGATCACAGTGGACAAATTGGACGGGGGAGAGGAGAAAGAGATTGAGCAGTTAGACTATACGGGAGGTAAGTATGACCTGTGTATGGTTATTTTGACTTTTTATTTTCAGCTCAGGTTCTCTTTAAAAAAAGGAACCTGGATGCCCAGAACTGCTGTTGCTGTCTATTTCTAATTGGCCAGCCCTACCATGCTTCAGCTTTGGAAAATGTAATTCAATTTTAATGGAATGCCTATGAAGAAGCAACATAATAGAAGCTCAGAAGTGGGTTTTAATCTATCCTTGGAACAGACTATGACTACTAGGTGTCCACATAGATTATGGTCTGGCATGTGATTCAAAGCAATGCCTGAACTATACTTTTTCATGTTTCTATAGCAATTAAATGACCAAAATTATACATGCGGAACATGATTAAAACACTTTGCATTGTTTTCAATAAGGATTTATAGTTTCAACTATGCTAAATCTAAATTGTATGAACCTTCCTAGATTACAGCTTTAGTGTAAATTGAGACCTCCCTATATTAGTTTTTTTTTTCAAGGTGGGGTATGTTGGTGGAGCGGATTTTCTAAAATTTGCTGCTTATCCCTACTAAACAAGGCGAGATTTGTTTACAAACATTCTTAGTTCCTAAGCTCTTCTACCTAGCTAATTGTGGTGTGATAAATATCTAAAGCTGCAAAATACACTTCATGTATTAAGGAATGGACAACACAATGGCTTAATGATAAACATTCCTGTCTTGGAGTGCTGAAAGCATGACGTCTGTGATTAACAGGAAATCAGAATGGGTTTAGCACATTTTTTCTTATGCATGTGTGGGAATCCTGGTATACCAAATCCTGAAGCAGGAGCTTTCTACACATGTCATCGGAAATGTAGTGCCTGACTTGGGCAATGCTATGGCACTATTGCTATAGTGCGTGCGTCCGAATGAATTTTCGTCGAACCAAAATTTGGATTTTCTTGTTGGTTGTGATAGATAGGAAGCAAAGATTGGTTCGTTGATGGTGTATTTAACGATGTATTACAATATTTCACTTCCAATCAGAATTTCTGATAGCTTGCACGATTTTTTGCTAGAAATTGGATCATTAGTGGCCACCTTAAGTCAGTCTTCATAATCAAAGCAGGTAATTTGGTTAGTCAATTTTGTAACTAAGAGGTACATACAGGTCCTTCTCAGAAAATTTTCCCACAGACTTCCCACTGAGGTGCCTTGATACAGCACTCTGGGAACAGCCTATTCGTTCAGAAATTTCTTTCCGTGTCTTACCCTCTTGCTTGAGGGTGTCACTGATGGCCTTCTGGACAGCAGTCAGGTCGGCAGTCTTACCCATGATTGCAGTTTTGAGTAATGAACCAGGCTGGGAGTTTTTAAAAGCCTCAGGAATCTTTTGCAGGTGTTTAGAGTTAATTAGTTGATTCAGATGATTAGGTTAATAGCTCGTTTAGAGAACCTTTTCATGATATGCTAATTTTTTGAGATAGGAATTTTGGGTTTTCATGAGCTGTATGCCAAAATCATCAATATTAAAACAATAAAAAAGGCTTGAACTACTTCAGGTGTGTGTAATGAATCTAAAATATATGAAAGTCTAATGTTTATCAGTTCATTACAGAAAATAATGAACTTTATCACAATATGCAAATTTTTTGAGAAGGACCTGTATATCGGAGGGGATTCTTAGTATTAAAGGCAGTGCAGGTATAAGCAGAAATTGTGGTGAGGGTCGATAAGGGTTAGGTATTGATAGAGGAAGGGTTAAAGTGCTGCTGGGGCAGCACGGTGGCGTAGTGGTTAGCGCTCTCGCCTTGCGAGTGCTGGGTCCCCGGTTTGAATCCCAGCCAGGTCAACATCTGCAAGGAGTTTGTATGTTCTCCCCTTGTCTGCGTGGGTTTCCTCCGGGTACTCCGGTTTCCTCCCACATCCCCAAAAACATACAGATAGGTTAATCGGGTTCCCCAAAAAATTGGCCCTAGACTACAATACATACACTACACTAGACATATGACTATGGTAGGGATTAGATTGTGAGCCCCTCTGAGGGACAGGTAGTGACAAGACAATACACTCTGTACAGTGCTGTGGAAGATGTTGGCGCTATATAAATACTAAATAATAATAATATGGTTAGCTTTAGTGTTAGTAAAATATTTGTAAAAATGGCCAATATTCTGATATTGCATTACCAATTACCCAATGGTATAATGTCAGTAATATTACTGATATTCTACTAGCGGCTATCCCCGGCACCCAAATTATTGCTGCACCATTTTTACATGTATGCTTCCGAACTTCCTGTCATCCTTTCATCATTCTCTGCACCCATTGTGTTCCCCTTATTCCACATTTTTCCTTAAAGCAAATCGTAAAAAAACCTTGACTCTTAAAAAAAGCTATTGAAAAAGGATACATTTGAGAGTGTAAATCATGAAAAGGAAAATATGAGCAAAGATTTTACAATGGACAAACACTGACTTATAAAGTAATATTGCAAAAAAATAAAACAATTTTATTAATTATGTTATATATAGAGAATAGGTTTTTTTATGGTAATATCCTCAATTTGTACGTTAGGGAGTCCTGTTTGTAATCTAAGCACCATGTAATCTAATGGCCTACTTGAGCTGGGCATAATGTAACCACTATCCTGGTGCAATAAGATATTTTGTACATACATCCTGGGCAGATTTAAACACAAGGGCCCATAAGCAATTCACTTTTTCTCCTGAGTTTTCTCCTAGGAGATAAATACTCATCTTCTCTTTAAAATAACTTTTCTGCACTTTGCAAATTAAAAAGTATCATAGAGCAGGCGAAGAAGTACTGTCAAAATTATTTTGAGTCTTTTTTTGCATCCTGGTGGCCAAAAAGGCCTTATATTTAAACGGGTTATTATTAGGTAATTATGTCAAGTTGCCTTCAGGGAGCCTTCAGGGAGTAAATGTACAACCACAACAACATATAGTAGAATGTAATAAACTATTTAGGATACGCAATGCTATGTTAATTATCCTGGTTTCAGCATCAGGAATACTTTCTATAATACTATCTATCTATCTATCTACCTACCTACCTACCTACCTACCTATCTCTCTATCTAAATTTGATTTCACGACACACGTTTAAACACCAGGAAATGGAAGTTTGGATCAACAAAATTGACTAATTGATTGATTGATTGATTAATTGATTGATTGAGTCATTAATGTATTTACCTGTTTTTAGCCTTTTGAATATCTGTCACCTTTCTTTTGAGTCTCTGTATGTTAATTATATCTTGAGAACAGCTTTCTATTGTCACTGTGATGCATTTCTCTGGTGGATTGTTCATGAAGACCATGAATGTCTGGACTTTTGGAATGGGTGAGACTCACTGAGATATGGCAAAATACTATGGGAAATTATGAAATGGTTTCCTGAAATAATAGGACTGCTCTGTCAACCCAGGGAAGGTGAGGCCAAGAATTCATTTTTTTGCAATAACATGTGAAAATATTATTTTAGTTTCTACTTAAATTGAGATCAAGCAGTACATTTATTTAGCATGGTGGGTGAGAGAGACATTTCTCAGAGTGACCAGAGAAAATGATTTACATACACAACTGAGTTTTCAACATTTCCACATTTATTCCATTGTATACATATACGATTAAACCTGTAAATTTTAATAATTAAATCCTATATTTGTAGGCAGTAAAACAGCCCTCTCTCCAGGTCATCTCGATAGATTGCAAGGTCTTTAAAAAACATGATTGCAGTTTCCTTATCTTGTTCTGTTGTGCGTATAATAAGTCAGTACAGGATATAATAAATTAATTATAAATGAATTATAAGCTTGGGTAGTCCCAGGTTAGTAAAACATTTTAAATACAATGTAAAATAAGCATTGTTTTATCTTTTTTTCAGTGCATAATAACAATTAGCAAAGCCGCCTCACATAGGTGCTTAGTACAGACCCGGACAGCAATTGCTATATACTCCTGTCTGAATTGCCCGATGAAGCGGGGTCCCGCCCGTGAAACGCATTGCAAATATTGTGGAGTGTATGAATACATTTTTGTGTTATACGTTAAGATGTGCCTGTTAAAGTGTCCTTTGGAGTGGGCAGAGTCCACCTCTACCACTTCCATGTTTTAAACTTTTTATATTATTTTAACCTGTTGGTGCCTCTGTTCATCTGCACCATTTACTAGTCCACCCTTGGTGGAAGGGCGGAAATCTTTACGTTTCTTCCTATTTACAGAGAGCAACTTCTTAATCCTGAGTGGGGACAGGCTTGTTCTCCCCACCTGCCATTACAGTGGTTGCCTATGAGGTAACCATGGTTTCATTACTGAGTCGATGGTAGTCCCCGGTTAACTAACGAGATCGATAGACTGTAGGTTCATTTTTAATCTGAATCGGTTATTAAGTCAGGACACTGTGCTATCTCTGTCCCCTGTACCTCCTCTGTGCCTCCAGTGTCCCCCTCTCCCCTATGTGTCACCTCTGTTCCCCTGTTCCCACGGCTGGATCACAGGTTTGCTTTAAAATGTATCAAATGTGTTTGCAGAACTTACTATATACTATAGTAGTGGTGCTCAGCAGAGCTCGAATATTCGAGTAGCTCGAATATTCGAGCTCTTTTTCAGCTATTCGAGCTCGGTATTCGAGCTCCGAATAGCTGGAGCTATTCGAATGGGCTATCCGAGTACACTCGAATAGCCCATTCACTATTCGAGCTATTCGAGCAACCCGGCGCTATTCGAGCTCGGTACCGAGCTCGAATAGCGTCATAGCCCAGATTGATGTCCTTAGAGCCAATCAGAGGGCTCCCAGGCCCTCTGACGGCAGCCAATCACAGAGGGGGACCCTGGCCAGCCCCTACCCTATAAATAGCGGCCGCCATGTTCCGTTTCTCCATGCTTGCCTGAGACTTGTACAGAGAGAGAGTTGCTCCTTTGTGCTTTGGCTTAGCAAGTGCTCTATTGTGATCATTTACCTAGCGTTTTTGCTCACCTACACCTGCCATATACACCTATATTGTTGTTAGTTAGATAGACATTGTATTTTAGTTAGTAGCTTGTGTGTTACATTAGAGACAGGCAGCTGCTGCAAGCTTACAGGTTTAGGCCTCAGGGGGGCCTTGCCTCTGTGGGCAGCTGTCCTCTGTTTATTTCTCTCATCTATACCAGTATTTCTGCTGTCCTTTACTAATAGTATTGTAGTTATACTGTACTAGGAGTAGGACACTCACTGACTGTCACTGTTTATAGGCTACTAGCTAGCTCCTGCGTGTGTGCACTCACTCACTGTCTGTGTGTACACACACTCTATTTCCTTCTGGTTACTGATAGATTATTGTTATTTAGTTGTACTTACTTACTACTTAAGGCCCATACACACGTCGGATTTGCGCGAACGACGGGTCGTTTGAACGTTCCGTCGTTCGCACGTTTCCGCATGAAATCCGGCGTGTGTACAGACTATCGTTCGGGAGATAAGACTGGTTACCAACGATCCGCCGGGCGGATCGCTGGTAACCAGTCTTATCTCCCGAACGATAGTCTGTACACACGCCGGATTTCATGCGGAAACGTGCGAACGACGGAACGTTCAAACGACCCGTCGTTCGCGCAAATCCGACGTGTGTATGGGCCTTTACTCTTACTGTACCCGTAGGGACACTCACTGTCACTGTTCATATAGGCTACTAGCTCCTGCGTGTGCGCACTGCACTCACTGTCTGAGTGTACACACACAACACACACTCTATTTCCTTCTGATCGCTGATTGATTATCGTAATTAGTTAGTTGTACTTACTGTTACTACTTACTCTTACTGTACTAGGAGTCTAGGACACTCAGTCACTGTCCATAGGCTACTAGCTCCTGCGTGCTTGCACTCACTGTCTGAGTGTACACACACCCACACTCCATTTCCTTCTGATCGCTGATTGATTATCGTAATTAGTTAGTTCTACTTACTGTTACTACTTACTCTTACTGTACTAGGAGTCTAGGACACTCAGTCACTGTGTTCATAGGCTACTAGCTCCTGCGTGCGTGCACTCACTGTCTGAGTGTACACACACCCACACTCCATTTCCTTCTGATCGCTGATTGATTATCGTAATTAGTTAGTTGTACTTACTGTTAATACTTACTCTTACTGTACTAGGAGTCTAGGACACTCAGTCACTGTCCATAGGCTACTAGCTCCTGCGTGCGGTCACTCACTGTCTGAGTGTACACACACCACCCACACTCTATTTCCTTCTGATCGCTGATTGATTATTGTAATTAGTTAGTTCTACTTACTGTTACTACTTACTCTTACTGTACTAGGAGTCTAGGACACTCAGTCACTGTGTTCATAGGCTACTAGCTCCTGCGTGCGTGCACTCACTGTCTGAGTGTACACACACCCACACTCCATTTCCTTCTGATCGCTGATTGATTATTGTAATTAGTTAGTTCTACTTACTGTTACTACTTACTCTTACTGTACTAGGAGTCTAGGACACTCAGTCACTGTCCATAGGCTACTAGCTCCTGCGTGCGGTCACTCACTGTCTGAGTGTACACACACCACCCACACTCTATTTCCTTCTGATCGCTGATTGATTATTGTAATTAGTTAGTTCTACTTACTGTTACTACTTACTTTTACTGTACTAGGAGTCTAGGACACTCAGTCACTGTGTTCATAGGCTTCTAGCTCCTGCGTGCGTGCACTCACTGTCTGAGTGTACACACACCCACACTCCATTTCCTTCTGATCGCTGATTGATTATTGTAATTAGTTAGTTCTACTTACTGTTACTACTTACTCTTACTGTACTAGGAGTCTAGGACACTCAGTCACTGTGTTCATAGGCTTCTAGCTCCTGCGTGCGTGCACTCACTGTCTGAGTGTACACACACCCACACTCCATTTCCTTCTGATCGCTGATTGATTATTGTAATTAGTTAGTTCTACTTACTGTTACTACTTACTCTTACTGTACTAGGAGTCTAGGACACTCAGTCACTGTGTTCATAGGCTACTAGCTCCTGCGTGCGTGCACTCACTGTCTGAGTGTACACACACCCACACTCCATTTCCTTCTGATCGCTGATTGATTATTGTAATTAGTTAGTTCTACTTACTGTTACTACTTACTCTTACTGTACTAGGAGTCTAGGACACTCAGTCACTGTGTTCATAGGCTACTAGCTCCTGCGTGCGTGCACTCACTGTCTGAGTGTACACACACCCACACTCCATTTCCTTCTGATCGCTGATTGATTATTGTAATTAGTTAGTTCTACTTACTGTTACTACTTACTCTTACTGTACTAGGAGTCTAGGACACTCAGTCACTGTGTTCATAGGCTACTAGCTCCTGCGTGCGTGCACTCACTGTCTGAGTGTACACACACCCACACTCCATTTCCTTCTGATCGCTGATTGATTATTGTAATTAGTTAGTTCTACTTACTGTTACTACTTACTCTTACTGTACTAGGAGTCTAGGACACTCAGTCACTGTGTTCATAGGCTACTAGCTCCTGCGTGCGTGCACTCACTGTCTGAGTGTACACACACCCACACTCCATTTCCTTCTGATCGCTGATTGATTATTGTAATTAGTTAGTTCTACTTACTGTTACTACTTACTCTTACTGTACTAGGAGTCTAGGACACTCAGTCACTGTGTTCATAGGCTACTAGCTCCTGCGTGCGTGCACTCACTGTCTGAGTGTACACACACCCACACTCCATTTCCTTCTGATCGCTGATTGATTATTGTAATTAGTTAGTTCTACTTACTGTTACTACTTACTCTTACTGTACTAGGAGTCTAGGACACTCAGTCACTGTGTTCATAGGCTACTAGCTCCTGCGTGCGTGCATTCACTGTCTGAGTGTACACACACAACACACACTCTATTTCCTTCTGATCGCTGATTGATTATCGTAATTAGTTAGTTCTACTTACTGTTACTACTTACTCTTACTGTACTAGGAGTCTAGGACACTCAGTCACTGTCCATAGGCTACTAGCTCCTGCGTGCGTGCACTCACTGTCTGGGTGTACACACACTAAATTTACTTGTGATTACTACTGATTATTGTAACTGCTAGTTGTACTTCCTGACTGTTACTACTTACTTACTGTACTAGGGGACACTCACTCAGTCACCTCACCAACCAACCCACTCCATTAAAGTACCCCACTTTTCAGCCGCCCTTTTAAAAAACTTTTCTCTATACGCCCAAAACATTGAAGATGTCTGGAAGTGGCAGCCAGCGCGGTTTGGGCAAGGGGAAGGGCAGCAAGGGAATCAGGAGGAGAGGGAGCAGCATTGTGGCAAGCCGCGGCCGCGGGCGCGCCACCATGCACAGTTCCGCAGCAGCAGCAGCGTCAGTGGCTAACATTCCTCCCATAGCCACTGGCCGTGGACGCCTTGGGCGCCGCCCAGCAGGAGCATCTGCAACTCACGCTGCAGAGACACAGCAGCAGCAGCGTGTAGCACCTGCTCCCATTTTCCTCCAGCCGGGTCGGAAACGTCCCATTGAGGAAAAGGATGCAGACACTGTGGTGCAACTCATGACGGAGGATGAGCAGCCCGCCATCAGCTCTGCATCCGAGGCCTCCACCCTCACCACCACCACCACCACCACCCCTGTTCGCAGCAGCCGCCCAGCAGGGTCTGGGGAGGAGGCCAGTTCACCGTCACTCGCCGACCTGTCATTCAGCAGTCTTTTGACCCCAGGCATCATGAGTAAATTGTCTGCTGTTGTTGGCGATCTTGAGGAGGAGATGCTGATGGGCACTTTGGGGGATGAGGGATTGGACAGCAAGACTGTGGCGACAGTCAAGCAGCCCATCCATGCATCAGGAGAGGAGTTTGGGGGGTCCTCATCCCAGCAGGACATGTTTCAGGAGGGGGAGGATGATGATGACCCAGTGACAGACAGAGACTGGGTGCCACCACCTCCAGGGGATGTCGTCCTCAGCAGCTCTGAGGAGGAGGAGGAGGATGCTCTTGTGGGCCTTGCAAGGAGGCGCATCATTGCAAGCATTGGCAGCAGCAGTAGGCAGGTCCCACAGCCTGCTGGTGTCTCAGGCTCAGCAGCAGCAGCAGCAGCATCTGCCAGTACCACCACCAGCCGCACCCAAGCCCCCCAAGCCCCCCCCCAACCACCACAGGGAGACAGGCAGCAGCGCTTCCATGCCGTAGGTTGATTTTTAAGTCACCAATCTGGCGATATTTCACCATGCCCACTGTGTACAGCAAGTACGCCACTTGCAACCACTGTCAGCGGAAGTTGAGCAGAGGTGCAGACCCCTTAAAGTTCTGCACCAGCTCGCTCATCAACCACCTTGCGGCTAAACATTTCCACCAGCATGAGGAGTTCCAGAGGCTGAAGGCATCTGGTGCTGGCAGTGGCACCACACCCATCACTGCACAGCCTTCAGCAGCAGCAGCAGCAACAGCAGCCACCCGCCCTCCTGCTCCTCCAGCAGCACCAGCAGGAGTGCGGAAACGCACTGCTCCTCCCCCCTCTGCAACTCCTGCCGCCGACACTGAGGCCTGTTCTGGCAGCCAGTCCTCAGTGGCCTCCTCTGCTGTGTCTGCTGATTCCCGTGTCAGCAAAAGGCCACGCCAGAGCCTTTTGAGCGAGTCCTTCCAGGGGGTGGTTAGGGCTCTGCCTCCCAGCAGCCGTCGCGTGCGGCAGCTGAACGGCTTGCTGGCACGGGCCATGTGCTCCCAACTCCTGCCGTACACGCTCGTGCAGGAGGGGAGCGACATTCGTGCGCTGCTTGCTTGCGCAGCCCCAGACTGGCAGCTCCCCAGCAGACACTTCTTTGCCCGCAAGGCCATTCCTGCACTGCACCGCTTTGTGATGGCCAATGTGGAGCGAGGGCTGGAGCACGCGGTTGGTGAAAGGGTCCACGTCACCATGGACTCCTGGAGCAGCCGCTTCGGGACAGGCCGCTACCTGTCCTTCACTGTCCACTGGGTCAGCTTGGTGGAAGGGGGTGAGGATGGGAGAGCAGCAGCGGGCACAGCAGCAGCAGCAACACAGTGGGTGGTGCCACCCCGCAGGGTCAGGGGAACTGCAGCAGTTTCCTCCGATCCTCTGCCATCCTCCGGCACACCTGGCCAAACCCCCCGCCTCAGCAGCAGCGTGAAGGCCCGCCACTGCCAAGCGCTGCTGCACTTGGTCAGCCTTGGGAAGACCAAGCTGACGGCAACCCATGTGTTGGCCAAACTCCAGGAGCAGGAGAGGATTTGGCTGACCCCCAGAGGCCTCAGAGTCGGAGAGGTGGTGGCCGACAATGGGGCCAATCTGGTTGCCGCAATAGACAGGGGAAACCTGACCCACATCCCCTGTCTTGCCCACGTGCTGAACCTGGTGGTGCAGAAGTTCCTGCGCACCTACCAGGGGATGGGCGAACTGCTGGAAACGGCAAGGAATGTTGTGCGTCACTTCCGGCGCTCGGCTGCAGCCTGTGCGAGCCTGGAAGACGTGCAAAAGGAGCTGGATCTGCCACGCCATCGGCTGATCCTTGACGTTCCGACTCGCTGGAACTCCACCCTGGCGATGTTGGAGCGTCTGGTTGAACAGAGGCACGCTGTCAAACAGTACCTTGCCCTGGCCACTGTTTCCGCAGCTCAGAGAAGGGACAAGACCAGCAACATCCCGTCCATCGTCCCCGATGATGACTGGAGGCACATGCAGCAGGTGGGCTTTGTGCTGGCTCCCTTCCTGCAGGCCACAAACATGGTGAGCAGGGACCATGCTATGGTCTGCGAGTGGGTGCCCCTGGTTTCTCTGCTGAACAGGGCCCTCGATGCTTTGCTGGAACAGGGAGCGGCAGCCTTGGACCAGCAGGAGCGGCAACCAGCTGCGCAGTCCACCTCTGAGGGGGAGGAGGAGGAGGACTTGGTGGAGGTCCCTGACCTGGCTGCTGATGAGGGGGATCAGCACAGCGCAGCTGAGTTGGTGCGGGGGTGGAGAGAGGATGAGGCGGCAGAGGAGGAGGATGAGGACAGCACTGACGTCGATGTGCCAGCAGACGTGGCCCGCCTCTTCCCAATGGCAGCGCACATGCTGACGTGCCTGCGCAGGGACCCCAGGGTGATCCAGATGAAGCAGAGGGAGGAGATCTGGATCAGCATGATGTTGGACCCACGCCTCAAGGGGAAGTTGAGCCAGTTCCTGCCGCCTGCAGGAGGAGACCCAGCGCAACAAATAAGGAGCTTGCAGCAGGCCCTTGTTGAGCGCTTGGAGGAAGCCTTCCCCCAGCCTTCCACCCCCACTGTCCAGCAGCCAGCACAGAGGCAGCAGCAGGTGCCTGCATCCAGCAGCAGCAAGCGCCCCACAGACCTGTTGTCTCTCAGCCACGAGCTCTACAGGACTGTAGAGGCTCCGGCAGCAGTGACTAGAGAGGAGATGCATGCAGCAGCATCCTCCTCCGGTCACAGCCAGCGCCTGACCCGCATGGTGGCTGACTACATGGGGTCGTACAGCGGGCTTGACAGCGATGCCCCTGTTGATCCCATGGAGTATTGGGTCAAGCGCATGGAGATCTGGAGCGAGCTGGCGCAGTACGCCCTGGAAGTGCTGTCCTGCCCCCCTTCCAGCGTGCTGTCCGAGCGCTGCTTCAGTGCAGCTGGTGGCGTGGTCACCGAGAAACGCTCACGTCTGTCTCACAAGTCTGTGGACAGACTGACGTTTCTCAAGATGAACCAGGCGTGGGTGGAAGGCGAGTTCCTGGCCCCTGTTGTCGGCGAGAGGGGGACATGAACTGGCTGCCGGAACCATCGTTAATGTGCCTTACCACCCTTTACCACCTCCTGGCTCCTGCTCACTAAGCCAGCCTGGTTCACTTTGACTATTACGTCGCCTGCAGCCACACATTTTACACCTACAGTGGGCTGCTGTGTACTGCCCTTCTGCTGTCTGTCTGTGTTTCCCACTGCCAGGGTACACAGAATTACCTTCTTCTGCTGCCACTCTGCCACCAGCTATTACGTCAAACAATAGCTATATTGGTTGTAAAACCAAAAACCAAAAAACCATTAAAAAAAAAAAAAAGGTTTAATTTTTCTGAGGTGCCCGGGTTGAAAACTGTGTTGTCCCAGTTGTGTATTGGACACAATGTGGGCTGCACGACCGCTGTCTGGGACCTCCTGTTGTGTTTATTTACAGCCCTGGTATCACCGCTAGGTACCAGGGCTATTATGTCACGCTGCCTACCTGCTGCCACACTCACACTGCTCCTCCATACCTCCTCCTGCTGCTGCTGCTGCTGCTGTCTGTCTGTGTTTCCCACTGCCAGGGTACACAGATGATTTACCTTCTGCTGCCACTCTGCCACCAGCTATTACGTCAAACAATAGCTGCTCGCCTACTCCTCCATTCCTCCTCCTGCTGCTGCTGTCTGTCTGTGTTTCCCACTGCCAGGGTACACAGAATTACCTTCTTCTGCTGCCACTCTGCCACCAGCTATTACGTCAAACAATAGCTATATTGGTTGTAAAACCAAAAACCAAACAAACCATTAAAAAAAAAAAAAAAGGTTTAATTTTTCTGAGGTGCCCGGGTTGAAAACTGTGTTGTCCCAGTTGTGTATTGGACACAATGTGGGCTGCACGACCGCTGTCTGGGACCTCCTGTTGTGTTTATTTACAGCCCTGGTATCACCGCTAGGTACCAGGGCTATTATGTCACGCTGCCTACCTGCTGCCACACTCACACTGCTCCTCCATACCTCCTCCTGCTGCTGCTGCTGCTGTCTGTCTGTGTTTCCCACTGCCAGGGTACACTACACAGATGATTTACCTTCTGCTGCCACTCTGCCACCAGCTATTACGTCAAACAATAGCTGCTCACATTACTCCTCCATTCCTCCTGCTGCTGTTGCTGTCTGTCTGTGTTTCCCACTGCCAGGGTACACAGAATTACCTTCTGCTGCCACTCTGCCACCAGCGCTATTACGTCAAACAATAGCTATATTGGTTGCAAAACCAAAACCAAACAAACCATTAAAAAAAAAAAAAAAAGGTTTAATTTTTCTGAGGTGCCCGGGTTGAAAACTGTGTTGTCCCAGTTGTGTATTGGACACAATGTGGGCTGCACGACCGCTGTCTGGGACCTCCTGTTGTGTTTATTTACAGCCCTGGTATCACCGCTAGGTACCAGGGCTATTATGTCACGCTGCCTACCTGCTGCCACACTCACACTGCTCCTCCATACCTCCTCCTGCTGCTGCTGCTGCTGCTGTCTGTCTGTGTTTCCCACTGCCAGGGTACACAGATGATTTACCTTCTGCTGCCACTCTGCCACCAGCTATTACGTCAAACAATAGCTGCTCGCCTACTCCTCCATTCCTCCTCCTGCTGCTGCTGTCTGTCTGTGTTTCCCACTGCCAGGGTACACAGAATTACCTTCTTCTGCTGCCACTCTGCCACCAGCTATTACGTCAAACAATAGCTATATTGGTTGTAAAACCAAAAACCAAACAAACCATTAAAAAAAAAAAAAAAAGGTTTAATTTTTCTGAGGTGCCCGGGTTGAAAACTGTGTTGTCCCAGTTGTGTATTGGACACAATGTGGGCTGCACGACCGCTGTCTGGGACCTCCTGTTGTGTTTATTTACAGCCCTGGTATCACCGCTAGGTACCAGGGCTATTATGTCACGCTGCCTACCTGCTGCCACACTCACACTGCTCCTCCATACCTCCTCCTGCTGCTGCTGCTGCTGTCTGTCTGTGTTTCCCACTGCCAGGGTACACTACACAGATGATTTACCTTCTGCTGCCACTCTGCCACCAGCTATTACGTCAAACAATAGCTGCTCACATTACTCCTCCATTCCTCCTGCTGCTGTTGCTGTCTGTCTGTGTTTCCCACTGCCAGGGTACACAGAATTACCTTCTGCTGCCACTCTGCCACCAGCTATTACGTCAAACAATAGCTATATTGGTTGCAAAACCAAAACCAAACAAACCATTAAAAAAAAAAAAAAGGTTTAATTTTTCTGAGGTGCCCGGGTTGAAAACTGTGTTGTCCCAGTTGTGTATTGGACACAATGTGGGCTGCACGACCGCTGTCTGGGACCTCCTGTTGTGTTTATTTACAGCCCTGGTATCACCGCTAGGTACCAGGGCTATTATGTCACGGCGAGCTGCCTGCCTCATTGACTGCCTGCTGCCACACACTCATCCTCCTCCTCCTGCTGCTGAATTTACCTCCTGCTGTCTTTGTGTTTCCACTGCCAGGGAGCACATACAATGGCGCTTCCAACATGCGTGCGCCCACCAGCTATTTGTTACGCTCAAAAATAGCTGCATTTCTTTAAAAAAAAATTGAAAAGAGAAATACGTGAAGATGATGAAGAAGAAGATGAAAAAGAAGAAGAAGATAAAGAAGAAGAAGATGAAGAAGATGAAGAAGAAGAAGATGAAGAAGAAGATGAAGAAGATGATGAAGAAGAAGATGAAAAAGAAGAAGAAGATGAAGAAGATGAAGAAGAAGAAGATGAAGAAGAAGAAGATGAAGAAGAAGAAGAAGAAGATGAAGAAGATGAAGAAGAAGAAGATGAAGAAGAAGAAGATGAAGAAGAAGAAGAAGAAGATGAAGAAGAAGAAGAAGAAGATGAAGAAGAAGAAGATGAAGAAGAAGAAGATGAAGAAGATGAAGATGAAGAAGAAGAAGAAGATGAAGATGAAGATGAAGAAGAAGATGAAGAAGATGAAGAAGAAGATGATGAAGAAGAAGAAGAAGAAGATGATGAAGAAGAAGAAGAAGATGATGAAGAAGAAGAAGAAGATGATGATGAAGAAGAAGAAGAAGATGATGAAGAAGAAGAAGAAGATGATGAAGAAGAAGAAGAAGAAGATGATGATGAAGAAGAAGAAGAAGATGAAGAAGAAGAAGAAGAAGATATAGAAGAAGAAGATCTAGAAGAAGAAGAAGAACGATAAAGAAGAAGAAGAACAAGTATATACAGTAACACTACTGAACAAAATTTAGGACACAACTTCTCTTTCCACATTTTTTTTTAAAGGAACATCCCCACATAATCACTTGCTGTTGTTACTTGGAAAAAAAGATGTTTCTTGCATCATTCACCCTCAAAACAAGTGTTGGAAGCTATTTAAGGCCAATTCGAATAGTCAGCTCGAATAGTGAGCTCGAATACCGACTCGAATAGTGAGCTCGAAGTCCGAGGTCGAATCGAATAGTAAAAATTATTCGACTCGAATATTCGACTGACCTCGAATAATTTACTATTCGAATTCGACCAAACTCGAATTTTAAAAAGGGGTATTTGAGCATCTAGTGTGCCACAGAAAAAGGTAATTTTACCTGTTTAAAAAAAAAAATTGTTTTGCTCTTCCTGGGGTTCTGGCTTACCTCTTTAACTGTGCTATAACTGGCATATGACTTATCTAGGAATATACAGTATCCTATATAATAAAACCCCACGTGTCCCGCTCCTGTCCCTGTGTCGGTGTGTTTTGGCTACTGCGCATGTGTAGCCATTGGGAGAGGAGAAGGACGGGGCCAGGGGGACGGGCAGCCGTGCATGTGGCGGGGAGAACGGCCATGCACGTGATGGGTAGCTTGGCCGGGCGTGCACACAGCATGCAACGCGGCATTTTTTTTTCATTAACGTGAAAATATTATTTTAGTTTCTACTTAAATTGAGATCAAGCAGTACATTTATTTAGCATGGTGGGTGAGAGGGACATTTCAATTATATCTTGAGAACAGCTTTCTATTGTCACTGTGATGCATTTCTCTGGTGGATTGTTCATGAAGACCATGAATGTCTGGACTTTTGGAATGGGTGAGACTCACTGAGATATGGCAAAATACTATGGGAAATTATGAAATGGTTTCCTGAAATAATAGGACTGCTCTGTCAACCCAGGGAAGGTGAGGCCAAGAATTCATTTTTTTGCAATAACATGTGAAAATATTATTTTAGTTTCTACTTAAATTGAGATCAAGCAGTACATTTATTTAGCATGGTGGGTGAGAGAGACATTTCTCAGAGTGACCAGAGAAAATGATTTACATACACAACTGAGTTTTCAACATTTCCACATTTATTCCATTGTATACATATAAGATTAAACCTGTAAATTTTTATAATTAAATCCTATATTTGTAGGCAGAAAAACAGCCCTCTCTCCAGGTCATCTCTATAGATTGCAAGGTCTTTAAAAAACATTATTGCAGTTTTCTTATCTTGTTCTGTTGTGCAGCCGGCAGCCGTGCATGTGGTGGGGAGAACGGCCGTGCACGTGACGGGTAGCTTGGCCGAGCGTGCACACAGCATGCAACGGGGCAGTGCACCCTGTCGGCATGTCACAGCCCTAACACCCATTATTTAACAGGCGGGCTAAATAGCTAGTGGTAATATTTATTTATTTATTGTATTTATAAAGCGCCAACATATTACGCAGCGCTGGACATTAGTTTAGGTTACAGACAATATTTAGGGGTGACATACAGCAATATGACAATACAGGAATAATAGAAAACCAGATCACACACCATAGTATGAGTACAAGGTAATGCTTAGTCAGTCACTGGATGGAGCATGGAGATTAGGCAAGTTAGGTTCACTCAGATGCATAGCATGGGTGCACAGAAATGGAGGTGCATGATCAGGTAGGACACAAAAGGAGGAGGACCCTTCCCAAAGGCTTACAATCTACAGGGAGAGGTAGGGTCACGAAAGGTAAGGGACCAGAGTTCAGCTGTGGGTTTAGAGCACTTGTGCGGGGTAGTAGGCCAGAGTGAAAAGGTGAGTTTTGAGGGCCTTCTAGAAGATGTTGAAGGAGGGGGGCTGCCCTAATGGGTGGAGGTAGGGAGTTCCATAGTGTTGAAGCAGCTCTTGAGAAGTCCTGGAGGCATGCATGGGACTGGGTGATGCGGGGGGGGCGGTCAGGTGAAGTTCATTGAAGAGCGGAGTGAGCGGCTAGGCCATCCCTGGGTGGGCTTGAACCACCAACCTTTTGGTTAACAGCCAAATGTGCTAACCGATTGTGCCACAGAGACTGTGTATGTAGCTGCTGCTAAATGGCTTTCTAAGGGTTCTATTCGGACAAGTGTTGAACACAAAAGGCAAGGTCGTCCCTGGGTGGGTTTGAACCACCAACCTTTCGGTTAACAGCCGAATGTGCTAACTGATTGCGCCACAGAGACTGTGTTTGCCGTTGCTGCTAAATGATTTTATGGGGATGTATGTGTGTCTTTTGGAGGGAGGAAGTAAGTCTGGTCCAATAAGTTTAACACCACTTTTTTCTACAGCGAAGCATTCGCTGTGATGCAGCGGAAGTGTGCTGGGCCCATAACCCAGAGGTTGATGGATTGAAACCATCCTCTTCTAGGTGTACTTTGTTTTTTACACATTGCTTTACCACATGGGCCAATCGGTGGGCATAGCCCCTTAAGAGAAAGTGTCATTAGGGCCTTGCTGTAATATAGTTTGTAGTGTAACTATTTCAACTAATGTACACTTCTTAAACTTGAAGATTGTATACAAATGTAAGCAGAGTAGTGCAGCGGAAGTGTGCTAGGCCCATAACCCAGAGTTTGATGGATTGAAACCATCCTCTGCTAGGCATAATTTCATTTTTGCACCTCGCTTTATCGCATGGGCAAAACGGTTTCCATAGCCCTGCAAGAGAAAGTGTAATAAGGGCCCTGCCGTAACATAGATATTACGGTAGCTAAGACTACTCCTGGGCCTTTCTTGTAGTTGAAGAGATGAGTAAAATGGCTGGCTTCAGCCTGTAATGTTAGTAGACCTGGGTTCGATTCCCAGCCAATGGTGGTATAGTGGTAAGCATAGCTGCCTTCCAAGCAGTTGACCTTGGTACGATTCCTGGCCAATGTATGCGAGATTGCTTTTGACAGCCTACAAATCCCTGGAAGACAAAATCGGAGAGAGAGAGAGGAAGGTGGAAGAATTACACTCCCTGATTGATATATACACATGCAGTATTGTAGGCCTGCAATTTAGCATTGAATGTGATTTCTGCCCTTTAAACAGTGCTTTTTGTCAAATCCCGATTTTTCCTCTGGACTTTTGGCATGTATTCCACTCCGTCAAGTCTCCCTCCAGGTGTTATTCCCCTTGAAACATCTTTTCCATCACTTTTGTGGCCAGCATAATTTTTTCTAGTTTTCCAAGTTTGCTTCCCCATTGAAGTCTATGGTGGTTCGCGAACCCGGTTGGCGAACCGAAAATCAGAGGTTCGGGCCATCTCTAGTGTGTACATCCTGAGTAAGATCGGAAATGTAGGTTGGACAAGTTTTGTGGACAGATTTGTAGGTCAGACACAGTATCTTGAATCTGATTCTGGACTGTATAGCATATTGCTACTATCCAAAGCGTAACCACCAGGTAGGGGTAAACTAAATATCTGATGTTAGCCACAATCAACATCTTCCTGACTGGAAATCAGTTTAATAGTATAGACTGATAATTGTATTGTCTTGCAACAGTTATTTTAATCATATTTCAATAGAAATCTTAAAAAAAAAAATCAATTGAAAGTATGTTGCAGCTATCTTTGTACTGGTTGATGCAGTACACTGTGGATGTTGATCCCCCCACTACTGCCATTTTATTGATAAAAAGGATGGTCTTTCCTAATCAATAA
This sequence comes from Hyperolius riggenbachi, assembly GCF_040937935.1. Lineage (NCBI taxonomy): Eukaryota > Metazoa > Chordata > Amphibia > Anura > Hyperoliidae > Hyperolius > Hyperolius riggenbachi. Next base: position 168,192,046 of record NC_090646.1, read on the forward strand.
TTTGAATGTAATTGAGAGATGCTATTGTTTTTAATTGTTTTTAGTTAGATTCAGTGTTTTTATTAAAATGACCATCTGATTTATTTAAAAATGTCTCAACGTGTATGGCTAGTTTATAGAGCCACTATCGTAAAAAAAATGCAACATTTAAAATACAGGAATGCACATACATCTGAATTGTACATTTGTTTTAGAGTAAAAGTGGCCACACAAAATCCATTTTTTTGATATTTAAATGGTGCTGCTGTTCTGTTTAGAGTAAAATAAAACCCCAAATGCATTACTTCCTGTTTGACAGGAAATTAAAATATTTTTTATTACAAAATATGGCCCTGCCAACTCCCCCAAAAAAACAAAAAACAGTAAATAAAATGTTGACTGACACGGCATATAAACATTACACTTGAATCAGATTTCACAGTCTCTTTGGCTTTAGCAACCACATTGTGCCTTTATTAGCGTTCATCTTGGGAATTCTAGTTGACAATTGCATCTGCTGTATTATCTACATTAACTGACTTTCCCTAAAAAAGATGGTCACACTCGGGCAATCACATTTACTAATTGTGTGAAGAGAGGTTTTCTGCCAGTGTGGGAGAATGGCATCATGCACAAATCCCATGATGGAGCACCACACTACCATGAAGGATCATTTACCACAATTATCTGAATCTAACTTTCAGGGGAAATCAGGACACAGTAAAAACCCAGTTAACAATGAAATATCATGGTGATTTCATGGTCGTTTAGCTGCCTGCCACAGTAAGCCTGGCTTTTCATGCACAGGGTATTTTGGGTTTCTGCTGCAACTGATCCGCCCTCTAGTGTTTGCAAGGTCTAATCCACAATTATGGTGCAAAACAAATACATTATATTGAATATGCATTCCTAAAAATGCTTTAAAAAGATCATTATGAGGCTTCATTAGATCACGCATCATAAAATAGTAACTTTTGTAACTTGAATCTTTTAAAAAATGTTGTCCATCAAACTTTATAAAGGGCAAATACAATGTCTAATTGATGTTTTTATTTGTTTTCATTGTGTTCATTGTGTCTACAGCCACAGTTGTTTGATTTGTAGCTGTAGTTACAATGGAAGAGATGATCAGCAGAGCATTTCACAGATGATACATTTCATAAACAATTCTGCTTGGAAATAAATAGCTTTCTTCTTAAATGAGATCTACTTACCTGGGGCTTCCTCCAGCCTCTGGCAGCCTATGTGTCCCTCGCCGCAGCTCCGTTCCCAGCCAGTGGCCCTGGCTCCCCTCCATCGCACCTGGTGAGGTCGGCATCTTCTACGCCTGTGCAAGTGTCGCGGCCGCGCCGCTCATGATCGCGCTCACGTGTGTCACGATCTGCATCTGCTGGTAACATCATGAACTCTATGGATGAACTTCCTATGTCTCACCAGCAGATGTCACCAATCTCTTCAGGGATTGTGCAGTCGGAACTGCTCTCTGCCCACCAGCAGAGGTCTCTATTTTCAGAAACATTTCTGTTGCAGACTGCTAATGAAGGCAGGTCTGGAATCACATGGACATTGTCACCTGACCTCCCAGCACACCATTTAATCAGCTTCAGCAGACCAGTTCAGTGCTAGTTCATCAAGCCTGTTTCCTGGACCTGATCCCCGTGTTCTAGCCTTCCCTGCTTCGCTCTTGTTACCTGCCGTGTATGAACTTTTGCTATTTTCTCGACTAATCTTTTGCCTAAGCGATTATATCACTGTCTGATTTTCTGGTTTGACTTTGCTTGTATGACTATCCGTTGCCTGTCGATATCTGGTTTGGTTGCCTTGTGTATGTATATATTGTATATAGTTTTTGTGTATATATATTAACCAGGTTCCAGGGTTTAGTGTGCACACTAGTGATATATACTTAAAGTACGGTGACCATACGTCCCGCTTTACCCGGGACACGTCCCGCCTTCGGGGGGCGCTGTCCCAGGCTGCATGAGGACCCGGGAAACGTCCCACTTTCAGCAGCGGGAGGTCCCGGCCTCGGGACTCTGGTCACCGTACATGAACTAGCCGCAGCGTCTCATAGACGCTGCGCTAGTTCATTCCCCGCAGACCCGCTCCAGCAGCCTGCATTGTCCTCCTCCGGCAGGCACAGGCAGAGCAGGTCTACGGGAAGATGGTGTCCGGAGGCGGAGCCCTGTACTGGAGACTATGTGTCTCCAGTATAGGGCCTATGTGTCTCCAGTATAGGGCTCCGCCTCCGGACGCCATCTTGCCGTAGCCCTGCTCTGCCTGAGTGCCTGTGAGCCTGGGGAGCTGCACACACACCACAGGCCGGCTGCGTGAGAGGAGGACTTCTGTCAGGTGAGTACATGCTTTTTTTTGCAGGTGAAATGTGCCCCCATTGCGTTTTTGTGCTGACATGTTTGCCCCCATTGCGTTTTTGTGCTGACATGTTTGCCCCCATTGCGTTTTTGTGCTGACATGTTTGCCCCCATTGCATTTAATTTGTGCTAAAATGTTTGCCCCCATTGCGTTTATCTTGTGCTGACATGTTTGCCCCCATTGCGTTTATCTTGTGTTGACATGTTTGCCTCCATTGCGTTTTTTTGTGCTGACATGTTTGCCCGCAGTGCGTTTATTTTGTGCTGACATGTTGCCCGCAATGCGTTTATTTTGTGCTGAAATGCTGCCCCTAATGCGTTTATTTTGTACTGACATGTTTGCCCACAATGCATTTATTTTGTGCTGACATGTTGCCCGCAATGCGTTTATTTTGTACTGACATGTTTGCCCGCAATGCGTTTATTTTGTACTGACATGTTTGCCCGCAATACGTTTATTTTGTGCTGACATGTTGCCCGCAATGCGTTTATTTTGTGCTGAAGTGCTGCCCGCAATGCGTTTATTTTGTGCTGACATTTTGCCCGCAATGCGTTTATTTTGTACTGACATGTTGCCCGCAATGCGTTTATTTTGTGCTGAAATGCTGCCCGCAATGCGTTTATTTTGTGCTGACATTTTGCCCGCAATGCGTTTATTTTGTACTGACATGTTTTCCCCCATTGCGTTTATTTTGTGCTGAAATGTTGCCTGCAATGCGTTTATTTTGTGCTGACATGTTGCCCGCAATACGTTTATTTTGTATTGACATGTTGCCCATTGCGTTTATTTTGTGGTGTCTGGGGTAACTGTTGCTGCATTTATTATTTAATGGTCATAGTTGGCTATGTTTGCTGCTTTGGGGTTACGGTATACTATTAAATAGCATCACACAGTTTCTGCACACCCATGATGCGAATCCTCGTTTGACCACATCAAGGCGTAAACACTGCTTTCCTATGCCTTGCTGTTACATCATTATGTTAGCTCCGCCCATAGAATGTCATGGCCACGCCCATTTTTTGGCGCTGCGCGCGCCACAGGCCCCACATTTGTTGGCGCGGCAGCCCCCCATTTTTCGGCGCGGCCCGCCGCTCCCCCCCCCCCCCCCCCCCCGCGCGCGCCGCCCTGTCCCAGGTTGAGCCTACAGAAATCTGGTCACTGTACTTAAGGCTGCCTTGCATATTCACTATATGCAAGGAGCACTTAGTGTATATACATCCCTGACTTTTACTAGTCCTGTGTATGGTTTCCTTTTACAGTTGCATATTTTCTTATTTTGATTGCCTGGTTTTCGTGCATGAAGCCACTGTACGTTTTGATGCTATTTGCTTAATTTATGTTACAATAAACCTTTGTTATTTTTCCCTATTCCTGGCTTGAGTCTTGGTGTATTTCCACATTAGTGACAAACCTGCATTTCTTGCAATTCCTATGCACTGCATGTGATGTTTTAGGTTACCAGTGCAGAGGTATCGTAGCATGTGGTCACGTGTGCCTGCACAGAACACTACAAGCCACGTGATGAACACTCAAAGCCACGTCTTAATGCACACATCCAATTTTGATCATGCAATGATTGGCCAATTTTACCACTTCCATGTAGTATAAGAGCTTATCTAAACTATTTGTTCATAGTATTGAAAATCTGTTGGGACTCATACTACATGGAGATGGTAAATTTGGCCAGTGATTGGCCAATCAAAATTGGATGTGTGTGTGTATGTGAACCCTTACTTTTTATACATTTTCTTTACATTCAGCCTTTATAGCGAATCTGGAATTTAATATATTTAAAAAATGCATAGTAATAAAGCATGCCTTTTTATTCACATTCTTTGCCTCCCAACCTTTCCAACTTTCATTACATTCATTCTTTTTCTTCCAAAACTCAGTGTCTACCTCCCTACCCATTCTAACTCTCTGACCTGCCTAGTGATTGGTTCAAGGGGCATATATTAGCAAATATATTGCAATTTGCATGTCCTTTGTCAATGTCCTCACCTGTCCTTTTGACCACTATTCGTTTCATGTATCCATTCCACCCCAACCCATTAAATAATCCAATTCCATAATCCTATCCCATCCAATAATCCCATCTCATCCCATAATCCCATCCCATCAGCACATCCCATAAGCCTAACTCTACCACTAACATATAGTAAAGTAACTGCCCATGCTATATACATTGAATACACTTCATATAAGTATGAGCTTACACATATTCACTAAAGTGATGGAGTTCAGCAATATCCACTTTCACTGTACGCACTAAACTTCGTTAAACAGAATAACGTGCATCAAGTCTCACAGTCACCGCACAGAGCATAGAGCAGATTGCAATAAATAACATGCAATGTGTTATGCTCTACTCATCATGCATTAGAATTTACGCACTTTATTCTGTTTACATAGTTTAATGTATACACCCATGTGCTATATGTAGCTAATAGCATGTGCTTCCCAGCTCCAGTGCCTCAAAAATGGCACTGTATCTTAACCCAAATCCACCCTCAAAATATGGTGGAAGCCTCTTTAACCAGTGGCGTAGCTAAGGTACTGTGGGCCCTGATGCAAATTTTACAATGGGGCCCCCCAAGCACTCTATACATAACAATTGATACGGCACACCAAAACCTGCCAATGGCAACTACAGTGTCAGAGGAGCAAGAAGGGGATGGGGAACAGTTTGTTAATGATTACCACTATTCAAAATATCTATAGAAGTGACTATTATGAGCACAGGACCAATAGAGAGCTAATACTGTGGTTGAGGAAGGGCTCTTCGGGGCTCCTCTGGCCCAAGGGCCCCAAGGCAGTCACAACCTCTGCAGCCCCTATTGCTATGCTCCGTCTTTAACCTACCTAAGTCCGCTTGTACGCTACATGCAAATCCAATTCTTTTTTTTATCTGATCCGATTTTGGATTCCAATTAAAAAAGCACTAAATGCTGCTACGTTTTTTAACTGGAATCAAAAATCGGATCAGATAAAAAAAAAACAGAATCGCGTGTAGTGTGCAAGAGGCCTAAAACAGGTGAAGAGTATGGTATGATACAGCAAGTATGATGTAACATCTTTATTATTGTTTTACACGTAATTCACAGTGCTTTACCTGGGACAAGTTATGTTGTTAACTCTGACTCAGAATGTCTCACTAATGTCACTTTGGGCCGGTTTCCACTACAAAGTGATGCGAATGCGGCTACCTAGCCGCATTGCATCACTTCCGCTGCCGGCCACATCACTTCCGCATCTCCCGATGCGGAAGTGTATTGGAGGAGATGAGATGCGGCTGCGGGCGGATGCGGCCGTGCGAGAATCTGTAGCATGCTGCAGACTCTCGGATCACTCCACACGACATGCACACAGTGGAAACTCTTTCATTGCTGTGCATGTGTTTCAGGACACCTGCGGTGCAATAGCCGCATCGCACCGCTCCTAGTGGAAACGGGCTCTAAGTAGCTAGTGGTATGTTCATATGCCCATATTCTAATCCAAAGTTAACATTGTTGTGGGAAAGCCAGTTAACCTAACTGTATGTTTTAGGTGAAAATGTACACATTTCATGCAGATAGCATCCTGGCTGAGATACGAGTCTGGGATGGGCAGTCATCATGTTTTTAATGAAATGTTAATAAAAATTATTATGTTAATAAAAATTATTAATATGTACAAATACAACTAAACTAAATTACAGCCGTGTATAACAAGGCACACTTGTGAAACAATGTGGGCTATTTGATAAAAGACAATAAAATTGGCATAGGAAGGTAGTACACAGCAGTTTCACTGGTACCTTAAGCCTTTTATGTATTGCAACTCAGATTACCTAGTTAACGCTAGTAACATGCGCTACACAAGCAACGCAATGTGTGTTACCTTAGCAACACCCGCGTTACATGGGTAATGCAAGTTGTGCTAATTGTGCAACGCATGCTACATAAATGGTGTAAGAACTGGTAAAATTTCTGCTGGTGCAAGACAAATGTACTTTTAGTGAGTATCCCCAAATGGAACTTAGAAGATAACCCAGAATTGAGATAAATAAGTTGCTGGTTGTTAAAGTGTTTATAAGGTGCGTTCACCTTCAGGGATCAGGATGAATCAGTTTGAAGCCAAGGGCTTTACATGCATGTTACTAGCCCAGAGGCTAGTGAAGTGTCTGTTACTATGGCGGGGGAGGAGGAACAAAGTGTGGCACACAACGGAGTGGCTTCCAGGGTCAGTCAGGCATTGGATACCACAAAAGAATCTACACGGCAGATCTTTAGGTATTGTCGAGGGACTCCATTTCTGGCCAAGGTGTTCCTTACTGGCTAATTTGGCCAATTTTAATCCAGTGTGTGTACGCAGCATAAGTTTGACACCACAAAGCAGTGCAAAGAACTTTAACAGTGGTGGGATGTTGGAAGCAGTGATGCTCTGTTCTTTTAGTTATGTGCTGGACAAGGAAAAGGTTAAAAGCCATACTATATTATAGATAGATATTACGTATCCTGCAGAATATGTTGGTGAGAAAAGAAGAATACAATGAACCATATATATATATATATATATATATATACAATGAGATACGCACACCATGCAATTTTGGTTGCAACCAAAATTGCATGGTGTGCGTACCTCATAGTATATGCAGTATATGGTTCATTGTTATTTATGATGCAGCACCCAGAATCATTTTAATTGACTGCTATTGAACTCATAACGTTTAAATTTGAGGCGTGCATCCTCACTTGTCTTTTTCCTGTTAAAAGAAGAATACAATGAATTAATAATCTTTCCCACAACACCTATGCCAGAAACATATCAACACAATGTAGTATTCCCACATCTTCCCATCCCTGCTAGACAGAGAATTGATGATTTACATGGAAGATGCTTTAACAAGAATGACCATAGGAACTCTACAGGGATTTCAATCCCATCCGAACAGGAAACAATGGCAGATACCCGTGTCTTTTGCTTTTTCTCTCTCCACCAACAGGAAAAGCAAAAAGTAAGAATTTGACAGACGGTCTGAGAATCAGACATTCCTTTAGGAAAAAGAAAAACTAGACACTGCTATCTTAAATCAAGAAAAAAAACCTGCTGAGAAGGTGGGATTTATGAGGAAGAGAAAGCAGAAAAATGTAAAATAATAAAACAAATCAGATTATTTGTATAATAAAAAGAAAATGGAAAAAATGACAATATGAAATAGAAAAAGGTACATAAAGAAACTTAGGATGTAAAGTCAAAAGGAGGGTTGGGAATATGAACAAAAAAAAATATACGGTTGGGGTATGCAAGAAAACTGGTTTCACTATATGATGTGAATCGATCGTCACTTAAAGAGACACTGAAGCGAAAAAAAAATATGCTATAGTGAATTGGTTGTGTACTATGAATAATTACTAGAAGATTAGCAGCAAAGAAAATATTCTCATACTTTTATTTTCAGGTATATAGTGTTTTTTCTAACATTGCACCATTCTATAATATGTGCAGATTACACAACACTCAGCATTCAAAATGAGTCTTTCAGAGCAGTCTGTGAAGTAATTACCTCTCCTCTAGCAGAGAAAAAGTAAACAGTTAACTTACAGTTGAGATAATAAAAGTCAGATAACAGCCCTCTCCACGACTAACTTAGTCGGAGAGCTTAATGGCTTGTTTGCATAGAGATAACAACTGGAGTTTCTCAACTCCTTCAGGTCCGTACACACGCCGGACTTTAGGCAACGACGGGTCCGTCGTTGCCTCCCGCTGGGTGGGCGTGCCAGCGACAGTCCGGCATGTGTACGCTCTGTCGTCAGACTGATACGGCTGTTTCTGAGCGATCCGCCCGGTGGATCGCTCAGGAACAGCCGTATCAGTCTGACGACAGAGCGTACACACGCCGGACTGTCGCTGGCACGCCCACCCAGCGGGAGGCAACGACGGACCCGTCGTTGCCTAAAGTCCGGCGTGTGTACGGACCTTTCCTGTACTGGAAACAATTAGACTGATGTATCTGATCTTAATGTTTTATTTCTTAGCTGTACTACACATACAAATCATAATATCATAATTTTTTTTCGCTTCAGTGTCTCTTTAAGGGGGGGTAAAGGCTGAGTCTGCCCTGTGAAGATTAAGTCAATTTAAAGAGACACTGAAGCGAAAAAAAAATTATGATATTATGATTTGTATGTGTAGTACAGCTAAGAAATAAAACATTAGGATCAAATACATCAGTCTAATTGTTTCCAGTACAGGAAGAGTTGAGAAACTCCAGTTGTTATCTCTATGCAAACAAGCCATTAAGCTCTCCGATTAAAGGTAGCCATACACTGGCTCGATTCACGGCCGTTTCGACAGCAGATTCGATCCTGGGATCGAATCTGCTGCCAATCGTTCACGGTAAACGCAGCCGCCGATCCGATTCCCTCCCGGAATCGGATCGGTCCGTCGATCGCGCCGTGCGGGAAATTACCCTCGATCGCCCGCCGGTAAAGTGCGCGTCGCTAGCGGCGGCCGATCCGATCAGGTATACATTACCTGAGGCTGGCTCCCGGGCGTCTTCTCCGTGCTGCACGGCTCTGTTCCGGCTCCATCCATCCCGGCGCTTCCTGTGTCACTGCAGTGACCAGGAAGTTCTAATAGAGGGCGCTCTATTTGAACTTCCTGGTCACGGAGTAACACAGGAAGTGCCGTAATGGATCCGGAACAGAGCCGTGCAATGCGGAGAAGATGCCCGGGAGCCAGCGTCAGGTAATGTATACGGGGGGGGGGGGGGATAGGCGGCAGGAGCAGCTCAGCAGATGGTGAATCGGTTTCAGGCTGAAATCGATTCACAATCTGTTTGCAGTAAAGGCAGCCATACGATCCCTCTCTGATCAGATTCGATCAGATAGGGATCTGTCAGCTGGTCGATCTAATGGCACATTGACCAGTGTATGGCTACCTTTAGTCGTGGAGAGGGCTGTTATCTGACTTTTATTATCTCAACTGTAAGTGAACTGTTTACTTTTTCTCTGCTAGAGGAGAAGTAATTACTTCACAGACTGCTCTGAAAGACTAATTTTGAATGCTGAGTGTTGTGTAATCTGCACATATTAAAGAATGATGCAATGTTAGAAAAAACACTATAGACCTGAAAATAAAAGTATGAGAATATTTTCTTTGCTGCTAATCTTCTAGTAATTATTCATAGTACACAACCAATTCACTATATCATATTTTTTTTTTCGCTTCAGTGTCTCTTTAAGGACCAGCGCTGATTTAGAAGATCTGTGCTGGGTGGGCTCTACAGCCCCCAGCACAGATCAAATAGCAGGCAGGGCGACCAGATCGCCCCCCTTTTTTCCCCACTAGGGGGATGATGTGCTGGGGGGGTCTGATCGCTCCTGCCTGCGTGTGGCTGGCGGGGGGGGGGCACCTCAAAGCCCCCTCCACCGCAGGATTCCCCCTCTCCCTCTCCTCCCTCCCTGCCCCGGAGATCGGAGGCTGCACAGGAACGGATCTGTCCTGTGCAGCCTCTAACAGGCTCCTGCCTGTCATGTGACAGCGATCCCTGGCCGCTGATTGGCCGGGGATCGCTGATCTAGTACAACGCTGCTGCTATAGCAGCGTTGTAAAAATGTAAACAAAGCGGATTATTTCTGCTTGTGTTTACATTTAGCCTGCGAGCCGCAATCGGCGGCCCGCAGGCTATTCACGGAGCCCCCCGCCGTGAATTGACAGGAAGTAGCCGCGAGCGCGAGCAGCTGTTTCCTGATTAATTAGCTTGCAGCCGGCGACGCAGATGTGCGTCGCTGGTCCTGCAGCTACCACTTTGCCAACGCGCGTTATGAGTGAGCGGTCGGCAAGTGGTTAAAGGAGTTATCAGGGGAAAAATGAATAAAATAAATGCTACTTACCAAGGGCTTCCTCCAGCCCCAAGCTCCCAGCATGTCCCTCGCCACAGCTCTCCCTGCAGCCGTTTGCCACAGCTCGCTCCCGGTCAATCACTGCCACGTAGCCTTATGCATCAGAGCAATTTTCACCTCCCATTCATTCGCTAATAACTTTATTAATACTTAACACAATTTATTCATCTATATCTTGTTTTTTCCGCCACTAATTAGGCTTTCTTTGGGTGGTACATTTTGCTAAGAATATTTTTTTTATAAATGCATTTTAACAGGATTAATAAGAAAAAAATGGAAAAAATTCATTAGTTCTCAGTTTTCCTCCATTATAGCTTTAAAGTAATCCATGCTACCATAGTTAAAACCTATGTATTGTATTTGCCCGTTTGTCTTGGTTATGACACCATTTAAATTTTGTCCCTATCACAATGTATGGCGCCAATATTTTATTTGGAAATAAAGGTGCATTTTTTCCGTTTTGCGTCCATCACTATTAACAAGCTTATAATTTAAACAATGTTCGTAGTATACCCCCTTCAAATGCATATTTAAAAAGTTCAGACCCTTAGGTAACTATTTATGTTTGTTTGTTTGTTTTTTTGTTTTTTTTTTTGTAAATGTTTTTTCCATTAAAAATGTTATTTGGGTAATATTTTGGTGTGGGAAATAAACAGTTCATTTTTAATGTTATTATATGTGTAAATTGTAATGTAAAAAATATGTAGATATAGTTTTACTATTGGCCACAAGATGGCCACCTTGAGTTTTTTTTTTCCTTGTGCTTCTCGCTAAGTGGAAGCACAAGGGGGACGCGAAAATTTTTATTTGCAGAAAGACTGAAGCCTCTAGTTAGAGCGCTTCGGTTTTTCTGCTGGGACACGGATCGGTGATCGGGAACCATGTTCCCGTTCACTGATCCCAGGGCTACCGGGAGACAGCAGGGGGGCATGCCCGCGAGCGCGGGAGTGCGCCGAAGCACGGCACAGCAGCAGAGCAGCCGCCCGGACGTGAGGCAGAAATGGTTAAAGTGCACCTAAACTGAGAGGGATATGGATGTTTCCTTTTAACCACTTAGCAACTTCTGCCACGCTTTTCTACATCCTTGTTTATAAACACCAGCAAACACATGTAAACTCTTGGTTCTGTTTTCTATTTTTGGAAAACAGAGTTAGTATAGCACCATCTTGTGCTCAAAAAGTAAAACTACTTCAAAATACACCATTATACACTTACCATAGAAAAATTAAACGCATTTTCATTCTTTTTCTAACTCCTTCACCCCAACCCAAAATAAAATATTATCACCATACATTGTACTAGGGACACAATTTAAACATTGTAATAACCGTGACAAATGGGCAAATAAAATGTGTCTGTTTTATCTACAATAGCAAATTTTATTTTTAAACTACAATGGCTGAAAGCTTAGAAATGGTGATTTTTTTTTCAATTTTTTTCTTCTTCTTCCCTGTCAAATGCATATAAAAAAGTACAATTTTTAGCATAAAGTACTACCCAAAGAAAGCCTAGTTTGTCCCACAAAAATAATATATAAATAATATATAAATCATTTCAGTGTGACAATTAGCGATAAAGTTATTACCAGATAAATGGGAAGAGCTTTTGAAGGGGAAAAACCTGTGGTAGAGAAGTGGTTAATACACAATATTGATCATTTGTTGTCATAATGCCGTTTGGCTACGTTTTTCACACAGATTATGTCTGACACAACGATATCTGTAATTGTCGAACATTTCAAAGAACATATATGTGACATGTGTACAAGGCTTTAGGGTTTCAACCATTTGTTGGTTAAAACAGTTGACTCATTTATGACATCCAATGTCCTCCACCCTTAGAGAACCTTGCTACCACTAGGTCTATGAGCTACCAATCAAAAAGTAAAAAGAGAAGGTAATAAGACACCACAATTCATATTGTCGCAGTATGTTTTATTATTTCCTTGTCTTTTTGTAAATTGAATGATACCTATTCATACCATATGAATCCCTCAGGGGCACTGCAAACAATCCAGACTGAAAACTCTGACTGTATATTGTGAGATCACGTTGTTATTGTACTTTATTAATAGATCCAACATATTATGCAGCGTTATGCAATAACAATACGTACAATGTGCAGATTGCAAACCCAGGGAAAACAATCTTGTACATGGGACACAGAAGGGAAGAAAACCCGGCCATATCTTCTGCTATATGTACATTAAGGATGGTCGGAAATGCGGAAATTCTGATGTTCTGTTTTTCCCATTTTTCGTTTTTCTGTTTTTTTCCCATTTCCAAGGAGTTTTTGTTTAGTCATTTTTTGCATTAGAGAATGCAAAAAAAATTAATTAGGAAAAAATGGAATTTGGAAAACGGAAATTGGAAAAATGGAAAATTAGTCTAAAATGTAAATTTTGCAGAAAAATTCTGCATTCTCTGATTGGTCCAATGCTTCTGAGTTCTGTGATTGGGCTAAGATTACAGAGTTGCAGTAAATCGGATTTCCACGGAATTCCTTTCTCCAAATTACGCTCATAAATGCGGATCTCCAGGGAAATCTGAAATTTGATTCTGTGGAAACAAATGAAAGCATAAAAAAATCATGTAGTTTTTAAATCAATTACAAAAAAATTCAAAGAAAACTTTTTTAAACCAGTAAAATGGCATTTTGCTGCAGTAAACTGAGGGTACACAAGGACAGAGGTGACACAGTGGGGAGATAGAGGGGACACTAAAGACACAGGGAAACAGAGGTGACACCAAGGGGGACACTGGAGGCACGGGGGAGGGGCATAGAGGAGGTACAGGGGACAGAGATGGCACAGGCTTTAAAATTGTGAACAGATTCAGGTTAAGAAAAAACCTACAGTCCCTATCTCATTTGTCAGCTGGGTCCTACCAGTAATCAGAAATGAAGGTAGCAAGGATCAAGACAGGACGAGGTATCCAGGAGACCAGCGTTCAACAAGCACAGGCAAAGCTACCTGATGTTCTAGCATCTGTTGCAAGGAGAGCTAGCCTTACCCTCCCTGGCGGTGTGATTATTTCCGGATTTTAGAGTTTTTTTCACCTGCTTTTAGACCCTAAAAATCATACCACTAGATAGATCTGCTGCAGCCCTACACATTAGGGCTAGTTCACACTGAGCGATTTTTCAGCACTTTGCTGATCACCGGCGATCAGCAAAGCGCTGCTACTAATGTATCCCTATAGGCACATTCACACAGCAGGGTTTTCGATTTCGATCAATCGCAAACACGCTTCATGCAGCGTTTTGGGGCGATTGCACTGTGATTCTCATTCTATTGAATGGGAATCACAAGCGCAAATGGAGCTGTACTGCAAGATTTTGCCCACAAATCGTGATCGCGGAGTCGAACATGATCTCGGTCAAGCGGAGCTCCAAGCTCCAGGTGTGAACCGGCCATTACTCATCTCCCGTGGATCCATGCTGGGTTGTCTTTTTTTGTTGCTTCTTTATTTTCTCTCAGACTTAACTAATGTACAGAAGCAAAAAAGGACAACCCAGCATGCCCTGCAACTTCCTTTGTGCGGCAACGTACCAAATAAGAGTCAGGTAAAGTGGGGAATGATCATTTATAAACAAGAAAAGTAATAGAGATTTTAACTTTTGGATTGCCTGATTAGCATCCTTATTACATGTTTACCAGATAAAAATAAAGAATTGATTTTTGATTTTATGGCCGACAGTTACACTTTAAAGCAATAATGACTATTCTGGTAGAAAAAGACTGGTAAACGAGAGAGGTGAAAGGCAAGTACATGCCTAGTCAGCAACAGTAGAAGGGTGACAACACAACAATGTACAGCTGAATTCAATGCAAGTGCATTGCAATGCTCAACAAGACAGAATTTGCAAAGGATGGGCTTTAGCTGCAGGAGACGATCAAGAGTGCCTTTGCTAGCTCAGAAAAATAGGAAAAACCGCCTGTTGTGGGCCCTTGCCACTGTACTCGCTCAGTCTCAAATTTGTTGGAGAAACATCAATCAGAGTTTAACCTGCTTCCATGGCCAGCTCAGTCCCCTGACCTCAATCCTATTCCTATTGAGCATTTGTGGGACGAAGTTGAAAGATCACTTCAAAGCTTGGAAACACCATCATCGAATCTGACCCAACTCAGAGCTGCCATTATGTCAACATGGGCCAACATACCTCAGCAACAGTATCAGCATCTTGTTGAGTCCATGCCAAGAAGAATATAAGCTGTGATCAGAGCTAAAGGTGGACCAACTCGCTATTAGAGGGTGTCAAATGAATGCATCTATTAAGATGCACAAGATCATAGTTGCCATTAAAGTCAGGTCTCACAGACCAAGAAAAATACAGGAGTGACAAATGCAGAGGATTAATTTAGGAGAATGGTTACAGACAACTCACAGATCACCTTTGAAGACCTGCAAGAACATATTGATATACAGATGGTGTTTCTGTTCTGTACATTGTTTTACAACTCAGTGCAATTTGCACAAAGAATATCTGTATGGCAGGGTAATGAGAAAGTCACCCCATCTGCATTCATGCCACAAGCATGTGTCATACGCAAAAGCTCATTTCATTTGGGAACAAAGTGATTTGGTCTGCTGTGAGTTATTTGGACAAATTGAGTTATTTGGTCCAAAGAAAAAGTGCTTTACAAAATGGAAGAACATTGCATTTCAAAATGGCTAGTTCAGGATCCTTGCTAAAGTTGAGGGTCTGATGAATTCAACCCAATATCAATAATATCAGTCACAACGTTGAAGTTACACAGGGCAGGGGTTGGATATTCCAACAAGACACTGGGGTGTATGCAATAAATTGCATTAATCAGAATTATGTGCGTAAAGTTTTACGCACAATGAGTACAAATTAGTACATTGCATGTAAGCATTCTGCTCTACTTATCGTGCGGTAAGACTTTATGCACGTAATTCTGCTTAACGCAGTTTACTGCATACATGCCAATTACCCAGGACACAGATCAAAACCTACAAAGGCACTTATACAGAGGGAGAAGTACAAAGTTCTGGAATGGCCGGAACGTCCCCTGAATGTCATTGAAAATCTGTGGGATGATTTGAAGAGCCTGTCCATGTTTGGCAGCCTTCAAGTTTAACTGAACTGGAGAGAGTTTGTATTGAAGAATGGTCAAAAATACCTCCATCCAGAATCCAGACACTCATCAAAGGCATAGGAGGCATCTAGAGGCTGTTATATAGATGCAACTAAGTAGTGATTTAATATATCTGTTGGGGTGCCCAAATTTATGAACTTGTCTAATTTTGTAAAGATGTAGTATTAACTGTATAGTTTTTTTCTATTAATCAAATAAGTTTGATTTCACTGCAGTAATACTGTTGCTATACGGCATAGACAGATATATTAGACAGCACTCCAAGTGTTTCTGTAGACAATGTGCCTGGCTAATGAAAGGTCAGCACTCCAATTCCAAAATTCCAGGAAGTAGGTAATAACTGGCACCATTGAAATATAAGCTCTTTTACTGATTAAAAACACACATGACAATACAAAGTAGCAACGTTTCGGAGGAGTGTCCTCCTTTCTCAAGCTCTATCAGTGTCTGACACTGACCTACTTCCTGTTGCTATATGGCATGCTATATAAAGGAATGATGGCTTACTGCGCATGCGTGACCCGGATGCACAGTACTACTAATGCTCCTAGCCACGGGAGTTCAACAGGAGTGCTCTCGGGTGAACTGTGCCTGCGCCGCCCTCACTGGCCAAAGATAATGTGGCATCTACCAGAGCATCCAGGAGGCGGAGGAGGATGGCGAGAAAGCAATCTGCGTGGAGGGGGCTGGAGGAAGCCCAAGGTATGTCTAAAACTTTTACACTCTTTCGTCTCAGGTACACTTTAAAGCTTATCTCTATTGTTCTTAATTTATTAATTATAAGTTATACATTATATAAGTTATACTTATACATAATGATAGAACGATGTAGTAAATAACAAAGGAAAATGAGTTCACAATTCACATGAGCTTACATCATCTCCGGATTTGCATCTACAGTGCCGTCAGTGTTTTTAAAGAATTTCCAGATGTCATGCGGAGAGAATGCATCACATACCTGGACAATGTTTTGTTTTTGTTTGTTCCTATGTACACAGTTAATTGGACATTTTAGGAAGTTTTGGCTCCCATTAGTCTATTTATTTTTTATTTTCGCTTGTCTGCTCTTTTTTTTTCCAGGAAGCAGCAACATCCTGCCACCGGGCTAAACACATACAACAATGTGCAAACAATACAGGAAGGGACATCACTCTTAAAGAAATGTTAAGCTTAAACGCCAAAATAAGTATACATTTACTTGAATTTAGTGATCAAATAAATTATTTTTCAATATTAAAAAATTAGTTTAAAAAAAACAACAACAACACAAGAGATATTTAATGTAAAAATAACATTTCTAGGTTTCTTAGTGGAAGAAATTATGTTGCAGGTGGGCAATAAAATATTTTTACGTGAACTGATTCTGAGAGGTTGTGAATGTGTGTATTGTGTAATGTGTGTAATAATGTGTGTAATTCCTTACCAGTGAGGGTTATGCTAAAATCCCAACAAGGTTTCGACAAGAGAGAAGCTGTAACTTGCATGCCTGAAGATTAACTCTTTCAGGCATAAAAAAAACACCCTAGTTATTAATGTGCTTGGCACAGCACATGCACATGTTTATCTCATGACGCATGTCACCTCAGGGATCCTCAGTGTGTTCTCTGCCACGAGGTGCCACGTTGAACTTCCACTTACCAGTATGAGAGAGTGTGAGAGCAATATCACCAAATTTAGCACACCTGCTCCCCATTCACACCTGAGACCTTGTAATACTAACAGGTAACATGACCTCGGGGAACAAAAATTTCTAATCGGGCAGAATGTTGACATTCTTCACTTGGGGGGTAATCCCTTTAGTTTCCAGCGGTTTAGACTTTAATGGATGTGCATTGATGGGACAGCAAATTTACACTGTTTTATAAGCTGTACACTCACTGACTACTTTACATTATATCAAAAGGGTTGTCTCATGAAAAGATAAAAATAAAGATATAATCCTTACAAAAATGTGTGATCTGTACTCACTGTTGTAAGATACTGTAGATAATTGATGGACTTTTTGCAATTAAATGCAAATTCCTACTATGGGCCTGAATACAGTAGTGTGCTTTTGTCTCTTTCTGTCTCATGCCAGTCAGTAACATTGCATTGCTAGACAGAAGTGTGTGTTCAGGTCTGAAGAATTTCCAAACTGGACAGTAAGTTCAGTCCATTAGGAGTACAGTTGCTCTGAGACTGTCAAGCATCCCCACCTTGCTGCAGGTATAGTTATCTCCATAGATAAAGATGCTTTGTTACTCACTTTCAACACCTGAACTAATCCATTGACTGTCATCAAACTTTAAAGGAGAACTGTAGTGAGAGGTATATGGAGGCTGCCATATTTATTTCCTTTTAAGCAATACCAGTTGCCTGGCTATTCAGCTAATCCTCTGCCTCTAATACTTTCAGCCATAGGCCCTGAACAAGCATGCAGCAGATCAGGTGTTTCTGACAAATTTAGACAGATATGACAAGATTAGCTGCATGCTTGTTTCTGGTGTGATTCAGACACTTCTTTAGGCAAATAGACCATCAGGGCTGCCAGGCAACTGGTATTGCTTAAAAGGAAATAAATATGGCAGCCTCCATATCCCTCTCACTACAGTTCTCCTTTAACAGTCCTCTGAGTTTCTGTTAAAGTGCCCATACATGGTACAATTTTTCATTTTTTTTCGATTAGATAATTTAGTTTGATTATTCAGTTAGATCGAATATAAAGATTTTTCCAGCATGTCCGATCTGATTTTTCTCGAAAAAACGGGATAATCGTTCGAAGTTCTTGATCAAAAAAAAAAAAATATTTTCAACTTTCATTCGATTCGATCATTTAGATCGAATTAACGGGATAATCTAACGTTTTTATTGTACCATGTATGGCCACCAAAAGATGCACCGGGGAATGCTTATTGTAATGCCTGGCAGATCTCTTGTTTTCCTTCAGCCACTATAGCCCAATCTAGTGCTGTAGCTCTGAGCTCGGCCCACGGTCTTCACCTAGACAAGCCCCCGCTTGAACAGGACACTGAATATTTCAAGTCCACAAAGTGCAACCTTTTCTTGACTCCTCCAGTCCAGGTCTTCCACTTTAATGCACCTCAGAAACCAAACAAAAGGAACAATAGATTATCGCACAGGATGTATGGCCTCAGCAATCTTCCACCATATATCACGGGTGATATATGGTGGAAGATTGCTGAGGCCATACATCCTGTGCGATGATCTTTTGTTCCTTTTGTTTGGTTTCTGAGGTGCATTAAAGTGGAAGACCTGGACTGGAGGAGTCAAGAAAAGGTTGTAGAGTCAATGGGAGAAAAAGCACAGGAGGTCCGGGTGCCCAATCTGGTGCAATACGTTAGTTGGTACGGAAATATTAAGCAGGTGCAATAGATTTTATACTCACAAGAGTAGGTTGCTGGGTGAGGCAACCACTCGTTCTAGCTTGTGGGGAAGTACCGTCCCCACTCGGCCTTTTTGTTCTCAGTCGCTGCTCCAAAAAATTGATCTATCGGAGGCTTTCCGATGTGGATCTTCCCCTAGACTAGGGGTTTGGGTAAGTTTTGTGGAAAGGGTAGGAGGCGCCCGGTAGAACAGAATGGTATATTCACTCTATATGGTAGATACAGCATTCAATAAAACATACAATTAAACCAGATACACATAGATACCTATATTAACACAAGACCATCATATGGTCTTGTGTTAATATAGGTATCTATGTGTATCTGGTTTAATTGTATGTTTTTTAGTATTTTTTATGATTTTAAGTTAAAAACTGACTGTTTCTGAGCGCTGGTTTGTTATATTTTTTATAATTTTAAAGGCACTGTCACTGACCTGAGGAAGCGGTTTTGACTGTAAAAAAAGTGTTGTCTTGTGCAAAATAAAATTGAATTTTTAAAAGCATAAACTCCCTTTTGTATACCTTCCGAAAGGGGACACCTAGAAGGTAGGATCACATAATTTTTTATTGAATGCTGTATCTACCATATAGAGTGAATATACCATTCTGTTCTGCCGGGCGCCTCCTACCCTTTTAAGAAAAGGTTGCACTTTGTGGACTTGAAATAGTGGACTGGGAGGCAGCGCATTGGTAATTAATTTGCAAGTTTTTTTGATGTTTATGTGACATTGGATTTTTGCAGCAGGCCCACAGTAAAACTTAGTAGGTTGTAGTGATAGGGTGTGGAGCGCGCCAAATCCCCCTCAATTTTTATATTTAGAGGACACTGAATATGTCTCCTGACTTCAGTTGCCCCCAGGTCTTAACGTGCAAGGTATAGCGGCTGGGGCTGAGAAAACCAGAGTACCACCAGAGCAAACAAGACTATGCAGCTGGTTGATATTAGGTAGTAGAGCAGAATGCTCTTGTGGAGGAGGTTACACAGATCACACCAGGAGCTATGAACAAGGGAGCAAGATTGCTCAGAGCGACTGCAGTTCTGAGCTTCCCATAACTGCCACAATAAACAAGTCACAATGGTTGCTCAGTGCGACAGCTTGCCAATCTAATCGCTGCCCCAGTGAATGCAAGCATCCATGCAGGCACGGACAAGACAAACAAGTAGGAGCATAATGAATAGCAACCGCAGCTATAGTTATGTCCGCAGGGACAAGACCAGCAGGAACAGACAGACAGAAGGACCAGACAGAAGGATTGTTTGCCAATCTAATTGCTGCCTCATCAATAGCAAAACATCCACACAAGTTCAGACAAGACAAACAGGAAGGAGCGCAACTAACAGCAACTGCAGCTATAGTTACATCCACAAGAACAGAACTATCAGGAATACTACCAGTCACCAACGTCTTCAAGCTATAAGGATAGGGAAGACTTCACTGTACCCCCGCGGGTGCAGCGCACGTCCAAGCAAGCAAGGTAATGCAATACAATTCAAACTTCACACAAGAAACCCAGCAGTCAACTAAGGCCAAGCTGAACGCTATGACGGGCAAGGTGTGAGAGGAGGAGCAGGCTTTTCTATGGATATCAGCCAATGAGAGCAGACATGCAAATTCCCACACAGCTGAATGGTAATCACTGAATCGTGTGTTAGGCTGATTGAACGCTGCAAGCTGACTGTGAATGGAAAAGACTCATTACAAATGCATGCCAAATTATGCAACAACATGCATGTAAGAAATCCAGAGCTATCTGGCTGCAGTTCAACTGCAGCAAGCCATTGGTGGATTCATGACAACATCCTGAGCTGCTCTGAACTGCAAAGTGATTGCAGATGGCAATGAGACTTATTGCAAATGCAATCAAAACTAAGCAACCAAATGCAGGCAGAGACATCAAAACTGCTCGGTTGCAGCTCCACTGCAACCGACAGGACATGCTATAGGAGGGATCCTTACACTTATGACCAGTGGCGTTCCTACCATAGAGCACAGCGGGGCGGGGCGCACCGGGTGACTGACAGCTAGGGGGGTGTCGCCACGACCCCCCACAGCAGCAGAGCAGGAAGGGAAGCAGCGCTAGAAGGAGGGGCAGTGGGGGCAGCGGCTGGGAGGGAGGCCAGAACCCCCCCTCCCTCACCTGGGACCCCTCCTTCTGCCTCTCTCCCCCTCCATAGATTACCGGCAAGTGCAGGTTCGGCGGGAGGCGAGCGGAGAATTACTCGCCTCACTTCCGCGTTCCAAGCGCCGGAGTGTAGCGTCATGTCGTCACAGGTCTCCGTCTTCAATGTCACCCACTGTGCTTCCTGATTAGCGGAAGCACAATGGGCGGCATTGAAGGCAGAGATCTGTGATGACATGACGCTGCCAGCGCTTGGAACGTGGAAGTGAGGTGAGTAATTCTCCGCACACCTCCCGCCGAACCTGCACTTGCCGGTAGTCTATGGAGGGGGAGAGAGGCAGAAGGAGGGGTCCCAGGTGAGGGAGGGGGGCTTCTGGCCCCCCTCCCCACTGCTGCCTCCACTGCCCCTCCTTCTAGCTCTGTTCCCCCCTCCTGGGGCAACTATACTGGGGGCAACTGTACTAGCTATACTGGGGGCAACTAAACTAGCTATACTGGGGGCATTTAAACTAAGTTTACTGGGGGCAGCTATACTAGCTATACTGGGGCAACTATACTAACTTCACTGGGGGCAACTAGCTATATCGGGGGCATTTAAACTAAGTTTAATGGGGGCAACTATACTAACTTCACTGGGGGCAACTATCTTCACTGGGAGCAACTATACTAGCTTCACTGGGGGCAGCTATACTGGGGGCAACTGTACAAGCTACACTGGGGGCAACTGTACAAGCTATACAGGGGACAACTGTAGTAGCTATACAGGGGGCAACTGTACTAGCTATACTGGGGGCAACTGTTCTAGCTATATTGAGGGCAACTTTTTTAGCTATACTGGGGGCAACTGTTTTAGCTATACTAGGGGCAACTGTTCTAGCTATACTAGGGGCAACTGTTCTAGCTATACTGGGGGCAACTGTACTAGCTATACTGGGGGCAACTGTACTAGCTATACTGGAGGCAACTAAACTAAGTTTACTGGGGCAACTATACTGGGGCAACTATACTGACTTCACTGGGGGCAACTATACTAGCTATACTGGGTGCAACTAAACTACATACACTGGGGGCAACTATACTAGCTTCACTGAGGGCAACTATACTACCTATACTGGGGGCAACTATACTAGCTATACTACTGGGGCAACTATGCTACCTTTACTGGGGCAACTATATTACCTGTACTAGTGGCACCTATATCTGACATTACCTGACGTGGCGCGCTTAATATGCCGTATTAGCTTCTTCTTTTTTTTTTTTGGGGGGGGGGGTCTTATAATACCCAGCACCAGGTGTCAAATGCCCTAGGTACGCCACTGCTTATGACTTCTATGCTCATAAAAGCATAAAGAGTATTCAAGCTGAAAAAACTCTTGTCATTAATCCTTGCAATTTATAGAAATAAACTGGAAGCACTGAATTTGATTAACAAAAAGTGGTCTTAACCTTTGAAAAGGAGGTGCTCAGCAGTTGCTCAAGCCATATTACTCTCCTTAAAGGGACTCTGTAACAAAAATTTTAGCATTATTTCTCCTATCCTACAAGTTCCTAAGGCTGCTCCATTGTGCCCTGGCTTACTGCAGCACTTTCTACTTGCACAGCCTCTGTAATAAATCAGCTTATCTTTCCCCTGTCGGACTTGTCGCTTGTGTCTGGAAGGCTGCCAACTCTTCAGTACTGTGAACAAGTTAACCCCTTCCACGCCCCTCCAGTGCTCGTGTGATGTTTTATTCCTCACAGACAATGTCCCTGCTCTCACTGTCAGCTTGTCTGCTATCTGTGAGGCTGATAAACACAGACTGATAAACTGAACAAAGAATAGCTGGAGGAAGCTGCCTGTCAGGCTGACAGGAGTGCAGAGCAGACACAGCTTGTCATGCTTCATTGACACAGAGCTCTTTCACAACTTGCACATAACCTCTGGAGACTGAATTCAATGTGTAACTCACTGAATTCTCTGTGTACTCACTGTGTATTAACTGAGTTCACCGCTCTGCTGATGTACTTCCTGTGTTGGTGGCCATCTTTTCTGTTTACAAAACAGTTTATATAACTGTTTTTTTTTATCCTCTTTATTAAGCGGAGAGCAGCGAAAATATTACAGAGGGGGCTAGGAGATGACCCCAAACAGGCAGGGATGTTTGTTTATACTTCATTTTGTGAATACAGATTCTCTTTAAGGTTTCCTTGAACTAAAATTACTTCACTAAGCTAGCTATATGTATTGTAAATGCTCTTGTCTTTAAAGTTAAAATCCTTTTTACAGTGATTAAAAAGAAGAAAAGCAATCCCTTTAAATCAGTTGCTTTATATCACAAGGATCTTGACAAACATTATTTTAGATTTGCTGCTTTGTTTTATGAGAAGCAAAAACAAAAACAACGTCCACCAAAATACTGGCAGCACAATACATACTGGGTGTGTCAGGCTGATGATTACTGCAAGTGATTACTCCAGACTTGCAAGTTGCAATGCCTTCGACTATGTGCACCAGATTGGTTACCTTTGTAGCAATATGGGCATTACTGGGATGTCGCTGGCTACTCAATGATTTAGAGAGAATATGATAGTATTAATTTTATGGTTGGAAGAAACAGCCATTTTAGCTTACATTCAGCTGCAAACTAAAATGTAAAGGTCATTTTTAATAACATTAAATAACAACATAATATGAGGAATGCTGATATATAAAATAGCGATTTTTACTTAATATCACTTAATTGCACTCTTGGGGCTTGATTCACTAAACCGTGATAAATTATATCATGGCTGTTTTCGCGCATCTTCACGCAATCCAAATTTGCATGCGCAACTGCGAATTATCGCACGCAATCGTGAATTCTTGTGTGAAAACAAGGCAGTTTTCGCGCAAAAATTTGTGATTGCGCGCGATAATTCACGATTGCGCACAAATTCGCAAAAACGGTCTTGATATGAGTTATCACGGTTTAGTGAATCAAGCCCTTGATGTGAACATGATTTTTACATGAGCAAACTTCACTCTAGTTTTTTGTGAGCATTTACCTAATCACCCAAAAGTACAGAAAAGAGCCAAATGATTCTTCTTGTATGCGTATCCATAAGAATGACAGTGCAGAAGTTTGCAGAAGAAGGACAGAGCCAGCCAAAGGTGGAATTCCACAGATAGAAGGAAACAGTGAATGTTCTCAGACATGAGTGCTGAGGAAACGAGCGAAGCTGAACAGGAAACAAGTGATCTTCCAGCTATCAACAGGAGATAATGATTGTCATACTTTTCCATAAAGCCATTAATGTATAGAAGTTCACATAAATATCTATTTCCGAATAAAGTGGGAAATAAGAGAAATATGCAGGGAGCCATCAATATTTCTACTTTTAAAAAAATGGATTGTATCTGGCTGTCATGTTGATCCGGCTTCAGCAGGTTTTAGTTCACATACCTGGCATAAGCATGCAGCCAGTGGAGTCCGGACTGGGACAAGGTTCTCCAGAATCCGAGGCAAAGGTTCCAAAATATGTGCCCTACCCCCAGAATTGTGCCCGCCCCATATAGTATATGTAGTATAGGTAGTAGATGTGCCCCTAGTATTAGGTAGCCCCCCAACACAGTATAGGTAGGCATATGTGCCCCCAGCATTAGGTAGGTTCTTCCCCCACTATAGAGGGACAGATATGCCTTCAGTATTAGGTAGCCCCTTCCCAGTATAGATTGTATTTTTTTAAATTAAGTATTTATATAGCACCGACATATTACGCAGCACTGTACAGAGTATATTGTCTTGTCACTAACTGTCCCTCAGAGGGGCTTACAATCTAGTCCCTACTATAGTCATATGTCAATGTATGTATCGTATCCATGTTTCATAGTCTAGGGCCAATTTAGGGGGAAGCCAATTAACTTATCTGTATGTTTTTAGCATGTAGGAGGAAACCTGAGTGCCTGGAGGAAACTCACACAGACACTGGGAGAACATATAAACTCCTTGCAGATGTTTACCTGGCTGGGATTCAAACCGGGGACCCAGCGCTACACCAGCAAGACTATTTTTTTGCAGTCAGCAGCTACAAAATATTATATAACAATAAAGTCAGTTTCAACATAATATTAAAGTTCATAAGTAGCAGTAAGGAAGGGGTGGGGGAAAAGGGTAAGTAATTCAAATCTTATTTTCCAAAACAAAAGTAAAAACTAGCAGGCACTCTTCTTTTTATGAAAGCAGAACCCATTTAATTTCATTAACAAACATGCAAACATTTGTGATTATCAAATTTTTCAAACACTCAAAAACTCAAGTATATCATTATACCTTCATAAGAACTTTTAGACACAGGACCACAAACCAGCTGCTCCTCAGTTAGTTGGGAATGCAGTAGACACATGAAATGGTTGCGTTTAGCCATTGTGAACTTTAATTTTATTTTATTATTTCAAGCAAATCTGAAGCGAAAACTTATGATATAATGAATTGCATGTATAGTACAGCTAAGAAATTGAACATTAGTACAAAAGTAAAGAGTCTCATATTGTTTTCCAGTACAGGAAGAGTTAAAAAAAAAAAACTTCAGTTGTTATCTATGTAAAAGAGCTTCTCTGAGCTATTCGACCCACTGGGTTGTATACAGTTTTCCTAATACAGTTTTCCTAAGCACTTTACTAGCCAAAAAATGAGAGAAAATTTGAAATAAGGTTGTACTGCAGGAAATTTCAAATGGTCATTATTTTTTGCTTTGTTTATATCTTAAAAGGCAGAGTGTGCTTTGATTATGTTAATCTGGACTTGATTAGCGACCATATTCGTTCAGGGATTGGGGTATCAAGGAGGTGCACTGGAGATCCAGATTGATAACATTTTATGGAACCTTATGTCTTTTTACAGTGGGATGCGAAAGTTTGGGCAACCTTGTTAATCGTCATGATTTTCCTGTATAAATCGTTGGCTGTTACAATAAAAAATGTCAGGTAAATATATCATATAGGAGACACACACAGTAATATTTGAGAAGTGAAATGAAGTTTTATTGGATTTACAGAAAGTGTGCAATGATCCTCCTTTTTTAGAAATTACAGCCTCTAAACGCTTCCTGTAGGTTCAAATGAGAGCCTGGATTCTGGTTGAAGGTATTTTGGACCATTCCTCTTTACAAAACATCGCTAGTTCATTCAGGTTTGTTGGCTTCCGAGCATGCACAGCTCTCTTTAACTTACACCACAAATTTGCCATTGGCCATTCCTGAACGTTGTACTTGTTCCTCTGCATAAATGCCTTAGTGGATTTTGAGCAGTGTTTAGGGTCGTTGTCTTGTTGAAAGATCCATCACTGGCGCAGCTTCAGCTTTGTCATTGATTCCTGGACATTGGTCTCCAGAATTTGCAGACACTGAGTGGAATCCATGCATCCCTCAACTTTGACAAGATTCCCAGTCCCTGCACTGGCCAAACAGCCCCACAGCATGATGGAACCACCACCATATTTTACTGTAGGTAGCAGGTGTTTTTCTTGGAATGCTGGGTTCTTTTTCCTCCATGCATAACATAATTCCTCCATTGTTATGCCCAAATAACTCAATTTTAGTTTCATCAGTCCACAGCACCTTATTCCAAAATGAAGCTGGCTTGTCCAAATGTGCTTTAGCACACCTCAAGCGGCTCTGTTTGTGCTATGGGTGGAGAAACGGCGTCCTTTGCATACAGCATCTCCTTGTTTAAAGTGCGCTAAATGGTGACTCCATCTACAGCAAGATGATGTTGTGGGTCTTTGGTGCTGGTCTGTGGGTTGACTGACTGTTCTCACCATTTGTCGCTTCTGTCTACCCGAGATTTTTCTTGGTCAGCCACTTCAAGCCTTAACTTGAACTGAGCCTGTGTCTTCTATTACCTCAATATGTTCCTAACTGTGGAAACAGACAGCTGAAATCTCTGAGACAGCTTTCTGTATCCTTCCCCTAAACCATGATGGTGAACAATCTTTAGCTTCAGGTCATTTGAGAGTTGTTTTGAGACCCCCATGTTGCTACTCTTCAGAGAAATTTAAAAGAGGAAGAAAACTTACAATTGACCCCCTTAAATACTCTTTTTCATAATTGGATTTATCTGTGTATGTAGGTCAGGGGTCACTGAGCTTACCAAGCCAATTTAAATTCCAATAATTAGTTCTAAAGGTTTTGGAATCAATAAAATGACAAATTTATGCACCTGCCTAATTTTATTTAAACAATTATTGTGCATTTTCTGTAAATCCAATAAACTTCATTTTACTTCTCAAACATCAGTGTGTGTGTCTCCTATATGATATATTTAACTGACATTTTTTTTTATCGTAACAACCAATGATTTATACAGGAAAATTATGAAGATTAACAAGGCTGCCCAAACTTTCGCATCACACTGTATGTGTTACTTGGTGTTGTTGCTATGATCGCTATGAACTGTTGTAAAGTTTACTTTTTAATTCAATAAACAGTGTGTTGTTGATTTAAAAAAAGGCAGTGTCGTTTTTAACCACTTGAGGACCACCGTGGTAAACCCCCTTAAAGACCAGGCACATTTTCACTAAAATGGCCACTGCAGCTTTAAGGCCAAGCTGCAGGGCTGCACAACATAGCACACGAGCGATCCCCCCCCCCTTTCCCCCATTAACAGACCTCTCTGCTGGTGGGGTCTGATCGCCCTTAAGTTGTTTATTTTTTTTTAAATAAATATTTATATCTTTATTTTCTTATTATTTTTCCTATTTATTTATATATGTATTTTTTTTGAAATCCCTCCCCCCAGCCGGCCAATCACGGCGATCGGCTGTCATAGGCTTCTGCCTATGAGAGCCGATTGCTCTCTTGTCCCCCAAGGGGATAGTCATGTCACACGGCTGTCCCCAGTACAGTGCTGCTGCTGATCGCAGCGCTGTACATGTAAATAGACGGCGGTTTTGCCATCTTTACAGTCTCCCGAGCGGCAATGGCCACCGGAGCTCTGCCCCCCGAGCAGGAGATGCGCGTGCAGTCTGTGCGCGATCTCCTGCAAAACAGAGCCCCAGGACTTGACGCCAATCGGCGTTAGGTGGTCCTGGGGCTGCCGCTGCGGCCACACCCATCGGCATCAGCCGGTCGGCAAGAAGTTAAACTGTGACAGTATGATGCAATGTTATAAAAGCTATATAACTGAAAATAAAAATATGAGACCCTTTTCTTTGATACTATTTTTTTTATATTCATTTTCCATACTACACATGCAATTCATTATATCATTATATCATAAGGGTGTTTTTTTTTTCCTTCAGGGATTCTTTAAGTACAGCAATTATCCAATTTTGATGTATGTTTCCTGATTCTGAATGCCCCATCATGACATTGTTAACAACACTGTTAAGACTAAACTATAATATTACTAAAAACAAGATAATACCTATTTTAACATTGTAAAACAGAGGTCACATGACTGCAGGTGCCCTTCCCTGCCTCTCCGCACCTGACTCTACGAAGGATGCATTTTATCCCTGGTCTATGGTGTATCTCCTGCATGGATGAAAGGGAAGTGAAATGTACTTCCTTGCCTCCCAGGTGCTATGCTTTACCTGCTGGTCCTGGGAAAAGGAAGAGGCCAACTTCAGTCACATGATCTCTGCTATACAATGTTGGAACAGAGAGCGGAGACTAGCCCCTTTGGCTATTTTTTTTTTAACCTGGAATTGGATTTTAAATAAAGAAATCAAAACTTAATCAGAAACATACATTTTAAATTTCCTACGACAATGTAATGAGGAAAGATGTTTAGCAATGTATAACAAACAACTCAATTTCACTTTTAATCAGTTGGGAGCAGTCAGTGCAATGAAATATAACTGCTGAATTGCAGCTATGGCCTGTTACACTTTGCACGTTGCTCTTTTGCCTTCTTAGATAAGGCTCTGAATGTTAAACCTGGCCTTACATAAATAAAGAACTTGATTTTTCATGTAGTGGCTGAAAGTTGTTTTCTAAAGGATATCCCTGTACTGAAATGCATCCAAAGTCTGATACAGCAAGTGTCAAGTCAGGGAGTTCTGCCGGCCAAGAAAAACCTTGGCTTGGAGATAATTCTTCAGTCACTTGGGCAAAGAAAAAAAATAAGCCAGGACCTTTTACTGCAGACCTGGTCAGGTCCTTCACGTTTATTTTTTTTTGTCAGAATAATAGGAAACACATTATAAAAAATAAACAGTAGCTAAGCATAACACAGTAAGAAAAAACCCTAGAGGAGCTGTAAATTGATGGCTTCTGGTGACACCAGAAAATGTGCTCACATTGGCAGATTCAGAATGGAAGTAAGCAAAATCAGGCTGTTAGGAAATAATGCCCATTTACTAGCAGTCAGAACCCTGCTTATCACATAGCAGACATGGGGAATATGCACAACAGAACAGTAACGTTTGCATGTGCTGGGAGTGGACAGTAATTTTATTGTTACGTACAGCGACAAGGTAGTGTGCTGCACAAGTAGCGTGACCCATGTTACCTAGGTAACATAAGCATTGCTTGGGTAACGTGCACTACAATACTTTACTCTAACAATACTAGTTAAGTTAGGTTGCGCTAATTCCACAGCATGCGCTGCCACTGTCAGTAACGGTAAATTGCTGTGCGCTACCTGTGTACAGCAACATTACTGTACTTTTCTGCATATGCCCCACAGATCTCTTACTAAGTAGACGTTATACAGGTCTGTGACTAAAAAGCTGTTTGATTATTTTTATCGAATTTCCATGTCTTTTGGTGTGCTGGAAAAAAATACAATATTGAAAAAAAAACTGCTAGAAGCGCTGATTTGCCACAAAATGCTAAATTGTCTTCAAATTTTAAAATTTTTTAACATTTTTGGATCCTCAAAAAGAAGGGTGGATGTCATTTAAAGAAGCCATACAGAATTTTTTAGACAATAACAAAGATCCTCACTACAAAAAGAAAGCATTTCAAGCTTTAGGTTGCCTGATTTAGTTAGAAAGTGCCTTTCCTCCAGTCCCACTTTGACTGCTTTCATAGCTCCCAACTGTACTGTACTTTCCTGAAAAATAGGGAGCTGTGAGTGAGGAACAAGGTGAACGATTCCACCAAGACATTAAAGAGAACCCGAGGTGGGGTTCTAAGAATGAAATCTGCGCTCAGAGGCTGGGTCTGCTTATACAGCCCAGCCTCTGTTGCTATTTCAATCCCCCCAAAGTTCCCCCTGCGCTCCACTGTCCCCCATAAATCACAAAACAGCTCCCGAAAAAACATTTTTTGCAGACCTGTGTTAACCATATTCTTCTTAAGACCTAAAACCAGACACTGAGCTATAAATAGCTATACTATAAATATAAAAATGAAGATATCATGAGAAGCAAATTTTTTGGGGTCAGTTTCCAAAACCTGAAGATCTTCTTGGATACTATAGACAGCTTGAGAATGATCCTCCAGAGGCTCCCTGTGTCTTCCTCAAGACCACTGATCCAGCACTGGGACCCTCTTGAAGTTTTTGCCCCCCCTCTAATCCATGAACGAGCACAGCTGCATTACGCAGGCGCAGGATGTCTTATGTCTGCACAACAGCACAGAGTGGTTCGGGCCCTGCAGAAAACGCTAAGCTTAACCACTTCGGGACCGGCCGCCTAACCCCCCTTAAGGACCAGGGCATTTTGCGGTGGAGGGGGGGGGGGGGCGCGTGTTTGGGGGGGGTCAGGCGGCCAGATCCCCTCTGTGGCTGGCTGGGCAGTGTCCCCCCCATGGTGGCAAGTGTCCCCCCTGTAGCTGGCAGCCATCACTTACCCTCCAGGCTGCAGCGATAAGCCGCAGAAGGCACCTCTTCTCCGGCCGGCATCTCCACTCCAAATGACGCTCAGGTCGGGTCGCGGCTTGATGACGTCATCAAGCCGGGACCCGGCGCTGATGTCAGACGGAGCAGAGATGCTGGCCAGAGCAGAGGGGGGCGCCGATCGTCGCTGGAACGGCAGGGAGGTGAGTGGATCCTCTTCTTTTCCCCCCTGCCGCCGTCGCTGTCAGAGTGATCACTACGATCCGACGGCGATCGTAGTGATCAGCAGCCATACGCGATGGCTGCTGATCACTAGGGGGAGATGCCAGCTGTCATATGACAGCTTAATCTCCCCCTCCAGGTGCGCACGATCGCATCGGGAGCAGTGGTTTAGCGCAGACGTTGAATCAACGTCCGGTCAAAACGGTACCACCACCTGCCGGACGTTGATTCAACCTGCGGCGGTCCCCAATAGGTTAATAAGCTCTATTTATTTATTATTTATTGTATTTATAAAGCGCCAACATATTACGCAGCGCTGAACATTAGTTTAGGTTACAGACAATATTTAGGGGTGCCATACAGAAAAATGACAATACATGAATACAAGAAAGACCAGATCATGCAGCACAGTATGAGTACAAGGTAATGCTTAGTCAGTCACTGGAGGGGAGCATGGAGATTAGGCAAGTTAGGTTCACTCAGATGCCTAGCATGGGTTCACAGTAATGGAGGTGTATGATCAGGTAGGACACAAAAGGAGGAGGACCCTGCCCAAAGGCTTACAATCTACAGGGAGAGGTAAGGACACGAAAGGTAGGGGACCAGAGTTCAGCTGTGGGTTTAGAGCACTTGTGAGGGGTAGTAGGCCAGAGTGAAAAGGTGAGTTTTGAGGGTTTTCTTGAAGATGTTGAAGGAGGGGGCTGCCCTAATGGGTGGAGGGATTCAAGGAGGGGAGCAGCCGTGGTGGTGCAATGGGAGCAGTGGATAATTCTGGCTGCCGCATTCATAATGGACTGCAGTGGCATTGCAGTAGTCAAGGCGGGAAATTATGAGGGCATGGATCAGGAGTTTGGTGGTGGCAGAGGTCAGGAAAGGGCGAATCTTACAGATGTTACGAAGGTGGAAGTTGCAGGACTTTGTGAGGTTTTGGATGTGGGGAGTGAAGGAGAGTGCGGAGTCCAGGGTGACACCCAGACAGCGGGCTTGAGAGGTAGGGCAAATGGTAGTGTGGTTAACAGTGACATGCACATCTGGGAGGATCATGGATGGCCGAGGTGGGAAGATCATAAATTCCGTTTTGTCTAGATTTAGTCTCAGGAACCTAGCGGACATCCAGGAGGAGATGGCTGATAGGCAGGAGGAGACCTTGTCCATGGCAGTGGTGGATATGTCAGAAGTGTGGAGGTAGATCTGGGTATCATCTGCATACAGATGATAGTTAAAACCAGTGCTGGTCGTAATGGAAAAATCTACGCTTACGGATCATTACGCGTAATTTTACGCTATTACGCATTACGCAATTACGGTTAGGGCGTAGGAAATTATCTACGGTTCATCACTGTAATTACGCGTTAACTTACGCAGTTACGCGTAAGGATACCGTAATGTAGTCGCTTACACTACGATGTTACGCGTAGTGCCGTAATACCCATTAATGCGTATTTTTTGACGAATACGGACGATGTGTACGCAATAGCCGTCAATGTGACAGTTATTGCATACACATCATTCGTATGCGTCAAAACGTACGCTTATACTGAAGGGCGGGAGAAGATACTATTGGTTGCTTAGGATGTTGACTGATTGGCTACTCTTAGAAAAGGGGAGTTTTTACGTTAGTAATTACGCGTAAAATTACGCGTAAGTCTTCGTAAAATTACGCATACCTAGCAATTACGGTAGACAGTGTAATTACGGTACCACTTAACTGCTTACGCGTAAATAATTACGCGTAAGATCGTAAGTTACGCGTAAATTTACATTGAATTACGATGCGTAATTACGCTCATGCGTAATTTCGGCCCAGCACTGGTTAAAACCCATGGAGGAGATGACCTTGCCAATGGAGGATGTGTATAGGGTGAACAGTAGGAAGTCAAGGACCGAACCTTGGGGGACTTCCACCGAGAGGTGGTTGGGGGTGGACGAGGACTCATTCAAGGCGGTCGTGAAGGAGCGGTTGGAGAGGTAGGATAAAAGCCAGGACAGGGCGAGATTGTGAATGCCCATGGAGTGGAGGGACTGGAGGAGTAGGGGATGATCTACTGTGTCAAAAGCTGCTGAAAGGTCAAGGAGGAGGAGAAAGCAGTATTTACCTTCAGCTTTAGCTAAGGCAAGGTCATTGACCATTTTGGTGAGAGAAGTTTCGGTTGAGTGGGCAGGCCAAAATCCAGATTGCAGTGGGTCTAGCAGTGAGTTGGCATTGAGGTATTGGGTCAGGCGTTTGTGAACCAGATGCTCAAGGAGTTTTGAGGCAAAGGGGAGGAAGGAGATAGGGCGGTAGTTGGAGGGTAGCCCCAGTAGCCTGCGCAGTGCGGAAGTGCTTACTCACAGACGGGAGCATGGCCATGCATACTCTTCAACAAGCCCTTGTCAAAGAGGTTTATGTGTCCCAGTGATGGATTGGTGCAGACGAGAGATGGGGGAAGCCTCTGGATTATTCAGAAGTGCCTATTTTTCCTTCAGATACACTTTAAAGGGACCCTGAGCAGTGCCTGAAATTAAAAGAGTACACTTACCTGGGGCTTCTTCCAGCTCACCGTAGGCGGCGAGATCCCCCGGCGTCCTCCTGGCTCCTCTCCTTGTGCCTCTGCCGGCCTCAGTTACCGGTGCATGAGCAGACCTGTCATGCCGGCCACCGTGATGACGCGAAGCGGCCGGCGTGATGCTGGTAACGGGGGCCGGCGGAGGCAAAAGGAGAGGAGCCAGGAGGATGCCGGGGGACCTCGCCGCCTACGGTGAGCTGGAAGAAGCCCCAGGTAAGTGTACTCTATTAATTTCAGGCGCTGCTCGGGGTCCATTTAACTAGCTTAATGACTTCACATTTTTCCCCTTCTCCCAAAACAATATTAAAAAAAATACAAATCTCAATATTCTGTCATAGCACTGCTGTGGATATCTTTCGGTGAAAGTCACTTCTTGCTTCTCCTGCAATGTGTATTAAGTAGGAACACTTCACCTAAATTAGATTTCCCTGTGTAGCAAAGTGTGGACTTCTAGTGGTCCTTTAGTGAAGTTCCAGGCATTTGTGGAAAGATGTTCAAGGACAAAAATAATTGTAAGTTAATGAGCTTTCCAAGAACTTTTCAGAAAAATCCAACATAAGCAAGGGGCACCAAAATACTGTAGCACTCGCCCTCTAGTGGTTCTCAAAAATAATGTAGGTAGACACAAAAAATTAGTCCTTGACCTATTACATCTATCTCAGGAATCAGTGTGTGTGCACCCACCTTGGGGATCTTGTTAAAGCGGGATTGTCACCATAAAAATCAAATTTCAACAGCAACTGGTCTGAGTGTATTAAGTGATATAGATGCTAATCCTGCATTCAAAACTTTCAAAACTTTTTCTGCTGTTATGATTTGGAGGTATCACATACCTAAGGAGCCCTGGCCCTTTAGTAGTCAGTGCCAAACAGTTGCATGCTGGGGGTTCTTTTTATATATATAATATATTCCTCCTCTTCCATTTATTTCCCTGCCTAGCTGCTTATCTGAAACACGATCCCCTGTTCACAGTTGTGTTTACAAGCAAGGCTGAGGTGATTCAGTGATTGGAGGAGAAAAGAAAAAAAAGTAAAGGGCAGAAATGACATCAGGATTTAGCCTAAACTGTGGGCAAAAGACATGGTTCCCACCAGGAACAGAATTCTCTTCATTTACTATATAAAATTCACTGAAATCAAAACATGGACAGTACATGTGTTATGTAAGAAGATCAAGTATTTATCTACTTATATATGTGTTTCTTTTCCCTGGCATAGTATGGCTAATCCTACTGCTTTAAGTGATCTGAAGTCCCAGTGAGATGCTGAACTGGGTATGTACTCGTACTGGGACGGTGGAATCTAATCCAATCTAAAGAAATATGGTTTGGTTATTATTGCATTATGACATAAATTATAGCTAGTTCAAAGCAAACGATATGAGTTGCTCATCTTTATCTCTTTATTTATGGTGTAGTGATTTGAGATTAGATGTACAGACAGGATATATGCGGCACTGTATAAATATAAGGAACTTGACTGTGCTTAACTGGGACTATATATCAATCATTGGCAGGGTTCAGTTATGAGGGCTGATTCACAAAGCTTTTCTGCTGAATTATCTCACTTTACTTATTAGCTCACAATTTATCTCTCCTTAAATTAATTAATGCATGGTTTATTTCTTAATTACTTTTGCCAGGCAACTAGTATTGTATAAAAGGAAATAAAAATTGCAGCCTCCATATCCCTCTCAGTTTGTATATATTGTAGATCAAATATCTGCAGTAAAAACAATTAGTTAGTAGACAGTTTCCATTACATTTCAACAGGGCTGTGGAGTTGGTCCAAAACTCCAACTCCGACTCTTCTTCAGTTTTTGAAACCTCTGACTCCAGGTACCCAAAAATTGCTCTGACTTCTGGACTCCGACTCTACAGCCCTATCAGGGCTATGGAATTGTTACAAAAATAATCCGACTCCAACTCCGACTTATCAGTTTATTGAACCATCGACTTTGTCTCCAGGTACCCAAAAATTGGTTCGACTCTGACTCTTTGGGCTTGATTCACAAAGCCGTGATAACTCTTATCACGGTCGCGCTATCGCTATAGCACGCATAACTTTTTTGCGAGCAAACGCAAATTTGCTTGTGAAATTGCATCCGTTTTCATGCGAAAACACAAATTTTCACGTGAAAATGGCCGCAAATTTGCACACAAATTCGCGTTTGTGCGTTATATCATGCACAAAATGCTAGCGCGACCGTGATAACAGTTATCACGGCTTTGTGAATCAAGCCCCTTGACTTTGACTGCACAGTCCTGCTTATCAACGTTGAAAATCAGGCACAATTGGTGCTGTTGCTATTCATTATATTCCTAAACATGTCCCTCCTGCTTCCACAGACAGAAACAGGCATACACATGACCTGTCTACCACTGGAGGATGTTTGTTTCTTGTAACAGCTTGCATGCAACTTGTTAAGTACTCGTCCCTCCCACTGCGAAGAAGTCAATCCTCCATGTTGCATGCAAGCTGTTACAGGAAACCAACATCCTCCAATGGTAGGCAGGTCATGTGTATGCTCAGTGTGTATTTTATCCCATAAGTGGGGCTTGCACTCTTTTGCAGGTAGGCACTCATCTGTTTTTAAGTAGCGCTGTTCATTTCCTTGCTATGTACTAATTTAATTCATTTTTGGTCAGCCGCTCCCACTTAACAACTTTGCTTTTGGTGTATATGCAGAGCCTCTGTTTGGGTTCAAGGTGCGTTTGCAGTTTCTGGGGGGGCTCAGCGCATCTCTGATCGGAGGCCATTCGGAGTTGCATTATTGTTCACTCTCCTTCACCACCCACATCCAAAACCTCACAAAGTCCTGCAACTTCCACCTCCGTAACATCTGCATCCATGCCTTTATAATCTCCCACCTTGACTACTGCATCGCCCTTCTGCCTGGTCTCACTATGACCCAAATAGCCCCACTGCTGTCCGTCATGAATGCGGCAGCCAGAATTATCCACTCCTCCCATCACTCCACCACGGCAGCTCCTCTCTGTGAATCCCTCTACTGCCTTCCTATCCAGTCCAGAATCGGATTCAAGATACTGTGTCTGGCCTGCAAATCTGACCACAAAAACTGCCCAACCTACATTTCCAATCTTACCCAGAGGTACACACCTAGTTGCTCACTCCACTTCTCCAATAAACTTTGCCTGACTGCTCCCTGCATCACCCAATCCCATGCACACCTCCAGAACTTCTCAAGAGCTGCACCAACACTATGAAACTCCCTACCTCCCTCCATTAGGGTTTCCCCCTCCTTTAATATCTTCAAGAAGGCCCTCAAAACTCACCTTTTCACTCGGGCCTACCCCCCCCCCTCCCCCCACTAGTGCTCTAAACCCGCAGCAGAACTCTGGTACCCTGGATTTCTTGCAGGGTCCTCCTCCTTATGTCTCCTACCTGTTCGTGCACCTCCATTACTGTACACCTATCATATGGAGCTGAGTGAACTCTTAAGTCAACTCGACTTGCCTAATCTCCATGCTCCCATCCAGTGACTGACTAAGCATTACCTTGTACTCATACTGTGCTGAGTGATCTGGTTTTCATGTATTCCTGTATTGTCTTGTTGCTGTATGTCACCTCTAAATATTGTCTGTAACCTTAAAGCGGTTTAACACCCAGCATTACAACTTTGCTTTAAAAGATTGCTTACAGCTTACAAACTATTATGCCAGATTTTTTTTTAAGCAGAAATTCACAGAATGGGTTAAACATGACATTTTAGTATTGGATTTAACTAGGAATCGGCATCCATTCTTATCTTTAGTTACAAATGTATCTTTATTTGGAATACAAATAGACCTTTGAAAAGCCTACCGGGGAAACCCTCTTTGTTCTCTCAGAGCAGTGTTTGTTTGTTACATTGTAGATAGATACATTTGTGAACAACACAAAAAGGGCAAGCACCATCTACCAATCAATGTAGTTATACTATTAAGTTCTATAGAGTGTGCAGAAAGGAACTAATATATGATTAGACAAGAGAACAAGAACAGTAGTTCCCTAAATCACCGCACCACTCCAAACCAATAATCAATGATAATCAAACAATACAAAGAAACTGCAAGAATCTGAACAGTGAATGAAAATAGAAGAAAAAATATATATAAAGTGCGATGTGCAAGTCAGACTGGCGTGCAAACGTCAGAAGGGTGCAAGATAAGGTGTGTCGTGCAAGGGGATAAACGCATCCCACCATGAAGTAGAGCTGAGACCTACCGCAAAGATCTTAGTGGAGAAAGAGGGTCATGGCGTCCAAAACCGCAGTTTCTTGCAGTTTCTTTGTATTGTTTGCACTATAGCACTTTCTGCACCATTTATTGTTGGCTGATACCTCTACCTATTAGGATGTGATATGTCATAGTTGCTATTTCTATGCGACTGGGGAGGCGTAATTTATGGTTTTCTCCCATTGATCTTTATTTATTTTATTGTGGAGTTATCTATTAGAGGTTGTTATTGTTTTTGTATTACACATTAACTATTTATTACTTATATGTACATGGCTGCCAATATGTGTGTTTTTAGGTGTTTTTATTGTTTTTGTGAATAAAGATCATTATCATTGATTATTGGTTTGGAGTGGTGCGGTGATTTAGGGAACTACTGTTCTTGATAGATACATTTGTAACTAAACAAGCAAGCACGGAGCAGGATTTCTAGCTAAATGCAGCACTAAAATGTCATGTTTAATCCATTCAGTGAATTTCTGCTAAAAAAAAAATCTGGCATAATAGTTTATAAACTGTAAGCAATCTTTTAAAGCAAAGTTGAAATGCTGGGTGTTAGACCACTTTAACTGATGTACAGCGCTGCATAAAATGTTGCCACTTTATAAATAAATGTGTTAAATAAGCATTGCATCTTAAAATGAATTGTATTTCAGGTCATCTTTACCTATATATTAAAATACTGGATATATAAAGAGAGCCATGGCTACAATTGCCACACTAAAACACTGCCAATGATTGGGAGCTAGAAAATGCCTACATGTAACCTTATGACTTACTTTGATTTGCATTCATAGCACAAGACGGTTTGAACTATGTGACTCTAATCTATATGAGGAAATCCTATAATCGCCACTATAGCATATGGGGGAAAAATTGGCATCCAGAGTCTATGATGATTTTTCATTCTTCCAACAAAAGAAATATGATGTGCTTTTGTCCGAACACATAGATTACAATAATGACTGCTATAGCAATTAAAAGATAAAATGTCAGCACAAAAACATTGTACCTGCCAGGTCATTTCTCATTGGTCCAATATAAAATAGACACATGGGAATAATTTAGTTTTGGTATCATCATGAGAATTGTCATCTACAATTATGCTAACATTACATTAAAAAATTGTCTATAATATAACAAGTTATAATTACATGATTTTACTAAACAGAGGCGAAACCTTAAATAAGCTCTACAGCAGGAAGAAATGGCTGATGAATTCATCAATTATTTTGAGCTATGTGTATAAAGGTAGCCACTTTTTATTTTCATTAAAATTATTGATTTTGTAAATCAATCAGTTCTTAAGCTTTGATTAATATGCCACATATGTACGCCATTTTAGAGAAATTAAAAGAAAAATGATCAAATAAAGAGACACAGCGCTTGATTCACAAAACGGTGCTAACTGTTAGTAGGCTGTGAAAAGTGCTTCACGCGAAATTTCATGTGATCACAGTTATTGCGCGCAAAAATTCGCGTTTGCGCTTTAACACGATTTTCTGTGCATTAATGCTCGCAGTCGCGCGATAAATTTGCATTATCACGCGAACTTTAGCCGTGCTAACAGCCATACTAACAGTTAGCACCGTTTTGTAAATCAAGCCCCAAATGTTTGTTTCTATTGCTGACTTTGATTTGTCCTTTTACTTTTCACACATCATCAAAAATGATGTTTGCTTCAGTTGAACATGTTTTTGGATCTTTCGGATTTGGATCTCTTTCGTATTTATAAGGATCACCTGCAGTTTAATCTCCTCACCTAACCTGTGTTTTAGTTGAAGTTGAATGCCGTGTACTGCACATGTGCAGATGCGCACTAGACAGATAATGTTTGCAAAGAGCTGTCCGTGGGGGAGTCTGAACATCTACTGTGGAGATCCTTGATGTGCTGTGTTGTGGTATGAGCAGTGTAGCAAGCGGGAAAGCTACCTTAGGTGCTTTCATGGAAGCAGTGAAAGCCTGTGGAGCAAAACAATCTTCTTCCACAGCCTTAGGCTGAGGTGTAAGGTAATATTCTAAAGATCCATCATTGGCAGCACGTCTGTATAGTGGATAGTGCTCTTCCCTTGTAGCTTTGGAGTCCCAGGTTTAAATCTTACCCAGAACAGAGTTGACAACCTCTCTTTCTCTACTTCCTTTCTCTTACGTTTCTTAGGCATCGAGGGGATGCCCATTACTTACGCTTCCTCTTTCTTTCTCTTTCCTTCTCTTTCTCCTTCTCTACTCTTTCAAGACCAGAGGCCATAGGCCTATCCACAAAGGAATTTTGTGTTTCATACCGATATCCAGGAACTGGTACAAATGCCTTGAGACCGCTATACTTTTGAATCGTTTCATATGTTGTTTTAGTTTGCCCCCTATGTTTTC
The DNA here is from genome assembly GCF_040937935.1 of Hyperolius riggenbachi. Classification (NCBI taxonomy): domain Eukaryota; kingdom Metazoa; phylum Chordata; class Amphibia; order Anura; family Hyperoliidae; genus Hyperolius; species Hyperolius riggenbachi. The sequence continues at coordinate 168,232,032 of NC_090646.1, forward strand.
TATTTTGTCTTTTGCATTATCGATCTACATATGTTGAGCATTGCTCAACCAATAACATTTGCTATTTGTCTACATTTTAACCTGCTCATCATATGGCTAAGAATCTAGTATGTGCACTGGTGTCCCAAGACGTCATCTACCAATCAAGCGTACCAGATTTCTAAATGACATTGATGAACAAGCGGTGGATAAATACGGTACATTTGTGACTTGCCTAGCCCTCAGGAAGCTGCTTGCTTTTATACCTCTCTGTTGTTGCTGCACCTCCTCCATTGAACAGCATACACTTCTCAGTCATAGCTTGGAAGTAGAGTTGCAGAGTTGGCATGCTGTAGTGTCACCCTAACTATGGGGTAATGATATTTAAAGTGTACCTGTAATGAAAAAAAGTGATTTAGATACTTACCTCAGTAGAGAAAAGGCTCTGAATAATGCAGAGGCTACTCCCGTACCCCTCCATATCACTGTTCCAGTGCTCTGACCTCTCAAACTTCATTGACAAGGGCATATCGATGGAGTATGGCTGCATTGCACAGGAGCAGATGGCTTGTGACTGTGCAGTAGAATGGAGCCGATCAGGTTCTGCTTTTTCCATCGAGCCCAAGGGGCTCTACACTACTGCACAATTGTTACATCCTGCTCCTGCACAGAGCGACTGCGCTCGTTCACATACGGGAGCATGGCTGATAGCTTTCTGAGGGTCCCAGAAAGAAACAGTGGTCTGAAGAAGGACATGGGAAGCCTCTGAAGGATCCAGAGACTTGGTTCTACTGAAGTATCTACTTCCTCCCTCCATGAAATTAACTGGTTTGCTTTAACCACTTCGCCCTATCTGGACGGATATATCCGTCCAGATGGGCACTGCTGCTGCAGCCGTGTGGTGCACGCGATCGGGCGCGCGCCCGCGCATGCTCCCGCTGCCTCCCGCTGCCCCCCCGATCAGTGAATGGGAATATAATTCCCATTCACCGATCTAAGTCTCCGGCAGAAATGCCGACGCTTTCTCATCAGAGAGCGCGGTATTTCTGCCCCCAGGAAACATCACCTTCTTCTTATAGTTCCTAGATGCGCGATCGTTCGCATCTAGGAATTTTTTGAATGTGGCCATCTTGTGGCCAAATAGTAAACTGCACCCACATACCTAAATTAAATAAAAAAATACATTATATTACATCTAAAATTAGCTATTTACCTCCCAAACTAAAATTACCCAAATACATTTTTGTATTTAAAAAAAAATAAAAAAAATTACAATTAAAAAAAAAAAACTACATAAATAGTTACCTAAGGGTCTGAACTTTTTAAATATACATGTCAAGAGAGTATCTTATTAATTTTTTTAAAATTATAAGCTTATAAATAGTGATGGACGCAAATTGAAAAAATGCACCTTTATTTCTAAATAAAATATCGGCGCCATAAATTGTGATAAGGACGTAATTTAAACGGTGTAATAAGCGGGACAAATGGGCACATAAAATGCATGGGTTTTAATTACTGTAGCATGTATTAATTTTAAACTATAATGGCCAAAAACTGAGGAATAATGATTTTTTTCCATTTCTATCTTAATCTTCCTGTTAAAATGCATTTACAGTAAAGTGGCTCTTAGCAAAATGTACTACCCAAAGAAAGCCTAATTAGTGGCGGAAAAAACAAGATATAGATCAATTAATTGTGATAAATAACGATAAAGTTATTGGCGAATGAATGGGAGGTGAACATTGCTCGGATGCATAAGATTTTCGACGCTGTAGGCTGAAGTGGTTAAGGGGGACACAGCTTTAGAGGTTGTACAAGGCATTAGACTATGATAGCAACAGTAGACTATTACTATGGTAAGTTGTAGATTATAAGTTCCTCTGAGGGACACTTAGTGACCTGGCTATGTTCTCCGTATTGCCTTGTAAAGCAAACAATGCACAAGCACATCAGAAGTGCATAGGCTGCGGTGTCTGGTGTTCTCTCTTATGCTTTGCACAGCAGTGCATTCATGCATTCTCAGAACACACTGGCGCATACATTTTGTCGGCAGCGCAGTGCTGTTCCATTAAGTGTCTCTGAATGGCAGCAGGGAGGCTGAGTTTCTGTATAACACAGAGACACCTGTGTTGCATAGTGGGTACACAGCCGAAAGCACTGTATAAGTTGCCATTTCTATATGAATGCAAGATAATAATATACAGTACATGCCAATAAATAGGCATGCAGTTTTTTTGCAAAGAGATAAAAACAGGGAACACCAAGAGCCCCAATAGTGTAATTCGTACTGGACAAGGTGGCAATAAGTTTGTATTGCTAGATACTCACAAGTCAGGGTCACCAGCAGGCAACCACTGTAAAGGCAGGTGGGGAGATTGTCCTGACCCCACTCAGGATTAAGAAGTCGCTCTCTGTTGACAGGAAGAAAGGGTAGCAACCCTCCACCAAGGGTGGACTCAAAATTGTATACAATGAACAGAGGCGCCAAAAGTATAAGATTAGATTAAATGAGCTTAAAAACCAACTTAAATGGCAAAATTGAAGGAGGAAGTGGTGGTCTTACCTCCCTCAAGCAGACACGACAACGACTGCGATTCAGACAGTCAAACACATTTATTAGGAACTCCAAAAAGAAATGCAACGCGTTTCGCAGGTTCAATCCCGCTTTATCAGGCAATATAGGGAGGAGTATCCCTATATTGCCTGATGAAGCGGCGTTGAACCTGTGAAACGCATTACATTTCTTTTTGGAGTTCCTAATAAATGTGTTTGACTGTCTGAATCACAGTCGTTGTCGTGTCTGCTTGAGGGAGGTAAGACCACCACTTCCTCCTTCAATTTTGCCATTTAAGTTGGTTTTTAAGCTCATTTAATCTAATCTTATACTTTTGGCGCCTCTGTTCATTGTATACAGGCATGCAGTTTTGTTGCCACACCTTCCATGCTTTATAGTTTATGCAAGGGTATATATTTAATTTGTTTTTATCACCATTGTAATCATTCATTAATATATTCTGACAGATCTTTTCTAAGGAAAGTGTGACCTGCAGGACATTAGCAGGAAGTGAAATCCCTAAAGACACAATGAAAGGAAGCACAGCAGTAGAGGTCTGTCTGATAATCTAGTGTCAAGGAAAACCCGGAGTCAGTCTTAAAGTGTACTGAACTTTTGAATTATTATTATTAGTATTACTTTTATTAGCAACCATGGGATTTAACAAAGAGCTGCATAAATAAACGTTTTTATTGTGACTGTTACACTCTGGACCTTATTTACCTAGCCCAAAAAAATTCAATTTGTGATTGTTCTCTGTCAAAATGACTATGTAGCCATAATGTGCAGACTCCAGAAGCTTTTGCTACATTAGGAGCCGTAATTGGCTCATTTGAGCTGAACAGAGAATTGTGTGCTGCCTGCATGTTGCCCAATGCAATGCTGGGCTGCCTGGCCAGTCGCTCCCACAGTTTCTGAAATAAATGTGCCTGAAGTGTGTGAGGCCAGGGGGAAACTTTTTAAAAATACTTAAAATACTTAAAAAAAACAGTGTAGTCCCTCTCTCCTTATTTTACCATGCAAGCACCATTTGAGGCTGAGGCTTCTACCAATATCCTTCTATCAGCTTTGACTTTGTGACAATGCTTTCATTTACTTTTTGGGAGCGTCTCCCCATCAATTGGCTGTCCCTTAATGATCCCTTCCTTCTTCCTAATGCATAACCCTAACCTTTCCCTAACGCCAACCCCCATACTGAAGCCTAACCCTAACACCTTTTAGACACCCAAATGTGACCTCCCCTTGATATTCATTCCTTCCTAGCACCTAAACTCGTAATACTAATATTTAAACTCTACCCTCCCTTCCCCCCCCCTTCCCGGGCTACACACACACACACACACACACACACACACACTCTTTGGCCTCAATTCATCATTGGGCTTTATTCACAAAGCGGTGCTAACTGTTAGCACGCCTGTGAAAACCCCCTTAGCACGTCTAAACAAGCTTTTCGCGCCTAAAACTTTACACGCGCAAAACTTTATGCACGTAAAACATTACGCGCGTACTGCACAGAGCACAGTGCGCTCCTCGCGAAGTGCCCATTAAAGCCTATGGGACTTAGCGCGCGTAAAAACTTTGCGCATGTAAAACTTTGCGCGCACAAAGTTAGCGCGCGATCTGATTGAGAAATCCGGTGCTAACCTACTTAGCACCCTGGTTAGCGCGTCTAAAGACTTTAGACGTGCTAAGTAGGTTAGCACCGCTTTGTGAATCAAGCCCCTTGTCTTTGAGATAACTTTTTCCAGTTTGTTAAATTACTGAATTCGAAGTTTATCGATTTCTAGTTGTATTCATCAAGGTTTTTCCACATTCGGTGTGAATTCGATAACAATTCGGTAACGTGTCGATATTTCCATTTTACAGCGGTAATTTAACACAGAGCCATAAGATTCCCATGGAATTGTGGGTAAAAGGCAGTCCTTTGAACACTACGTAGCAACCATGGGCGCCCGCAGAAAATTTTCCAGGGGGGGGGCAAAAAGGTAGGGAAGAAGTGGTATTTTTGAGAAGATGTGTGCGCCGAAAAACCTGAGGGCTACGTTGTGCGGCGCGCTTAGCGCGCCGCGCCGAAAATGGGTGCAGCCATGGACCAGAATGTGGGTGTGGCCATGGGTGGTGACAAATTTTCATTAACTTAGCAATTTGGGACATTAGATTAGGACAGTGGTGGCGAAACTTTTGGAGGCCGAGTGCCCAAACTGCAACCCAAAAGTCACTTTATCTATCGCAAAGTGGCAACAGCAATTTAAACTTCATACAAACGTTTTAACTCATACATGAACATTATGGAAAATCCAAGTTGAAAATAAACTGTGAAGATAAACAGTTTCATTCATCCTACTCCTGAAAAATGTATTCTTTTTTTAGAACCTCCCAGTTTTATTTTCTGTTTTAAAAAGCTAAAAAAGTAGGTTTAATGCTATTGTCTCATAGGATGATGATTCAGCTTTTCCCAGAGGCCCCCAACAAGACAAATTTAGCAATCATGAGGCCCCCAACAAATCATCAGGCTTCCAACAAGACACATTCAGCAATCTTGAGGCCCCCAACAAGACAAATTCAGCAATCATGATGCCTCGAACAAGACAAATTCAGCAATCATGAGGCCCCCAACAAATCATGAGGCCCCCAACAAGACATTCAGCAATCTTGAGGCCCCCAAAAAATCATGAGGCCTTCAACAAGACGAATTCAGCAATCATGAGGCCCCCAACAAGACAAATTCAGCAGTCATGAGGCACATAAATAGACAGCATTTCACATAAATAGGCAGAATGCCCCCTTAATATGGTAGACACCTCTCACCTGGCTTCTTAATTCTCCTCTACTGGCTGATGTGCCTGGCAATACTGTTTTTGGCTGGATTGGGGATGATGTGCGGGCTGAAAGGCCTTGCGTGATGCTGTGGCCAGGCTGGCTGGCGGTGATGCTGTGGCTGGGTTGGCTGGCGGTGATGCTGTGGCTGGGTTGGCTGGCGGTGATGCTGTGGCTGTGCTTGGCTGGTTGAAGTAAATGCTGCCCCCTAGTTTAGGTAGCGCCAGGGACCCCCAGGTTAGGAAGTGACATGGACCCCCCCCCAGTAAAGTAGTGACAGGGACCCCCAGTAAGGTAGTGACAGGGGACCCCCAGGTTAGGAAGTGACAGGGGACCCCCAGGTTAGGCAGTGACAGGGACCCCATTAGGCAGCGGGTGACAGGGACCCCTTTAGGCAGCGGGTGACAGGGACCCCTTTAGGCAGCGGGTGACAGGGACCCCTTTAGGCAGCGGGTGACAGGGACCCCTTTAGGCAACAGGTGACAGGGACCGCTTTAGGCAACAGGTGACAGGGACCCCTTTAGGCAGCAGGTGACAGGGACCCCTTTAGGCAACAGGTGACAGGGACCCCTTTAGGTAGCAGGTGAGAGGGACCCCTTTAGGCAGCGGGTGACAGGGACCCCTTTAGGCAGCGGGTGACAGGGACCCCTTTAGGCAGCGGGTGACAGGGACCCCTTTAGGCAGCGGGTGACAGGGACGCCTTTAGGCAGCGGGTAACAGGGACCCCTTTAGGCAGCGGGTGACAGGGACCCCTTTAGGCAGCAGGTAACAGGGACCCCTTTAGGCAGCAGGTGACAGGGACCCCTTTAGGCAGCAGGTGAAAGGGACCCCTTTAGGCAACAGGTGACAGGGACCCCTTTAGGCAACAGGTGACAGGGACCCCTTTAGGCAGCGGGTGACAGGGACCCCTTTAGGCAGCGGGTGACAGGGACCCCTTTAGGCAGCGGGTGACAGGGACCCCTTTAGGCAGCAGGTGACAGGGAGCCCCTTTAGGCAGCGGGTGACAGGGAGCCCCTTTAGGCAGCGGGTGACAGGGACCCCCTTTAGGCAGTGGGTGACAGGGACCCCCCAGGTTAGGTAGTGAATGACAGGGAGCCCCTTTAGGCAGCGGGTGACAGGGACCCCTTTTAGGCAGCGGGTGACAGGGAGCCCCTTTAGGCAGCGGGTGACAGGGACCCCTTTAGGCAGCAGGTGACAGGGAACCCCTTTAGGCAGCGGGTGACAGGGAGCCCCTTTAGGCAGCGTGTGACAGGGAGCCCCTTTAGGCAGTGAGTGACAGGGAGCCCCTTTAGGCAGCGAGTGACAGGGAGCCCCTTTAAGCAGCGGGTGACAGGGACCCCTTTAGGCAGCAGGTGACAGGGACCCCTTTAGGCAGCGAATGACAAGGACCCCTTTAGACAGCGAGTGACAGGGACCCCTTTAGGCAGCAAGTGACAGGGACCCCTTTAGGCAGCGAGTGACAGGGACCCCTTCAGGCAACAGGTGACAGGGAGCCCCTTTAGGCAGCGGGTGACAGGGAGCCCCTTTAGGCAGCGGGTGACAGGGAGCCCCTTTAGGCAGCGGGTGACAGGGAGCCCCTTTAAGCAGCGGGTGACAGGGACCCCTTTAGGCAGCGGGTGACAGGGAGCCCCTTTAGGCAGCGGGTGACAGGGAGCCCATTTAGGCAGCGGGTGACATGGAGCCCCTTTAGGCAGCGGGTGACAGGGACCCCTTTAGGCAGCGGGTGACAGGGACCCCTTTAGGCAGCGGGTGACAGGGACCCCTTTAGCTAGTGAGTGACAGGGAGCCCCTTTAGGCAGCGGGTGACAGGGAGCCCCTTTAGGCAGCGAGTGACAGGGACCCCCATTTAGGCAGCGAGTGACGGATCCCCATTTAGGCAGCAGGTGACAGGGACCCCTTTAGGCAGCAGGTGACAGGGACCCCTTTAGGCAGCGGGTGACAGGGATCCTTTTAGGCAGTGGTTGACAGGGACCCCTTTAGGCAGCAAGTGACAGGGACCCCTTTAGGCAGCGGGTGACAGGGGCCCCTTTAGGCAGCGGGTGACAGGGACACCTTTAGGCAGCGGGTGACAGGTGCCCCCTCTCTCTAGCCGCCGCTCTTCCCCCCTCACCTTGCAGCAATTTCAGACCTCGATCAGTGGCGACCCGGCCAGTAATGCGGGCGCCGGACGCACCCGCTCTATATGCGGAAGTGATGTCACTTCCGCATATCAGTGCGGGCGCTGGGTCCTAGCACCCGCACTATTGGTCGCCGCCTGATCAAGGTCTGACGCGGCAGCCAGGAGGGGGTGAGCGGCGGCTACAGGGGGGTGAGCGGCGGTCAGGGGGGGGGGGGCAGACGGCGGCCAGGGGGAGGCAGCGGCACCCCCCTGGCTCTATGTGCGGACGCCCATGGTAGCAAAATTCTGAATAGGGCTTAACACCTGAACCAGGATTCTGGAAGTGGCTTGGGACAATCCCACAATTTCGCCAGCTGTGGCTTGATAGGAGCCTTTTCTAAAAAAATATAGTGCAGCTATCAAATTAGTTAACCCTGGCACTGCCTGTGTTCTCTTACAAGATGATTCAAGACAAATGCAGATGTCCTGTTATAGCAAATAAATCTATTCTCTTGCAAATTTATATGGTTCTAGACCTTATTCTTGCCCTTCTGCGCCTTTGAATCACTCTCAGCTGATACATAAACACTTCAAATGGCTCCACCTTCTCTGTCAGCAATCATCTGACTGGAATAACGACTGAGCAGTGAAGGAGATAACTAATCCTAAATTTAACGCTAAACCACGCCCACTTTCATTTTCATGAATTGCACTTTATTCTGTTTTAACGCATCATTACCGACTGATTACCGAATTATTACCGAATGCGCGCTAACAGCTATAGAGAAATTTGATGAGTCCTGAAATCAACGAATTCGGTATTTTACCAAACTGTCGTTAACCAATGCGATAAGTCTTGATGAATTGAGGCCTTTGTCCCTAATACGAGTCCTCTTAAAATAGCTTCTAAAGGCCCATACACACAGCATACATTTGTCTGTAGTTGTGAGGCAGTAACAAACAGACAAGAGAAAACAGCATATTTATGGCAGTGACAATTCAAGTTTGTGACAGATGTACACACGTGACAACAGAAAGAGTGAAGACATGACGGAAGCTGTCTGCCACAGACTACGTATAGTAGTAGTACTATGGTAGCTACTGTGCTGCCTGTAGAAGACTTTCATACACACACAACAGGACACCAAAAGACTAAGCGACAGTTCATGAGACAAAATTCACAAGAGATTCACCAGTTGAATTGCTCAAACATGGCTGTGTCTGCAGACAGTCTGCTGACAGTCTTTGTCGCTTGCCATGTCCACATGAACGAACCATCGCTCAACGTGTGTCTGTACAGACATTTATACGTTATGTGTATGGGCCTTAACCATAACAAATAACCATAGCAGCTGATCATTTGAGTGGTATATACTATAGCCAATATCTAGCACTCTTGTGTGTAGTAAACAGAGGTGCCAAAAGAGTAAAATACACTAAAATTGTTAAAAAGTGCGTGGAAGGCAGCGGTGGACTTACCTCCTTAAAGCAGATATATAAACAGTCAGTTTTGAAGTGACATACATTTATTAAATACTCCACAAAGTGTTGCAACACATTTCACAGGTATAATCCTGTTTCCTCAGGCAATAAAAAAAGGAGTATAAAACAGTGAATGGACAGGGATGCACCAGGCGCCTCTGTTACTGAACAAGTGGTGCGGAGTTTTATCGCAACAGTTCACATGTGAGAGAAATCATTCCATTTATGTGCAGGTCCATGCAACCTTACTGAACTTTAATGCGTCAGGCACCTAATCCTTTATCTTGTCATTTCTGATATGTGCATCATCATTTCTGAAACGTGCATCATATACGTAATACTGGAAATTAATAAATAATATGATGTTAGTGCTATAGAAATAAAAAAAAGTAATAATCGCAATTTATATGCATGTGTGCAAATGTGTATGTGTGTAAATGTATGTGCGTGTAACGTTTAGAAACAAGGATTTGGGTATTTGAATAAACTTTTTGGTTCAAATACTTTTTTTTCATACAATAAGACCATTTAATTTACAAAGTGAATGTTGATAGCTTTAGAGCTCAACATCTCTGCAATGGAAGATATAACAAAATGAACAGAAACCGAAGATACATTAAACATTTAATTTCTACTGTAAATTTCCATTCATGTAATAAGAGGGTATTATCCAAGAACAATTTCTTTATAAAAATGAAATTGCTCTGATTTATGACTCACTAAAGAGCTGCCAACAAAATATTAACACAATACTTCAGGAAATAGATTTCTTTCATCTTGGTATGGCAACAAAAAAGCCTAGCTCAGCACTGCCAGCTATTGTAGGATAAGCTATATCCTCGAAATATTGGCAGTGCTGACTTTCCCTTTTCCACTTATAGGAAAACCTTTGAGGAGGCAGCAGCCGGGTCCGGTTCTCAGCATTATATTTCCTTCACTATTGAAAATAAGGAAATGCATTATGTAAGAAAACAAAAGGGATGGAACTTGAGCGTTCGACTACGGCAAGGGCAGAATGATAGAGAAAGAAGCTACAGATAACGCTAATGTTATTGTAAGCCATAATGTTATTGTAAACTCCAGATTCAATAGACTTACAAAGAATTAAAGGAGCCTATTTATATTGGTTCTAGTTCCAGTGGGTTATTTGGCAAGTTTTTTTTTAGTTTTTTTTTTGGGGGGGGGGGGGGGGTTATTTTCTTTTTATATATGAGATGAATATTCAAGTTTTTGCTGCTCTTATTTTTTAGTTTAGAACTTATTGTATTATTGTATGTTATTGTAAACCATAATGTTATTGTAAACCCCAGACTCAGTAGACTTAGAAAGAATTAATGGCGCCTGTTTATAACAATTATAGTTCCAGGTGATTATTTGGCAAGGTTTTTTTTTCTTATTTTATTTTTCTGCCTTTTTGCATTTTATATATAAGATGTCTATTCAAGGATTATTTTTGCTGCTCTCATTTTTTAGTTTAGAACTTTGATTATATTTTAAGAAATTGTTGTCACTCTATTGCCACCCAGTTACACATTCTATCATACATAATATAATCTAAAATGTTGTGTATTTGACTATGTAATATATCATGCAAGATGTGAGGAGGCACCTCAATTGTGATACAATATGTAGTAAGTGGAGGTAAGTAATAAGAACAGTCTGACCTCATGATAAGAGGTTAAGATTTGAAATATTAGGCACCAATAAAAAGACAACATGTTTCACGGTACCTGCCCACTTCCTCAGGTCAATACTAGACTATGTCTCTGTTTCAAAGCACCAAATGCCTCATTTGGCACCAGATGTGTACTAAAAGCAAAAGACTCGTTTTCAACATTCTGGCAATGATGTCATGTCTCCTCTGCAGTGTGCCCAGCGTCCTCTCCTTGGTAACAGCGATGTGTCTTGTCACATGACGCCACTGTTACCAAGTAGAGGTCGCTGGGCGTGCTGCAGAGGAGAGATGATGTCATCACTGGAAAATTGGAGCCAGTAAGTCTTCTGCTGCTGTTAATGCGCTCCTCTGCAGAGAAGGGAGATAAGTGGGGGCACTTCAAACAGCCAGCGAGCCACCTCTCACGCAGGTGGGGGTGCGAAGACTGCACTGAGTGCCCTCACAGTTCTGTGCCCGGGACATATGCATGTCCCCCCTTGCCCACCATAGCTCTGCCTCTGCTGAAATTTAAGACATTATGAGCATTATAATAGGGTCATGAAATGGGGAGACAGAAGGTAGAGGTGGCAGTTTAGGATGATGTGGGCTGATTGGTGTGTTAGCAGCCTAAAGGAACTGTGAGGGATGTTTGCCTTATGAAATAAGTTAATCAGCACAGTATCCTCATAACACACTCTCTAATTCTATTCTGTTTTCTTTTATTGTATCCTAGCAATCTTTTAAAGTGAATAGCCATATGGCACACCAACCTTTTCCATTTCAGAATAAAACATAAAATATATAAATCACAAATATGATACTTTGAATCCCACAAAGACACCTAATTTGTGACATCCATGAGTTATGTGCTAAGATAAAAAAAAAAACTACCGTTATAAACCTAACCCACACAAAACAGTACACGCTGCAGTGAAGTGTTCCTAATCAGTAGGCAGAGAACAGATAGAGATCTAAATGTGCTCCTATAAACTGCACAAAAATATATCAGAAAGCATAACAATTATATGGATTGAAGTTCCAAGGATGACAAAACTGAAACATTTGTTATAAATTGAAATGCAATATGTGAAATGGGCAGGTTATGGTATGACTGTGTGCAATGCTTGGAACAGGTTTTTGGCAGTGAATTTTGAGAGACAAACATTTCCCAGCCTACACCATGCTACCACTCTATAAAAATATCGTTGTACTCAGTGTACTGGATGACTAATGCATCATTTTTGCTTTTAGAGGGTATGACATGCATTTAAATTAGTTTTGTAAATGATTATACTATTTATACTAAAATTAACATATATCTCATATATACGGTACCTCACTTTTGTTTAAGTTTCATTTTGAGAGCTTCCAAAGAGTTGTTAAAGGAGTCATCAGGGAAAATAAATAAAATAAGTGCTACGGTACTTACTGGGAGCTTCCTCCAGCCCCAAGCTCCCAGCATGTCCCTCGCCGCAGCTCCGTCCCTATCCCTGGCGATGACATCAGGGCGACCTCCAGGTCGGCCTGTACTGCGCCTGCGCAAGTGGCGCTGTCAATCACTGCCACGTGGGTCGAAGCGGACTGCGCAGGCACAGAACTACTGCGCCTGCGCAGTCCGCTCCGGCCCACGTGGCGGTGACTGGCAGCTGACATAGGGTCGGTTCACTGATGGAAGTTATGCCCAGCATTTACCACCAGGATTAACCACATCCCACATTGAGATGACTGGCAGTGTTAAACTCAATGCTTTTGCGCCACAGTCGATTGAGTTTTCCGAGATGCTGGGTTAGCGCCTAGTCTCAGCTGCATACTGAGTTCCATGTCCCCCTGGGGAGTCAAAACAAGACGATGAAAAGCTACAAACCAATGCCAAACGCTTTTCTGCTAAACAATTTTCGGTAGCAGAAAAACATTTACATCGGCTAAACAAGCTGCCGCAGCTGTCCGTCTGAACAATGACTGATCCAATTCCCCATTCGTGGTTTGTTAATAGACTTTAGAAGTTGTCTCAAGAGCCCACACTCCGACATACAGGGAAGTGAGCTCTTTCTCTCTAATCTTTGGATGTTCTACTGGTAGCTGATTTCTAAGAGCTGATACATCAATTTAGAAAAAAAAAATCCCCATATTTTCCTTTTTGATGTTACTACCTCTGTACACAGCCTTTTTTTTTAGTGTCATTCAACAATGTCATTTTTGTGTGTTTGAAGTGAAGAGTTACAGACTAACCAGCAAGCTCATGGTGACCCAGACCCCTTTGGGGTGTGTGAGGGGCTACAATGGTCCTAAAAGCCCCCTTACTAAAATGCTATGGAAAACAAGTTTGCTTTCTTAAAACAGAAAGAATTTGCGATAATTCAGGTTGGAGTGAGCTCCCAGATGTCCCCAGTGCTCACTGCTGAATATATGCAAATTAACCATTGTTGCCCTTAGAAGCTAAACACACCTCCAGAACCGCTGGAATGCAATGATGTGTCAGCTTGTTAATTTGTACAGAGCCATAATAATGCATACAGACTGTTTCGGATTTTGTTTTTACCTTCAGTCTAAAAATAGCACCTGATAATTATGCAGTCACCATGATAGGTAACTGTTTCAATGGGCTATAATTAGTTCATCATCACTCAGGCTTCGTAATATGTCTATTTATAAAAGAAGTTACACACTTATTTACAATATATTACAATATATACAAAAACAAGAGAACACACTTAAACAGGATTCTCCCCCTCCTCCTCCCCTGTATAAATCAATTGCCTCCACCCCAACCCATTTACATCCAGCCTGTAAGGTATATATAATTTTGAAAGAAAGTATTTACAACACCTTTGCACTGAAATCTCCTCCTTTTTAAAGATCAGCTAATTCCTAGCGTCCCATAAGACCTCTTTATATACAGCCAGACAGATCCATCTTATTCTATTTAATTCCTTAGTTACTGAAAAGGAACCACTGTTCAAAAAAACAGAAGAAAAAACTAAAACACCCAAAACTTCAGGAAAAAAACCTATCCAGACTGATTCGAAATTGTTTAGCAAATTGGCAGTAGAGGAAAACATGCATGATGTCCTCCGATTCCCTGCAGTCAGACCACGGACACACATCGGACCTAAGAATATCTCTTTTTTTTAGTAAAGACATTGTCAGTAGTACACAATGTAAGGACATCCAGACAATGCCCCTCTGCCTATTGGTTACTCCAGGAAAACCACATTTTTCCACACTATTCCGGATTGCATTTCAGAGAGGCCCTGTATCTTGCATACTTCATCATCTTTTGTAAGCCATTTTTTTATTTCATTCTTTTTCCCATCCTTCTCCACAGTTCCTTCCCACTTCCACTTTCCTCTACAGGCACTCAAAAGCAGATAGAACTGTGGAGCAACAAGAGCTATAGGTTTTATTCAATTCTTTTCCATCCACCCCCATTTGATGAAAAGCCATCCTCCTAGGTATCTAGCCATTTTTCCTCCGCTTTAACTATTCTATAGATCAGTAACCGATAGTGCATTCTTAGGAAAGACTCAATACAGGGAAACCCCATCCCTCCCAAACATACTGGTCTTTTAATAATTTCCCATTTTATTCGTTCCATTTTAGAGCGCCAAAAAAACACAAATAGCATTCTAGCCACTCTCTGCATAATAAAGCCCCTGGTGGAAAAATAACAGAGGGGTACAGAAGCAAAGGCAGGATAACCGCCTTGACTACCAGTACTTTCCCTCTCATTGAGAGATCCCTTAACTGCCAGATTGACAACTTTTGCTCCACCCCAGAGATACCACAAAAAAAATCCAGGGCTGCAGGTTTGCTGCATCAAAAAAGACATGAATTTTGGCAAAAAAATGATTTTTTTTAACTTTCTGTGCTGACATTTTTCAAATAAAGTAAAATTTCTGTATACGTGCAGCGCGAAAAATGTGGACAAACATGTTTTTGATTAAAAAAAAAACATTCAGTGTATATTTATTGGTTTGGGTAAAAGTTATAGCGTTTACAAACTATGGTGCAAAAAGTGAATTTTCCCATTTTCAAGCATCTATGACTTTTCTGACCACCTGACATGTTTCATGAGGGGCTAGAATTCCAGGATAGTATAAATACCCTCCAAATGACCCCATTTTGGAAAGAAGACATCCCAAAGTATTCACTGAGAGGCATAGTGAGTTCATAGAAGATATTAATTTTTGTCACAAGTAAGCGGAAAATGACACTTTGTGACAAAAAAAAAAAGTTACCATTTCTTCTAACTTGCGACAAAAAAAATGAAATCTGCCACGGACTGACCATGCCCCTCTCTGAATACCTTGAAGTGTCTACTTTCCAAAATGGGGTCATTTGTGGGGTGTGTTTACTGTCCTCGCATTTTGGGGGGTGCTAATTTGTAAGCACCCCTGTAAAGCCTAAAGGTGCTCATTGGACTTTGGGCCCCTTAGCGCAGTTAGGCTGCAAAAAAGTGCCACACATGTGGTATTGCCGTACTCAGGAGAAGTAGTATAATGTGTTTTGGGGTATATTTTTACACATACCCATGCTGGGTGGGAGAAATATCTCTGTAAATGACAATTTTTTAATTTTTTTTACACACAATTGTCCATTTACAGATATCTTTCTCCCACTCAGCATGGGTATGTGTACAAATACACCCCAAAACACATTATACTACTTCTCCTGAGTACGGCGATACCACATGTGTGGCACTTTTTTGCACCCTAACTGCGCTAAGGGGCCCAAAGTCCAATGAGTACCTTTAGGATTTCACAGGTCATTTTGAGAAATTTCGTTTCAAGACTACTCCTCACGGTTTAGGGCCCCTAAAATGCCAGGACAGTATAGGAACCCCACAAATGACCCCATTTTAGAAAGAAGACACCCCAAGGTATTCCATTAGTAGTACGGTGAGTTCATAGAAGATTTTATTTTTTGTCACAAGTTAGCGGAAAATGACACTTTGTGAAAAAAACCAATAAAAATCAATTTCCGCTAACTTGTGACAAAAAATAAAATCTTCTATGAACTCACCGTACTACTAACAGAATACCTTGGGGTGTCGTCTTTCTAAAATTGAGTCATTTGTGGGGTTCGTATACTGTCCTGGCATTTTAGGGGCCCTAAACCGTGAGGAGTAGTCTTGAAACAAAATTTCTCAAAATGACCTGTGAAATCCTAAAGGTACTCATTGGACTTTGGGCCCCTTAGCGCAGTTAGGGTGCAAAAAAGTGCCACACATGTGGTATTGCCGTACTTGGGAGAAGTAGTACAATGTGTTTTGGGGTGTATTTTTACACATACCCATGCTGGGTGGGAGAAATTACTCTGTAAATGGACAATTGTGTGTAAAAAAAATCAAAAGATTGTCATTTACAGAGGTATTTCTCCCACCCAGCATGGGTATGTGTAAAAATACACCCCAAAACACATTACACTACTTCTCCCGAGTATGGCGATACCACATGTGTGGCACTTTTTTGCACCCTAACTGCGCTAAGGGGCCCAAAGTCCAATGAGTACCTTTAGGATTTCACAGGTCATTTTTGTTTCAAGACTACTCCTCACGGTTTAGGGCCCCTAAAATGCCAGGGCAGTATAGGAACCCCACTAATGACCCCATTTTAAAAAGAAGACACCCCAAGGTATTCCGTTAGGAGTATGGTGAGTTCATGGAAGTTTTTAGTTTTTTGTCACAAGTTAGCGGAAATTGATTTTAATTGTTTTTTTTCACAAAGTGTCTTTTTCCGCTAACTTGTGACAAAAAATAAAATCTTCTATGAACTCACCATACTCCTAACGGAATACCTTTGGGTGTCTTCTTTCTAGAATGGAGTCATTTGTGGGGTTCCTATACTGCCCTGGCATTTTAGGGGCCCTAAACCGTGAGGAGTAGTCTTGAAACCAAATGTCGCAAAATGACCTGTGAAATCCTAAAGGTACTCATTGGACTTTGGGCCCCTTAGCGTACTTAGGGTGTAAAAAAGTGCCACACATGTGGTACCGCCATACTCAGGAGAAGTAGTATAATGTGTTTTGGGGTGTATTTTTACACATACCCATGCTAAGTGGGAGAAATATCTCTGTAAATGACAATTGTTTGATTTTTTTTACACACAATTGTCCATTTACATAGAAATTTCTCCCACCCAGCATGGGTATGTGTAAAAATACACCCCAAAACACATTATACTACTTCTCCTGAGTACGGCAATACCACGTGTGTGACTTTTTTGCAGCCTAGGTGCGCTAAGGGGCCCAACGTCCTATTCACAGGTCATTTTGAGGCATTTGTTTTCTAGACTACTCCTCGCAGTTTAGGGCCCCTAAAATGCCAGGGCAGTATAGGAACCCCACAAGTGACCTCATTTTAGAAAGAAGACACCCCAAGGTATTCCGTTAGGTGTATGGCGAGTTCATAGAAGATTTTATTTTTTGTCACAAGTTAGTGAAAAATGACACTTTGTGAAAAAAAACAATAAAAATCAATTTCTGTTAACTTTTGACAAAAAATAAAATCTTATATGAACTCGTCATACACCTAACAGAATACCTTGGGGTGTCTTTTTTTCTAAAATGGGGTCACTTGTGGGGTTCCTATACCGCCCTGGCATTTTATGGGCCCAAAACCGTAAGTAGTCTGGAAACCAAATGTCTCAAAATGACTGTTCAGGGGTATAAGCATCTGCAAATTTTGATGACAGGTGGTCTATGAGGGGGCGAATTTTGTGGAACCGGTCATAAGCAGGGTGGCTTTTTAGATGACAGGTTGTATTGGGCCTGATCTGATGGATAGGAGTGCTAGGGGGGTGACAGGAGGTGATTGATGGGTGTCTCAGGGGGTGGTTAGAGGGGAAAATAGATGCAATCAATGCACTGGGGAGGTGATCGGAAGGGGGTCTGAGGGGGATCTGAGGGTTTGGCCGAGTGATCAGGAGCCCACACGGGGCAAATTAGGGCCTGATCTGATGGGTAGGTGTGCTAGGGGGTGACAGGAGGTGATTGATGGGTGTCTCAAGGTGTGATTAGAGGGGGGAATAGATGCAAGCAATGCACTGGCGAGGTGATCAGGGCTGGGGTCTGAGGGCATTCTGAGGGTGTGGGCGGGTGATTGAGTGCCCTAGGGGCAGATAGGGGTCTAATCTGAAAGGTAGCAGTGACAGGGGGTGATTGATGGGTAATTAGTGGGTGTTTAGGGTAGATAACAGATGTAAACACTGCACTTGGGAGGTGATCGGACGTCGGATCTGTGGGCGATCTATTGGTGTGGGTGGGTGATCAGATTGCCCGCAAGGGGCAGGTTAGGGGCTGATTGATGGGTGGCAGTGACAGCGGGTGATGGGTGGCAGTGACAGGGGGTGATTGATGGGTGGCAGTGACAGCGGGTGATTGATGGGTGATTGACAGGTGATTGACAGGTGATCAGTGGGTTATTACAGGGGAGAACAGATGTAAATATTGCACTGGCGAATTGATAAGGGGGAGTCTGAGGGCAATCTGAGCGTGTAGGCGGGTGATTGGGTGCCCGCAAGGGGCAGATTAGGGTCTGATCTGATGGGTAACAGTGACAGGTGGTGATAGGGGGTGATTGATGGGTAATTAGTGGGTGTTTAGAGGAGAGAATAGATGTAAACACTGCGCTTGGGTGGTGATCTGATGTCGGATCTGCGGGCGATCTATTGGTGTGGGTGGGTGATCAGTTTGCCCGCAAGGGGCAGGTTAGGGGCTGATTGATGGGTGGCAGTGACAGGCGGTGATTGATGGATGGCAGTGACAGGGGGTGATTGATGGGTGATTGACAGGTGATTGACAGGTGATCAGTGGGTTTTTACAGGGAAGGACCGATGTAAATATTGCCCTGACGAATTGATAAGGGGGGGTCTGAGGGCAATCTGAGTGTGTAGGCGGGTGATTGGGTGCCCGCAAGGGGCAGATTAGGGTCTGATCTGATGGGTAACAGTGACAGGTGGTGATAGGGGGTGATTGATGGGTGATTGATGGGTAATTAGTGGGTGTTTAGAGGAGAGAATAGATGTAAACACTGCGCTTGGGTGGTGATCTGATGTCGGATCTGCGGGCGATCTATTGGTGTGGGTGGGTGATCAGTTTGCCCGCAAGGGGCAGGTTAGGGGCTGATTGATGGGTGGCAGTGACAGGGGGTGATTGATGGATGGCAGTGACAGGAGGTGATTGATAGGTGATTGACAGGTGATTGACAGGTGATCAGTGGGTTATTACAGGGAAGGACAGATGTAAATATTGCCCTGGCGAATTGATAAGGGGGGGTCTGAGGGCAATCTAAGCGTGTAGGCGGGTGATTGGGTGCCCGCAAGGGGCAGATTAGGGTCTGATCTGATGGGTAACAGTGACAGGTGGTGATAGGAGGTGATTGATGGGTAATTAGTGGGTGTTTAGAGGACAGAATAGATGTAAACACTGCGCTTGGGTGGTGATCTGATGTCGGATCTGCGGGCGATCTATTGGTGTGGGTGGGTGATCAGATTGCCTGCAAGGGGCAGGTTAGGGGCTGATTGATGGGTGGCAGTGACAGGGGGTGATTGATGGGTGATTGACAGGTGATTGACAGGTGATCAGGGGGGATAGATGCATACAGTACATGGGGGGGTCTGGGGGGCGGGGTCTGGGGAGAATCTGAGGGGTGGGGGGGTGATCAGGAGGGAGCTGGGGGCAGGGGGAGGATAAAAAAAATAGCGTTGACAGATAGTGACAGGGAGTGATTGATGGGTGATTAGGGGGGTGATTGGGTGCAAACAGGGGTCTGGGGAGTAGGCAGGGGGGGTCTGATGGGTGCTGTGGGCGATCTGGGGCAGGGGGGGGGAAATCAGTGTGCTTGGTGCAGACTAGGGTGGCTGCAGCCTGCCCTGGTGGTCCCTCGGACACTGGGACCACCAGGGCAGGAGGCAGCCTGTATAATACACTTTGTAAACATTACAAAGTGTATTATACACTTTGTATGCGGCGATCGTCGGGTTAACATCCCGGCGGCGCTTCCGTATGGCCGGCGGGATGTTGTGGCGGGTGAGCGGACAAGAGCGGCGGCGGAGGATCGCGTCACGGATGACGCGATCACTCCGCCCATGCCCCTACAAGGACCGCCGCCATTTGTCTATACGGCGGTCCTTGCGGGGTCCACTTCCCGGCCACCATTTGTCAATACGGCGGTCGGGAAGTGGTTAACCACTTTATGACAACCTGACTTATAAAAACGTCCTGCTAGAGCCTCTTAATGGCTCCAGGATGTGTTTATAAGTCGGACAGTGCTGCTGCCGCTGTGCGCGCGCTCCCGCGGGTGCACGTGCATCCCCGTGCACGTGAAAATTATGAAACTAAAAGTACACCTTTATTTCGAAATGATATATTGTCACCATACTTTGTACTAGGGACATAATTAAAATCTTGTGATAACCAGGACAAATGGGCAGATACAATGTGTGGGTTTTATGTACAGTAGCAGTGTTTATATTAAAACCATAAGGGATGAAATTGGAGCAATAGTGTATTTTTTCATTTTTTTCCTTGTATTTCCCTTTAAAATGCATAGAAAATAAAGAAATTACTGAAAACAAATATCAACCCCAAAAAGCCCAATTTGTGGTGGAAAAAACAAGATATATATCATTTCATTGTGATTAGTAGTGATTAAGCTATTGGCAAATGAAAGGGATGAGCACTGAAAGGTGAAAATCACTCTTGTCCGTTAAGGTAAAAACTGCCTTGGGGTGAAGTGGTTAAGTCCGCTTGGGATCGACAAGTAAAGAGTACATCGTCCATATAGGCCAGACTCTTAATCGAACTTCCACCTCCACCTGGAATCATTATTCCCCTAAACACTTTGTCCAACTGCACTGACCTCAGGAGGGGCACCATTACACAGATGAAAGCAATTGGGGAAAGCGGGCATCCCTGCCTCACACCTGAGCGTACCTTAAAACCTTGCTGATGTTGCCATTAATAATTATACGACTGTCGATTCCTTTGTACAAACCTCGGATTGCTTTAAGTAGTCCATCCGGGATCCCCAGTTTTTGAAAAGCCAAAAACAAAAACTGGTGTGAGACCTTATCAAAGGTCTTCTCTATGTCCACACTCTCCAACACAACGGAGCTGTTGCTGCACTGATTATAGTGGTAGATGAGGTCTCTAAGGAGGATCAAGTTATCTGAGATTCTTCTCCCCAGGACGGCACAGGTCTGATAATCGCCAATCATATCAGGGATAACCCGTTTAATCCTGTTAGCAATCAGTTTGGCTATGATCTTATAATCCACATTCAATAAGGTGATTGGTCTCCAGTTCTTGATGTTACGCCTCTCACCTTTCTTGTAGATCAGAGTGATCACGCCACCTGCCATTGATCTCGATATACAGCCCTCAGAAAATAACAGCTCTGACCACATCACAAAAATCCCTTCCGACGACCTCCCATGCACACCGATAAAATTCCATTGGGAGGCCATCATCACCAGGGGTCTTACCTTGGGCCATGCCATTTAATGCTCTGTTCACTTCCTCATCGGAAACTGTTATTTCAAGATCTTCCATGTCCGCGGGGATCAGATTGTTATCCAGACCAGAACCTTCATATAATCCCTCATCTCCTCCTGATGTTCTTCTGGGCGACCTCTGAACAACTGCGAGTAAAAATCCAATATTGCAGCGCTCATAGCGTCACCATGGACCTCATCACCTCCAGACGAGAAAACAGGAAAAAACTCCTTTATCCCTAAAAGTCTTCTTTAAAAAGAAACAAGTGCATTTCTCTCCCTCCCCCATATGTTGGACTTTGGAGCAAAAAATAATTATCTTCCCTTTCTCTTTCAGAAAAATCTTTTTTTCCTTTCTCACCACTGACATATCTTCTTCCACCTCATACCCCAGCTCTCTAAAGAGCAGGAGGGTTCTGATCCGTGCATCCAGTCTCTCCTGCTCTTCCCTTCTTTGAACAGCTCTTTTTTTCCCACGGGCCAAAAAGAAAAACTTGATCTGAACCTTCACCCAGTCCCACCATTCCAGAATACTAACATATTCCTCCTTTCTTCTCCTCCATCTGGCTTTAAACTCCTCCAGCTCTTTCTCTCCTCTCAGGAGAGAAATGTTAAGTTTCCATAACCCTTTGTCAAAGGAGATGCTAGGACATAAACTAGCTGAAGCTGAAATCAACTGGTGGTGATCAGAAAAAAACATATTTCGTTTGCAAAAATCAAAAACGTTCAAATTGTTTGAAAGCAAAATATAGTCAAGCCAAGATTTGACTTGCCCGCTATCAGCATAATAAGTAAAAGGATCTTTGTCAACAAAAATGTTCCCAATATCCTGTAGCTTGAAGTCTGCAATGATAGCATTAAAGTTCTTTGAAGAGCTATCTACTTTAGACTCTGCTTTCCCAACTCTGTCCTTGAGCTCTCTAATACAATTGCAATCCCCAGCAATGATTGTATTCATCCTGCCAGGCAAAAAGAACCTTATGACATCAAAAAAATAATTTCACTCTCTCCTTCCTGCTGGGACATATAAATTAAACAATCGAAACTCCACCTCTAAAAAAACAAAGTTCACCAACAGGCATCTACCCAGCACAATGTTCATATACGACTGAATTTTTATGTTGTTATTTTTAACCAACACTCCTACCCCTTCATTCTTATTCATTAGTCCTGGTGACCACACAGAGGGACCCAGCTGCCATTCCTCTCCCTTTGGGCTGTTCTTAATACCACATTCCTGCAAGCACAGATTGTCCCCCTTCTGTTGTTTCAAATTGTCCAACACAACAGCTCTTCTCGCAGAGGAACCAATCGCCCTTACATTAGTGGAACTGATCGCCATCACCATAAGAATAAGAGATAGAAGTATATTCACTGTCCTATCAGTCATTTTTGTCTAGACTGCTACGGTCTGTTCTATGTGCTCTTCTCACTGCTACAATATTGGGCGACTCTGTAAAGCCAGGGTCCCCATGTGAACAACCAGGGAAGGGAGATTTGGGACAGACACTATCTTCATCCCATCAGAATCCACCACGTATCAGATTTTAGCCTTTTCCTATCCTGCATATATTCAGCAGTAATGCACTGGGAGACATCTCAGAGCTCACTCCAACCTGAATTATCACAAATTCTTTCTGTTTTAAGAAAGCAAATTTTTGTTTTGAAGTGAGGAGTGAAGTGACAATTATGTATAACTAGCCGACCCGCGGTGTAGCATACGCCGCATAAGGGGTAGAGGGCAGGAAGGGGGTATTGGGCACAGGGGTCCTCCATGTGTGCTCCCCCTCCAGCTTAAGCTCAGCAGGAACCCCCCCTCACCTGGGTCCCCCATGTGCACTCCCCCTCCAGCTTAAGCTCAGCAGAACCCCCCCCCTCTCTCCCTCACTCACTCACTAACTCACCTGGGTCCCCCATGTGCACTCCCCCTCCAGCTTAAGCTCAGCAGGAACCCCCCCCCCTCACCTGGGTCCCCCATGTGCGCTCCCCCTCCTGCTTAAGCACAGTAGCAGCCACCACTATTAGTAAGAGGCAGCGGGCGGGGATGACTCACCTCTTCCATGCTCCAGTATGCGTTCCACTGTCGTCACTTCCTGCAATGCCGCACACTGTATTGGTGTAATTTGCATTTTTAAAACAAAAGGAAATCTGCAATAATTCAGCTATAAGTGAACATTTGTGGTTACCCACAACGCGCTGCTAGTCTGCTGCTAAATATGCAAATTATTCCTTTTCCCCCTTGGTAACCCAAGCAAGCATCCAGAACCACTGGTGTATAGCAAGCCTATAACTTTAAATTTTATACAGCCATATCAATCCCACATGTGACAGCCTGTTTCAGATTTTTGGTCTTTATCTGTACATGGCAAGGATTGATATGGCTGTATGAGATAGGGCTTGGACCAGTACAAAAGAGTAACCAAGCAGCTCAGGGTGTCCCAAACCACTCGGAATGTATAGGGGGATAAAGGGACCAAAAAGACCTTCTACTTAAAAAAAATCAAAGCTTGGTGTAATTTGGCTTCTTAAAACAGAAGAAAATCTGCAATAATTCAGCTATAAGTGAACATTTGTGGTTACCCACAATGCACCGCTACTAAATATGCAAATTATTCCTTTTCACCCTTGGTAAGTCAAGCAAGCCAACGGGCCTGATTCACAAAGCTGTGCAAACTGTTTAGGCCGGGACGCGGACTTTTGCGCGGGCAAAGTGCCGTGATTTGCAACAAATCGCGGCACATTACGCGTGCAAAAGTCCACACACAGCACTTCACGAGCTAACTGTTTAGCACACCCATGCTAAACAGTTTGCACCACTTTGTGAATCAGGCCCTATAGCTTTACATTTTACACAGTCATATCAAACCCACATGTGACAGCATATTTCAGACGTTTAGTCCTCATCAGTACATAGCAGGGATTGATATGGCTGTATGAGATAGGGCTTGGACCAGTACAACAGAGTAACCAAGCAGCTCAGGGTGACCCAAACTATACAACAGAGTAACCAAGCAGCTCAGGGTGACCCAAACTACTAAGAATGTATAGGAGGATAAAAGAGACCAAAAAGCCCTCCTACTAAAAAAAAAAAAGCAAGCTTGGTGTAATTTTCCTTCTTAAAACAGAAGCAAATAGGCAATAATTCAGCTATAAGTGAACATTTGTGGTTACCCACAATGCACTGCTACTGAATATGCAAATTATCCCTCTTTGCCCTTGGTTTGATATGACACTACTTCTTCTTCTTGCTTGGACCAGCCCCTTCTTTTTGCTTGGACCGGCCCTGGGGGCAGGGCGCTACTTCTTCTTCTTGTTTGAAGGTTGAGGCACTTAGTCTATTATATATATAGATGATAGTGTTGTGTGAATAGTGGAGATTGTGCTCTTTTATTTATGCATGGTGGTTTTTGAAGTTGGGGAGAAAAATGTATGGATGGATATGTATGTAGAATTTCTCAGCACTTTACTGTAAACAATCTGTCATAAATCCCCCAGAGCTGTGCAGTAATGATTCCAAACAAGTCATTGTTGAAATATGACGCTTGGTAGACCAAGAAAGAAGGGTGTTGGGGGTAATGAGCTGCTGCTTCTCCTCCTTTTATCTATCTCTTCAGACCACATAAAATGATGCCCTATGATGTAATCCAGGTTAAAATGAGTGTCTTAGTTTTAATGCAAACAAACAAAGTAGCAGTGCTCATCCTACAAACACCATAAACAGAGAAAGGGAGGTGCAAAGGGATGTGGCCATATCAAATGCAAATTAACATTAACCCTTGCACTCAAAGCTTACATTTACAGCAACAATTAACACATCAATAAAAACTGCCAAACAAAATTAAGGATTTAAAGAGACACTGAAGCGAAAAAAAAATATGATATAGTGAATTGGTTGTGTACTATGAATAATTACTAGAAGATTAGCAGCAAAGAAAATATTCTCATACTTTTATTTTCAGGTATATAGTGTTTTTTCTAACATTGCATCATTCTATAATATGTGCAGGTTACACAACACTCAGCATTCAAAATGAGTCTTTCAGTGCAGTCTGTGAAGTAATGACCTCTCCTCTAGCAGAGAAAAAGTAATTAGTCCAGGAACAGTTGAGATAATAAAAGTCAGATAACAGCCCTCTCCATGACTAACTTAGTCGGAGAGCTTAATGGCTTGTTTGCATAGAGATAACAACTGGAATTTCTCAACTCTTCCTGTACTGGAAACAATTACACTGATGTATCTGATCTTAATGTTTTATTT
Organism: Hyperolius riggenbachi; assembly: GCF_040937935.1. NCBI lineage: Eukaryota > Metazoa > Chordata > Amphibia > Anura > Hyperoliidae > Hyperolius > Hyperolius riggenbachi. The sequence continues at coordinate 168,257,373 of NC_090646.1, forward strand.
CTTAGCTGTGCTACACATGCAAATCATAATATCATCTTTTTTTTCGCTTCAGTGTCTCTTTAAGTTGTCCTAAAACGCTGCAGCATTTTTGACCCAAGCCAACCCAGCAGAAATGTACCTTCCTTAGTATCATTCAACTCAACCCAGTAAGCATGCAAGTAGGCAATTTATGCAAACTACTAAAAATTTAGATTCAGAACAGCTGGGGTCACAGCTTTGGAGGTACAGTGTGCTTGGGTTTGTTGTCCGAAGAACTGTTTGTGACTGGGATTACATTTTCTTGCTGACTTCTTGTGATGTTCCTATAGTGCATTTACATAATTTTTCTTTCTCATGATGCCATATCTTTTTTTTAAAGTGCATCAGTCCCTGATGCAGCAAAGCACCCCCATAATATGATGGTCCCACCTTGTGATACACATGTGACGTATATGGACTGTATGTATGGAAGATTACTGTTCACATCCCATCTGATCTATAAAGTTATAAAGTTACACTTGAGCTCTGGAGTTACCTTCGAGCCTCTGGAATTACTGGATGCAACTTTGGACCATCATAACATGTTTGCTATAATGCAGTTCCACCTTTATCTTGTTCCAAACCGTTTTATCTCATTTTGAAGGCCGAAGACCATATTGTCCTTTGCCTGTGCATGATGTGTCCACGCTTGGCTGTGTTGTATTGCGCAGAAGCAGATATCATAGATTTGTACTGTGATCATGGACCTATGACAGCCACCATGTATGCGCTTGCATGTGTTATGGTTTAGGGGGTATAATTGGGTTGGGAAAACACCTTGACTCCGTGACTTTTCTGAGACCAACAGACGTGTTGGATTATGTCACCAGGTGTTTTCCACTACGGAGGATTGATGGAGTTCCCTCTTCCTTGAGTATCGTTGCTGCAACACTTGGTAAAGAATGTTGATGCATGCTTACTCATAATTACTAACCCCTAAACTATGATTCTGCAAATACCATTACATATATAGCAGAATTATAAAACAATAAATACTATTATTGATTTGTATTTAGTTTGTCAGCAATTTTGTTCTCGCCTAGTATAACTAGCATGCAAAGTTAGAGAGTTTAAAAACCCAACTTGCTGAGGTAAAACACACCTCCATGGTTGATGGTTGGGATAGTGTTTTTAGCTTACATGCCTGACACTTTCTCCTCCAAGTATAATAATGGTGATTATAAGCAATCAGATCTTGGATTTATCAGACCAGAGGACATCTTGGTCCCCAAGAGCCCCGACTACAGTCTGGCATTTCTATGGTAGTTGTGGTGCAGTGGCTTATGTCATTGTTAGTTATATCAATTTAGAACTAATTATACTGTGAATATAGACACTTGTCTACCGGTTTTCTCCAGCATCTTCAAAAGGTCCTTTGCTGTATTTCTGGAATTTACAATTTTTGTGCTAAAGTGTACCTTTTTCTAGGAAATGGATTGTGTCTCCTTCCTGAATAGTAGGATGGCTATGTGGTCTCCTGGTATTTATAAGTTGTTTATTATAGGTGAAAGTGGAACCTTCAAGCATTAAGAAATTGTTCCAAAAGATAAATCAGATTATTTTGAGGTCCACACTTTTTTCTAAGTTCCTGGTCAGTTTTGGTTTTTCCATTATGTCAAAGAGGAAGAGAATTTGATGGCAGATGTTAACATATATCCATATGTAGATTTGAGTTAGGTTAGTTGACTATTAGAAGCTAATTACTAATGCCATGCTGATGCTACTATTTTTCTACACTCTTTAAAGGCACATTTAGCATAGTGTATGTAAACTTATGACACACTTGACTTGTGATATAGTCAATAAAAGGTGAAATAATCTGTGTGTAAACATTGATAGAGGAAAGCATGTTTGTCCTAACTTATATGCCACATTTATAGCTTGTTAGTATACAATCTGTGGAGGGGTAATACACCTTATATGTCTGTAAACGTATGACTTCATCTGTAGATGTCACATCAGCAAGCAGGCAAGCAGGAAGTGGCTGCTGTAAGAGCTCCTAATGAATGAAGATGAAAACAAAGATCTTATCTTAAACACTTCTTCCCTGGAAAAGTTTATAGATCTGGACAGAAATGGGAGGTTTAAGTTTATCTTAGCATTCCACTCTAAAGGAGACAAAGGATGCTAAATGGTTGCTCTGGGCAATATTTAACCTTTGTTTCAGGTTTGCGTCTTTATTTTACAGCTGCCTTTTTGATAAATAAACTCTTTTGTTTCCCTTATCCTTATAACACCAATAAAACATTATCAAGATGATGTATAGGCATGAACTGTCACTAGCAATAGGAGAGAGGGATGCTGCTTCTGATCCTTGTTATCCTGTATTCTGTTGAGGTGCTGGGTTTCCCATTCTTCATTCTCCATCACTTGCACTGGCTGGTTGGGTAATGATGGGAAAACTTTCTGAAAACTCCTTTCAACTTCTCATGTAACCTGCTGTCATGTGACCCCTCTCATGTGACCCGACTGTGTGTCTTGTAGACGCACTTAGTAATTGGGTGATCAATAGGGCCCTAGTTGACAATGTGGTTCTGATCTAGCTCTGTTCTGTAACATGCCTGAAGAAGAAACTTAAATTTTTGAAAGCTTACAAAGAAATCTTGTGCAGTAAGTCATTAACCTCCCTGGTGGTAGGATTACTTCCAGATTTTAGGGTCTAAAAGTGGTGCAATTCTTTTGCATGCTTTCAAAACCTAAAACCGGGTAAAAAAAAATCTAGCTAGAGAGATCTGCAGCAGCCCAGCACTTACTCACCTCCCTGGGATCCAGCGCTGCAATTCTACCTCCGTACTCCAGGTGACAAGTAGAAGAGAAGATAACCGGCACCATCCATGTATTAATGCTCTTTTATTTTCATGTATAACACATTGCAGCAAATATAAGCAACGTTTCAGCTCAAAGACATACTGACACATATTGGTCTTGTAAAGGGAAAAAGAAAGCCCATATATACAGCACCACTGGGAAAGGTACAAAAAAGTTTATTCCAATATACTGACATATAATAATAAATGACACAATGAGAGTCAAGAATAGAATAAATATCCTGCTGGAGAAATATCATATATTACAATACCATAAGTAATAGCATCATAATGCATCAAAATCTGTAATGAAATATAGATACCAGCAAAGTGGGCTTCTGATAAGAGCCCAACAGTGCTTGAACCCGGGTTCAGTAATGTGGGTGCAAAAAATACTGTGCAAATAGCAAATTAGAAATATACAATACATATGTAGTGTGTACAAAAAATATTGTGCAAATGGTTGCAAACAGCAACTATATAGGAGCAGCCTATAGAGTAAAGTGCATAGGAAGAAAAAGTCAAGGTGCAAAAATAGAAGATACTTATGCCCAAGTGAAGCTGGTATGATGCAACAGCAGGAGAAGAGATCGGCACCCCTCAGGACAACCCCGCTAGCTCCGCGGGCGTAACCCCGCTTTGAAGGAGAGAGGACACCGCCTACACATATTAGTCTTGCTAATGTTGGATCTAATAGGGACTCCCATGTGATCGGTTCTTCTCATCAAGATATCCACTTACTCCTTTGGAGATCGACATTGAATTACAACGTTTTTTTTCGATCAATCAAATTAAAATACTTTTTTTCTGTACCAAGACCTTTTCAAAACATGGGAGCTCTCCAAGTGGATTCTGATGCTTTAAGTTTACGAGATACCACATTACATATTAAAAGCAAGTTTCAACCAACTTCATGCCAGATGATAGTTAGATGTTTATATGAAAAAGGTTCAAGAGGAAGTGGATATCTTGATGAGAAGAACCGATCACATGGGAGTCCCTATTAGATCCAACATTGGCAAGACTGAGAGACTGGCTATCCAGGAACTGATTCACAATCCATCAATAACAATTAAACCCGCTGACAAAGGCGGGGCCATTGTGGTCATGGACACTAGTAAATATCGACAAGAAGTGTTGCGTCAGTTGGGTGATACCATGACATACCAACAGATACCATGTGATCCTACAAGTGAGATACAGAAGAAAGTTGGTGATGTAGTGACCAGAGCTAAGGCCCAGAATATAATTGATGATAAGCTAGCTGATTTTTTGATACAGGAACATCCCATTATCCCAGTAATTTATGTTTGTCCGAAAATTCATAAATGTCTGGACGATCCCCCGGGGCGACCAATTGTGGCCGGGATGGACTCAGTGCTGGCCCCTATTGCCAAGTACCTTGATCAAGTTTTCTGACCATATGTATTGTCTCTCAAGTCATATCTTAAAGATACACAGATGTTTTTGAACATCCTAAGAAATTTACCTCCGGTAGAGGAGGGATGGCTATTAGTAACTATGGACGTTGAAAGCTTATATACGTCCATTCCTCATGAAAATGGTTTGGAGGCTGTACGTTACATGTTGGAAATGGCGTCAGATCTATCTGTGGCGCAGATTCAGTTTATTTGTACATTATTGGAGATGGTTCTTAAGCTTAATTATTTTAGATTTGAAGAACGGTTCTATATGCAAATGAGGTGCACAGCTATGGGGTCGAATGTGGCCCCGTCCTACGCAAACATATATATGGGAGTATATGAAGAGATGTTTGTTTATCCCAGTTTATTGTTTCAGGAACATGCGATTCAGTGGTTCCGTTATATTGATGATATATTTTGCGTGTGGGCGGGGTCACATTCGACCCTTCTTGAGTTTGTTGAGGAGTTGATGTTGAGATGTCCAGACATTAAACTTACTATACATAGTTCAACAGAACAGGTCAGTTACTTGGATACATTGGTGATGGTTAAAGACCATAGACTGGTTACGGATCTCTTTACAAAGCCCACGGATGTGAACTCCCTTTTACATTTTGGGAGTTTCCATCCGTGGGCTACTAGGAGATCCGTCCCAGTGGGACAGTTTCAGAGAGTACATAGGATAGTTGATGATGATGTGGTCAGGTAGCGGAGGATAGATGAGATGCAACAAAAATTTATTAGTAGAGGCTACCCGGAGGACATTGTCCAAGGGGCAAGATCTAGGATAACTCAAGAGAGTCCTGAAGGGAGGAGACAACGGAGGGATGTCAGAGAGAGAATACCATTTGTGACTAGATATAATACACAGAGTGATCGTATAGCTAAAATTGTTAAAAAACATTGGTATTTGCTCTCTGACAGCTTTCCGGATATTAAATATTTCAAAAACCCGCCACTTATCTCCTATAAAAGAGCTCCTAATTTGCGTGACCAACTGGTTCATGCAGATTCCACTCCTAGAGGTCAGTCAAGATCCAATCGCAGAGGCACATTTCCCTGTATGAACTGTGTTCATTGTAATTCGGTGATTAGGGGTGATCAGATTACACACCCCCACAAGGGCACTACATTTAAAATTCATGACTGCTACACGTGTGACTCAAATTATGTAGTGTATGCATTAAAATGTCCTTGTGGACTACTTTATATTGGACAAACTACACAAAAGATTAAAAAACGGTTGTCGTCGCATAAACATGCGATTAGGGAGTCTTTGACTGACCAAGCTGTGGCTTACCATTTTCATAGAGCTGGACATCATGTCAGCCAATTAAGATATATGATCATTGAACAGATTGGGACCCTTAGGAGAGGGGGTGATAGGGTTAAGAGGCTACTGTACAGGGAAGCATTTTGGATCAAAAAGCTGGACACAATGGAACCACAGGCAGGGCCGGCCCGTCACTTTTTGCCGCCTGAGGCAAATGTGGCAGAGCTGCTGCCACCGCCCCCCCCCCCCCCCCGTCCGGGGGGGGGGCGGCCGCCGAGCCGGAGGGGTAGCGGGCAGGTCGGGGGTATTGTGCCTAGCGGTGGGGAGGGGGGTCGGACCCCCCCCTCCCTCGCCTGGGTCCCCCGATCTGCGCTCCCCTCCAGCCTGTAATTAGTAAGCTGCTGTCAGATCGTAAGAGGCACGGGCGGGGAGGACTCACCTTTTCCGCGTTCCATCGTGCGCTCCATTGACGTCACTTCCTGCATCGCCGTCCATTTACAATACAGTGGGCGGCGATGCAGGAAGTGACGTCAGTGGAGCGCTCGCTGGAACGCAGAAAAGGTGAGTCCTCCCCGCCCGTGCCTCTTACGATCTGGCAGCAGCTTACTAATTACAGGCTGGAGGGGAGCGCAGATCGGGGGACCCAGGCGAGGGAGGGGGGGTCCGACCCCCCTCCCCACCGCTAGGCACAATACCCCCGACCTGCCCGCTACCCCTCCGGCTCGGCGGCCGGCCCCCCCGGGCGGGTGCCGCCCTTTGAAGTTTGCCGCCTGAGGCAAATGTTTCACCCCGCCTCATGAGCGGGCCGGCCCTGACCACAGGGCTTAAATAGAGAATTTGATTTGCTACCATTTATTTAGAATTTTTCTCCCCTGGTTCCATTGTGTCCAGCTTTGGATGTGATGTCATATATAGGACATTGTATCCTATAAGAAACTGGTGATTCATTGATTTTTTGCCATCCGTTTATCAATCCCTTTATTACTGTTGCTTTAAGGTATGACTATCTAATCACAATTTTTGTCTCACCCGCATAGAATATATATTCATAATGTCCATTACATTTGTGGTCTCTACGCGTCTTTTTCCCTCATGTTGGTCTCATCTAATGCATTATATTGCAGAGATAGAGATAGGCCTCAATTCACTAAACTTATCTCCTGTCTTTAATAACTCTTCTAGAGTTGTTACCATGGTGATAAGGCATGTAGCATTCAGGAAACATTTAACCTCAGGCAAGCCTAAAGTTAACTCTTCTGTCTTTAAATTAACTCTCCAATCCTTAAAATAACTCCAGAGTTAAAGACAGGCTGTTAATTAGCTGCATGTGAAAATAACTACAGAGGAGGTAAATTAACTACAGAGGAGGTAAATTAACTACAGAGGAGGTAAATTAACTACAGGAGAGGTAACTTAAGGAATGAAGAGGTAAGATAACTCTCTCACATGTGGAGGTAAGTTTTCTCTTGCCTTATTATCTCTAGCATGATCTTAGTGAATTGAGGCCATAGTCCACTATTTTGTATGCATTCTATATAGCAAGTATGGAGAAGTGAGGGGAGGTGTCCTCCCATTGGCTGCCCTGCGGATACTCCCACTGTTTACATCGTGCAGCGCATGGAGGCGATATACGCCGCCAGCGTCTGCAGTTGCCAGGGAGATGCGGGGGGCGGGGCTTAGTCCTGCGCCGTGCGTCACACAGATAGGTTCCCCATCAGGTCCGCCGGAGCGGCGGCCTGGTGGGAGACACCGCTGTGAGTACCTGGCAGATATGGGAGTGTCGTGGGGCCAGCCAGTGGTGAGGTTAGAGATGTGGGAGGGTTCTGTTTGAATCCACCAATGACATATAGGAAGGTTAGTTCCTCATCAGATCCGCACGAGCGGGTACTGACACGATTGGCTAGATTTTAGCCAGAATCGTGTGATTGGATAGTAATGGCCATGGCTGGTATATAAATAGAGGTATATGTGTCAGTATGTCTTTGAGCATTGACAGCACAGCTTGACAAAGGGGTGGTTGCCCTGAAACGTTGCTTATATTTGCTGCAATGTGCTGTACATGAAAATAAAAGAGCATTAATACATGGATGGTGCCGGTTATCTTCTCTTCTACTGCTGAATCGTCTGGAGTGCAGCCGGATTGACTGTGGCACATCCACCATTCTTATACAAGGAGTGCTCTGCGATCACTATTGAAATACTCCAGGTGACAAGGTAACCCTGTAGTGAGATTGCCATCTGTCGTCATGACAACAAATGGAGATCTCACCAGAGGGAAGTAGAGCCACTGAGGACAAGAAGGAGAATGGCTGCCAATGTCTGGATCCTGGGGCAGGTAAGTTGAAATGCCCGCTGCGCGGTATACCCTATATATGCCTCTTGGCGGCTACTACGAGTTAGACTTGGGGTTACCATTCTGAGATGTGGTTTTCTGCCCCGAGCCTGACTCAGGGAGGTTAAAGGTATCACCTAAACAAATGTTGTTTTTCCGCCTTTGATTCTCTCCATGACTAATACCAGACCACACGCAACTGTCTGTGAAGGAGTAAGCCTCCACCCTGTGATTCCTCTGTAAAAATCGTTTATTGGTCTAGTCCAGAAAACTTCTCTTATCTTTATGAAAACAGGCTAAAATAAGAGCAAATAAAATGAACAGAGTGTTTTATTAAAAAATAATCAAGTGGCTTTTAAAATGCTAATGTTGCATATGCTGCCCATTTCCTTTCCATGTGGCTAGATTGCCAATCCCTTACATAACGTTTCTTTTTTTATTTCACATTTTCTGAAACACCATATTTTCTGTCCTCTGTTTTACCTTTAAAAATATGAATGCTGCGAGAATAACACCCACATGGTTCTCATACAAGAACATTCAGTGCTGTAATAAAGAGTCATTGAAAACTGTTCATTTTAGCTGTATCAGAGCAGCAGGCAATAGCCTTCTATTCATGCTGTAGCTGCAATCTAGTCCAACCAGTGATCTGGATACGATTTTATGGCGGAAACAGAATAAACTTTAAAACTGCTGATTCAGATCACACGTCATGATTTCTGCCAAGTACTCTGTATTTCATTCCACTAAGGAAAAACAGAAGACTCCTCACAGCAAGAGGTCACTCCTCTAAATCATCTATGGGTACAGTTTGTGTTACACCCTAAATTCATTTCCCTCATACTTCCTTGGAAGATAAATAAGGATAAAAATCCTAATATGACACAACTTAATAACCTGCAGCTAAAGAGAAACAAGAAGTAAATAAGTCCACTGAGACGTTCGTAATCACTGACTGCAGAAATTAGCATCTCTGTTTACGTATCTGTAAATGCAAATGTGGGAAGCTTAACTACTTCCATACCAGCAGTCTCTGCCCCTTTAAGGACCAGAGACTGCTGGCTCGGTAAAACGGCACTTACCGATGAATCGTCGCAATTACCCGTCGCCCCCGCAAGTCACGCCGTTCTATCCCCACCGCAGGTCCCTCTCTCTGCCGTCCCTATGACCGCGCAGCGATGTGTGCCTGGTCAGCAGCCGCTTTCATTGGCTCCTGAAGCTGTCAATCAATGTAAGCCAATGGGATTGGCTTACAGTGATGACAGGGTCAGGGAGCCAGTGAAATCGGCTCCTGACCGGCTCACACAGCTCTGCCGTCATATAGACGGCAGGGCGAGTGATCTGTGGTGGGGAGACAGCGGCGGGAGCAGCAGACCTGCACGGTGACGAGTGTTGAAATCTATGTCCTGTCAGATCCGCGCATGCAGAACGTAGATTTCAACTTCAACGGTCCGTAACCAGTTAAAGAAAACCTGAACTGAAATTAAAAGTCAAAATAAACATACACACATCATACTTACCTCCCGCATAGTCTACTCATCAATCTCTTTCTTCTCTTCTACATCCTGTTTGTGCACTGCGACAAATGGAATTCTCCATCCTCTATTTTAAAAATGGCCTCTACCCTCATAACAGCTTCTTGGTCAGCACACTGTTAAACTGTAATATTGCAACTTGAGCCATAGGGAAACATGAACATTACATTGCTCATCAGTTGTCCTTTCAGTAATAACTGACAGCAACTGATATACAACTGACAGTAACTGATACATTTCAGTTCTGACTAAATCTCATCTGAACTAGAAGGAATCATTACTGGAAGAAAATGGTGAGCTTCTAAGAGGCTGAGATGGCGAAGTAAGTAAGTAAGTAATATTTATTTGCAGGTAAATTGTGTGTTTATTTGAAATAATTTTACTAGGTTTAGGTTCCCTTTAAAGACACCTCTAGATATTAGATAACAGTTGCTCAATGCACTCAACTGGATGAGGACTGAATGACTATAGGAGCGGTGGATGCTCACCACATAAACTCTGTCAGGAGATGAATCATTGCTAAAAAGCCTTGCGTGGTAAATGTCACCAGCATCATCTATTTCCAGATCGTCTATCATGCCTCCTCCTTTTTCCATGAACATTAATAGGAGACCTTTACTGAGCTGTGTGTTCATGTTGATGTGCAAGCCTGTTGGCAATACGCTTTGAAGGCTGTCCAGCACAGCTCCTCAACATTGGGAGCCTGATATACTAAGGACTCTGCAGTGATCTCACAGAATCTCCAGTGTGGCTATCTTCTTAAAGAAACCCCGAGGCAAAGATTGGTTTCAGAAATACATACTTACCTATGGAGAGGGAAGCCTCTGGATCCTAATGAGGGTTCCCTCGCTGTCCACCTGTCCCTCCCGTTCCTCCTGTGCTGCTTGCGGACCCTCCAGCTTACTGCACAGGCATGGCTGCACTTGCACATGTGCAGTATGGCCTCACTCGTTTTCCAGTCTGCCCACCGCTCACTAGCTGTCCAGTCTACCCACCGCTCACAAACAGTTGTGCAGAGCAGTTGTGGCTGGGACCATCCTGGGCATGCAGAAACATTAGTAACCAAGCATGTACAGTACATCCCCTATGGTGTCTGCTGCACACAGTGATGCAGGAGTGCCCAAAAAGAGGGCGCAAGGGATGGACAAGAAAAATAAGGGGCCATGCAGTCTCTGGACATCTTATACATTACATAGATATGCGTAACATTTTTTTTAACCTCACAAATCTGTGCTGGATTAATAAAAGACTGTCTGCTCTTATGTGGTTTGGATTTGCTCTCTGCACATTATGTAGACTGCGCCCTGGGGCAATTACTGCCAGAGCCTATCAATTGTCAGTATGGAAATATCAGACTTTCACAACATAGGCTCCAGTAAATTTTGAAAGAATAGTAGAAAATGAGAAAAAGCAGGCAAGTGTAAAGACCACACATCTATAAAGAGAACAGGGAACAAATTAAAACCTTAGTTCGCTCTCCTGGATTTTTCATTGTTTATAAAGGTACCGGTAGATAGGCGACCATGCCATCACTCACACAATTTCTCATGTTTAATGCAGCTGTTCTACAGAATTTTTTCTACAGTAAATTCAATCATGTGACCCAGAAATCCCTCCAGCAATCGCTGAGCTGGCAGCAGATTGGCTGTTCCTCAGCTAGAGAGCAGCTAAAGCTGAGTACCCACCAGCAGATCACAGCCAGATGGATCGGAGATCTCCGCTGACAAACAATCTTTCCCCAATTTGGCCAAATCTGCAGTCGGATGTGGCGTTGGAAACAAACGATCATGTAAACGATAGTTTACACGATCGCAGCAAAACCTGCAAAAGTCAATGAGGATTTAAATGATCCTCCACGACTTAATCAGATATGGCGGCCTTTCAAAAATGAACGATCGCCATGGGTGGCATGCATTGTGATACACTGTTTAACTAATACTCGTTAAATGATGCTGTGCGCTATTATGAAACAAAATAGTTTGTCACGCAAAATCGTACCTAAAAATTGTTTGTTGAGCATGGGCCTTTACACTCTCCGGTATATACAGTACTTCAGCTGCTGACAGATTAACTTTGTTACCAGCACTACAGCTCAGCAGATCCTTATCATTATGAGACTCTGCTGTAGCTGTAGTGAAGTTGCAAGCATTAAAGAGACTCCGTAACAAAAATTGCATCCTGTTTTTTATCATCCTACAAGTTCCAAAAGCTATTCTAATGTGTTCTGGCTTACTGCAGCACGTTCTACTATCACCATCTCTGTAATAAATCAACTTATCTCTCTCTTGTCAGACTTGTCAGCCTGTGTCTGGAAGGCTGCCAAGTTCTTCAGTGTTGTGGTTCTGTGATGCATCTCCCCCCTCCAGGCCCCTCTCTGCACACTGCTGTGTGTTATTTAGATTAGTGCAGCTTCTCTCTGCTCTATTATCTTTTACAAGCTGGATAAATCCTCCTCTGAGCTGGCTGGGCTTTCACATACTGAGGAATTACATACAGGCAGAGCTGTCTGCACTCTGCAGGAAGAAACAGCCTGACACTTCAGTGGAAGATAGCTGCAGGGGGAAAGAAACACACAAATGATCTCTTGAGATTCAAAAGGAAGGGTGTATACAGCCTGCTTGTGTATGAATGTATTTTCTATGTGTGGACATAGTGTACATCAACCTACTTCCTGTTTTGGTGGCCATTTTGTTTGTTTATAAACAAACTTTTTAAAACTGTTTTTAACCACTTTTAATGCGGCGGGGAGCGGCGAAATTGTGACAGAGGGTAATAGGATATGTCCCCTAACGCACTGGTATGTTTACTTTTGTGCGATTTTAACAATACAGATTCTCTTTAAAGAGATCCCAAGGTGGGGTGGAATGCCCGCAGGAATGCCCGCAGGAATGCCTGCAGTGGGCTTTTTCAGCAGGGAATCCCTCTTCTCCCATTACCATCTGGAATAGCGACAATTAATATCACCAATTTTGGTGGGCTATAGTGTGGCGGTGGGAGGGCAGAGATCAGCATGGGGGACACACAAAGGCATGTCATGAGGCAGGGAACATGCCTCTGTGTCCCATCTGCTGCACTGCCTAGGGTTGTATTTAAGGCTCAGCCCCCCGTGCCAGAGCAATACTGTATCCATATTGTATGGCTGCGCTGTACCACTACGGGGATGTACTTTATCACTCCACTGTTTGTTGCAGGGCTCGTTGCTACTCTGAAATCTATTGTCTGAATATTCAGACCAGCCAGACTGATGTGTCAGAAACTGATGTGTCAGAAACGGATACATGTGAACTGATCTAGAGAAATAGAAAACTACTTAAGTTCTGCACGGAGAGGGGGAAAAGGGGGGGGGAATGGCTGGTGGGACACAGGCTCCTGAGCTGTAAATCCGGCCCTTCCCCACCAGCAAGGTAATCCAGCCCTGGCTTCCCCTTGGATGCCTTATGTGTGTGTGGGAAGTTGTGCAGAGTCTTACCTCACCTCCCGTGCAATGTCGTCACCCTCCAGTCTTCTCCAATTCACCTGGCTCTGTCCCCCTGGTCAGCGCGGTCGGTGACCTTTGACCCAGACATACTATACTGCGCATGCTCACGTCATATGGAGTTGCCAGGGAGCACAGTTGTAAGACGCCCTAGTGGACATACAAACCCAGCATAGTAGTCAGTGAACGGGCCGCCCAGGGAGGACAAAACAAGGCGAATTGGAGAAGAGCGGAGGGTGATGTCGGGGAACTGGAGGTGCGGTAAGCATGGGAGGACTGGCCAGGGGGGAAAGGGGGAGATTTTCTCCCAGGCTGCCTCTCACTTAATGATTTAGGGCTGGTACAGTGCCTGGCGCTTTCATGTTTTTGTATAAGGCAATGTGAACCACTGGGCTGGATGAGGGAAATAAAAGCCCAATTACAGAGCAATTAGAGGGCGGGCAAGTTGGTAAATATACACAGCATGATGCAGAGCAGAGGCTTGCCTGCAGGGTCCATGGGAAAAAAAATCTGTCTAGTCTCTCACCATTGTTAAAATGAGTGCATGTGCACAGCTACATAGGGTATTGTCTAGGTTGAAAAGTGTCTAACAGTCACTAGACTCCAGAAGGGCTGCTTGCATGTGAATTCTGCTGATAAATTGTGAACGCAACGGAAATCCGGCCGTTGTAACTCAAATTGTATTATGTACCCACTGGTGCCAGTGCATTATACTTTACCTGTCATGCTGTCCCTCAAGTGTTCTTACTGTATTTCCCATATGACTACTGGCCTATAGCACAAGAGGCACGTGTGTGATGTCATTTGGGCTTGGGCTGCTGTGATAACGGGCCTCTAGTTTGTGTTTTCCCTCAGGGCCAAAAGGTCCCAGTCCTCCCCTGGCGGTAAGACTCTGCACAACTCCCCATACACACATTGGGCATCCTTTTTTAAATAAAATACAATTTTTAAAGGGTGGTTGTTGGAGGTTGGCCCAAATCAGCTACTTTGTTTAGGGCCCCATTTGGCCTTAATCTGGCTCTGGCTGGCACACATTGTATTGCCTGGCCCATAGAGGATCATTGCAGTTTCTGACCTGTCCATCTGTCTGCTGCAATAAAATACAGGGCAGCAGTGTGAACTAAACCTTTATTACTATTTTTTTTTTTTTACCAGAAAAGGGAGGAGGTGCGCACTGCGCAGCCACTTAAGCTAAGTACTCACGGGGGGACAATTGTAGCTGTCGCTGCACACGGGAGCGTGTGCGCGACAGTTCGGAGACAGTTCGGCGACAGCTCGTCGCCAAGTCCCTCTGCATACACACGGCAGCAGAGGGATTAGCGATGCGGCGGAAGCTGTCGCCGAGGTTCCTCCCCCCCGCCGGATGCTCCGTGTACTGTGTGTGGGTAGCTGTCGCTAGCCCGCATACACATGCGGGGCTAGCGACAGTTCCGGCGAGGTTGCGGCGACGGCTGTAGCCGGCGATTGAACATGTCAATCGCCTGGCGACAGCTCCGACGGGCGACGGTTCGGGGCGCGCGCGTCATACACACGGGCGAACTGTCGCCGCAACATGCGCGTGCCACGCTGTTGCGGCGACGGCCGTCCCCCGTGAGTATGGGGCTTTAGGGAGCAACACCTGACCATAGGAGTAAAGACTAGGGGCAGAGAGAGGCTTGTCTTCTCACCTATCACACCTCCAATACAGAGCCCCCCTCCAACATTACCTTGGCAGTTGACTCGTGATGCAGGGCAGACAAGAACCTTAACACTCTCCCCGGCTATACCCCACCCTATGTGTGCTGCAACCATCAGTAGATGCCATTCGAGTAAGGTTGCCCCAACACTCTGTGTGAGCCAGGACTCTTGTTTTAAAGTGAACCATTAGAATTCTCACTGTTTGTAAGCTGACATCAAGCCCGTTTCTTGGGCCGTGCGGAGCGTGCCGCCGCCCGGGGCGCTGTTGGGAGGGGGCGCTATAATGGAGGGGGGAGCCGGAGCCGCGGGGAGGGCAGCCCGACCTCTCCCTTCCTCTCCTCTCCTGGGCCGCCCTCCGTGCTCCCCCCTCAGATGCAGAGTAATGCGCAGGGAGCGCTGTATACAACATACCTCCCTGCGTTCAAAGTGCTGCTCTCCGCTACACGCTGCTTCCGGCTAAACAGGAAGCAGCGTGTGTATCATCGTATAGGCAGAGAGGAAGAGACCGGCGGCGAGAGAGCAGCGCTTGGAACGCAGGGATGCAGAGTAATGCGCAGGGAGCGCTGTATACAACATACCTCCCTGCGTTCCAAGCGCTGCTCTCTCGCCGCCAGTCTCTTCCTCTCTGCCTATACGATGATACACACGCTGCTTCCTGTTTAGCCGGAAGCAGCGTGTAGCGGAGAGCAGCGCTTTGAACGCAGGGAGGTATGTTGTATACAGCGCTCCCTGCGCATTACTCTGCATTTGAGGGGGGAGTACGGAGGGCGGCCCGGGAGAGGAGAGGAAGGGAGAGGTCGGGCTGCCCTCCCCGCGGCTCCGGCTCCCCCCTCTATTATAGGGGGGCAGCTACCTATCTAACCTATACTGGGGGGCACCTACCTAATCTAACCTACGCTGGTTGGCACCTACCTATCTAACCTACACTGGGGGGCACCTACCTAATCTAACCTACACTGAGAGGCAGCTACCTATCTAACCTATACTGGGGGGCAGCTACCTATCTAACCTATACTGGGGGGCAGCTACCTAATCTAACCTACGCTGGGGGGCAGCTACCTATCTAACCTACTCTGGGGGGCACCTACCTAATCTAACCTACACCGGGGGGCAGCTACCTATCTAACCTATACTGGGGGCACTTATCTAACCTGTATTGGGGGCACCTACCTAGCTAGCCTATACAGGTGGCAACTATACTGGCTTTCTATATTGCAGGCACCTACCTAAATAACCTATACTGGGGGCACCTACCTATCTAACCTATGCTGGGGGCAACTATTCTGGCTACCTATATTAGAGGCACCCACCTAGCTAACCTGTACTGGGGCACCTACCTACCTATCTAAATTATACCGGGGGCGCCTGCCTATCTAACCTATACTGGGGCCAACTATACTGGCTACCTATACTGGAGACTCCTACCTAGCTAACCTATAGCGAGGGCAACTATACTGGCTCACCTATGCCTGGCTACCTATACTGTGGTACCTATTCTTGGCTACCTATACTGGAGGGACCTATACTAAGTGCAACTAGACCTGGCTAACCTATACTGCGGGCAACCATACCTTGCTCGGGGGGGGGGGGGGGGCGCAATTTTTACACCCTTGCCCTGGGTGCATTTTAACCTAGAAACTGCACTGGCTGACATTGCTGTCATTTGCCTGCCTGTCATATCCTAGCGAGGTTTTAGAATATCTACATCTACTATACCATTTACGTACTTTATAAAATACATTTATTCAATCCTGTGTGGCCAAGAAACCTTTGCAAATCTCAGGTGTACACCAAATAGCTTCTGGTTCTGGCACACCTCTTCCTGTCATCCAAAAACCAATCAACCTATCAAAGGACTTCAACTGTATTCAAGGGTGCTTTTATTGGTTTGTGGACGGCACTGATTCAGATATCCCAGCCTAATTGTAATTCAAGGAAAGCCTTGTTAGTAGTCACTGAGATCTACACAGACAAGCATTTTTTTTTTAAAGACATTACTTACTTGGAACCTGAAGCACAAACATACACAGGAGGAGTGTTGATTTTATAAACTTAAGAAGACAAGTTTATTATTTTTCCATGACTTATTTGCCATAACTTTAAAGGAAGACTGACTGTTATGTTTTTATTAGGCTGCTGGCTCCAGAAATATGGTAAAACATGTTTTATTTATGTATATTTATTTTCTGGCAGTCGTGCTACTGTACATTGTTCTCAACACTCTATGAAGAATGATGTTAAATTTGGCCTGGCAATGAGCAGAGACTAGGCGAGTGACAAATCTGAGTTAGCTTCCAAAGTTATCTGCAGTCATGACAACCAGGCTGTGATATTTTATGTTAAGAGAAATTATCTGATTAATATGTAGGAGACTTTTTTTATGTATGCAATAATGGGAGTGTGATAACCAGGAATGCAAGTATGCTTCCATGGGACTGTACATATTAGCCATTTCCCAAAATATAGTACGTTTGTCTTATTCTCAAGCCAGGAACTCTTTCCTTAGGTGCGCGCCATCACACCCTGCTGGCTAAAACTGGCAGCTATTAAAAAAGGATTACTGTTAGCACACCTATGATATCACTGATTGGTCTGTCTGTTGAGCTGGACAATTTCATATGAATAGAATTGTAAAGACAAAGAATGAACAGTTGCTTACAATAGACTAAACACGATCATACAGTCGATCATATAGAGGTTTGTCGATCCACCTGCCAGATTTGTATGATCGGATTACCAAAGTAACAAAGATTTGTTGTTAAGTATATGTTTCTTAACTGTATGTTTCCAACATTACCTAGTGATCTTATTTTTCACCTATTTTGTTTATAGATATATATTTATCTTAGTGTTTATATATAGCGCTGACGTCTTCTGCAGTGCTTTTTTAGTATAAAATCTTGTCACCAACTGTCCCTCATAGGAGCTCACAATCTAATCTATACCTTAGTCATATGTCCATAGTAGTTTAAGGCCAATTTAGTCAATCTATATAATCTGTATATTTTTAGGATGTGGGAGAAAACCGGAGTACCAGGAGGGTATATTGGAAGAACATACAAACTCCATGCAGATCGTGCCCTGGTTGTTTACTTTTTTTGTAACTTCTTCAAATATAACATATTACCAATATAATTTATGTTAAATAAAACAAAGTTTGTTATTATTCACCCTGGCCCTAATAATTACTAGTTTAAATACCCACGGCTTATAAATTATGGTCACTTCTTCTATACGTGACAGATATGATTGCTTCTTTTTAGAAAAAAATCCCATTCTTGGTCACTAAGGATCATTTCCAATCAATTATTTAATTGTCTGCCTGGCTCTGCATTCCTGACTTGTCCATTATTGGGCTCATCAATATACCACTCACCTAAAGGATTGTTAGGAACACCTATTCAATTTCTCATTAATGCAGTTATCTAATCAACCAATCAAATGGCAGTTGCTTCAATGCATATAGGGGTGTGGTCCTGGTCAAGACAATCTCCTGAACTCCAAACTGAATGTCAGAATGGGAAAGAAAGGTGATTTTAGCAATTTTGAGTGTGGCATGGTTCTTGCTGCCAGACGGGCCGGTCTGAGTATTTCACAATCTGCTCAGTTACTGGGATTTTCATGCACAGCCATTTCTAGGGTTTACAAAGAATGGTATGAAAAGGGAAAAACATCCAGTATGTGGCAGTCCTGTGGGCAAAAATGCCTTGTTGATGCTAGAGGTCAGAGGAGAACAGGCCGATTCAAGCTGAAAGAAGAGCAACGTTGACTGAAATAATCACTCGTTACAACCGAGGTATGCAGCAAAGCATTTGTGAAGCGGATGGGCTACAACAGCAGAAGACCCCACCGGGTACCACTCATTTCCACTACAAATAGGAAAAAGAGGCTACAATTTGCACGAGCTCACCAAAATTGGACAGTTGAAGATTGGAAAAATGTTGCCTGGTCTGATGAGTCTCGATAGAGTAAGAATTTGGCATAAACAGAATGAAAACATGGATCCATCATGCCTTGTTGTTGCTGGTGGTGATGGTGGTGTAATGGTGTGGGGATGTTTTCTTGGCACACTTTAGGCCCCTTAGTGCCAAATGGGCATCGTTTAAATGCCATGGGCTACCTGAGCATTGTTTCTGACCATGTCCGTCTCTTCATGACCACCATGTACCCATCCTCTGATGGCTACTTCCAGCAGGATAATGCACCAGGTCACTGTAATGATCGCTGCTGCAGCAGCTATTACTGGAAGTAGTAGTGCTGCAGCTCAGGCAGTTCTGATCTATTTCCATGCAAGCTGCATAGCTTTGTCTGTCTTTCCCTGCTGTCAGCTTGTGACTGATTATCATTCACCTGTGTGGGAATCTGCATGTCTGCTCCCATTGGATGACCTCAGTATAAAGATCTGC
Source organism: Hyperolius riggenbachi (assembly GCF_040937935.1). Lineage (NCBI taxonomy): Eukaryota > Metazoa > Chordata > Amphibia > Anura > Hyperoliidae > Hyperolius > Hyperolius riggenbachi. The sequence goes on from NC_090646.1 coordinate 168,276,320, forward strand.
TTCCTGCAGGGTTTCCTTGGGTTTTCATAGCTTCAGCTTAAGCCTGCCTTGCTGTCGCTTTAGCCCCCGATCGTGTTTCTTGTTATAAAGATACTTTGCTGGTCTTTGCATCATATATTGGTTCATTGCCAATATATATGCATACCAGCACGTTTATTATTTTCCTTGTATTTGTGTTACGTTGATACATCAGTGTCGCTGATGTATACGTACACAAACTGTTTATATCCTGTGTGCAGTTAGTCAGCTTTCCAGCACGTTTTGGTAGGTTGCGCGTACCGTGACCACCCGTGCTGAGGTAGTTACCCTGCTCCTGGTTCTGTTTGTGGATTGCGTTCATCTCTGCGAAGAGATAACGAATCCTTCTGAATCCTGTTCTGTTACTGTTTGTGGATTGCGTTCATCTCTGCGAAGAGATAACGAATCCTTCTGAATCCTGTTCTGTTACCGTTTGTGGATTGCGTTCATCTCTGCGAAGAGATAGCGAATCCTTCTGAGTCCTGTTCCCTGTGTTACTCCATTCCTAGTCAGCGTTCCTGCTTATGTCATATATCGGTTCATTGCCGATATATACATATGTTAGTCAGACCTTACAAATAGTTTCATTGATAGCTGTAATTGTAATACGCTAGGAAAACATACTTATTGTATATTTATCTGTGTTACGTTCATCTATCTCGATCCTGCTATTTTCTGACTATCCTGTCCTGTCTTTGTGAGGCACGCCATCGCCGCATCGCATTGGCTGCCTCATTCCAGTCTGTCTGGTTTTGGACGCTTGCTGTCGCTAAGTAGCCGCTAGCTAGCAAGCGTTCATTCTGTCTACCTGTCCTGATCTCCTCAGTTCTGGTTTGTGCGCTCAGCGCTACTTTGCGCTGAGACGTTATAACGAAAGCATTGTTTGTGGCTGTCAGATCTGCACCGGCTCTGTGCGCCACAATCTCCTATTGGAGTCAGTCCTCCCCTCCACTATACTAGGGATAGCCTGTTTCCTGGTGCTAGTGTGTGTACCTCCTCCACGCCAGCTCATGCGTTGCATGCTGACTGTGGAGAATACACCACCAAGCCTTACATTATGAAAACCCCATTACCAATCCCTATTGTGGGGGGAATTTCCAGAAATTATGACACTGTTTGTCAGGGGTCCTGCTCCTTTAAAAAATTTGAAAAGCTTGGTCCTGAAGTTACAGACAAATTTATATCAGAATTGGTTAAAGTTCTGGCCAATCCCGACTTTCGGGCTTCTGCAATTTCTACCTGGTCTGATTGGATCGTTTGTGCTCTTTTTAAGGGCAAACTTTTTGATTGGGCAATCGATGTCTTAGATCACACTCAGTTTAGATAAAGTCCTTTGCAATTTATAGCTTTTGTAATTCACAATTGGTTGCACATAGATCCATTGCCTTTTCCTCTTAATGAACTCCTGGCAGCAGGCCAATCAGCTGCTCCTTCAATTGCTTGCAAGAATGAGCAGCAAGCAGAAAGTGTTACTGATAATTTTCCTGCAGCTTTGAATAAATCATCAAAAACCGCAAGGTCAAAGGCAAAACGCAAACGTTCTAAAAAACGTGTCCAATCTGCAGAGTCGTTATCCTTAGCGACTGAGACCTATAATGAGATTCTGCCATTAACAGATAATGAAATGCAATTGTCTTTCAGGGGAGTTAAATGGACTTATGAAACTACTAATGAACTTTCATCACTGGCTAGGGAAAATAAAGATTTTTGTTTAAAAGAATTATCTGAGTATGATTATGAGGAGATATTACAGAGTATTGAACAAATCAACTTATTTGTGAAGCAAGGAAAGTTTGCATACACTACAGTTAAACACTTGCCACAGGTATTAGAGATTCTTAAGAATAAGGAATCTGCCAATCACCTGCTAATTAACCCAATATATGTCCCTGCCACAATCATATCTGCAAACTGTGATCTGCCTGTTAAGTATGCTTGGAATCCTCCATTTGAGAAAGGAGAGATGGAAGCTCTGGTCAATGAATGGAAGAATAATTCAAGTTCATTTTGTCAATTTTACAGTGCAAAAGGTGAATTAGTATTGAATGCATGCATTAAGTCTGCCTATAACCTAATAAAAACTGGTGTGTGTGGGTATGACTTTGTGGCTCCATTGATCGATGTGTGGAAAATGATTTTGGATGATTTTAATGCGATTCAATCAGTTGATGCCAGGGAAGACTGGCAATTGGAGACTGTCCCACTTCTCCAGTTACTGAGTCCCTGCCATGTCTTGTGAATGTTCCTGTAACTCCACCCTGTACCATGGATAACTCAGTGTTACTTCCCAGTAAAACAGAAGCCACTGATACTTTCTTAACTTTGCCCTGCACAAATTTCTCAGCAGAGAATCCAGAGGTCCTGCTGACTTCTGAGTCCAGCCTAGCCAGTACTCATGAGTCTTTGTTCAGTGAAACAGACACCAGAAAAATCTTGTCTGTCTCTGCAAACACTTCTGCAGAAATTACCCGTGTTAATAAAGTTCAACTCCTGTCTGATCCAGCAGATGCCAATAGATGCACTACATCAGTTTCCGAGTCCCAGCAATCCTGTCTAGTAACCTCAGAACCCCAGCATCTGAATTTTCCAATTTTACAAATGAATGGTGATTCAGATGCGCAAACATTGTGTCTTGATCTTCCTGTTTCTACACCTCGCTCTAGTTTCGTGAATAGCTCAGAGCATCTGCTATGTGAACCTGAAATCGCAGAATTATTACCTTGTTCAGAAAATTTTCCAATAAATTTGCCCTGTACCATGAATTGTGCAGTAGATCTCTCCAATGAAACTCAGGTCACAGAATCATTATGCTGTCCAGCAGGTGCTTCCATGGTTTTGCCCTGCAATATGGACTGTTCAGTGATCCTGTCCAGTGAAGCTGTGGTCACAGAGTCTTATGCTTCACCCAGTATTTTGGATACTTTAACCACTTGAGGACCCACCCTTTACCCCCCCTTAAGGACCAGCGCTGGTTTGATTGATCTGTGCTGGGTGGGCTCTGCAGCCCCCAGCACAGATCAGGGTGCAGGCAGGGAGATCAGATTGCCCCCCTTTTTTCCCCCCTATGGGGATGATGTGCTGGGGGGGTCTGATCTCTCCTGCCTGCTGTGGGTGGCGGGGGGGGGCACCTCAAAGCCCCCCTCCGCGGCGACATTCTCCCCCCTCCCTCTCCTACCTGCTCCCCCGGGAGATCTGGGCTGCACAGGACGCTATCCGTCCTGTGCAGCCAGTGACAGGACGTCCCCTGTCACATGGCGGCGATCCCCGGCCGCTGATTGGCCGGGGATCGCCGATCTGCCTTACGGCGCTGCTGCGCAGCAGCGCCGTACAAATGTAAACAAAGCGGATTATTTCCGCTTGTGTTTACATCTAGCCTGCGAGCCACCATCGGCGGCCCGCAGGCTATTCACGGAGCCCCCCGCCGTGATTTGACAGGAAGCAGCCGCTCGTACGAGCGGCTGCTTCCTGATTAATTAGGCTGCAGCTGGCGACGCAGTACTGCGTCGCTGGTCCTGCAGCTGCCACTTTGCCGACGCACGTTATGAGTGTGCGGTCGGCAAGTGGTTAAACCCTCTAGCAGAGGAGGCTGAAGCACTGCTTACCTCAGTTGGTGTTGCAGTAATATTCACTTGTCTAGCAGCTGTTTTGGAATTACAGTCTGCTCTAATAAAACTTGATGAATTTCTGCCCAGCAAAGCAGAAGCCATTGAAATATTGTCCTCGTCAGCAAGTGTGTCAGATACCTTGCCCTGTACACAGTCTGATTTAACCAATGTTGTTGAGTCCCTCTCCAGTGTTGTAACAGCCGAGGAACTCCAGCCCTGTCCTCTGAATGTTTCAGAAGTCTTGCCCTGTAACATGGATAATTCTGATTCTCTGGTCAAAATAATAGAAATCTCAGAATTTCAGTCCGGTCTGATGAGTGTTCCTGAAACCCAGCCCTGTATCCTGAAAGATTCTAGTTCTCTGGCCGCTGTGGCAGAGGTTCCAGAGTCCCCTTCCTGTCCAGGGAATTCCTCAGTTTTGCCTAGTCCAGTGGGGGCTGCTGCAATACTGACTTGTTCTGCAGCGCCTCATGAGCTCCAATCCAGTGTATTAAATGAGTCTCTGTCCAGTCCAGAGGTAGTTGTGGAGTCCCTATCTGGTTCAGTGCATACATCAGAAGATTTGTCCTGTTTTGTTGGTGCCCCTGAATCTGATTTGTTACTGACTTTGCTGGAATCAGCGACATCTAAGTCTGATCCAGCATTCTCGTGTAAAAGTCCAGTGGTTGCGAAGTTTAGTCATGATGATTTTTTTTTGGCCAGTCCTGGTTTTGGTCCTGTCTTGGCTGACCCTGAGGCTCACAGTTCCTTGACATGCCCAGAGGTTTCTCTTGTGCCGGTGTGCCCAGATGTTCTTTGTGTGCCAGAATGCCCAAGTGTGTCTAAGGTGTTAGCGTGCTCTGATGCTTCCTTAGTGGGAACACGTTCTGATGTTGCCAGTCTGCCTGCATGCCCAGAGATGGTTCTGGTCCCTGAAAGCCCTGATATTGATGTTTGTCCTTGTGGCCCTGACTCGGGAATTGCCCTAGGTTCCATAGGGGTTCTTGATAGTTCTCCATGTGAGCCTAAGGGGCGTTCTGACCTATGGGGATCTCTTTGGAGCTTCAAGGTGTTCTGGGAGGTCTCTGAGAAAACCTGTCCTGGTGCCTTGGACTGGTTCAACAGTGGGTTTTGTGTTGGTAAAGACAGTACCGGTGGGCATTGCAAAGGCTTTGGCGTTTCTGAACGGTTCCTGGAAGGCGGTGGGTATCGCTCAGGGAATTTCGGAGGGCTTTCTTCTGGAAATCATGGTTCTGATGGGTGTCACACTGGGGCTTGTGGTACTGATGGGCGTGGTTCTGTAGGTTCTGGTTCTGATGGGTCCAGTCTTGTGGGGACTGTTTCTGGAATTCGGTCTTGCCGGGCTGTCCCGGTCATCATGAATTATCAGTCAGACTGTTTTGTTGGGAATTTCGGTTTTGAAAAGCGTCTGGAATCCGCTTTTAAAGGCGGGGGTACTGTAATGATCGCTGCTGCAGCAGCTATTACTGGAAGTAGTAGTGCTGCAGCTCAGGCAGTTCTGATCTATTTCCATGCAAGCTGCATAGCTTTGTCTGTCTTTCCCTGCTGTCAGCTTGTGACTGATTATCATTCACCTGTGTGGGAATCTGCATGTCTGCTCCCATTGGATGACCTCAGTATAAAGATCTGCTTCCTGCAGGGTTTCCTTGGGTTTTCATAGCTTCAGCTTAAGCCTGCCTTGCTGTCGCTTTAGCCCCCGATCGTGTTTCTTGTTATAAAGATACTTTGCTGGTCTTTGCATCATATATTGGTTCATTGCCAATATATATGCATACCAGCACGTTTATTATTTTCCTTGTATTTGTGTTACGTTGATACATCAGTGTCGCTGATGTATACGTACACGAACTGTTTATATCCTGTGTGCAGTTAGTCAGCTTTCCAGCACGTTTTGGTAGGTTGCGCGTACCGTGACCACCCGTGCTGAGGTAGTTACCCTGCTCCTGGTTCTGTTTGTGGATTGCGTTCATCTCTGCGAAGAGATAACGAATCCTTCTGAATCCTGTTCTGTTACTGTTTGTGGATTGCGTTCATCTCTGCGAAGAGATAACGAATCCTTCTGAATCCTGTTCTGTTACCGTTTGTGGATTGCGTTCATCTCTGCGAAGAGATAGCGAATCCTTCTGAGTCCTGTTCCCTGTGTTACTCCATTCCTAGTCAGCGTTCCTGCTTATGTCATATATCGGTTCATTGCCGATATATACATATGTTAGTCAGACCTTACAAATAGTTTCATTGATAGCTGTAATTGTAATACGCTAGGAAAACATACTTATTGTATATTTATCTGTGTTACGTTCATCTATCTCGATCCTGCTATTTTCTGACTATCCTGTCCTGTCTTTGTGAGGCACGCCATCGCCGCATCGCATTGGCTGCCTCATTCCAGTCTGTCTGGTTTTGGACGCTTGCTGTCGCTAAGTAGCCGCTAGCTAGCAAGCGTTCATTCTGTCTACCTGTCCTGATCTCCTCAGTTCTGGTTTGTGCGCTCAGCGCTACTTTGCGCTGAGACGTTATAACGAAAGCATTGTTTGTGGCTGTCAGATCTGCACCGGCTCTGTGCGCCACAATCTCCTATTGGAGTCAGTCCTCCCCTCCACTATACTAGGGATAGCCTGTTTCCTGGTGCTAGTGTGTGTACCTCCTCCACGCCAGCTCATGCGTTGCATGCTGACTGTGGAGAATACACCACCAAGCCTTACAGTCACAAAGCTTGGATCATTTCAAATTGGTTTCTTGAACATGACAATGAGTTCACTGTACTAAAATGGTCCCCAGATCTAAACCCAATAGAGCATCTTTGCGATGTGATGGAACAGGAGCTTCGTGCCCTGGATATGCATCCCACAAATCTCCATCCAGCGCAAGATGCTATCCTATCAATATGGGCCAACATTTCTAAAAAATGCTTTCAGCACCCTGTTGAATCAATGCCATGTAGAATTAAGGCAGTTCTGAAGGCAAAAGGGAGTCAAACACCGTATTAGTATGGTGTTCCTAATAATAATTTAGGTGAGTGTAGATAAAGCACACTCTGGACCAGGGCTGCCCAATAGGTCGATTGCGATCTACCGGTAGATCTCGACCTCCTGTTTGGTAGATCGCGGCCTTATGACCACGTTCCAATGAATTTAGTGGCCGGCAGCTGGAAGCTGTAGCTTAGCCGCGTCCTATCAGATTATGCTGCTGGCTGCTGATCTCGCAGCCAATCAGGGGAGGAGAGAGGCGCGGCTGAGAGGCCAGGAGCGGCTTTGCCATGACGCAGTGTCATGGCTGGGGGTGGAGTTGCAATAGAAGAACAATGCCTGCTCCTGGAAAGGTGGCTCCCTCCATTCTCCGAGTGTCTCTCTCTCCCTCCCTCTCACAGGCTCTGGCAGACACGTGCTGCAGCTGTGCTCTGACCGGGAAAGCAGGAGATAACAGCTCCTGTGTAATGTACAGCCCGCCTCCCCCTCCCTTCTAACGGGGCTGTCTGCGACCCGGAGATCCAGCAGGGAAGAAGTGACACTATGGAGAGAATGCCGATGTCTCCCTGCCCCCTCCACACTCAGCAACAGTGGGGAAGTCAGGCTGCAGGGTCCTAAATGCTGGCCTATTGTATTACAAGTAAAGAGCAGGTATTATCTGTTGATCACTATGATACACGAGCTGCAGGTGATATAGGACTTAATTCATCAAACTGTGCTGCTCTAGCAGCGTATGTTAAAAAATAACTTGCACACGCTACGGCATAGCGAACGCTCCTTAGTTACGCTCATTGTTTACTACTTGGTTGGTTGGTAGATCTCCTGGCCTCGGCAAATTTTAAAGTAGCCCGCGAGCCGAAAAAGTGTGGGCACCCCTGCTCTGGACCAACAAAATTGGCTAATGAAGAAAAAAGTATCAAGTAAACCATGTTGGTAGCCAGAACCTACATTGAACACAGTGCAAGTGCTAGGATTTTGTTCTGTCTATTATTATTAATGATTTATAGAGTGACATCATCTTCCATGGTGCTGTACAATGGTAGAAAGAAACAAGGTACACAAAACAATACAGACATAGGAGCATAATATTGAGGTGGTAGTCAGAGTAAGTTGCAGTGACAATTGTATGATTAACAAAACATACAGCATTTTACAACATACAAAAGGGAGAGAGCTCTGCTCTTGCAATTTTACAATCTGTCTATGTATGCATTAGCCCATAATACAACTCTATTCTACAGCACTTGAGTAATTCATGTCACTAGCTATCCCTCAAAAAACTCACAGTCTAATGCCCTACCATAGTCATATACGCCTACTACACCTCGGGCTTGATTCACTAAACCGTGATAACTCCCATCACGGCCGCTTTCGCGTGCATATTTCATGTTTGCACGTGATTGCAAATTATCGCATGCAATCACAAATTGCACGCGATAATTCACGATTGCGCGTGATAATTATTAAATGCGAAAATACACGAGAAAACAACCATGATAACAGTTATCACGGTTTAGTGAATCAAGCCGCTAGGGTCAATTTAGAGAGAAGCCATGTAACCTACCAGGATGGTTGTGGGATATGAAAGAAACCCAAAAAGGATGCATTCTCACGCACAAGTTCTGTCGCTCACAGAGATCGTAAATTGATCCTTCAAGCAACAGGTTGGAGCTGGGTGCTATAAAGACACTCCACCAGCCTGCAGGCTAGTGTCATGTTTTGTTGCAATGGAGAGGAGGGGGAGCAGGCAGAGGCATAGCTATGGATTATGGGGCCGCAAAGCAGAATTTTGATTGGGCCCTCAGACTTAGCCTCTCTTGGGCAATACCACCTGTCCTTACTCCATAAGATATCAATTGACTGGGCAATATGCATTTCTATGCAGTTTACACTGCAAATAGTCTATGGGCACCAATGTAAAGTTAGAGGGCGAAGAAACACAGGAAAATTAATAGTTAACACATCAGTTACCACTTGGGCCCAATATGCTTCAGGGCCCCATAGCAATTGCTATGGCTACTATGGTTATTGCTACGCCATTGGGAGCAGGATTGCTAAGGAGGAGAGTAATGTCCTTGGCCTGCTCTGTCCCTGGCAATCAACATCATTCAGTGACGCATTGGGGACAACTCCCTGCCTCAGCTAAGAGCCATATAGCGTATGTCTGAAGCTTAACACTGCAAGGCAGAGTGTGGGTAACGCATGACAATATTACTGGTACTAACAACTGCAATATTGTCCTGCTGTACATCAGTAACGCAAGCATTGATATGTTAATGCCTGCTTATGAAGTAACCTAATGCACATTGCAGTAGCAATGCTTATGCCACCCATGTACCGCAGGTCATGCTAATTGCACAGCGCACGGTACTCTGCTGGCGTTAGTACAGGCAATATTGTTGTGTGCTGCCTGCGCATAGCAATACTACCATAGGTTTATGCTTCAGGCTCTATCCATCTATCTATTGTTTTATGTATGTGTCTATTTATGTATCAATCACCACAATACATCTTTGCTGTCATCTACTACATAAATACGCGTTCTCATACATATAAATTGTTCTGCTGCATTGTGTTTATACAAGGCTATGAAGCAGACAGACTATCCCAAAGTTTATATATTTTTTTAAGTTTGAAATTATTTAATCCATCTCTAATATTTCCTGCAATATAAAAGAAGAAAGGGCCAGGAGTGTAGAGAGAATGTTAATGGCAGGCTGCATCTGTGCTTCCTCAGTGTTTCTCATCCAGTCATCGTGTTAGCGTGAGCCAGAACTACTACTAATGTTCCATTACCCACATATACCTAACGACCTATTGTTCACAAGCCCCCTATTGTCTTCAAAGCATGTATGTCAGTAAATTGTAAACTATGTTTCTTTTACTCCATGCAGTTAAATGTCATGCACTCGGTGTTAACATAGTGTGAGAAAATATCCATCTGTTACACGTAGCTAACAGGCAGCCATCCTGAGTGCACAGAAGCCCTGAACTTGGGCACACTCAGCTTGCAGGTGTTTGGTTTAAGCTACATCTTAGCACTCTGCATTAGTAAGCAGAATGCAGTGCATTGTGGGGTACAGAGGGGACACACCAAATTGTAGCTATTAGCCAAAGACAGTCTGCCTCCAAAAACACTAAACTGGTTGAACTTGATGGGCGTATGTCATTTTTCAACCAAAATAACTATGTAACTATGTACATTAAACACTGCTTTGCTCTCAAAAGATGAGGCCAATAAACATAGTACCATTGAATAAAGTACAATCAAATATATTAATTTATTCACAATTCAAATAACAACAAAACGATAAAACACTTAAAAAGTCTAATAATCTTCTGGCTTCCAGAGGCTTCCCACTACCAAGGTAATTATATACCCTAAAAACTAAAATAAACACTTCAGGTGTACTTGAAGATTCCATCAGCATAGGGAGGGGGTGGGTAGGTTTAGGTGATTAGCTGTTTGCTTAGTACTCTTCAAGCACTTCCATGACTATGTCGCATGGGTGATGCTGAGGATAGGGGACAGAGTCTGCATGGCAGACCGCAGGGGTGTAGATAGGATCCCAAAAGATGTGAGGCGTCTCTGGCACCAATGAAGGGTGCAAAAAGAAAAAAAGAGTTAAATCTAAAGCAGTCTGTTAAGATAACCATGTAGGACATGTCTACGTAGGGCTGGGTGGTACGAGGATCCAGATAAGATTGTAGAGATACAAATTAAATCAATATGGAGATCACCAACAACATCTCGACTAAGTACTAACCACAAGCCTGACTTTAATAACACTGACTTTAATAACACTTAACACTGATTCAAGTATGTCTATCTAAAGGTGGCCATACACTGGTCGATTTGCCATCAGATTCGACCAACAGATAGATCCTTCTCTGATCGAATCTGATCAGAGAGGGATCGTATGGCCACCTTACTGCAAACAGATTGTGAATCGATTTCAGCCTGAAACCGATCACAATCTGTGGAGCTGCCGCTGCTGCCGAACCGTCCCCCCACCCCCCCCCCCCCCCCGCATACATTACCTGCTCCGGCCGGCGCGAGTCCCCCGGTCCACCGCTGTCTTCTTCTCCGCCTGGTCCCGGCATCTTCTCCGCATTGGCTCCCGGCTGGCATCTTCTCCCATCGGCATCCGCGTATAACTTTCTGTCACTCCAGTGACAGCGGAAGTTCAAATAGAGCGCCCTCTATTTGTACTTCCGCTGTCACTGCAGTGACACAGGAAGTTCTACACTGATGCCGTGATGTGGAAGGTGATGGGAGAAGATGCCAGCCTGGAGCCGGGAGGTGACAGCGGTGACTCGTGCCGGCGGAGCAGGTAATGTATCTCCGCTGTATTGCATTCGAACGCTGCTATTGACGCACTCCCGACCCGCTCCCGACCCGAGAAAAATCTTCCGCATGGATGGATCGACGGGAGTCGACGGGAACGATGGATTTCGGACGGAAATCCATCGTTCTGTCAGCGGTGTGCGCAGCGATTTCACGGCCGTTTTGTTCACTGTGATCAAAACGGCCGTATTTCAGCGGGAAAATCGTTAGGTGTTTGGGCCCCTTAAATCTGACTAGATTTTCAAGATGGCAAAGGCAGAAAGGCATCAGGAGAAGCCATATGAGGAAACAGACAACCTCCTGTTGAACATCAGATGGAAACTGGAAGGAAAGAAAAAAACAGCAGTATTACTTTCTCATCAAGATCATTGGCCTTTGGTGAGTATGACCTCCTCAATTAAGATCTTTCAATCCCAGACGTGTTACCTTTCATTTTGAATTTGACCTATTTAAGTTTGGACTGAATCATAAGTTGAGAAAGTACTTCTTTGAGAAGCCACTTATGAGTGGCTCATTATGGTACCTAGGTTTCCTTCTATAGAGGTGTGTATTAAAGCCAACTTGGGGGGGGGGGGGGCAGCTGAACCTGGCGTATGCAAGGATAAATTTAGATTTTTGAAATCTTTGAAAGAGGACAGTAATATTATCAAGAAAGAGATGACCACACCACTCCCTACCATGTCCATATAAATGTGGTCCTATGATAAGTCACTTTCTCCATGCTTGGTATGGAAGCAGTATTACAACAAGAACAACAAATAACATTTGTAAAGCAACAACTTTTACAATCGTAAAATAACATAATAATAATAATAATCATAAAAAATAATAAATGTAAGACATTGTTTTTTTTGGTGCTCCTATGTATTGAGCCTGAAGCCAGAAAACATAACTCATCATTAGAGATGATTGTAATCTGCTAATTACCATTATGCCAAACTTCACATAAAATTTTGCCATTAAGGCCACATGTAATTACGATTTAAAAATTCAATTGATTTTGCGTTATCCATTTGTAATTTCAAGTAATTATGACCAGAGCAGTTAATTGAAAAGCACCCATACATCCTATTGTCACCAAAATTGCTATGTATGTTAAGGGGCATAGTGGAAACAAGTAAAAAACAATCAAAAAGTCTTTGTAGTTTTTGAGAAAATCGATTTTAACCACTTAAGCCTTAAGCCCGAAGGGTTGTTTATTTTTTGCATCTGAGCAACTTTCACCTCCCATTCATTTTCCAATAACTTAATCACTACTCATCACAATTAATTCGTCTATAGCTTGTTTTTTCTGCCACCAATTAAGCTTTCTTTGGGTGATACATTTTGCTAAGAATTATTTTATTCTAAATCCATTTTAACAGGAATATTAAGAAAGAAATGGAAAAAAAATCATTATTTCTCAGTTTTTAGGCCATTATAGTTTGAAATTAATACATGCTACCATAATTAAAACCCATGTATTGTATTTGCCCATTTATCCCGCTTATTACACCATTTAAATTGTGTCCCTATCACAATGTATGGCGCCGATATTTCATTTGGAAATAAAGGTGCATTTTTTCAATTTGCGTCCATCACTATTTACAAGCCCATAATTTAAAAAATGATATTAATATACTCCTTTGACATGCATATTTAAAAGGTTCAGACCCTTAGGAAACAATTTATGGTTTTTTTTTAAATTGTAATTTTTTTTATTTTTTTTAATTAAAAATTGTATGTGGGTAATTTTTCGTGTGGGAGGTAAACAGCTACCGTATTTTTCGGACTATAAGACGCTCCGGACTATAAGACGCACCTGGGTTTAGAGGACAAAAATCAGGAGAAAAAAAATATTCTAAACCTGGTGCATCTATAGTGCAGGGGTGTCTTGTAGACCCTTTTCCCCCCCAAGCTGTCCTTGTCTAAGCTTCAGTGCCCATCTACACTAACCCCTGCTGCCCCTGACAGCTAGACCAAGTACCCTACACTAACCCCCATGCCCAACCAGTAACCTTACTACACTACACTAGTCCCTGATGCCCCCACCAGTAGCTACACTGTATACTACACTAACCCACCCCTGCTGCCAGACCAGTAAACTTACTCTGCACTACACTAATCCCTGATGTCCCCCCCACTTTCTACTCTACACTATACAACCCCACCCCTGCTGCCCCACCATTTACACTACACTGCATTACATTAAATTAACATCTGCCTCCCCCTGAAGCTACACTTACTAAACATAGACATTACAAAGTGGATGATCTCACCACATTGACAGAAGGCTCCTTGGTGTGGGTCAACAGCAGCGGGATCCAGGGACCTCAGCATACCGGCTGCGGGACAGAAGAGGAGCGATCCTGGCGGCAGCTGTCCTCAAACACTCTGAACTTGCGACAGCTTGATAAAAGAGGGGCGATCCTGGCGGCAGCTGTCCTCCAACACTCTGGACTTGCGGTGGCTTGATAGAAGAGGGTCAATCCCGGTGGCGGCTGTCCTCCCTCGCACTGCACTTGCGGCGGCTGGTTAGCAGAGGGGCGATCCCGGCAGATGTCATCCTACTTCGTGCACTTTTGGCGGCTGGATTGAAGAGGGGCGATCCGGGTGGCGGCTGTCCTCCAAACTTCATAGACTTGCTGCAGCTGGATAGAAGAGCGGCGATCCCGGCTGTGGCTGCAGCGGCTATAACGAGTACCGATGCCTGTGTACTTCCTTGTTTACTGGCGCCTCCTCATGACGTGTGACGCACATGTGGCTGGGTCATGAGGAGGCGCCAGTAAACGAGGAAGTACACAGGCATCGGTACTCGTTATAGCCGCTGCAGCCACAGCCGGGATCGCCGCTCTTCTATCCAGCTGCAGCAAGTCTATGAAGTTTGGAGGACAGCCGCCACCAGGATCGCCCCTCTTCAATCCAGGCCGCCAAAAGTGCACGAAGTAGGATGACATCTGCCGGGATCGCCCCTCTGCTAACCAGCCGCCGCAAGTGCAGTGCGAGGGAGGACAGCCGCCACCCGGATCGCCCCTCTTCAATCCAGCCACCAAAAGTGCACGAAGTAGGGTGACATCTGCCGGGATCGCCCCTCTGCTAACCAGCCGCCGCAAGTGCAGTGCGAGGGAGGACAGCCGCCACCGGGATTGCCCCTCTTCTATCAAGCCGCCGCAAGTCCAGAGTGTTGGAGGACAGCTGTCGCCAGGATCGCCCCTGTTCTGTCCAGCCGCCGAAAATCCAGGGAGTTAGATGACACAGCCGGCAAGATCGCCCCTCTTCTGTCTCGCCACCAGTATGCAGCGATGTCTTGATCCCGCTGCTGTTCAGTGGAGTGGCCTGCACCAAGGAGCGCATGGATAGGTAAAGCTTCTGCTGCGCTATCTGCATCTTTTGGGGCACATTCGGACTATAAGACGCAGGGACATTTTCCCCCCACTTTTGGGGGAGAAAAAGTGCGTCTTATAGTCCGAAAAATACGGTAATTTTAAATGTAAAAAAATGTATTTATTTATTTAAAAATGGTTGTGTGTGTAGTTTTACTATTTGGCCAAGTTGGCCACAGTGAAAAAGTCCTGGAAATGTGATCGTACGCTTCCAGGAAGAAGAATGAAGACGGGGAACTTTTTGAAACTCAGAAAAACCGCAGCGTCTGATGAGACGCTGTCGGCTTTTCTGTGGGGGGCTTCGATCAATAAAAGGGAGCGCACGCAGCCCGTGGGAATCCGCGCAGCCCAACTGGACGAGAATGTTCGTCCAGTTGGGCTTGAATGGTTAAAAAAAATTTTTTTTTATTTGGTAAAATTATATTTACAAAGGAAAATGTCATTTTGCCAAGTTTACAAAACATATTTACTTAGAATTTTTAAACTGATTCTCTCAAAAACGAATACACAGCAATTTTTGGGACGATAGCATGCATGGCGGTTTTGCTATTAATTACTAAACTCGGAACAAAATTACATGAAATTACACGTAATAACAAAATTACAGTTCCTGATTATGGTTACAAATGAAATTAGTTATGATTTTTTTCAAATTTTGCGTTACAATTTTGCATCATAATTGCTAATTACGATGTAAAATTATGATTATACAAAATTTGTGCTCATCACTACTCATCACCCATTGTTAGGCAGGGGCTGTGCATCCAGAGATATAAACTGAGCCATTACTCAGGGCCGGAGTGCTCCCCAGGGACGCCAAATTAGGGATTGCGGAGGTCGCTAAATTTATGGTAAGTAAAGTGCAAAAATTACCCAGAGCGCCATTTTTCCAGAATCCACTGCTGGTGCTAGTGAACACCAAGAATAAAGTGGGCACGCAAGTTATAAAACTATAGCTAATGTTAATACCTACTTTACAATGTGTACAATGAATGCATTTAACAGACTTGTCTATGTAACGCTCTGGAGAAATGTCTGCATTTGCCTGGAACTATTCCTCTTCTCAGTGAAAAATATCATTTCACATATGTACAGCATCAGAAAACACTTTCATTTTGGAAAGCTCACACATAATATTAGCATTAGCATATTTCCAAAATTTAAGCCGTGTGTGTGCATTGCAGCACATTATTACAAACTACCTTAAAGCGGAATATAACCCTGCATTTCAACTTTGCTCTAAAACATTATTTACAGTATATTATATGCAACCAGCATTTTTTTTTTACTAGACCAGCATTGGAAGGGTTACACAGAGCTTTAAAGTTCCTGGAGAGAACTGCAGACGCATCCGAAGCTTACATAGATACATTTTGTTTACATGAATGTATCTAAGTGTGGAATGTGACTCACTCTGACTGAGAAGAGGCTGGAGGACAGCCAAAGAGTGTGTAACATTTATCACTTGTTACATTCTATTTAGTTAAATGTATCTATCTGAACTTCTGCATATCTCTATCTCTCCACGGAACTTTAAACCTCTGTGTTTAACCCTTCCAATGCTGGTCTAGTAAAAAAAAAATGCTGGTTGCATATAATATGCTGTAAATAACGTTTTAGAGCAAAGTTGAAATGCAGGGTTATATTCTGCTTTAAAATATTGGGTTTTAGTGTCTTTGTTTAATCTACAGTGTTTCATGCCTGTTGAAGATACACAAAGGATTTCAAAAACTTGGATTTTCAATCTGCTGAGTTAACCAATAAGTTCAAAATAAATCCTTATACAGTATTTGTTTTAAATTCCACCGTTTAAGGTTAAAAGCTTCATTGGCAATGATAATATCTGTATTTTTAAATCTATAAAATATACCAATTCAAGGTTTACATAGACCACAACGTCAATAATTTATGCTGATCTTACTGGCATTCCCAAGCAACTGGCATGCCCTTCTCCTGATCCTATCCCAGCTACACCATTATCTGACGTGATGTCTACCTAGTAAACAGTAACTTCTCGTAGTGTGATCAGCACCCACAGTATCCAGAGGATCACAGAAAAAATAGGAGTGCTATGACCTTCCGTCCGTCAGTACCACTTGGACGGCAGTCAAAATCCCAGCAGCAGTGGTCAGCACCTCCAAAAATTAGTATAAATGTGGGACTGTCCAGCCTGAAGAAAGGCGGAAGTCTGAAACAACGGGCTGTCGCTGGTTATCGGCCCCACAATATTTCATCATTTTTATGGATTTTTAAAATCTTTCAATAAAGAGCTATGTTTTATGTGAAAGAGCTTATACTAATTTTTGGAGGTGCTGACCACTGCTGCTGGTACCTAGTAAACAGTCTGACCAATGATGAATCAGAGTGATCTGTACATGCAGATCGGCACCCAGTATAGCAAGTTAGAACTCTTTACAGAAGAAAAACATGCAGAGATAAACAAGCAGAGATAAATCATCACAGCCACCACCAGGTAATGTGGCTTACTTAGAGCAGAGAGGAACACAAAATGAATACAGGAAATCACAATACCATATATATCTTTACATCATTTTACAGACAGTGACATTTTGGTTGTTTTACTATACAGGAGCTGCAGAAAGGCTGCAAGACGTCACTGGAGGCTTGGTAAGTATTCAAATCCAAAGCTGCCCAAAACAAAAGTCCCTGTTTTCCCTCAGGCATGCCAATTAGTTGAGACTACCGACTGCATAAGTACCGGATAACAGGGACTTTGCTGTACATACAGTGCTGCCCATAATTATTCATACCTCTGACAAATTTTGACTTAAATTACTTGTATTCAACCAGCAAGTAATTTTTTGACGGTAAATGACATAGCCATCTCCCAAAAGATAATAAGATGATGTACAAGAGGCATGATTGTGGGAAAAAAACATTTCTCAGCTTTTATTTACATTTGAATAAAAAGTGTCCAGTCCAAAATTATTCATACCCTTCTCAATATTCAATATAAAAGCCTTTATTGGTTATTACAGCAATCAAACTCTTCCTACAATTGCAGCAATAGCTTGTTGCATGTCTCTACAGATATTTGTTCCCATTCATATTTAGCAATGAGCTCCAAATCTTTCAGGTTGGGGGGTCTTCTTGTCATTACCCTGATCTTTAGCTCCCTCCACAGATTCTCAATTTGATTCAAGTCAGGACTCTGTCTGGGCCACTCCAAAATGTTAATGTTGTTGTCTGCTAACCATTTCTTCACCACTTTTGATGTGTGTTTTAGGTCATTGTCATGCTGAAATGTCCAGGGCAGGTTTGGAGGCATTTGATTTCAATACTTACCAAGCCTCCAGCGACGTCTTGCAGCCTTTCTGCTGCTCCTGTATAGTAAAACAACCAAAATGTCACTATCTGTAAAATGATGTAAAGATATACTGTATATGGTATTGTGATTTCCTGTATTCATTGCTTGACTGCATAAGTACCGGATAACAGGGACTTTGCTGTACATGCAGTGCTGCCCATAATTATTCATACCTCTGACAAATTTTGACTTAAATTACTTGTATTCAACCAGCAAGTAATTTTTTGACGGTAAATGACATAGCCATCTCCCAAAAGATAATAAGATGATGTACAAGAGGCATGATTGTGGGAAAAAAACATTTCTCAGCTTTTATTTACATTTGAATAAAAAGTGTCCAGTCCAAAATTATTCATACCCTTCTCAATATTCAATATAAAAGCCTTTATTGGTTATTACAGCAATCAAACTCTTCCTACAATTGCAGCAATAGCTTGTTGCATGTCTCTACAGATATTTGTTCCCATTCATATTTAGCAATGAGCTCCAAATCTTTCAGGTTGGGGGGTCTTCTTGCCATTACCCTGATCTTTAGCTCCCTCCACAGATTCTCAATTTGATTCAAGTCAGGACTCTGTCTGGGCCACTCCAAAATGTTAATGTTGTTGTCTGCTAACCATTTCTTCACCACTTTTGATGTGTGTTTTAGGTCATTGTCATGCTGAAATGTCCAGGGCAGGTTTGGAGGCATTTGATTTCAATACTTACCAAGCCTCCAGCGACGTCTTGCAGCCTTTCTGCTGCTCCTGTATAGTAAAACAACCAAAATGTCACTATCTGTAAAATGATGTAAAGATATACTGTATATGGTATTGTGATTTCCTGTATTCATTGCTCAACTGTAAATAAAAGCTGAGAAATGTTTTTTTTCCCACACTAATGCCTCTTGTACTTCGTCTTCTCATCTTTTGGGAGACACCTCTGTCATTTCCCATCAAAAAAACTACTTGTTGGTTGAATATAAGTAACTTTACGTCAAAATTTGCCTGGGGTATGAATAAATATGGGTAGCACTGTACATGGTTGATGCGTAATTTGAGACATCACCAATGCTGGAACATTTTTATAGAACATATAGAATGATTCACATCAGTACCTGTCCCAGAGACCCTTACAATCTAACGTCACTATAAAAGTGTACCCGTGGCTGCATATGTCTAATGCTTTGGACACAGAGGCATGTTAAGCATGTAACCACATACCTCTGTGTCCTCCCTGGCAGCTGTACCTCCCCCCCCCCCCCCCCCCCCCACACACACACACACAAAATGCAGACAAGGAGCTTGTTGGAAACAAGCTACAGGCCCTTTTCCACTATCAATCGCTAGCGCTTGCGCTAAACACTAGCGATTGCGCTAAACGCTAGTGAATGTGATTCAGCAGAGTCCTTTTTTTCCCAGCGATTGCGATTTTGCTATGCACTGCACAGCATAGCAAAATCAAGGCAATAATTGATCCGCGGCGCGATTGCTCTTTTGTAAAAATCAAATCGCGGTAGTGGAAATTACCTACCGGGATTCTTATGTTATTTAGCAAACCCTAGTGATTTTAACCACTTGACGACCGCAGTGTTAACCCCCCCTAAAGACCAGGCACTTTTACTTAAAATTGGCCACTGCAGCTTTAAGGCTAAGCTGCAGGACCGTATAACTCAGCACACAAGTGATTCCTTCCCCCTTTTCTCCCCATCAACAGAGCTCTCTGTTGGCGGGGTCTGATCACCCCCCCCCCCCCCCCCCCTGTGTTTATTTTTTTAAAATAAATATTTATTTGTTTTTTTTGGTAATATTTATTGATATTTTTTCTTTTTTTTTTTCAAAATCCCCTCCCTCCCCCCAGCCGGCCAATCATGGCGATCGGCTGTCATAGGCTTCTGCCTATGAGAACCGATTGCTCTCTTGTCCCCCAGGGGGACAGCCGTGTCACACGGCTGTCCCCAGTACAGTGCTGCTGCTGATCGCAGCGCTGTACATGTAAATACACGGCTGTTTCACCGTGTAACAGTCTTCCGAGCGGCTACGCCCACCAAGCGGAAGATGCACGCGCAGCCTGCGCGTGATCTCATGCAAACTTTACGCCAATCGGCGTTAGCTAGTCCTGGGGCTGCCGCCGCGGCCACTCCCATTGGCATGACGCGGTCGGCAAGCGGTTAAAATCGCTAGTGATTTGCGATTCAGCAATCGCAATCTCCTCTAGTGGAAAAGGGCCTTAAGGGAAGAGGCATTCTTTTCAGGAGAGGGACGCCTGCAGCACCTCCCTCAAATGTTCAGAGTGCCCCTTCCCCTCCTTTATGTGCCTTGGACTGTCTCTCATCTGTCTCTTCCATGCCGCTCCCTACCCTGCCTCACTGCTTCTCCTCCTCCCTGTGCTCTGCTGGAGATCACAGAGCTGAGCTGCAGCGACGTGACCCCGGGGTTGTGGCCATTTTTTTTAAAACTAAACTACTAGATCAAAGGCTGCAGGATCGATGGGGAGCAGTGTTAAGCGGCAACACCTGGTCTGCCTCGCCCCTCGGATCAGGTAGTAAAGTTATTGCACTGCCTTGAGTCCTCTTTAAGTGCATTAAAATTCCTGAATCACTTTACACGGAATTAAAGCAGACTATATACCCGTATTTTCCGCCGTATAAGACGCTCCGGAATATAAGACGCACCCAAGTTTGGAGGGCAAAAACCAGGGAAAAAAAATACTAAACCTGGTGCGTCCATATTCCAGGAGCGTCTTGTACATGTCCTTCTGTGTGTCCTCATGTGTGCTCCTGTGCTTTCCATATCCCCATGTGTCCTTCTGTGTGTCCTCCTGTGCCCCCCATATGTCCTCCTGTGCCCCTCATGTGTCCTGTGTGTCCTTCTGTGCCCCCTCATGTGTGCTTCTGTGCCCTCCATATGTCCTCCTGTGCCCCCATGTGTCCTCCTGTGCCCCCATGTGTCTTCATTTGCCCCTCATGTCAACCTCTGTGCCCCCATATGTCCTCCTGTGGCCCCCAATGTGTCCTCATTTGCCCCTCATGTCGCCTCTGTGCCCCCATATGTCCTCCTGTGGCCCCCAATGTGTCCTCACTTGCCCCTCATGTCGCCTCTGTCCCCCCATGTGTCCTCCTGTGCCCCCCTGCCTTCTCCGTGTGCCTTCATCCCTCCCACCCGAGTTTTCTGATCCCCCCGTCCCCGAGTGTCAATAGCGGCAACTTACCTTTAACAAGCTCCCGCGCCGATCCCAGATAATTGCGCTGCCCCCCGCTAGCATGCGCTTCCTCCCCCTTGATGACGCACAGTTCAAGCCAGTCACTAGAGCGCGAAGTGCCGGGGAGAGGGTTGTCTCCATTCATCGCAGGCGCATTGTGGAGGTAAGCTGCCGCTGCTGATTCACACACCCAGGGGGGGCCAGATCCGCAAGGGGGAGGGAGCGCATGCTAGCGGGAGGCAGCGCAATTATCTGGGATCGGTGCGGGAGCATGTTAAAGGTAAGTTGCCGCTATTGACACTCGGGGACGGGGGGATCAGGAAACTCGGGCGGGCAGGAGGGAGGGAGGGAGGCAGGCACGCACTCACTGAAAGGCAGGGAATCCCCGACGTGGCGGCGGGTCAGCGGTTCTGTATCGGCGGGCGTTCGTAAGTCGGGGATTCCCTGCCATTGCCGTATGACGCAGGGACTTTTTCTCCCTATTTTTGGGGGAGAAAAAGTGCGTCTTGTACGGCGAAAAATACGGTACTTGAATACAAGTCGACCTTGTATATAAGTCGACTCCAATATTCAACTCTCTTAAGCTGGAATTTTTTATTGACTCAAATATAAGTCTACCCAGCAAAGTTAATGGTTGTACTTGGGGCTCAGTAGGGATTAATGACTGCACTGCATACAGTATTGCAGCCATTAACCCCTCCTGTCCCTTAAGTGCAGCCAGTACCTCCTCCAGACCCCCTAATGCTGAAATTATTCTCTCCGTTTTAGGCAGCCCAGTATTTCCCCCCTGCCCCTTTCCTTGTTAATTGTTGTGGCTAAGATTTTCAGACCTGTGTTTTTTTGGCATTTCCTTTCCTCAAAGTATCACTTACCACAGGGTAAATTGCTGCAAATGGGAAAGTCCCTATTAGTACACACATTACTCAGTGTGCTCAGTGTTGCCTGTGACTCATGTATAGGTCGGCCCCTATACTTTTATGAATTGAATCAGACCTACATTTTGAGACTTATACTTGAGTATATACAGTACAGTAGTAGTTTTCTGACTAGTGAACACATTTTCTCAGGCAAGAAATAATTATTTGTACAAGTTAATGAATTGATTAGGATGGATTCAGTTGAATTGTAGGAAGAGATGATGATAGTAGTCCCTTATCGGATCAGCAAACTTTAATCATGCATGTGTACAAGGTTTTAGAAAGCCCTGCAAAATCTTGGAGGAGGTACACTCTGTGTTGAATGTGTCCTGATAGGAATCCAGCAAGGAAAGTCTGCACTGCAAGGCAGCCAAGAACATAACTATCACAGAAGATAATAGGCCTACTTGAAGCCAAACAGCACAGAAGCCCAGCAAAGGCTTCAACACTTCATAAACTATCCAAGCCACAATAGCATCTGGCCAATAACGTGTGATAAATGAGTGTATGCATACTTCAGTCACCGCTATCACAGCGATATGAAAGCAATTACAATGCAGCACTGTTATATTTACGCAGCATTTTTACATATTTGTGGACAGACAGAACACTTCTTGCATGAAAAGCCATTTGTTTGTTAGGTTTTATTGTCACTTTCATTTAAAATCAAGCAAATTAACTTCTTGAGAATCCCTGTACTTGCTTTGGACAGCATTTACCTTGGTAAATAACCAACATAAATGTTCCACCGCAGGCACTGCTGCTTCACTCGCACAGTAATTTATTATGACGTTATAACAACACGTATAGAGCAAGATTTTGACTGCAGTTCAACTTTGCAGCTTTCCAGTCAGAGATCTTGAATACTGTACATTCACTGGATCCCATCCTACATCTGACAAGTCAGGAATGCCCTTGGTTGTGGACTTTATAAGTTAGGAACTTAGTCCAGAGATGGATATGCTATTCCCTTATCAGCAACCCTGAACAGACTCAGAACATCAGCATATGCAGCAGTCTAATGAATACTGGATGTGGAAATAAGAGACTGACTAAGCAGAGTTGGGGTTGGATTAGGTCAAAGAAAAGTCTGCCCTAAGAATTACAGTAAAATCCCCATTATCCGGCACTAACAGGGATTGGCAAATTACATTTCTGGTTGCTTGAGAGTCAATGTTAAAAAAAGGTCTAGCTAAACAACAGTACCATACTCCACACCAGGCTTTCTCAACCAGGGTTCCCTGGAACCCCAGGGTTCCTTGAGGACTCTGCAGGGGTTCCTTGGCATTTTCCCCCATCGTGAAGGAAGCATGATAGAGCACATAATAATAGGGGGTACTGTAAAAAGAAGCACTAAATTGGGGGTGAGAATGATAATGAGCGCAGTATAATGAGTGGCAGCCTAATAGGGGGTAGTGAAATTAACAGCCTCACCTACTTTTAAAGACCATGCCTCCTGCAAAATAAATGCAGGGGTTCCCCGAGATCAAAAAATTGTTTGCAGGGGTTCCTTGAGATCCAAAATTTATTTGCAGGGTTCCTCCAGAGTAAAAAGGTTGAGAAAGACTGCTCCACACTGTATACTTATCATAAACTCTGTATAAGGCCCCCTGCACACTGGAATTCCGATTTGCAATTCCTATTTGCGATTTCGATTTTTCCTGGATGCCATCAAAATAAGAAGAAAAACGCAGAATAAACGCAGCATGCAGTACCGATTAAAAATCGCAAATTGGAATCGTATGTAGGGCTGGATTCACAAAAAAGTGCTAACTGTTAGCACGCCTGTGCTAAGCAGTTAGCACGCGAGGTGCCATGCACGCATCATTACGCGTGCAAAGTTTTGTGCTAACAAACGTATGCACGCAATATTATGGACTTTTGCTATCGCGCGGCCGATCGCGCGCAAAAGTCCCTTATCATGCGCAAACGTTAGTTAGCGCACGAGCGTTAAACTTTTTACGTGTAAAGATGCGTGCACACTGCTTAGCACATGCTAACAGTTAGCACTTTTTTGTGAATCAAGCCCCTAGTGTTCAAGAGCCCTTAATGTTGAAATACAATAATTAAAAACAGATTAGAATAAAGGACAGATTTAATGTAACAGAGGTTTATTACTGTGTACAAGTAGAATTATGCCAAAGGCATAAATGGCCTTCATGCCAAGGCCAAAATATTTTTTCTGATTGCTCGAGACCTCTGGTTAACTGAGTTCTGGTTAATGGGGGTTTTACTATATATTGAATTTTAGTCGATTATTTTTACTTAACAAGTGTACCACACAATGTTTTGTGTCGCATCTAAATTATGCGTTAAAGCATTGTTTACATACAAATATTTTATAAACTGTACTTCCACCATGATACCAGACTACAAACCACACTGGATTTTCATATGAAAAAGGGCAGTACTTCCTGCAGGGGCATCACAAAAATCATGGGGCACCATATAAAAATGTTGATCGGCCCCCTCACAGCCGGGCAGCCCATCTCACAAGGGTCATAAAACAAGTATGGCCATCATGATCTTCATACCCCTAACAAGTGTAGCCACAAAACTACTGATCTGGAGAATAGACCCCTGTATCATAGGGAGGGAAGGTTAGTAGTTGTGCCCCCCCTCCCCCATATTCATATCCCTTCCCTTGTCTCCCCTTGGTAACCCCTGCAGCCTTGAGGCCCATCTTGTGAGGTCTATGAAAGAAGTGAACTCTGTGTCAGAGGGGAGGTTTGGACTTGGGGGCCCCTCAAAGCTCTTGGGGGCTGCTCTACCACAGCTACACCTTTTGACTACCTGGAGGAGCTCTCTTGATATCCACTGATGACTAAAGTTTGGGAAACTGGTCTGGAAGGAGACAAGCGACACCTCATACTCTTGTTCCTACTACTGGCCACTATACACGCTATTTTAATTTGGGGTACCCATAATTTTGGGCCCGGTATGTAAGTACTCTTTTTATATTTTTTTATGATTTTATGGTTCATTTATCCTTAATAATGCGGTCTACATTTATGATATATCATCAATCTTATATTGATGCTATCTGAAGGACAACTTTATGCAGTTAAAGATTGGAACAGTCCTGTGACCACTGGGAGCCTCATACTATGTACACAACTTTATAACGTGGGTTGCTATTGGCTGCTAAGTCTTTTTCCTTTTGGGTGCTGGGACTCACTTTTATTGGCTTGATACCTCAGATGTGAAGCACGGTGGAACTGTATCCGAATCAGAATCATTCATTTCGCCAAGCATGACTAGGTCAGGTCATACCCGGAATTGGGTTTGGCACAAAAACATAGCTCAATTGGAGGATAGAGATGGATCGATAAGTAGATAGATACATAGACAGATGGATATGTACACTTTAAAGGCAACTGCAAATAGAAATAACAGTAACAGTAAAAATAACAATACAATAGCAAATAAAAATAATAATAATAATAGCATGTCCTGGAGAGTCTAAAACAGTTAGTCATTGGGGCCTGTTGGTTAGTTGATCAAGAGAGAAGCAATGTTCTGGTCACCTCTTGAGAGGCAGTGGGCACTGATGGGGGTGGTAGAATGTGGAGGGAGTTCAGGAGGCTGATAGCTGAGGGGAAGAATAAATTCTTGTGTCTTGTGGTCCTGGTGTAGATTACACAAAGCCTCCAGCCCAATGGGAGTGGGCTGAAGAAGCAGTGGCTTGTGTGAGAGGGGTCATTGGCGATCTTAAATGCTCTAGAGCATAGTCTGGTGTTGTGTAGAATGGCAAGTGAGGGGAGGGGTCTCTCAATGATCCTTTCCGCCGACCTGATGACCCTCTGTAGTTTGTTGCTGTCACTGACAGTGACACCAGCATACCAAACCAAGATGGGGGAGCAGAGGATCGGTTTAATGGTGGCGGTGTAAAAGCTTGTCAGAATCTCTTGGGCCATACCAAACTTCCTCAGCTGGCAGAGGAAGAAGATTTGCCGTTGATCTTTCTGTTGGGTGGCAGTGATGTTGGTCTCCCAGCTGAGATTGCTGGAGATGGTAGTACCCAGGAGGCTGGCACAGGGTACTCTAGCTACCTCAGTGCCATCATTACAGTTTGGAGGTGGGGTAGGAGCAGACTTCTTAAAGTCAATGATCAGCTCAATGGTTTTGGCAGTGTTGAGCACCAGGCTGTTCTCCTTGCACCAATGGCATATTCTCTCCACCTACTGACAGTAATCTTGAATATTGTCCTTGGTGACGAGCCCGACAATGGTGGTGTTAACAGCGAACTTGATGACCTTGACAGAGTCCACTGTGAATCTGTAGTTATTTGTGTAAAGAGAGAACAGGAGTGGAGACAGAAGGCAGCCCTGGGGTGTACCTGTGTTGGTGACCATTTTACAAGAGTATATATCCCCCAGCTTGACGACCTGGGATCAGTTGGTGAGAAAGTACATGATCCATAGGCTTTGGGTGGGATGGACCCATAGTACAGCCAGATCTTCCTGGAGGATGCATAAGGAGAGGGTGTTAAATGCCGAGCTAAAGTCCAGGAGTTGTATACCTACTTGTGGTCTGTGCTGATTCAATTACATTATCTCTTGATAACACTACCTTGCTGGAAGATAGGGGAAATGATTGTGTTTCAGCTATGTGGAACCATGTATCGGAATTAGTTTCATTTCATTGCAGCAGAAATTCTATAAGCCTATCACAGCTTTGGCTCCTGCTTAAAAACACTGCAAATGATAAATACACGTGTTCTCTGCAAACATACAAAACAGCTTGGAAAAAAACATGAGGCTTCAGTAAAATCAACCACTATGTAAGGATCACATAAAAAAGGATGTTACTATTTAATCACCTTTTCTGATTTAACAACTTGTATTATGCAATGCCATATCACAGCATGAGAGCAAGCATGTTGCATGTAATGTGTCACAGGATATATATCAAGAAGGATAACCAGAAACAGAAGTAGGGTAGACAAAAGTTATGTTAGATAGGACAATAAACTAGTTGCTGTTTCTGTTACAAAAAAACAGTGCCACATAAGAAAAACTGAATTAAACCAATGTGGGAAAATGAGAAAGCCAAAATGGAGAACAGCACCAAATAAAATGCAAGGGCATATTATGAGATCAACTGAACTCGAAAAAGGGCAACAGAGGGTACAACCAAGGAAGGGAGCTCTGCTGACTCACAGAGTGCCAACCTGTCCAAATACTAAAGAAGGATTAAAACCTTTGATTATCAGAAACTATAAAACTCTTCAATTTTTGTAGTCCTCTGTTGTGATGATCACATTTAGGAGATCTCATGGAGAAGCATGTGAATGGTTTGGTCAGGTTATAGATATGTAAGTCTCTGATTTGCTAGTCATGATCATGTGCTAAAGCAGGATGTGATCACAGCAAATCAGAGCTTTGCAAATCTACCAGCTGATCAAACCAATAACATGCTTCTCCATCAGTTCTCCTAGACATGACAATCACTAATTCTGTGTGTATAACAGAATCAATTTTGTACACCTCTTGGGGCGCCTCCATCCCAGTGTTCTTTTTGTAATCTGATTCATGTGTTGGACCCATTCAGGCAACTGGGGATACATTTTTTGCTAAAAGATCAGTGAATAGATAGACCTGTCTGATGGATGGACGTATATATGCACTGTGCAACAGTCTGCCCTGAGAACTCAATGCTGCATGCAGTCCTGTGCCCAATGTAGCACTGTCCCATTCAGTCTAGTTAAAAGGGAGTAGGGCTACAACAGAGAGAAAAGAAGGTGCCAAGCGTTTTTGTAAAACAGTGCCACCTGCATTGTAGACCAATGCAACACTGTGCTCAGGATCTAAACATAAGAATTTCCCAGCACTGTCATTTCAAATGATCTGATGTCTGTACGGGCAGCCATCCTGCTCTGCCTTCGGCAATTGTCTGTTTTAGATATTTTAGGCCAGTGTTCCCCAACCCTGTCCTCAAGCCCCACCAACACTGCATGTTTTGTGGAAATCCACAGAGGTAGTTAAACAGCTCTACTGAGACACTAATTACCTCACCTGTGCATGTTTGTGGTTTCCTGCAATACATGTATTGTTGGTGGGCCTTGATGATAGAGTTGGGGAACTCTGTTTTAGGCTGGTTGCTTTTGTATTCACTGGCAGAGACAGCCTGAAGTTATAGGCCTCCCATTTCCTCTCTCTTGCCCTATCCAGAACATTAAAGGGATACTGTAGGGGGGTCGGGGGAAAATGAGCAGACATCCTGTGTTGGCGCAGCCACTCACCGATGCTCCGGCCCCGCCTCCAGTTCACTTCTGGAAAACCACTGCGCCTGTGTTGCCGTGTCCTCGCTCCCGCCGATGTCACCAGGAGTGTATAGCAGAAGCCCAGTATGGTCTGTGTCTGCGCAGTATGCTCCTGGTGCCATCAGCGGGATCGAGGACACGGCAACGCAGGCGGAGTGGTTTTCTGACTTTAAAGTCAGAAATTCCAGAAGTGAACCGGAGGCGGGGCCGGAGCATCGGGGAGTGGCTGCGCCAACACAGGATGTCTGCGGGGGACCATTAGAAGCCCCGGGTAAGTTCAGCTCATTTTCCCCCGACCCCCCTACAGTATCCCTCTAAGTAACATAGAACATGCTGCCCTTTAGAGAGGCAAACCCTGTGCATACTGGAGTTAACAGTCAGATTCCCTGCCGCAGTACAGTTTGAAACATAACTTGAAATTATCTGAGAAAACTCCATCAAATCTATATACAGTAAAAGTATTTTAACAAACTGTATTACACTGACATACCTGTAGATAGTCTCAGGCAATCCATGCTTTGTACTGATGAGGACCAACAAGCCCAAAACATCAGTATGCATGTTAGATTAGCATGGCTCTGTAAAAAGAATAGGCTGCATGCACACTGTATGCCAGAGGTTCTGGATGTGTCTGGCTTTCAGGAACATAGAGGATTGGTTTACACATTCAGCACTGATGCATCATGGGTATCATTCTTGTTCACATAAGCTGACAATTGCTCCTAGCTGTCATTTTTAATAACACTAAATTGCAAAAAGTCCTGTGCAGCATGCATCTATATTTTTGAAATGTTTGGCAATCTAACAAAAGCAGACCTTCCCTATAAAAAAGAAAAAAGATGGCATCCTATGCTTTGTAATCTGTTCTCCCTTAAAAATGTTAAAGTGATTTTTTTAAACAAAATCATTGAGCTTGATTCACAAAAACGCCCAAAAGCTTTGGACGTGCTAACTAGGGTGCTAAGTATTTAGCACATGCAAACTACTTAGCACCGTAGTTAGCACATGCAAATTTAGCACCGTAGTTAGCACATGCAAACTACTTAGCACCGTAGTTAGCATATGCAAACTACTTAGCACCCTAGTTAGCACATGCAGACTACTACTTAGCACTGTGCTAACTAGGGTGTTAAGTAGATTGCATGTGCTAACTAGGGTGTTAAGTAGTTTACATGTGCTAACTACTCAGCACCCTAGTTAGCACATGCAAAGCATGTAAGCACATGCAAAGTGGCTTTTCACTGGCGTGCTAACACTTAGCACCCTTTTGTGAATCAAGCCCTATGTGTGCTCTAAATTTAAAATGTCAATTTTATTCAATGCCTAGTTTAGTAAAACTTCATTGAGTTTTCCTTTAGTCTTTCAAATATGTGTGTAAAAGCAATGTTGTTATATTTTCAGCTAGTTCAAAAGGTCAAGATACCTGCATGTTCCAAATTCTTCAATCTGCTGTTATATTACAAGTCTCAGAACACTGGCAGGGAAATGAAGGGTGTTGGAGGACTTTCGGACGGTCTCTTGCACGATTCACAATATCTGCTTTTAATTGAAGGTAAACAAATTCCATATGCAGAAGCATCATGACATAAGGAAATAGTCATGCCTAACATTATAATAACATACAGATCTTCACGCTGATTTAATGTGCACTTTTAAACCAACAAAAAGGGAAGAAGGTACCGTAGCTCTCACCACACTGCAGATAGCACCATTACAGGTCATTTGTGCTCAGTCAGAGGATGGAAACAGAGGCCTGGGGGTCTCTGTGTATTAGCAGACAGCAGCCTTGGTTTCCCAGGAGAACACTGTATATACAGTATGTGGAATACATATATCAATGAATTTAAACTTTTTCCAACTTGAAGTTAATTTTGTTGCAAATTGCAATATGTTTACAAATTAGACCTACAGTATCAAATGTAATTGCAGACAAACTGGATAGGTCTTGGTTCAGTCTGCACACAAATTGCAACAAGCTTTGCAGTTGGAAAAAAATAGCATCAATGAATAAAAAGGAAATAGAAAGAGACGTTTGGCAGCAATACCCATGCAGACTGTTGGTCCCTTTCCTGTAAGCAAATGGAGAGGGAGGGCCTGGCCAAGGCAGAGGCGAGAGAGGCTCCAGCCTCAGGGCGCAGTGTAGGAGGGGGTGCACAACTCACCTGGCTATCATTCCCCTATTTTGTTTGAAGCAGAGAGAAACAAGAAAAGGAGATACATAGCAGTGACTGCAAGCCAGATAACTAGAGATTAAGGTGTTGTGGGGTTGGGGTCCCTGGGGGGCCTCTTAGTCTAATAGCAATCAGTGTGTGATGGCTGGAGTGGGAGGGATGAAGGGGGTGCACTTTGGTATCTCAGCCTTGGGTGCTGGAGGACCTTGTCCCAGCTCTGGGAGGGTGTTTGGTGCCTAGGCAGTAAGGGAAGCCAGCTATAAGTGCTTGATGAGGTGGTATTATACCCTGCAAAGGCTTCACAGAATGTACCATTTACCCCTCTGCTTTAGGGGCTGTGGGTTGTGGGGAAACAATGGTGCACGTCTTTTGGTGTCAAGCTACACAAGAAAAGTGAAGGAAAGGATGAAAGCTGTTTAAACAGACTGTAAAAACAGCTATAGTTCCTATGCAAGGCAAGGTTATCAGAATCTATGTTCTCCAGATTCTGTTACCATTGCCTTCTTTAAAACTTATAACTAGTCTTTTTTTAATACCTCCCTGTGGAAAGTTGTAAAGAAATGGTTTTGAAAACACTTGGATATACCATAGGTGTTTCCATCAAATGAATTAATGAAATGGTGTAAAAGTGGCCCTGAACTCTTGCACAGAACAGCAGGAAAACATAGAGAAATGCACCCTGTATGTATTTAGAGAGTTTAGCCTGTTTAATTCCCCCTCATCTGTGACTAATCACAAGTGTAATCTGATCTCTCAGCTTTTTTCAGAAACTTCTGATCTGCATGTTTTTTCAGGGTCTATGGCTTAAAGTATTAGAGGCAGAGGATCAGCAGGAAAGCCCAGTAATGTGCATTGTTTAAAAGGATATAAATATATCACCCTCCACATGTCTTTCACATCAGGTTCCCTTCAAGTTCTTCCATTGAACAAAGTTCCATTTATGCTCAGAGTGGTGTGCGTCACATTGAGCCCAAGCCTAGGGACACAGAGGAGTCCACCTTCCGTTCATGACAGTGTGTGAGTGATCGCTGACATACGGCCTTGTAGAGGACAGCGGAGACACACACTGGTCTGGGGCAATGTAATTCTCACTAATGGAGACTCTGAGAAATACAGGCTGCCAACAGGTGATGCAACTTACAGGTACCCAGCCAAAACCCAATGATTAGGTTCAGGTGAAACGAGCCTTTAACACTCTGTATTGATGGAAGGCCATATTTAAGAGAACTTTTTGTGAAAATAGAAGATGTAATTTGTGTTTGGTTTTCCTTACATCTCAATAATTCTCTATGAGGGCGCTAATTAAATTTCCAGCCTAATTTCCCTTGAAAGATGCTCTGTTGAGTCCCAGTGCCACTCTCCCAGCTATCACAAGGAAACTCATTGTGACATCAGGCACAATTTCCGTCATTTCATCATCAGCTTGTAACACAACAATATTTTTACATGTCAATCTCTAACATGTTAATCTCTTCCGGTATTCCTGGCTTTAGTGCTTGAGTTTTTCCCCCTACAGGCTTTGCTTTCACAGCTGAGTAAATGTTGTATGAAGCCAGCTTTATATACATTGAACAGGCAGCGACACCTCTGATGGCCCTGTTCCTGCTAGTGTGGCAGCACAGTCCTTATTCTGTCCCCTTTCTTTCCGGTCGTTAAACAAGTGGAGGATGCCTTCATTAAAATATAAGCAAATGCAAGTAAAGAGGAAATATTTCCTGGAATTTAAAATAAACATTGCAGGGGAAATAACTGACCCAGAAGTGAATACGGCTGAATGAAGGCAGCATTTCCTGATTCCTGACTATGAATGGGCACACTGGCCAGTCACTGTTCCCATGACATTAGTGCGCAGTGAATGAGTAACACTGCATACATTCCCAAGGGTTGTGTGTACATCCTTCCCTGGATAAACCTTGACCATCACCACTTACAGCAGATGTTGTACTGAGTGACGCAGCACACAGAGTTATAAATAAGCAGATGTGTAAAGCACAAGCCACCTACTACTAAACGTTTCAATGAAAAAAAAATCAGCATGCAAATATGTTATTTCTAGAGACGATTATATCAATTTGTAGATAATGGCATAATGTTTGCTGCATTAATATGTGGGGTAATTTTTGCTACATTTCATATGTGGGATGATTTTTGCTACATTTCATATTTGGGGTAACATTTGCTACATTTCATGTGTAGGGTAATGACTGCTGTATTTCTTATGTGGCATAATGTTTGCTGCATTTCATATGTGAGGTAAAATTTGCTGCATTTCATATGTGGGGTTATGTTTCACTGCATTTTTTTGTGGCATAAAGTTTGCCCATTTTATATGTGAGGTAACGTTTTCTACATTTCTTATGTAGGTAACATTTGCTGAATTTCATACGTGGAGTAATGTTGCATTTCATTTGTCAAGTAACATTTGCAGTGTTCCATATGTGGGATAGTGTTTGCTGCTTTTCTATAAGGGGTAATGTTTGCTGCATTTATAATGAGATGGTCATAATAGCTGCATTTAGTATGTTGGGGTTATTATTGCAGCATTTGCCTTTGCCTTAATTCATAATGGCATTCCTCAGAGATTTTGGTCAATATTGACATGATAGCCTCACGCAGTTTCTGAAAATGTATAGTTTGCACATCCATGATTCAAATCTCCCATTCCGCCACATCAAGGGAACTACTGCCTTTGTTATGTGTGGGGTTTTTGGAGGAATATGCTGCCTTATTATGTGTGTGTTTTTTTTGGAGGGTAAATGTTGCCTAATTACTTTTAGGGTAATTCTTCTTTGAGTTACACTGCTACATTACTGGTGAATCAGCCATCATCCTTGAATAGCCATGCCCATTTTTTGCAGTGCACTTTCCCTTGATCTGCCAGGATCCTAGCAATAGAGATGGCCCGAACAGTTCGCCGGCGAGCAATATTCTGCGAACATCGGCTGTTCGCATTTGCGGCTAACAGTAAACATTTGGCGTGTTCGATTCGCCCCCCCCCCCCCCCCCTATACATCATCATTGAGCTAAACCTTGACCCCTTACCTCACATTCAGCTGACACATGGCAGCCAATCAGCTAGCACCCCTTCCTAGACCCCCACCCCTCTATCAAGAAGAAGTTGCGGTGGCCATAATGGATCAATTCTCTGTTGGCTCCTGACTGTTAGTGCGAGCAGGGTCAGACATGCTGCAGATAGGTAGGGAAAGCATTAGCTAGGCCTGTGTTCTTGTTCCTTACTTGATGTGAAAGCACCCAAACAGCCCTATTGAGGGCTAGCACAAAGGTCTCCTGTGTATTTTTGTGTGTGTGGCACTCCACAGCCCACTGACACCCAGAGCTGTGTGCACACTACTGCTGTTGCCTCATTAAGTTGCATGCACAGAACCACTCCAATGCATTATTATTTCACTGTATTCTGATAGTACTATTGTATCTCTCTGTGTGAGACACTCCACAGCCCACTGACACCCAGAGCTGTGCATGATGTGATTTCTGCCCATTAGGGTTTAAAACCTTTGACTTTGCGTCAACTCCATAATTTATGATGAGACTTGTGGCATGGATTCCCCTGCGGCATGTACCTATCCAGGTGTTAGACTCCTTGAAACAACTTTTTCATCACGTTTGTGGCCAGCAAGTCTTTGTAAATTTTAAAATTTGCTTGCCCATTGAAGTCTATGGCGGTTCACATTTTGCGGACGTTCGCCATCTGCGAACATAAAATTCTATGTTTGCAACATCTCTACCTAGCAATGCCCCTACTTGCACCTACAGGAAGGGTATCCTTTGCCCTCGGCTTTTCAGCAATTACAGGGGCTCCTCCCCCAACAGCGATGCTCCTGCAAGTTTCCATTAGAAACACTTATTACAGCCAGGGGTGCTAGAGAGGATCTTTTCTGCTTCCTGCACCACATACAGTTCAAGCAGAGTTCACTTTCTGTACCCATATGTGTATGAGAGGTCATGATAGTTCTCATAGATGAATAACTACCAGCATTTAGCTCAGCAATTAGCTCTATAACTATGGTGCCAATTTAAGGAAGTGACAAGCAGAACAAAGCCATTGCCTCCATCTTCCATCATTCCATCGCACAAGATAGTTTTTATCAGGATTTGATATCTCAGGCTGAGTTTATTGTGCAATAATTTAGTTAAAACTCTCAATTTTATATTCTGCAAAACTGAAATCATTTCTGTTCATTGCTAAAACTGCCAATTTCTGGAAACATCCAATTGAGATGTTAATTGTAAGGAGCCATAATCATGGCTTTAGGTTTGTTAGTTTGTTGTGAGTTGCAGTGAGATATACTGTAGATTGCTGAAGTTCTAGTGCCATCTAGTGGTAGTTTTGGGGTACTTCAGCTATGATTTCTTAAAACAACCAACGTATTAGAAATGACAGATCATCTATATATATAATAGAGTAAGTGCCTCAACCTTCAAGCAAGAAGAAGAAGTAGCGCCCTGCCCCCAGGGCCGGTCCAAGCAAGAAGAAGGGGCTGGTCCAAGCAAGAAGAAGAAGTAGTGTCATATCAAACCAAGGGCAAAGAGGGATAATTTGCATATTCAGTAGCAGTGCATTGTGGGTAACCACAAATGTTCACTTATAGCTGAATTTTTGCAGATTTGATTCTGTTTTAAGAAGGAAAATTATACCAAGCTTTTCTTTTTTTAGTAGGAGGGCTTTTTGGTCTCTTTTATCCTCCTATACATTCTTAGTAGTTTGGGTCACCCTGAGCTGCTTGGTTACTCTGTTGTACTGGTCCAAGCCTTATCTCATACAGCCTTATCAATCCTTGCCATGTACTGATGGGGACCAAAAGTCTGAAACAGGCTGTCACATGTGGGGTTGATATGACTGTGTGAAACTTAAAGCTATAGGCTTGCTTGCTTGACTTACTATGAGTGAAAAGGAATAATTTGCATATTTAGTAGCAGTGCATTGTGAGTAATCACAAATGTTCACTTATAGCCGAATTATTTCAGATTTTCTTCTGTTTTAAGAAGGCAAAGTACACCAAGCTTTAATTTTTTTTTTTAGTAGAAGGGCTTTTTGGTCCCTTTTATCCACCTCTACATTCCGAGTGGTTTGGGTCACCCTGAGCTCAGCTGCTTGGTTACTCTGTTGCACTGGTCCAAGCCCTATCTCATACAGCCATATCAATCCTTGCCATGTACAAATGAGAACCAAAAGTCTGAAACAGGCTGTCACATGTGGGTTTGATATGGCTGTGTAAAATGTAAAGCTATAGGCTTGCTATACACCAGTGGTTCTGGATGCTTGCTTGGCATACTAAGGGTGAAAAGGAATTATTTGCATATTTATTAGCAGTGCATTGTGGGTAACCACAAATGTTCACTTATAGCTGAATTATTGCATATTTCCTTCTGTTTTAGGAAGGCAAATTACACCAAGCTTTGCTTTTTTTAGTAGGAGGTATTTTTGTTCCCTTTTATCCCCCTATACATTCCGAGTGGTTTGGGCCACCCCGAGCTGCTTGGTTACTCTGTTGTACTGGTCCAAGCCCTATCTCATACAGCTGTATCAATCCCTGCCATGTACTGATGAGGACCAAAAGTCTGAAACAGGCTGTCTACATGTGGGTTTGATATGACTGTGTAAAATTTAAAGCTGTATGCTTGCTATACAGCAGAGGCTCTGGATGCTTGCTTGGCTTACCAAGGGGGAAAAGGGGTAATTTGCATATTTAGTAGCAGTGCATTGTGGGTAACCACAAATGTTCACTTATAGCTGAATTATTGCAGATTTCCTTCTGTTTTAAAAAGGCAAATAACACCAATACAGTGTGCTGAGCTTAAGCTGGAGGTAGAGCACACATGGGGGACCCAGTTGAGGGGGGGTCCAACCCCCTCCCCACCGCTGTGCCCAATACCCCCTTCCTGCCCTCTACCCTCTTATGCGGCGTATGCTACACCACAGGTCGGCTAGTTCACTATATTATACAATAGTAATGAACTGATTAGAGACATGGTACCATTAGAAGCCTGCGTCATTCTAGCACCTGTTCCTATGCTCCTGTAAACCAGTTTTATGAATGGCATCCTGTCCTGAATGAACTCTCCTTAGGAAAGCATATAGGTATTTGTACTTCTAAAAATGTATTTATTCCTTAGCAGTGCAAGCAGCAGGTATAACTGAGATTTCAGTCATTCAGCGCAAACAATAGGATTATTTTTAAAAAATAAGAGGCTCAAAGCCAGGGCTACTAAACGTAGTGATCATCTTTGCTGGACTCACAATTTACAGCCAAACTCTAGGCACGCTTTCCTACTCCTGTACAGGCACTCCCTTGGAGAACTCATTTATATCTTTGTAGGAGCTCCTTCATTAGCTGACATGTAAATCCCTTTTAAAGAGAGACTGAAGCGAGAATAAATCTCGCTTCAGACCTCAGAGTTAGCAGGGGCATGTGTGCCCCTGCTAAAACGCCGCTATAGCGCGGCTTAACGGGGGTCCCTTCACCCCCAAATCCCCCTCCGTAATGCGGGGGAGCGATTCCTGGTTGGGGCAGCGCTAACCGCCGCAGCCCTGCCCCACGCGCGTCTGTCAGCGCGTATCTCCGCCTCTCCCCCGCCCCTCTCAGTCTTCCTTCACTGAGAGGGGCGGGGGAGAGGCGGCGATGCGCCGCTGACAGACGCGACTGGAGGCAGGGCTGCAGCCGTTAGCCCTGCCTCCAGGAGCGACCAAATGCACGACCAAGTCGTGCTGGGGTGGGTTTGGGCGTGAAGGGACCCCCTTTGTGCGGCGCGATAGCAGCGGTTTAGCAGGGGCACACGTGCCCCTGCTAACTTTGAGCTCTGAAGCGAGATTTATTCTCACTTCAGAGTCTCTTTAAAGGACCATTTTTAAAGGACCACTATCATGAAAAATGTATAATACATGTAAACACATACAAACAGGAAGTATGTTTCTTCCAGCGTAAAATGAGGTATACTTTTCTTCTATTTTGCTGTCACTTACAGTATTTAGGAGAAATCTGATGCAACTGACAGGCTTTGGACTAGTCCATCTCATCATGGAGCATTATCAGTATTTCATTTATTATTTACAAAAACCCTCCCTGGAAAGGATCTATGCAAAGGTTTAGGCAGCCCCCCACCACCTGTTTGCAAACTATTCTGGGAGTTGAAGATACATATATCCAGGCACCTCACCTCAAGTTAGGACATTTAAATAAGCTATTAGGGAGGTGCTAAAGGGAGTGTGGCCAGAAAATAGTAAAATACAAAACAAAAACAGTTAACCCTTTGCACACTCACATGCAAATGTTCGAAACAAATGCATTCACATGGATCAGTCATCCAGGCACCACTGCTATCCCTACAGCTAAGTAAGAAGCCGGGGTCTTAGTTACAAAAGAATGCATTCCCTTGCATTATAGTCACCTACACTGCGCAGAAGTACCCAGGTATTTGTAGGTGTCCTACGATGATGATTGATCAAACATGCATTTGTTTTGAACAGTTGCATGTGAGTGTGCAAAGGGTTAACTGTTTTTTGCTATTCTGGCAGTTGGACTAATCAGGCTCGCAAACCTGTGTTACAAGTGGCCGTGCACATGGATTTTTGGTGGAAAGGCTTAATATTATATGGGGTTAATAGTGGTGAGTGTAGAATTTTAAAATACTTCAGCACAAATGTATATATAATGATACCTCAGGTACAACACAATATCAAAATATGTGGTGGCAACAGAAAGTATTGATGCCACTTTTAAAGTACCACTGTTGTGGTAAATGGCAGTAGTTTCAGGACAGACAATTTCTACATGTTATTTATGAGTTTTATGCCTGAATCACTGCCTTAAAGCGGACCTGAACTCACAACTTCCTCTCTGCTCTGAAAGAGACTCAACAGCACCTTAACCTTTAAAGAAAAACATTTCTTTGTTACAGCTGTTACAAATCCTTCAATAAATCTGAAGTGTGTCTACTTCCTGCTTTCATGGGAGCAGACATATTGTTAACATCCTGTGTTTACAAATTAGCTGATCTGCCGTGCCAGAGGAGATTCCTGAGATGACACATCTGAAAGATCAAATAATGATGGTGATTAGTCACAGATGAGGGGAAATTAGAAAGGCTAAACTCTCTAAATACATGCAAAGTGCATGTATCTATGTTCTTCTTCAGTCCTGTGAAAGAGTTCAGGTCCACTTTAACAAAAAACAAAACACTGTAATGAGAGGGACGTGAAGGCTGCCTTTTTTTCCCTTTAAACTATGCCAATTTCCCAGCCTTGAACCAGTATGGTCTTCTTGTCCTCCTCTTCCTTGTGGGCATTTGCCACTCAAGTACTTCATGTCTGTGAGGTCTTATCTTTTCCTGTTACATTATTCTACAAACATATCAACTTACCACACTAGCTTGGGTTTCGCCAAGATTTTATTGTTGAGATCCAGGTCTATGAGCATTCTATTCCTCTGTCTACTGGTACGAGCAGTTTCTCTTTCATTTACAACATCTAGAGGGCTCTACAATAATTCAGTGTTATTCCCACCAGGATGTATGATAGATTCACCATGTGCTGTACCTAATTCATTTAC
This sequence comes from Hyperolius riggenbachi, assembly GCF_040937935.1. Classification (NCBI taxonomy): domain Eukaryota; kingdom Metazoa; phylum Chordata; class Amphibia; order Anura; family Hyperoliidae; genus Hyperolius; species Hyperolius riggenbachi. The sequence goes on from NC_090646.1 coordinate 168,315,047, forward strand.
AATAGTTAAAACATTTTCTTTGCACAAGTAAACTATTGCTCCCCTACAGGGGCGGTCCGCCCATGACGCCAGGTGAATGGCGTGCATCAGGCGGCAGGGACGATAGAGCGGCATTGCCTTACCCACAATCTGTCATGATCATACTCAGAATATGGCAGGTTTCACAGGATGGTCCCAATCTTAGCATCAAATACTCTTGTTCATTTCTACCAGCACAAGTCCTGCTGCCAGGTGTTGTATTCAGTGTCAGCAACATTCACTGAACATGTACCTGAACTCAGGACTAGTGTTGTTGTTCAAATTCGGGACCTCAAACAACCACTTTTAACACCATTTCAGAACTGAACAGCAGGACGGGGCTGTTTGATGCTAAATATGGGTGTTCAGGCTCCAAAGACGAGGTCCCAAATTTGAACAGAAACACTGCTCCCTTGTGCTACATCTCCGGGCCAGGCTGCACAGATGCAAGACAGCTGTGTAGCTGACGATGCACTGTGTTGCTATGCGGGGAAGAAGAAGGATGACGGAGTGGCGTGTGTGTGATGTCCCGTAGCAGGTGGTGGAGCGGCATAGACAGTGGGATTAGCCGTTGTGGGGGGTAAATTCATTCGCCGTGCAGATAGCTTGCAGGTTGGGGGTCAGGGGTCATCAGCCACTATACACATGCCTGATTATGGGCTGAGGCGGTCGTTATCGGCTGCCTTAGATGACTGTAACCAAGCGTGTGTACGAGCCTTTAGGCTGTTTGTAGGATCTGCTGTGCTTGAAGATTGGGTTCCTCGGCTCCCCCAAGGGTAATGTACTTTCAATTACTGTATGATAACACTGAGTATAGAGTTTATGGTATGTATATAGAGTGAGGTATAGTACAGTATTAGGCATATTTTTAACATTAGGTGTCAAGTAACCAGAAATCACACTTATCCGGCATGAGCCAATTTCCTTCTATCAGGGCTGGATTTACCATAAAGCACTGAAGGCACAGGCCCTATGTCTCTGTGTCCCCTGTCCCTGTGTCCGTGCGTATGTGCAGGGACGCAGAGACACTGCCCAGAGCTGGGGGAATGACGCGCGTTTCGCGGAGAGCAGGTGAAGACGAGGCAGGATGGGCGGGCATGTGCATGCGCGCACGGCATGCCCGGGTTTTGAGGAAGTGCGGCAGGGAGTGCAGGTGTCGTGGCCAGAGCCTAGTGCCCATGTTTAAACAGACCTTAGGCCTTGGAAATTATAATTTCTCTGACAGACTGCAGTGGAACAGTAGCATAACTGTCACTACTGATTGGCTGAGGCAGGGAACACACTTGCAGGGCCGTTTTCCCCTGCGTTTCCCAGGTCTCCATTGGGTTTTGCGTTTGCGTCTAGCACGTGTGTTTTTCCGCATGCGTGTATTGCCATGCAACGTGCGTGAAAAAGCAGGAAACTAAAACGCAAAAAAAAACGCAAAAAAAGTGAATGCAAACGCGCACAAACAGACGCACAATAGCCTTTACAATCGTGCGTGTTTTGCCGTTCATGGCAAAACGCGCAAAACCGCATACAGTGTGTTCCCTGCCTGAGCAAAAAACACATGCGAGTGCAGGTAACAGACTATTTCAAGATTTGTCTGTGTGGGAGATGAATAACACTGAAAACTGCTCTCATGTACCAGAGATGGCAGATGTTAACCTTTCAATAAAACATGTTTGCTTTTTCTGATGGCTAACATGATACAATGCTCTACTGCTACTATAAATACAAAATAAGACTATGGGATTCCAGGACAGTCCTGCTGCACTATAGATACAATTGTTTATCTCATCAATGTTTTCACTTCAGGTGAAAATAATGTAGTAAAAAAAGTGCTTCATTTTTTACCATAATTATGTATAAATGATTTAGTCAGTGTTTGCTCGTTGTAAAATCTTTCCTCTCCCCGATTTACATTCTGACATTTATTACATGGTGACATTTTTACTGTGGGCAGGTTATGTAGCTGCTCCTAGCTGTTTTGGCTGTTAGAGACAGCTGTAAACAGCTAATTCCTGTCTGTGAACATTGTTACATTGTGGCAGTTTGCCCAGAGTACCGCAGTACTCAGAGCTTCTTGTGGGAGGGGTTTCAGCACAAAATCAGTCATACAGCGCCCCCTGATGGTCTGTTTGTGAAAAGCATTATATTTCTCATGTAAAAGGGGGTATCAGCTAATGATTGGGATAAAGTTCAATTCTAGGTTGGAGTTTCTCTTTAAGCTGTTCACAGACAGCAGAGGAAGGTCAGATTAAGCTTGCAGCCATAATATTACTTGGGATGCTTTGCATCTGCTGGAAAATGCATAAATATTACATCATGCCTGCCCATGCCCTGCCAGGACAGGCATGAGGGAATATATTTTCTTCAAATTGGCCATGTTTGCTAAACTGACTATTTTTTCCCCTATATTCCCACAATATTACTCAGTAGCAACAGACACACGAGGGTACTTTAACACTGCTAGTTCCTCCAAGGTTGGATTTACATTTTTCTGCTGCTAGACCAACTTTCTTGAAGCTCCCCTTCCATGTGCAGCAGCCCCCTCCCATTCCATGAGCAGCCAGGTCATCCATGTGTGTAACATCCATGCACAGCACTCCTCTCTCTCAAGTACAGCTCCTTGGACAACAGCTCACCTCTTCTATAGGTTGCTTCCCATTTGCAGTCTCTGTAATTTGTGGGGTCCTTTTCCATATGCAGCAACTTCTCTTCTATATCCAGCCCCATTGTGCAGCAGCTTCCCAAGACCTAGACCTTTGTGGCCTTTCCAGAAATCCAACCCTGACTGCTTTATCATGTGCTGTATTACAATAATTTGCTGCTTCTCTGAATTGTGGCCTAAGTTTTTTTTTATTATTCATTCATATATTTTTAAAACTTTCTATAAGAACTTATGTTTATACTCAAAAGCAGAACAATAGTCATATAATACCACAGTGAACTTCTAGAAAGCACTCCTCACTTGCTACTGTCGTGCAGGGTCTAGTCCAGGGGTAGGGAACCTATGGCCCAGGAGTAGGTGTGGCTCTTTTGATGGCTACATATAAATCAGTAGGGGTTGATTCACTAAGCTACACTACGCAAGCAGCGCAGCTTAGTGTGGCAGCGCAAGTAAAATTTTCAAAGTAGGCATGCTACTACTGTAGCATGCACCACTAACTTACTCACGCTGCCCCCAAAACTAACGGCCTCTCCAATTGTCCCACCCTGGAGCCTGCCAGGTCCAGTGACTTTGTAGGATGAAATCCCTGCAGTTTGATTGGCCCAATAGGCTGTCTATTGGGCCAAAGTGTGGGATCTTGTCCGACAAAGTGAATCAATCCCCATGTCAGGTAGCTAATTGTACAAGCTGTTAGTCTGTATTTCTCCTGTCTGGCTCTCAGGGAAATTCCTGATGTTGCTGAAACCCAAAAGAAGCTGAAGACCTTTCTGACACTTCCGCAGCCTGGCAGATCAACTGTATACACATCTCCATGGCAACAAGGACGGGAGCTCTCTGCTGCGCATGCGCACTAGGCCAGTTTGAAACATATTGTATGGCTCTCACAGAATTACATTTTAAAATATGTGGTGTTCATGGCTCTCTTAGTCAAAAAGATTCCTGACCCCTGGTCTAGTCCATCTGGCTGCGACAGACTTCTTTAATCCCACAAAAATTGCATGATCAGCACTGACGATTCAAGCAGCAGACTTTATTCACTTCCAGACTGTTGCCATCTTGCACGGGCAAACACTTGACAAAGAGCGGTTTGCCTGCTTGAAACGGTGACAGTCCATTGTGCTAAGAAGACCTACACTGCAATGTAAACATGGACTGGTCACAAGCATACTCTCTGTATACTCTCTTACAGCGTGTAGAAAGAGCTATATTATAGAGCTATATAGAGCTATAGTTACATCCTGATCTTGCTGTCGGATGTCCTGACTTGATTCACATTTTGGAAGTGATTAAAGTCTACTGCTTGAATCGTCAGTGCTGGTCATGTGATTTTTGTAGTCATATAATACTATGCAGCTATGAGGCCCAGCAGTAGAGATGGCCCGAACCTCCGATTTTCGGTTTCGAGTGCAGGCCATGGCGGTTTTCAAGCCCTATGGTCGGGAAGAGGTAGCTGAATGACAGAACAACAGTGACTGAGTGTCCAGCTGATCGAATTTGGTCTGTCCACAATGAAGCAACGACCTTATTATCTTCTTGTATGTAGGTAGGCATAGGTAGGTGCCCCAGTATAGGTAGGTAGGCATAGGTAGGTGTCCCAGTATAGGTAGATAGGCATAGGTAGGTGCCCCAGTAGTTAGCTAGGCATAAGTAGGAGTCCCAGTATAGGTAGGTAGGCATAGGTAGGTGTCCCAGTATAGGTAGGTAGGCATAGGTAGGTGCCCCAGTAGTTAGCTAGGCATAGGTAGGAGTCCCAGTATCAGGGCCGGCCCGCTTATGAGGCAGGGTGAAACGTTTGCCTCAGGCGGGAAACTTCTAGGGGTGGCACCCGCCCGTCCGTGGGTGCGGGGGGGGGCGGCTGCCGAGCCGGAGGGGTAGCAGGCAGGACAGGGGTATTGGGCATAGCGGTGGGGAGGGGGGTCGGACCCCCCCCTCCCTCGCCTGGGTCCCCCGATCTGTGCTCCCCTCCAGCTGTAATAGGAAGCAGCCGGGGCCAATAGTAAGAGGCATGGGCGGGGAGGACTCACCTTTTCCGCGTTCCAGCGTGCGCTCCACTGACGTCACTTCCTGCATCGCCGTCCACTTACAATACAGTGGGTGGCGATGCAGGAAGTGACGTCAGTGGAGCGCACGCTGGAACGCGGAAAAGGTGAGTCCTCCCCGCCCGTGCCTCTTACTATTGGGCATCGGCTGCTTCCTATTACAGCTGGAGGGGAGCGCAGATTGGGGGACCCAGGCAAGGGGGGGGGGGGGGGTCCGACCCCACCGCTAGGCCCAATACTCCCGTCCTGCCCGCTACCCCTCCGGCTCGGCGGCCCCCCACGGAGGGGGGGGGGGGGGCTGCTGCAATTTTTTTATATATTTGCCTCAGGCGGCAAAAAGTCTAGGGCCGGCCCTGCCCAGTATAGGAAGGTAGGCATAGGTAGTTGTCCCAGTATAGGTAGATAGGCATAGGTAGGTGTCCCAGTAGTTAGCTAGGCATAGGTAGGAGTCCCGGTATAGGTAGGTAGGCATAGATAGGTGCCCCAGTAGTTAGCTAGGCATAGGTAGGAGTCCCAGTATAGGTAAGTAGGCATAAGTAGGTGTCCCAGTATAGGTAGATAGGCATAGGTAGGTGCCCCAGTAATTAGCTAGGCATAGGTAGGAGTCCCAGTATAGGTAGGTAGGCATAGGTAGGTGCCCCAGTAGTTAGCTAGGCATAGGTGGGAGTCCCAGTATAGGTAGGTAGGCATACGTAGGGTGCTCCAGCAGTTAGCTAGGCATAGGTAGGAGTCCCAGTATAGGTAGGTAGGCATAGGTAGGTGTCCCAGTATAGGTAGATAGGCATAGGTAGGTGCCCCAGTAGTTAGCTAGGCATAGGTAGGCGTCCCAGTATAGGTAGGTAGGCATAGGTAGGTGTCCCAGTATAGGTAGATAGGCATAGGTAGGTGGCCCAGTAGTTAGCTAGGCATAGGTAGGAGACCCAGTATAGGTAGGTAGGTGCCCCAGTAGTTAGCTAGTCATAGGTAGGAGTCCCAGTATAGGTAGGTGCCCCAGTAGTTAGCTAGGCATAGGTAGGAGTCCCAGTATAGGTAGGTAGGCATAGGTAGGTGTCCCAGTATAGGTAGATAAGCATAGGTAGGAGTCCCAGTATAGGTAGGTAGGCATACGTAGGTGCCCCAGTAGTTAGTTAAGCATAGGTAGGAGTCCCAGTATAGGTAGGTAGGCATAGGTAGGTGCACCAGTAGTTAGCTAAGCATAGGTAGGTGCCCCAGTAGTTAGCTAGGCATAGGGTAGGAGTCCCAGTATAGGTAGGTAGGCATAGATAGGTGCCCCAGTGGTTAGCTAGACATAGGTAGGAGTCCCAGTAGTTAGTTAAGCATAGGTAGGAGTCCCAGTATAGGTAGGTAGGCATAGGTAGGTGCCCCAGTAGTTAGCTAAGCATAGGTAGGAGTCCCAGTATAGGTAGGTAGGCATAGGTAGGTGTCCCAGTATAGGTAGATAGGCATAGGTAGGTGCCCCAGTAGTTAGCTAGGCATAGGGTAGGAGTCCCAGTATAGGTAGGTAGGCATAGATAGGTGCCCCAGTGGTTAGCTAGGCATAGGTAGGAGTCCCAGTATAGGTAGGTAGGCATAGGTAGGTGTCCCAGTATAGGTAGATAGGCATAGGTGGGTTCCTCAGTAGTTAGCTAGGCATAGGTAGGAGACCCAGTATAGGTAGGTAGGCATAGGTAGGTGCCCCAGTAGTTAGCTAGGCATAGGTAGGAGTCCCAGTATAGGTAGGTGCCCCAGTAGTTAGCTAGGCATAGGTAGGAGTCCCAGTATAGGTAGGTAGGCATAGGTAGGTGTCCCAGTATAGGTAGATAGGGATAGGTAGGAGTCCCACTATAGGTAGGTAGGCATAGGTAGGTGCCCCAGTAGTTAGCTAGGCATAGGTAGGAGTCCCAGTATAGGTAGGTGTCCCAGTATAGGTAGATAGGCATAGGTAGGTGCCCCAGTAGTTAGCTAGGCATAGGTGGGAGTCCCAGTATAGGTAGGTAGGCATAGATAGGTGCCCCAGTAGTTAGCTAGGCATAGGTAGGAGTCCCAGTATAGGTAGGTAGGCATAGGTAGGTGTCCCAGTATAAGTAGATAGGCATAGGTAGGTGCCCCAGTAGTTAGCTAGGCATAGGGTAGGAGTCCCAGTATAGGTAGGTAGGCATAGGTAGGAGTCCCAGTATAGGTAGGTAGGCATAGGTAGGTGCCCCAGTATAGGTAGGTAGGCATAGGTAGGTGCCCCAGTATAGGTAGGTAGGCATAGGTAGGTGCCCCAGTAGTTAGCTAGGCATAGGTAGGTGGCCCAGTATAGGTAGGTAGGCATAGGTACGGGACGGGAGCTCTCTGCTGCGCATGCGCACTAGGCCAGTTTGAAACATATTGTATGGCTCTCACAGAATTACATTTTAAAATATGTGGTGTTCATGGCTCTCTTAGTCAAAAAGATTCCTGACCCCTGGTCTAGTCCATCTGGCTGCGACAGACTTCTTTAATCCCACAAAAATTGCATGATCAGCACTGACGATTCAAGCAGCAGACTTTATTCACTTCCAGACTGTTGCCATCTTGCACGGGCAAACACTTGACAAAGAGCAGTTTGCCTGCTTGAAACGGTGACAGTCCATTGTGCTAAGAAGACCTACACTGCAATGTAAACATGGACTGGTCACAAGCATACTCTCTGTATACTCTCTTACAGCGTGTAGAAAGAGCTATATTCTAGAGCTATATAGAGCTATAGTTACATCCTGATCTTGCTGTCGGATGTCCTGACTTGATTCACATTTTGGAAGTGATTAAAGTCTACTGCTTGAATCGTCAGTGCTGGTCATGTGATTTTTGTAGTCATATAATACTATGCAGCTATGAGGCCCAGCAGTAGAGATGGCCCGAACCTCCGATTTTCGGTTTCGAGTGCAGGCCATGGCGGTTTTCAAGCCCTATGGTCGGGAAGAGGTAGCTGAATGACAGAACAACAGTGACTGAGTGTCCAGCTGATCGAATTTGGTCTGTCCACAATGAAGCAACGACCTTATTATCTTCTTGTATGTAGGTAGGCATAGGTAGGTGCCCCAGTATAGGTAGGTAGGCATAGGTAGGTGTCCCAGTATAGGTAGATAGGCATAAGTAGGTGACCCAGTAGTTAGCTAGGCATAGGTAGGAGACCCAGTATAGGTAGGTAGGCATAGGTAGGTGCCCCAGTAGTTAGCTAGGCATAGGTAGGAGTCCCAGTATAGGTAGGTGCCCGAGTAGTTAGCTAGGCATAGGTAGGTAGTCCCAGTATAGGTAGGTAGGTAGGCATAGGTAGGTGTCCCTGTATAGGTAGATAGGCATAGGTAGGAGTCCCAGTATAGGTAGGTAGGCATAGGTAGGTGCCCCAGTAGTTAGCTAGGCACAGGTAGGAGTCCCAGTTTAGGTAGGTAGGCATAGGTAGGTGTCCCAGTATAGGTAGATAGGCATAGGTAGGTGCCCCAGTAGTTAGCTAGGCATAGGTAGGATTCCCAGTATAGGTAGGTAGGCATAGATAGGTGCCCCAGTAGTTATCTAGGCATAGGTAGGAGTCCCAGTATAGGTAGGTAGGCATAGGTAGGTGCCCCAGTAGTTAGCTAGGCATAGGTAGGAGTCCCAATATAGGTAGGTAGGCATAGGTAGGTGTCCCAGTATAGGTAGATAGGCATAGGTAGTTGCCCCAGTAGTTAGCTAGGCATAGGTAGGAGTCTCAGTATAGGTAGGTAGGCATAGGTAGGTGCCCGAGTAGTTAGCTAGGCATAGGCAGGAGACCCAGTATAGGTAGGTAGGCATAGGTAGGTGACCTAGTATAGGTAGGTCGGCATAGGTAGGTGCCCTAGTATAGGTAGGTAGGCATAGGTAGGTTTCCCCGTATAGGTAAGTAGGTGCCCCAGTAGTTAGGTAGGCATAGGTAGGTGTCCCAGTATAGATAGTTAGGCAGGGCCTGGCTGGCACAGTAATAGCAATTACCAAGATGCAGCTGCCACAGATGGGACTGTATAATGCAGTGTCAGTGGCCAACATCAGGAGAACATTAGCTCTCAAAAGAGCTGTTGAGGGGTGCTATTTTAGCAATAACAATCAGCCAGGAGCAAGCTAACAAGCCTACAAGAACCTAACTAATCTTTCCCTATGAGAATCTGCCAGCAGCTGTCCCTTCACTAATGAATGCAGGCACACGAGTGAGTGTAATGGCCAGCGCTGCCTGCATTTTATAAGGGGGGGGGGGGGGTGGCTCCAGGAGAGAGTGTCGCCTAATTGGCTACAATGTGCCTGCTGACTGTGATGTAGAGGGTCAAAGTTGACCCTAATGGTGCACTATGGGGGCGAACCAAACTTCCGGAAAAGCTTGCCTTACATGGCGAATGCGAACCACCGGAAGTTCGCCTGGAACCGTTTGCCGGCGAACCGTTCGGGCCATCTCTATCCAGCAGTGTAGGGTGTCCCAGGACGTTAGATGATGTGTGAACACACTTGGCAATTTGTCTTGGATACAGATGCACAATTTAGCACTTACATGGGACTGCTATTGTTCATGACAAGGATATTGTTTTAGAAAGCCTAAATCTAGGGCTTGATTCACGAAGCAGTGCTAAGTGTTGGGCAGCACGGTGGCGTAGTGGTTAGCTCTCTCGCCTTGCAGCGCTGGGTCCCTGGTTCGAATCCCAGCCAGGGCACTATCTGCAAAGAGTTTGTATGTTCTCTCCGTGTCTGCGTGGGTTTCCTCCGGGCACTCCGGTTTCCTCCCACATTCAAAAAAACATACGGATAAAGTTAATTGGCTCCCCCTAAAAAAAAAATAAAAAAAAAAAATTGGCCCTAGACTACAGTACTTACACTACATAATATAGACATATGGCAATGGTAGGGATTAGATTGTGAGCTCCTTTGAGGGACAGTTAGTGACAAGATATATATATATATATATATACACTGTACAGCGCTGCGTAATATGTCGGCGCTATATAAATACTAAATAATAATAAAAAAAAAAGTGTTAGCACGCTTGTGAAAAGCCCTGTATCACTCCAAATGTTAGTTTAGGCATGATAAAAATCACATTGCGTGCAAAGTCCTGTGCGCAAAACTTAGCGCGTGCACAGTGCGGTGCGCGTGCATCATCGCATCGTGGTCGCACCCCATGTGACCTAATAGGCGCATCGGGTGCGCCATTTTCATCGCTGCGCGCGCTAAGTTTTGCGCACGGGACTTTGCACGTGATGTGATTTTAAAGAACGGTGCTAACCTACTTAGCACCCTTGTTAACACACCCAAAGTCTTTAGGCGTGCTAAGTAGGTTAGCACTGCTTTGTGAATCGAGGCCCTTGTCTTCAGGCTGCTTTCACAGTGAGACGTTACAGGCGCAAGTTAGTGCAGCCTGTAACACAGCCCACCGCACAGTAATGAAAAATCAATGGGCTGTTCACAGTGCCCACGTTGCATCACATTGTAACGCAGGACGTCAGTAGAATGTGCTGCATGCTGTGCGTTATGCGCGGCTAAGCCGCATTAGACTGTGCGCACATGCTCAGTAGTGTTGGAGGAGGAGGTCTTCCCTCCTCCTCCTCGGCCAGCCACATGGTTAATTAATATTCACTGCACGGTGTGACGTGCAGCGTTTACTTCCTGGAGCGCCACTCTGTGCGGCGATTGGCTGGCGGGACAACGTGATGCCGCATGCGTCCAAGAGTACGCATCTTGGCATCACAGGACGTGTGAAGAGCCGCTTAACGTGGCTCAATGTAACATCCAGCTACAACCCCACTATGCGTTGCGTTAGGTGCACGTTATGCGACCTTAACGTAGCACCTAACGCAACTTCTTAGTGGGAAAGTAGCCTTAAACTTCTAAACAGTAATATTTTTCCACTGGGAACCAACCACATTTTAGCTATTCTTCATATTTATATCTGCCAAATATCTGAATGAATTATTGACAAAATGCTGCACAAAAAGCTCTCCGGTGGTTTCTAGTTGTGGAAACATTGTGTATTCTCATACCTGGATATGGAGACTCATTGCTTCTGCCATGAGAATATTGACCTTGGCTTCCCCTTCCTTAACAGCTCAAAACAAGTCAATACCTGGCTTCTGTTATGTGAGCGTTTAATGGATTGGTAGAAGTCAATAAAATGCTTGTTTCAAAAGACTGATGTTGCAGACCTCATAATTAAAACTGTAACAAGGAATTCTACCCCATGAAAAGTAAATGAGTCAGAGTTATTTAATGTATTCTAAGCACTGCTAGCTGAGAACTAAATGTAGACATTGGCATCTGTCCATGAAAACCAGGAGCCGAAACCACAAGATAGTGATCATTGTCATTTTGAGGACGACCCATAAGAAGCCCATTAGGCTCCCCAATACTTATGGACATCTGACAATGTTACCAAATGCTCACAGGTATGTTAGAGTAGGACTACTTGTGTAAAAGCAACACACCTGCATCAGTACAACCTCCATCACTGTAGCCACAATAAGGTGCATATCTTTGAGCCTATGAAGTTGGCAGCTACCTCAGTGTGAGCTCAATAGAGGTCTAAAATGTCTAATAGTGTCCTAAAACAAGACACGTACCATAGATATGAGAATAAGGGCCTGTATAGTGTCTTTATACAAACATGGACATGTTGGAGGAGAAAACACAGTAGTAGCAGAAGAAATCCTGAAGATGTCCATTGGTGGCTCAGAGAGAAGAAGACATATATTCTGAGAACTGTACCTAAGTCTTGCACCATAAGTACTTTCTGTGTCACCTGTCACAAAAGCACTGAGTTTAGCAAAATATTGATAATTATGCTACAAAAGGTGGAGGAGAGTCTATGTGCCATATGTCTATGACCAGAGATGTAATTTCAATGCCACCTATTAGGATAGCAGTTTTTGTTTTTCAACATTCTATTCCATTGATGGAGGGGAAAAAAACAGCAGGTTCCCAACTCCCAGGAGCAAGGCTGGTTGCAGGATAAAGGCGGCCTGTGCAGCACCATGTAACACAATATCACACCTGTTATTCAAGTAGTACCATTTCTGGGAGTTAGGCAATGGCAGCATTCAGCACTGGATGGGAGGCGTGACCATATCAGGGAATTTGGGTGCCTCATCTGTCGGCCATGCCCTGTGTCGCCATGGACCACAATATACACACCAGTTGTTTTTAGATATCATAATGGCTGTGGAATTTGGATATAATTAGCCAGGCTCCAGATATCTGTTCCAGAGTAAGGTATCATTAGCCGAGTTTCAAATATCGGCTAGGTGTGGGGGTTAACAATACGGTTTAATGTTTGGCATGGGTAGGGGTGGTTAATGTTAGGCATAGGTGTGGGGTAAGTGTTGATGTCCATGTAATGAACTAAAGCAGTCCTCTTCATGTAATGAAAGGAAGAAATACCCTCCATGTAGTTTGGGGAAATTAGGTTGTACTCCCAAAGGACCTTCTGGCAGTTTCAACTGGAAGGTTTGATTTTTTTTGAAAATGTTTGACCTTTATCCAAATGGCTTAATGAGTTCAAGACTCATCATGTGCATGTTAGCTGCTTATGTTACAAAGCTGAAGCAACACTGTGTATGCAGGGACGGATCTAGGGGGGGGCAAGCGGGTCTCTTGCCCCAGGCACAGTTTGTTGAATTCTTAAAAAGGCGGCAAAATGTGGATGGGGAATGGCAGTTTAGGCGCCAAAACCTGACCTTGCCCCAGGCGCAACTTGGGGCAACTTGGTCTAGATCCGTCCCTGTGTGTATGTGTTCAAATGTCTGGGTAAAAATGTTAAAGAGCACCTCCAGCACTGGAGATACAGAAAAGGTTGAGGTATTTTTCTACAGGTGTGTGTGTGTGTGTGTGTGTGTGTGTGCGTGCGTGCGTGTGTGTGTGTGTGTGTGTAGGGGGGATCTGCATGCCAAAGCCCAGATGAAATGGGGCTCTGATGACACTTGGGGATAGTTCATAAACTGGACCGTGCGTAGCATGTGCTCATTAAAGTTAACTCACACTGACAAGTGCATTACCGTTTAGTACATTAAGCCGGTTATTTGTTGTTCAGCTCTGTATTCCTGCTGACATTCCTGATGAGATTGCTCCTCAGTTCCTGTTTAGTAACAACCATTGCTCTGCTGTTAGCTACACTTTTTGTTTTCCACAGCATGAGCCAGTGAGGATATGAAGAATATATCCCAGATGCAGGAAGCTCACAGCAATGCCCAGGGGAGAGGGATTTGTGGGAAAGCTTTCCAACAGGGATACTGCATGGTAAACACCTGACAACATCTACAACTCTTCCTCACTCTGTCCAGAACTTACAATACAGCATTTAATACCAGTCTAAGATACAAACATAGCATGGATTATCAGTGGAACCGTCAAAAAATGTAGGCCTCGTTTCCACCTACGTGATAAAGCCACTTTTTCGGAAATGCAACGCAATGCAATCCACAGGGACCTCAGAAAATGTATACAGTAGACTGCACTGTCTGATGTTTCCATCCTTGCATTGCAATTCACCACGGAATTGTAACGCATGATTGCATACATTTCGGCACAACTGCAATTCCATTTATTGTGTTGAATAGAATTGCAACGGCATCGGGGAAAGATCATGGATCAGTACAGTGCTGTGCATCACGGCAGCAACTTATGTTGCTCACAGCAGTGCCATTGCGATGATGGAAGGCAGTTTTCAGTAGCACGCATCCAAATCCCTATAGCCGCACATGGCAGAGCGATACCGATTTGGCTGCATAATCGCAGCAGCACAGGTGCATGTCTGTTTGCAGCACCTAGTAAAAATAGGCTTAAGATGGAAATGTGACCTTGACTTCTCCCAGTGATGTTTTGAATTAGTTTCTAAAGCTAGCTATTCTGTGAGAACATCTGTATGTTTTGGAACTGAAAATATTATAGGAAATGACACACTCTATGCCAGATACACCATTTATTCTGCAGCTGATAGAAACATAGTAGAGACTGAGGAGATAAAGTGAGATCAAAGGCCAGGTGATGGTTGTGCTCAGAAAGGACTTGCACAAACAGTGCAGACATGAAGCTATCCCCCATTAGCCAGTCTAAAGAGCCTTTTTTTGGACCATAAGACAATCCTGACCATAAGATGCACCTAGGTTTAGATGAAAAAATATACAAAACCTGGTGCATACATGGTGCAGAAGCATCTTGAGGATCTTCTCCACCCAATTATTATGTCCCCCTTTGTCCCTTTTGTACCCTCCTGTGTTCCTCTTGTGTCCCCGTGCCCTCCTCTGTCCCCATGTCCTCCTGTGTCCCCTTGTCCTCCTCCGTCTCCCTGTGTGTCCATCATACAGTACAGCTTTACTTATATGTTAATGTGCAGTTCAGTCCTGGGAATGTGCCACAAAGGGGAAGGGTGGAGAAGAGCAGATGATTCCATCAGGAAGAGAGCATCACTGCCGCCCACATTTGTTAACTGGAAACAATGGTCTCGCAGGTGGGACCATGGCTCAGTCATTGGAGCCAATCATTGCACTTGCTAAGTAGCAGTGACCTACCAGATGTCAGTGGACTTCATTCCTTAACCTCCCTGGCGGTCTATTAAAACCGTCAGGGGGCAGCGCAGCACTTTACATGTTTTTTTTTTTCAATCATGTAGCTAGCCTAGCGCTAGCTACATGATAGCCGCTGTGCAGCGGCATCCCCCACCCCCTCCGATCGCCTCCGGTGATCAGCGCAAACAGGAAATCTCGTTCAGAAGTGGATTTCCTGGTTGGCTTCCCCTGTCACCATGGCGACGATTGGGATGACGTCAGAGGGAGTCCCGATCCACCCCACAGCACTGCCTGGCACTGATTGGTCAGGCTGTGCACGGGGTCTGGGGGGAGTCCTCTAACACGGCGGGTAGCTGCGAATCGGCGGCGATCGAGCTATGCACGCAGCTAGCAAAGTGCTAGCTGCGTGCAACAAAAAAAAGTGTACAATTCAGCCCAACAGGGCCTGAGCAATCCTCCGTGGCGGCTTAGCCCGTGCTCAGCACGGGCTTACCGCCAGGGAGGTTAAACAACGAAGGACACAGTGGTCTCAGAATTAAATAGTTCTCTTATCTGAGGTAATTGGGTCACAGGTGACCCTCTGCCTCCTTCCTTGGGAACACAGTTGCTGCCACATTTTTTTAAAGTCTACCAAAGCTCTTCAGAAATCTCTGCTTCCCTTGCCGCAGACCGCCCCCAGCTTGGTAGCCACTAGTTAGGCCACTGCTGCCAAGCTGGGGGTGGGCCATGGCAACAGTGGCGACGGGGACCAAAGCTTCAGAAGAGGCTTGAAAAAATCCACCACGGGCGCAATTCTGGAGGGGAAGGCAGAGCGATCACATGACTGGAATAATTATGTCCGATTAGGTAAGTATTTAAACCTGAGACAACCGCCTGGTCTTGTATTGTTATGACAAAGCCTGGCATGACAGTCTCTGTCTTTTTTACTTCAGGTACTCTTTAATGTGTTGAGATAAACACATTATATTGAATGGAGTTATACTCACAAATAAGGTTTACCTCAAAGGCAACTGCTGGAATTGCAGATGGGGAAAACAAACCTAGCCCCACTCTGGTTAAGAAGTCATCTCTGTAGCTAAGTATGGATGACTTTCCTCCATCAAGGGTTGACAAAGTCAGTGAAAAAAAAATCATTAAACAGAGGAGCCAACAAGAATAAAATACACTAAAAATTGTTTACAAAGGAGGTAGTGGTGGACGTACCTCTGAATTTTATATATTTTAGATACTTTACTGACAAAACAGTTTCTCTCCAATTGTGATGCATTTGGGGGCATATTCATGTTTTCCAGGGCAACAAGTTGGGAGTGTCTGCATTGTTGGCGCATATCCTATTCTAGGCGTTTATTATAATTTTTTCATTGAACTTCATTGGTACGTATGTAAAAATCGCAATCTGAAAATGTGCACACAAACGCGCACAAAAAGCCACGTGAAAGTTTGAAAAATACCAGAAAAATGCAAAGGCAGATTCATGCATGAGGAAATCCCATGTACAATTCATAATAAGTGTGGATGCACCCTAAGCATTTTTTCCACACTTTATGCATTTTTAAAAATGCATACCACATAGACTTCAATAGAACCAATTAAACCTATGCGTTGCGTTTACGTGCTGCATTGTGCTCTTTCTGATGCATTGCATGTTACATTTTTTGACCTTAATGCAAACCTGAAGCGAAAAAAAACCCTTTATGATATAATGAATTGTATGTGTAGTACAGATAAGGAATAGGACATTAAACAGGTATTTTGTTTCCTATTTCTTACGTGTTTCCCATTTATTGCTGTGAATAGGAAAAATGCAACCCCCCCAAAAAAAGCATGCGCACGAAAAAGAAAATGCAATACAAATTCATATACATTTTTGCACAACGCTATATTGTGAAAGAGGCCTGAGAATATGCAGTCTTATGATGCAGCCACAGGGTTTCTCTGCATGTAGCCCACCATTGCAGAGTCTGCAACAAATGAGATGATAGTTATGGATAATATATTTAGCAGTTTATGAAAGAAGTCAGTACACAGATGGTTAATGTAGACATTGTTGGAGTTTAATGTTAGCCTTGGATGGCTAGAGACAAGAATACCTGGCAGTGCACACTTACAGTGGGGCGTGGCCCTTTCCATGGGGTTACAACTTGAAGATTACTCTAAATTTACAGTATTAGTATAATAAGCTCACTAAAATTCAGATGCTCAAAACTGCATTGACGTGTTTTCCAATATATAAAGTATTGTATGTAACGTTTAAAAAATGGTGATATACCACTAGCTTGTGATTAACATAAATATTGATTTAACCTATGAATATATTACATCACACAGAGCATCAGGTCATGACATTGATGATCTATCCCAAGCAGTAACCAATCCAAATACATTCTGCTATTCATGAATTCGCACCATTTGTTTTCTTAATAATAATATAGTACAAAAGCCGGTAGCATCCACTAAAAACAGTTAAATGCATTAATTAAAAACAGCTTCTGCATTGTAAAATGAACCATTAAATCTATCAGTGGATTCTCTGTGGGAACTGACCACATAACTGGGCCTGAATTAGCTTGGAGGACACATCCAAAATCTGCTTCTATTGCCTTTTAATATCCTACAATAAATACATTCAAAATATATCTTCTGTCTCTAATATTGTTTTAATACTTTGGTAGAGATCCATAACCTGTCTTATTGATGCATTGTGTAGTCCAGCACTGATAGGCCTGCTTTAAAAAATGTCATCTTTGATTGGTCCCTCAAGTTTAATTTACGTAATGAAGTTGAAAACATGATCCAGTACTTCACACAGTATATACACTGTAGAGCTATTTCTATCAGTAGCTACTCCTGTGGAAGATAGAGTACCATGTAATGCTTCCACCATTTAAGGCAGGGGTTTCAAATTCAAATACAAAGTGGGCCAAAATTGTACAGTGGGACCAAGTCGTGGGCCAAGCTCGATGTCTACAGGCCACCTTCCACTTTTATAAAGTTCTCGTGTCTAATGCCCCCCTCCAACTCCTATACAGTTACCTGGTGTATAGTGTTCCTCCCTCCCCTATACAGTTCCCTGGTGTCTAGAGGCCCCCACCTTACCCTATACAGTTCCCTAGTGTTTGGTGCTTTCTCCCTACCTCCCCCGTATGGGTTCCCTGGTGTTCTAGGGCTTCACCTCCAGTATAGCTTACCTGGTGGTCTTGAGTGCGCCAAACGTAATACACAGTGGGGAAACCACTTGAGGGCCAAATTTAATGGCTCTGACGGCCAGATTTGGCCCGCGGGCCGGAGTTTGACATGTATGATTTAAGGCAACCATACTGTACATCCATCAATATTTCCAGCAGATTCAATTGCTTTGGTCAAATCTGTCTGTGACCTCTTGCCCCCAATATGCTCGATCAATGAAATATTCTGAAACTTCTGACTGATTATTATTAGAAAAGGGTGACTGCGCATGGTGGTATATTGCTATGGAGACGGGATAAGTGGCTGCTGTTCTGCATCAAGCGGCACAAACTTTAGCTATTTGATTGATTCTCAGATCTGGTTAAAGTGGATATGAACTCAGAACTTCCTCTCTGCTCTAAAAGATAAGCAACAGCATAATAACCTTTAAAGAATAAAAAATAGTTACAGCTGATACAAATCCTGCAATATATCTGCATGTGTCTACTGCCTGCTTTTATGGAAGCAGACATAGGGTTAACATCCGGTGTTTACAAATTAGCTGCTCTGCCGAGGCAGCCAGCTGACAGCTGAGAGATCAAATTACATTTGTGATTAGTCACAGATGAGCGGGAATTAAGTGAAAATACA
The DNA here is from genome assembly GCF_040937935.1 of Hyperolius riggenbachi. NCBI lineage: Eukaryota > Metazoa > Chordata > Amphibia > Anura > Hyperoliidae > Hyperolius > Hyperolius riggenbachi. The sequence continues at coordinate 168,333,070 of NC_090646.1, forward strand.
TACAGGGTGCATTTCTCTCTGTTTTCCTTCTGTCCTGTGCAAGAGTTCTGGTCCACTTTGAGATGGATTGGGTCCAGGTGGTACATCGATCACTACTAGCCGATCTATTTCTGACCAGACAGGGCTGTTGTTGGCCTGTGTAAGGAGAGCTATACACTTTCTATGCTCAGTTAAAACAGAAAGGGATTATTACTGTACCAGTATCTATATTTTCAATTTTGCAGAGCAGCAAGCAACTGAAGAAAACTCATGTAATGAAAAGGAGAACATAAACTATTGCAGACATGCCCACACCTGGCAGTGACCACTGGATCACTCTACACCCATCATCGTGCCTCATGTACTGTATTATCAAATAAGCCCATATACGTTTCATTCAGTCATCTCGTAGTTAAACACCAGCCCGTCCAATCCAAAAACAGATGAATAAACATGTAACTCCCAGTATTAACATGTGCTTATGCTTTTCAGCTTGTACATTTCAGTATCGGGACTAAAGCCCCACAGCATCTTCTGGTAATGAAATGATCATTTTAGAGCCAGCATAAAAGATGGAATTCACAGTTGGTCATAGAAGAATATAAAATTAAAACAAAGAGACCCAGAAACATTGCCAATATGGGTTTCTTCTTCCAGGCCTCAAACTCATAACAACTGACATCACTTCCACATATATACTGCCAAGATATTTTTGGCAACAGCTGTGCTTGCTATACTATTGTGTAAACTATAATATACTGTACAACACATGGCTTGAACATAGAATATTGCATTTCTACTGAAACTTTCTTTGCCTTGAGTCAAACATTAGGAGGGAGATTGAAGCCGTCACTTGCATGGAACTTCTGTGCCAAGTTCTGCAGTAACCCTAGCCGAAAGTCTAAAGAGTGCAGGTTCATATCACAGAAACAAAGTAAACAGAGGCTGAAGAATCAAAAAATCACACATTATCAGATACATATAGGAATGAGTCTGTGCGTGCATACACGGCAGAGTGTATATGCATCCTCTACAGACTCATTCCTACATATATATAATCCACAGTACTGCATATCAACTCAACATATAAATTAATAGAATGTCATCATGAGTATTCTCAAAAATTCAAAGTTTGGGACATCATCTTCCACCATTCCATCAGCTCTTCTTTCTCTTCCTCTTTTCTTTCCAGTAAAGATTCAAGATCAAAATCAATCTGTGATAACACAGAGCATGAGTATCAGTAAAAACAAGAGAGGCGTACACAGTCATTTTGTAGGTAAGATATACAATGAATACTATTCTGAATCTTATCTAATATCACTAGTGCTGGATTTCTGGGAAGTCCACAAAAGGCCAGGGCCCTGGGCAGAAAAAAACAAAGAGGCGGTAGGATTTAGGACAGATAAGAGGCCACATGTCAAATAAATCATCACTGCTGGTCCGCAGCTGCCCTCCACAGCATGAATTCCAGAGTTCCCTGCATCTCCCTCACTACCTGGAAACTAGGTGCTACAACAGGCACACCATCATCTGCTGCATCTGCAGTCACCTGATAATTCCATCTTCTGTATGATGAGAAGGACATACGCGCTGCTGTGAGAAGTGTCAGGGGTTGTAGAGAGCAGAACTTCATATCAGTGAGTTTTCCTGAACACATTCACTGATCAGACATGGAATATCAGTTCCACTAGTTCCTCTAACCTCCAGCTGTCAGACAGTTCATTGTCTATTGATGGTCAGCTGCTATTACTGACCTAAACCCTAAATCTGTTCTAGTCTTGCCCTGCACTCCTTTTTCTCTGTAGAAAACTCATGGAGAAACCTGATTTGTGTGATCTGCAGATAGATATGCAGACTCTTACATATCTGTCACCCGACCAAACTGATCACCTTCTTCTCCATGAGTTCTCCTAGACATGACCATCACTACTCAGGATACTCAAGATCAGCTTTGCAGTACTTTACAATACTTCATAGGTCCCTTCTGTCCTACTGTTAAAAGAACAGTTTGAAAACACTTTGAACACAATTCTATCTTTCCCACCTTGCACCTCCATGGTCTTTCTTTCAGGCCTGCAAAAAGTATGTAAACTCTACACTCGCCCTCCAATGGACTGCCCTGCTTATTTTAATGTAATGTGTTTTGCCATATCCCTGTTTCAATTGATGGTGACTATAATAAGAACCTATGGATGCATCATTTATCCCATGTTTATACACTTTTCATGTTCTGCATGACTGGAGGTGTGGGAGGACCATGTCCTCTGCCTAAACATGTTAAGCATAATACACATCATGCAATTTCCCATCAGATAGATGGGTCAATAGATAATTTCCGACAGAACCGATTGGATTACTGATCGTTTATCTGATCGATTTTCTGATCACTTCTATGCAAATTGATCCGAAGAACGATCGGAAATGTCTGAAACTATCTATTTGACCCATCTATCTGACAGGAAATTGCTAGGCTTTAGAGCTAGGTCTCTTATGTATCAAGTAAATAGGATAACTGTCTTAAATACATAACTGACATACAGTAAATGAGTACATCTCCCACATTGTTGCAAATATTTGTATGATATCTTTTCATGGGACAGGATAATAGTGTAAATAAGCTGTCCCCTCAAAATAACGCAACACACAGCCATTCATGTCTAAACCGCTGGCAACAAAAGTAAGTACACCTATAACCTAAGTGGAGAATGTCAAAAATCTGCCCAAAGTGTCAATATTTTGTGTATCCACCATTATTTTCCAGCACTGCCCTATCTCTCTTGGGCATGGAGATCACCAGAGCTTCACAGCTTGCCACTGGAATCCTCTTCTACTCCTCCATGACAAATCTACTGGATGTGGCCACATTAGCCACATGCTTGTTTCAGGTGTGAGATTCAGATACTACTGCAGCCAGAAGCATCAGCACAACAGCTAGACAACTGGCATTTTTAAAAAGGAAATAAATATGGCTCACTTGAGGTGTGTGTGTGTGTGTGTGTGTGTGTGTGTGTCTGTGTGTGTGTCTATGTGTGTGTCTATGTGTGTGTGTCTGTGTGTGGTTTGTGTGGTGTGTGTGTGTGTGTGTGGTGTGTCTGTGTGTGTGTCTGTGTGTGTGTCTATGTGTGTGTGTCTGCCTGTGTGTGGTGTGTGTGTGTGTGTGTGTGTGTGTGTGTGTGTGTGTGTGGTATGTGTTTGTCTGCCTGTGTGTGTGTGGTGTGTGTGTGTCTGTGTGTGTGTGTGTGTGGTGAGTGTGTCTGTGTGTGTGTCTGTGTGTGTGTGTGTGGTTGGTGTGTGTGTGTCTGTCTGTGTGTCTATGTGTGTGTGTCTGTGTGTGTGTGTGGTGTGTGTGTGTCTGTGTGGTGTGTGTGTGTCTGTCTGTGTGTCTATGTGTGTGTGTGGTGTGTGTGTGTGTCTGTGTGTGGTGTGTGGTGTGTCTATGTGTGTGTGTGTGGTGTGTGTGTGTCTGTGTGTGTGTGTGGTGTGTGTGTGTCTGTGTGTGTCTGTCTGTGTGTCTATGTGTGTGTGTCTGTGTGTGTGTCTATGTGTGTGTGTCTGTGTGTGTGTCTATGTGTGTGTCTGCCTGTGTGTGGTGTGTGGTGTGTCTATGTGTGTGTGTGTGGTGTGTGTGTGTCTGTGTGTGTGTCTGTGTGTGTGTGTCTGTGTGTGTAAAAATGTGGGCTTGATTATGTCACTCCTGATGAGGGGTGCATGCCTGAAACATTTAGTGTGGTTTAGCTCCTAGCACAGTTGCATAACTGCACTGCCAGTGGTAGGCTCCTTCATTTTGTACATTTGTACTAATGTTTGTGGTACCTGGACTGGAGTTTTTGTACAGGTGTGAATTGTGCAGCTGGCAATACATTTCTTGTTTTGGATCCAGTAAATATAGCCTTAAATACTTCTTAAAAATTGTCTGCTATTAAGTGGCAAAATTTGCAGTCCTTGCCTGGGTCATATCAGGCCAACTGCAGTCCTGTGCACACACCATTGTTAACTGTCTTAAAATAAACCCTAACTGTCCCAAATGTATTAAGATAAGTTCTTCCAGCTAGTGAACGCCAGTAAATCAGGCCCTGTGGTTGCTAGAGACATTAGCAAAGTTCCTTTGCTGAGTAGGTTAGTAGGAAGTTATTACCTTGGTAGCAGGGCTGTAAGCAACAGCTACTTTCTTAGTCACTGCCAGGAAGCCAGGAGCTGATGCTGTGACCTTGTAGTTTCCAGGTGTCAGTAGCCTCCAGTAGTCACCATCCTTAGCTGAGTAAAAAAACACATGGATCAAACATTCAACTGAAGAGACAGAGACTTTGCTGCAGTTCTAGAACATCCAAGCAGAGTGTTACAGAGGTGACTATCCATACTACTGTAATATATACAGTATATTCTGGCGTATAAGACTACTTTTGAACACCAGAAAAATCTTCTCAAAAGTCAGGGGTCGTCTTATACACCCGGTGTCATCTTATTGGGCGGGTGCTGAAACTTCCGAGCCGGACCGGAGAATCTGGCCACAGATGGTGGGGGGGGAACTCAAAAACTTCTGCAGCCACATCCCCACTGTATGCGGCGACTGCATGAAAGCAGCAAGGGCGGTGCCATATGGTATAAGAAAATTCACTTATCAGGATTCTTGGAAAGAAGTGACTTAACACGACACGGTCCTGGTGACAAGGTGAGGGGGCAGCTCACTGGGAAGGCTTTGTATGCAACAACCAGTCGGTAAGGTATATCGCTTGTCGTGAATGGTTGGTTGTTGTATACTGGGTACCACATACAGTACAACGCCAGTATCTGTACTTGTTTATACAGTTTAGCACCAGTACATACAGTACAGTATACAAATGTCCAACAGTCAAGAGGGGTAGTCTTATAGGGCGAGTATATCCCAAAATGTATATTTTAACTGGAAAAGTTGGGGGTCGTCTTATACGCCGGAATATAGTATTTTGAACAAGCCTGATAGAATACTACAATCTATCATCTACATCATACATGTCTAACTCTGACCCGTGGGCCAAATATAGCCCGCAGAGCCATAACATTCGGCTCGCAAGTTGTTTTGCAACTTTACAATATGTTTGGCCCACTATAGAACACCCGGGGAACCTATACTGGAGGTTAAGGCCTATATCACCAGGGAAGCCAAATGGGACAGGGAAAGCCCTAGACACCAAGGAACTATGAAGGGGAGAGGGGGGGTCAGTAGACACTAGAGAACTCCTGGATGAACAAGCACTAGCAGCGCAAAATGGACGTCTCAGAGGTCCTCCATCCCAGCGCCCGCTAAGCCGCATGTAGTCGCCTCCACCAGACACACTGTATGTAAGTCTCTCCCTTACAATAAGCTTGAGAAGCAGCAGTGCCAGCGTTTTGCCTCTTCTTCTTCTGGGAGACATTTGTCTTTCATGTTTCAGCATGCTGAGTTCCCTGTTTGGCGTATGGAAGTACTGGACAGTTGCCTGTAATGCTGGGAATACACGGTTCGTTTCTGATGTGCGTTTCTGCTCTCGATCGTTTTTGCCGCTCAATTCTGCAGTCGATTCTCTTATCTTTTTCCATTTACTTCTAAAGGGAGATTGGACATGTCGGAAATTATCTATCGAACCATCTAATTACCTCAAAAACGAACCGTGTTATTCCCAGCATTCGGCTGAGTGCTTAGTTCAGCCTCCTACTCTGTTAACTCCATATGTGCTGGATCTCTTTTCCCTGGTGCGTCACCAGTCAGGAAGTGTCGTGCCGACACTCAGCCCGGGTGTCGACGGTAATAAGGTCGCAAGCAGGACCGGGAGAGGAATCAGGAGGATGCCGGGGTACCTCGTGGCCTACGGTGGGATGGAGGAAGCCCCGGTAAGTACTGATTTCATTTTCCCTTTAAAGTTATTTCTTCAGATTTCCAAAGCTGACATTTCCTAAATTCTCTCACATATGCTACAAATTTCTGTTTCAAATATCCTCGTGATAAATATTGTACACATCAGGGACGGACCTATATGGGAGCAGCCAATATGCCTGCAGGGGGGAGGGGTTTGAGCTGTAAGGGGGCATACATATAATAAAGGTGTCTACAAAAAAGGGCGCAAGATATTACCAGTAGTAGAATATTGGTAAAATTACTGACATTCTACTACTTCACTACAGAGACATGTGGGCGCCCGGAGGCTTCTACTACTGTATATGATTTTCATATAAAGACTTCCTACTGCCATTATATGAATTTCCCTATGATTTTGTATTGAGACTTCCACTAAATGATTTTCGTATTGAGACTTCTTATTGCCGTTGAAAAATATTGTGCCCTTATTATACTGTGGGCACTGCAAAAGCCGCTAATAACATTGTGCTCTATGTAGTGCCCCTTTTAACCGATTGCCATATGTGCCCTTTTTCCTTGCTTTGGTGAGGGTGCTTTCAACTACTTGTACTCCGAACAAAGCTCTTAGGCTAGGGCCGTTTTTGTAAACAATCTAAGCGGATCCGTTTTTGTAAACAATTTTTTGTTTTGAGAGAAAATGCAGCTATGTTTCAAGTCCATGGAAACATCCCCAGCCCTGGCAATGGGTGGAGGGCCCGCGATACTGGAGGGAGTAACAGGCAGGAAGTGGGGCAGCAGCGGGGACCCTCACCTGGGTCCCCCCTTCCACGATCGCCCTCCAGCTAGTTTCATTGATAAAATCATTAATGTATTAAAATGTAAGCCAAGCGACGATCAGGGAACTTACTTCCTTGTGCTCCACCGCTCGCTGTCACTTCCTGCAATGCCGCCCTCTGTACTTCATTGGGCGGTATTGCAGGAAGTGACGGCGAGCGGTGGAACACAAAGGAGGTAAGTTCCCTGCTTGGCGTACAATTTAATGCATTAATGATTTTATCAATGAAACTAGCTGGAGGGGGAGTGGGGAAGGGGTACCCAGGTGAGGGGGGATCCTAAAGGGGACGTTTTTAGAACCAGTGTGAACCTACTCTTACTGCATAATGATAGTTTTTTCTTAAAAAAAAAAAAAAGAAGTCCTTCCTTTAATCAGCTTGAGCCATTACTATGCATCTGAAGATGAAATAAGCACAATTTTAAATGGATAAGCTCCTATTGCTATTATTGTTACCACATTGGTATGCTGTTTTTCTACAGATCTATGAATAAGTAAGATGTTTGTGGGAAAGGTAATGATTGCATTCACCTTGTCTTATACACCTACATAAAACAAATGAATATTGGAGTGCAATGTCTGCTGCGTGTGCCAGCGTCTGTTACCCCCTTAAAGGGAAGGTCCAAGCAAAATAAAAAAAATGAGTTTCACTTACCAGGGGCTTCTACCAGCCCTATGCAGCCATCCTGTGCCCTCATAGTCACTCACTGCTGCTCCAGTCCCCCGCTGGCAGCTTGCTGAAATTGGAGGTCGGCGGGCCGCATTGAGTACATTTTTACGCATTCCTGCTAGTGCAGGAACATTAACACATACATTTTTACACATTAGAGGTTCAATGCGTAAATTTTTAGGCGTTACACCACTAACGCGTAAAAATGTATGTGTTAATGTGGGAATGCGTAAAAATGAACGCAATGCGGCCTACCGACCTCCGAGGTCGGCAAGCTGCCAGCGGGGGACTGGAGCAGCAGTGAGTGACTACAAAGGCACAGGATGGCTGCATGGGGCTGGTAGAAGCCCCAGGTAAGTGAAACTCATTTTTTTTATTTTGCTTGGACCTTCCCTTTAAGCCTGGTAAAGAAAAGTAAAGCTGGTGGGCGCAGTCTGACCTGGTCATGCCATTACCAATTGAACTGGTAAATTAGCATGGCAGATTTTTTCATAAATAACCTAGCAACTGGTTTTGATATCAGGAATAGTTAGGTTTATTTAATGCTGAATATCGATAAAATAAAATGTTTTCTTTCAATAAGAATGATCTATTCAAAAATATGATTGTTCTCAAACTGGCACCTTCAATAACAATGCACAACAGGGTGAGTAAAACATTCATAAACCATCTATTGCAACATATAGGCAAACTTTATTCACAACCGAGCAGCAGAACTCTTGCTTCCTTGTGCTAGTGTTCAACTGTTCATCAAAGTCCACCCCTTCCAGGCGCTCTCCCCCACTTACCAGAAGTTGTGTCGTGATTTATTCCATCTACAGATATTGTTGCATTTGCAATGGGATTTCCTTGATGATCCTTCACGAAACCCTTCACTCCACGATGCACCTACAAGATAAATGTAACTGATGACAGACTATTTATGTTATGATATTCAAGAAATATATAGAACGCACACCATCAGTAATAACTTCAAGCCCAATTCCAACTAAAACTTTAATTATAGCTTATTATATAATGCAATATTTTTGTTGATATATTTGCATTTCACATGTGTCAGAGATAACATTTTCTGTATTTCATGTGTCGGAGGTAACGTTTGCTGCATTTGATGTGTGGGAGGAAATGAATGCTGCATTTCATGTATTGGAGGTAACATTTGCTGCATTTCATGTGTGGGAGGTAACTTTTGCATGCATTTCATATGTCAGGGGCAATGTTTGCGACATTGCACATGTTGGAGGTAAAGTTTGTTGTATTTAATATTTGATGGTCATAGTGTAAGAACTAGCGGGACCGCCATCGCCGCGCTGGGCAGCATGGCGGCGGTCTCCGCTTCCCAGCCGGTTGACTCCGTCACTCGTGCGGAGCAGCCGGCACACTCTGCAAGGGACACCGCCACCGCGACTGGCGACACGGCGGCGGGTCTCGCATGGCGGCAGGCGGAATTCTCTCCGCAAGCGGACGCGGACCCTGGCCTCTCCACTTCTCAGAGGCAAAGGGCCGCACGCGCGCGCGCGAGGAGGCAGAACTTTTACCTCCTACGTAGGAGGCTCAGCCGACTCACTATTCAGCTGACCTCAGGAGGTGTCCTGATTGGTTGTGGCTCTGGGGCGGCGCTGAGTAGCTCTCTAGCTACATATACAACTTGCCTGTCAGTAGCAAGTTGTCTGCTGTCGTGAATACACTGTTAGTGTTGGCGCTCAGACCTTAGTGCAGTGCCCTGGTGTTGATACTAAGGATTTCACACCTTAGCTTAGGAATATTATTGTATATTGATCTGTGTTTTGACTCTGGCTATCCCTGACTACTCTATCTCTTGCTGATCTTGTGCCTTTGCCTATCTGATCCTTGTTGCCGACCTCTGCCCGTTTACCGATTACTCTTCTGTCTTCTGCTCCTGTACTGTTGCCGTCATCTCTGTTTGCCGAACCCTTGCCTGTCTGACCCTTCTCCCTTCAGTGGAACGTCTCCCACTGGAGGGTTATCTCTGAGGCTTGCCTCTCCGAGACGCCTGCCCCAAGCAGACGATTACTGCTAGGGGTCAAGATTCCTCACTCAGCCTGGTTAGAGGATCTCACTCACGGGGTTCCCATTCAGAGGTAACCACACCTCTGAGGAATTACCGTGAGGTGGATATTTCCACACTTCTGTTATTTTACTGTCTTTATTGTGTTACCTTTGCTGTCGTGCCCAGAGGTTAGCAATATATCGGTATTATCGGTGATTCTGCAGATCACCAATAATCGGGTATATATCTGCATTCTTGGCTATACTGCAGATCACCAATAATCAGATTCTCTCTGTGTGCTAACATATATCATGACAGAACAGCAGACCATTAGTATGGAAGCACTACGCAGTCAGATCGAGACTCTAAGCAACTCGCTTAATAACCTCATTGAGGTGGTTAATACGCAACAGACCCAGATCAATCAATTGGCTGGGTCTGTACGGGTCTTGCAGACGACTGTGGCCACAGTGCAACCCCCTCCGGCCACAGATCTCTGCATGCCAGTGACCGAGAAGTTTTCAGGGCAAAGAGCTGACTTCCAGAACTTTCGTAACCGGGTTTTATCTTACTTTGAGTTACGACCTACTCAGTCAGGTTCTGAGCAGCAAAGGGTGACCTTTATTAAGACATTATTGTCCGGGGACTCGCAAACCTGGGCGTATGGTCTTCCACCCGAGGATACGGCTCTCGCGTCAGTTGAGGAGTTTTTCAAAGCGATGGACATAATTTATGATGATCCAGATGCTTCGATCACTGCCGAGAGGAAGCTCAAAACTCTCAGGCAGGGTCAAGACACGGTTGAAGGCACTGCAGAGATTCCTTGGTTTTGCTAACTACTACCGGAGATTTATCAAAGGATTCTCTTCGGTAGTAGCCCCCCTGACTAATCTAACCAAGAAAGGGGCCGACCCCTCTCAGTGGTCCTCGGAGGCCCAGGCCGCATTTAATACCCTGAAGAAACTGTTTTGCTCGGCACCTATACTGAGACATGTTAACATTGCTCTTCCTTTCGTAGTAGAGGTAGATGCCTCAGAGATCGGGGTGGGGGCTGGGCTGTCTCAGCGCTCGGGTCTGCAGGGCAAGACACATCCTTGTGCCTATTTCTCATGCATGTTTTCTCCTGCTGAGAGAAATTACGATGTGGGTAACAGGGAACTGTTGGCCATCAAGTTAGCCTTCCAGGAATGGCGCCATTGGCTGGAAGGTGCAGAACACACCATCACTGTATATACTGACCATAAGAACCTGGAGTATATTGAGGGGGCTAAGCGGCTTGCTCCTCGTCAGGCCCGCTGGTCCCTATTTTTCTCGCGTTTTAGATTTGTTGTCACGTACACCCCAGGTTCCAAAAACATTAAGGCAGACGCTCTCTCCAGATGTTTTGAACCAGAGACAGCCCAGCCCGCACGTCCCGAGAGCATTTTACCACACAAGGTGGTGCTGGCAGCCACTGAAACCTGGGAAGACTGGGTAGTCACACTGGCGCCTCACCAGCTGGATACCCCGGAAGGAAAACCGGAAGGGGTTCTCTTTGTTCCACTCCCGTTCCGTTTACGAGTCATGCAGCTATTTCATGCCCATAAGAACACTGGTCACCCAGGGGTCACCCGCACTTTAGACCTACTCACAAGGTGTGTTTGGTGGCCTTCATTGGCCTCTGATTGCAGAGAGTTTGTCAGAGACTGTGTGGTGTGTGCCAGGAGTAAACCGTTTCGCCAGGCTCCGGTGGGTACCTTGCAGCCCTTGCCAATTCCGAGTGAACCATGGACCCATCTGTCCGTGGACTTCATTGGCTAACTTCCTAGGTCGGAAGGTATGACTGTGATATGGGTGATCGTGGACAGGTTCAGCAAGATGGCCCATTTTGTTCCTCTTAAGGGATTACCATCAGCTCAAGAGTTAGCCGACCTCTTCATACAGCACATCTTTCGATTACATGGGATTCCGGATGATGTGGTATCGGATAGAGGAGTCCAATTTATATCAAGGTTTTGGAGGGCCTTTTGCCATAATTTGGGTATGAACCTGTCCTTCTCGTCCGGATATCACCCACAGACCAACGGGCAGACCGAGAAGGTTAATCAGGCACTGGAACAATTCCTGAGGTGTTATGTGGCAGATGCACAAACAGAATGGGTTAAATTCTTACCCTTTGCTGAATTTGCTCACAACAACTTGAGAAGCACTTCAACGGGCTTGTCCCCTTTTCAGGTTGTGTCAGGAAGGTCCCCTAAATTTTTCCCATTGCCGGTGTGCTCCTCTCCCTAAATTTTCCCCATTGCCGGTGTGCTCCTCTCCCTTCCCAGCCCTGGAAGAATGGCAGAAGGTTTTAAAGAAACTTTGGGGACAAGTAAAGGAGAGTTTGGGAATAGCCTTCCAGAATCAAAAGAAACAGGCCGACAAGAGACGGTCTGTTGAGTGGCACTTTTCTCCTGAGGACATGGTGTGGGTGTCAACGAGACACTTGGCACTCAGACAAACGTCCACCAAGTTGGGGCCCAAGTTCATAGGGCCTTATCCGGTGGTCCGAAAGATCAATGAGGTCTCGTCCGTGATTGATCTCCCAGCCAGCATGACAGGTGGGAGATCGTTCCATGTTTCTTTGTTGAAACCAGCAGTGTATGTGGATTCCGCCCCTACCCCCCCCCCCCCCCCAAGTGATAGTGGAAGGTCAGACAGAGTACGAGGTGGGGAAAATTTTGGATTCCCGGCTGGTACAGAATTCCGTACAGTATCTGGTCCATTGGAAAGGGTATGGGGTGGAGGACAGATCTTGGGTACCTGAGAATCGCATGCATGCTGAGAAATTAAAGAAGAAATTCCATCAGTTACATCCTGAGAAACTGGGTAGGAAGTGTCCGGAGTCCACTCCTCAAGGGGGGGGGGGTACTGTAAGAACTAGCGGGACCGCCGCCGCGCTGGGCAGCATGGCGGCGGTCTCCGCTTCCCAGCCGGCTGACTCCGTCACTCGTGCGGAGCAGCCGGCACACTCTGCAAGGGACACCGCCGTCGCGACTGGCGGCACGCGGCGGGTCTCGCATGGCGGCAGGCGGAATTCTCTCCGCAAGCGGACGCGGACCGTGGCCTCTCCACTTCTCAGAGGCAAAGGGCCGCGTGCGAGGAGGCAGGACTTTTACCTCCTACGTAGGAGGCTCAGCTGACTCACTATTCAGCTGACCTCAGGAGGTGTCCTGATTGGTTGGGGCTCTGGGGCGGCGCTGAGTAGCTCTCTAGCTACATATACAACTTGCCTGTCAGTAGCAAGTTGTCTGCTGTCGTGAATACACTGTTAGTGTTAGCGCTCAGACCTTAGTGCAGTGCCCTGGTGTTGATACTAAGGATTTCACACCTTAGCTTAGGAATATTATTGTATATTGATCTGTGTTTTGACTCTGGCTATCCCTGACTACTCTATCTCTTGCTGATCTTGTGCCTTTGCCTATCTGATCCTTGTTGCCGACCTCTGCCCGTTTACCGATTACTCTTCTGTCTTCTGCTCATGTACTGTTGCCGTCATCTCTGTTGCCGAACCCTTGCCTGTCTGACCTTTCTCCCTTCAGTGGAACGTCTCTCACTGGAGGGTTATCTCTGAGGCTTGCCTCTCCGAGACGCCTGCCCCAAGCAGACGATTACTGCTAGGGGTCAAGATTCCTCACTCAGCCTGGTTAGAGGATCTCACTCACGGGGTTCCCATTCAGAGGTAACCACACCTCTGAGGAATTACCGTGAGGTGGATATTTCCACACTTCTGTTATTTTACTGTCTTTATTGTGTTACCTTTGCTGTCGTGCCCAGAGGTTAGCAATATATCGGTATTATCGGTGATTCTGCAGATCACCAATAATCGGGCATATATCTGCATTCTTGGTGATACTGCAGTTCACAAATGATCAGATTCTCTCTGTGTGCTAACATATATCATGACACATAGTGGCTGCATTTGCTACTTTGGGGTTATTGTTGCAGCATCTAGCATTTGGGGTTCTCATAATTACTAAATGGTATGCTAATACATGAAGCAAAAGAAACAAAGTTTAATAAAAATTGATATATTTCGCTGACCACTTTATGAGGGAATTCATAGTGGTACACACATCAAATTTATTATACCACTTCAATATATCATGAGAACTTGCGAACACATTTTGAGAGCTTACGTACACATTCTGTTAATAGTATTCAATGTCTGTTGGCACTCATACTACATGGAGGTGGCAAAATTGATTAGTGATTGGCCAATCAAAATTGTTTATATGTATGCATCTTCAGTTTTTTTTCTTACTAAGGGGGGGGGGGGAGGAGGCATTGGCTTATTACCTTTAGTCTTGCCTAACTGTGCTCTGGTTGGAATCTTGGGTCCACTACATTTAAGTTACACTGTTACATTACAGTTAGCTCCGCCCATATCATAGCTACGGCCATGTTTCCACAGGGAGCATAGTGCACCACACTCACGTCTTTTTCCACCAAATTTTCCGGCAATGTGCTTATGGCGCCAACCCTTCAACCACCGCCTCCTCCCAAAAAATAAAAAACAATTTGCTTGCCCCTTTTCGGAACAAGGCAGGTCTTTATACATGCATACAAATCCACAGCGCTTGGTACTCAAATCGGCATCTGCAGTAACCCCACAGTGCTCAAAAGCATATTTCCACAGTGAACATCACCAGAAATAAATTGAGAAAGGTCACTTCTCCATCCAAGAATCACATAAACATTTATTAGAAGCTGGTCTTTATACATACTACTAGTTCTACTGTGACTTTGCTAAGTGCTGGATGCTTTGGTTTACCTAACATTAGGCTGCATACTGTAAAAGCACATAGCTGAATGGATAAGCAGTCTCTCAAGTTTGGATTACATGGAGGAATTTGTATGGACCCTAGTAGATCATTATCAAGGGCTAATGTAGTGCTGGAGTGGTTTTACACATGCGGCATTAATAAATCTTGGAACCTGGTATACAAGGTTGTTGCCTTTCATTTGGTGAAATGAATATATGTCTGGCAGCCTCAATCTCATGCATAAATAGCCCACATCAATAGCTGAAACCAGGTACTGTCTTTCATGGTATGTAGTGCATATGTAAGGGGTGGATAATTGAATATGACATTCAGGAGACAGTAGGTCCAATCCAGTAGACAAAAGGAAGTATTCCATTTATGATAGGACACCCTAAAGGTGCATACACACGCACTACAGCAGCTAAGAATGGGTCCATCGGCACCTCCCACTGGGCGGGTTTTCAGCAGACTGTAGTGCGTGTCCTATCATGTGTAGTCCAGTCACTGGATGGTAGTGCCCTAACAAACATCTTAATCACTAGCTGGAGGTGCCATGGCTCACAGCCAGTTCATTGCTTGGTGGTGCCTTGACTAAACAGTCCATTTTACTGGTTTACAGTTTAGTCGCTAGGCTGGGGTGTCATGGCTCACAGCTCATTCTCTGACAGGGCAACACAGGCCCTTCACTGATTGAGGGTCCCTTGGGCAACACCAACTGAGGGCAACCTGGCATCTGGCCTATTCACAGAATGGTGCTGCTAAGACTCACAGCACCATTTACTTCTTGGGGGTGATATGGCTTACAGTCCATGTAGTGGTTGGAGGTTCCCTGGCTCCCACCCAATTCCCCGGTTGGGGGTGATATGGCTCATAGTCCATTCAATGGTTGGGGGTTCCTTGGCTCCCACCCAATTCACTGGTTGAGGGTGATATGGCTCACAGTCCATTCAGTGGTTGGGGGTTCCTTGGCTCCCACCCAATTCCCCGGTTGGGGGTGATATGGCTTACAGTTCATGTAGTGGTTGGAGGTTCCTTGGCTCCCACCCAATTCCCCGGTTGGGGGTGATATGGCTCATAGTCCATTCAATGGTTGGGGGTTCCTTGGCTCCCACCCAATTCACTGGTTGAGGGTGATATGGCTCACAGTCCATTCAGTGGTTGGGGGTTCCTTGGCTCACACCCAATTCCCCGGTTGGGGGTGATATGGCTCACAGTCCATTCAGTGGTTGGGGGTTCCTTGGCTCACACCCAATTCACTGGTTGGGGTGATATGGCTCACAGTCCACTCAGTGGTTGGGGGTTCCTTGGCTCACACCCAATTCCCCGGTTGGGGGTGATATGGCTCACAGTCTATTCAGTGGTTGGGGGTTCCTTGGCTCACACCCAATTCACTGGTTGGGGTGATATGGCTCACAGTCCACTCAGTGGTTGGGGGTTCCTTGGCTCACACCCAATTCCCCGGTTGGGGGTGATATGGCTCACAGTCCATTCAGTGGTTGGGGGTTCCTTGGCTCACACCCAATTCACTGGTTGGGGTGATATGGCTCACAGTCCACTCAGTGGTTGAAGGTGGCATGGCTTATTCACTGGTTGTGGGTGCCCAGCTCATGGTCTCTTTAACGGAGTAGGTGCCATGCTACACATAATATATGTCCTGCTAACTGGTGTGATACATTACACTTCAAACATTGCGTATATGACTGACGCAGGATCATTGCAGATGTTTGCAGAAAAAATAATGCTTTCATAAAACACTCATCACCTAGCATTAATAACCAGCTTTGTACTGAATTAAAACATAATGCTATGATCATTTGATAAAGGGAAAAAAGTCTACTTGGACACAGAGAATATAAAAGGCTACTGATCACTAAAAATAGAGGTAGCGGCATTTATTCTTACAATGTCATGGTATGGGCCATCTGCCATACATGTTCAATGCCTTCAGGAAAAGTAGACGTTAATTAACACAATGCAAATCGTACCTGCTTTATGTAGTTCACTAGAGAGTCCTTGTTTTCTTCCCAGTAATTTTTTAGTAGTTCCTCTGGTGGAAATTTGTCGCAGCTCAGCTCTACAGTGATCTCGAAGCAGTTACTGCTCAAGTAATTGAAATCCTGCATACCTAAAATACAAGCACATTATCTAATGGAATTTACTGATATAAACAATATTTTGGGTAACACATGATTTAGTTTCTTACTTACAGTACTCCACAGTGATGTGTGGCTCAAAAGCCCACTTTACCAGTTCATATAAGAGAACTACTTTGCCAAGTGGTGGACTAGTTCAAATTTGAATTAAAAGGACAACTGTAATCTCAAAAAAAAAAAAAGTTGGATACTCACCTAAGAGGAATGAAGGCTCTGGATCCCTAAGAGCCTTCCCTTTCCTCTCTGTGTCCCCTTGTTCCACCACTGGGACCCCTTCCAACCTCAGACTTTAAAGAGACTCCGTAACAAAAATTGCATCCTGTTTTTTATCATCCTACAAGTTCCAAAAGCTATTCTAATGTGTTCTGGCTTACTGCAGCACGTTCTACTATCACCATCTCTGTAATAAATCAACTTATCTCTCTCTTGTCAGACTTGTCAGGCCTGTGTCTGGAAGGCTGCCAAGTTCTTCAGTGTTGTGGTTCTGTGATGCATCTCCCCCTCCAGGCCCCTCTCTGCACACTGCCTGTGTATTATTTAGATTAGGGCAGCTTCTCTCTTCTCTCTTATCTTTTACAAGCTGGATAAATCCTCCTCTGAGCTGGCTGGGCTTTCACATACTGAGGAATTACATACAGGCAGAGCTGTCTGCACTCTGCAGGAAGAAACAGCCTGACACTTCAGTGGAAGATAGCTGCAGGGGAAAAGAAACACACAAATGATCTCTTGAGATTCAAAAGGAATGCTGTATACAGCCTGCTTGTGTATGGATGTATTTTCTATGTGTGGACATACTGTACATCAATCTACTTCCTGTTTTGGTGGCCATTTTGTTTGTTTATAAACAAACTTTTTAAAACTGTTTTTAACCACTTTTAATGCGGCGAGGAGCGGCAAAATTGTGACAGAGGGTAATAGGAGATGTCCCCTAACGCACTGGTATGTTTACTTTTGTGCGATTTTAACAATACAGATTCTCTTTAATGTTGAAGAGGCCTTTGGGTCTCCTCGGAAGGCCATGGAAGTACTCAGGTCTCCAAGTACTTCTCAGCATGAGCGGCCTTGTACTGCACATGTGCAAGTGTGGACTCACGCGTGCCCAGTACAGAGATGCTCGTCTTTGGAAGTACTCAAGAGACCTGAGTACTTCCGAGGAGGCCTGAAGACATAGCCAGAGTGAGCTGGGCCATGGAACATGAGGACGCAGGTATTAGCAGTACAGTGCGGTGGACTCTATCAAAATAATGTGAAGCATGCTGAAGCTCAAAAGTCCAGGGGGAAGCGAGTTACTTTTAAACAAAAGCTGTCCAAAACATCAGGTTAAAAGAATGCTAAAGCATATCGGTGGGTCTTGTTTCCTGGACCTCAATAAAAGTATTTTGAACTAGCCCACTAGACAAAGGCAGGGGACTAAAGTAGGCATGCTAACCAATAGTTTTATGAACAAAATGTGCATTTTAAAACAGTGAAAAATTGTTTCTACTCTGAGTTGGTCATGTACTGAACTACTTTCTTTAGACAATGATAGTTACACTTAATTTAAACTGTGCTAATTGCAGCTTGGAGAGGCCTAAGAGTTCAGTTCCAATATCAGTCAAAAGGTGTGGGTGCATGCTCTTCACATGCAAGTTCTCAAAGGAAGGAAGACTCAGAGACAGCCGACAGAAAACACTGAGGACAACCTGGCCAAGAACCTACAGGAGGCGGGACAGCCTGAGCCAGAGCGGGTATGAGAGTTACATGACTCACAGCTGCAGTCTCAGAAGCTATGGAGGAGCTGCAGCAACTGTAACAAGTCATTTGCACAGAAGACCTCTGACACAGCATGAGCTCTCTGATAACACTCCCAGACTTGCTCATGAGTGATCTTTGCATTTGTTTTTACTTGGACCAGAGTCCATCTTTGCTTCTGAATCCAAATGACAAAATTAAATAATTCAAAATGAAACTTACCTCCAGGCACACTGTACCAGGCAGCCCCATTTGTTGTCCCATCAACAAAACTGCTTTCATCATCGTTCTTACGACATGGTGGCCTGTTTGGGTCAGACATGGCTGGATTTACAGAAGAATATGCGCGGGCCAAGCTTTGGAAGATACTGTCATCAGGGCAGGCACTGTATTCATGAGCACTACCTACAGGGAGCAAGAAAACATGATTACTATAATAATAACAACAATAAAGTAGCAGGAATACTAATATCTATTGAAAACAAACTGCTAGCTGAAAGCATGAATGATTTAACTGGGTGCTCTATAAGATCTCCATGCCACAAATCCTACCCTCAGAGCCATAGCAGCAATCCTGTTAAAAATAGGGTATATGTATCTATCTGTGCATGTAGATTGTTATCGTAACAAGACAGGAAGAGGAGATAACTTGCAAGGAAATACTGAGGTCTGCACAGTAGATTTGTAAGCGAATAAACATGTTGATCCAAAAAAGTACAAACTATACACAAACACAAGAATATGCATGTAATCATACTGTATATCAGAAACACATGGTGCACTACAAATACCAGCTTAACCTCCCTAACTAAATATCTACAGCAGATATATACAAAGCAAAATACAGGTGCACAAGTCAAGCTATATATGTACAAGAGTGGATTATCATGAACAGCAAACAAACGAATAGTCAAGCATGCAAGGTCAAAACCAGAAGATCAGATATAAATATACAATTAGGCAAAAGAGTAGTCAAGCAAACGGAAGGTCAATACAAGGAGGTCAATAGCAAGATACAGGAGGCAGGAAACAATGTACAAGGGTTAATGACCAGAATCACAAGGCCTACTAGCACAATGATCTAGCAGCCTTGAATGGGAGAAGCATCCTTATATATATATTCTCCACATTGATCAGGTGACTGGTCCGAATGTTCACAGAGTTTCACCTGCAGGTAAGCCAAAGAACTGCAGTGTTTCAAATATGAGGTGAGACCTTTGCTGGTGGACAGCAGAAGCCAAGGCAAAAGTTTATTAGTGCTGCCACCAGCAGAATACCAAATGTAAAGGTCATGAGAGTGTACCTATGCGACAACTTCTATTATGTGTATGTAGTACCAGTTATGACCACAGAGTGGGAGTGTTTAACGTAAAAGCCTTCCTGTATTACATTTTACTCAATTTACGCACATTCGTTTATTACCAGTACTGCATTACATTTAAAAGCTAAAACTTAATTTTAACCACTTGAGGACCTAGGGCTTTACCCCCCTTAAGTACCGGCCACTTTTTTTCCATTCAGACCACTGCAGCTTTCACGGTTTATTGCTCGCTCATACAACCTACCACCTAAATGAATTTTGGCTCCTTTTCTTGTCACTAATAAAGCTTTCTTTTGATGCTATTTGATGGCTGATGCGATTTTTACTTTTTATTATATTCATCAAAAAAGACATGAATTTTGGCAAAAAATGATTTTTTTAACTTTCTGTGCTGACATTTTTCAAATTTCTGTATACATGCAGCGCGAAAAATGTGGACAAACATGTTTTTGATAAAAAAAAAACCCATTCAGCCTATATTTATTGGTTTGGGTAAAAGTTATAGCGTTTACAAACTATGGTGCAAAAAGTGAATTTTCCCATTTTCCAGCATCTCTGCCTTTTCTGACCACCTGTCATGTTTCATGAGGGGCTAATTCCAGGATAGTATAAATACCCCCAAATGACCCCATTTTGGAAAGAAGACATCCCAAAGTATTCACTGAGAGGCATAGTGAGTTCATAGAAGATATTATTTTTTGTCACAAGTAAGCGGAAAATGACACTTTGTGACAAAAAAAAAAAAAAGTTTCCATTTCTTCTAACTTGCGACAAAAAAAAATGAAACCTGCCACGGACTCACTATGCTCTTCTCTGAATACCTTGAAGTGTCTACTTTCCAAAATGGGGTCATTTGTGGGGTGTGTTTACTGTCCTGACATTTTGGGGGGTGCTAAATTGTAAGCAGCCCTGTAAAGCCTAAAGGTGCTCATTGGACTTTGGGCCCCTTAGCGCAGTTAGGCTGCAAAAAAGTGCCACACATGTGGTATTGCCGTACTCAGGAGAAGTAGTATAATGTGTTTTGGGGTGTATTTTTACACATACCCATGCTGGGTGGGAGAAATATCTCTGTAAATGACAATTGTTTGATTTTTTTTACACACAATTGTCCATTTACAGAGAGATTTCTCCCACCCAGCATGGGTATGTGTAAAAATACACCCCAAAACACATTATACTACTTCTCCTGAGTACGGCGATACCACATGTGTGGCACTTTTTTGCACCCTAACTGCGCTAAGGGGCCCAAAGTCCAATGAGTACCTTTAGGATTTCACAGGTCATTTTGAGAAATTTCGTTTCAAGACTACTTCTCACGGTTTAGGGCCCCTAAAATGCCAGGACAGTATAGGAACCCCACAAATGACCCCATTTTAGAAGGAAGACACCCCAAGGTATTCCGTTAGGAGTATGGTGAGTTCATAGAAGATTTTATTTTTTGTCACAAGTTAGCGGAAAATGACACTTTGTGAAAAAAACCAATAAAAATCAATTTCCGCTAACTTGTGACAAAAAATAAAATCTTCTATGAACTCACCGTACTACTAACAGAATACCTTGGGGTGTCTTCTTTCTAAAATGGAGTCATTTGTGGGGTTCCTATACTGTCCTGGCATTTTAGGGGCCCTAAACCGTGAGGAGTAGTCTTGAAACGAAATTTCTCAAAATGACCTGTGAAATCCTAAAGGTACTCATTGGACTTTGGGCCCCTTAGCGCAGTTAGGGTGCAAAAAAGTGCCACACATGTGGTATCGCCGTACTCGGGAGAAGTAGTACAATGTGTTTTGGGGTGTATTTTTACACATACCCATGCTGGGGGGGAGAAATAACTCTGTAAATGGACAATTGTGTGTAAAAAAAAAAAATCAAAAGATTGTCATTTACAGAGGTATTTCTCCCACCCAGCATGGGTATGTGTAAAAATACACCCCAAAACACATTATACTACTTCTCCCGAGTACGGCGATACCACATGTGTGGCACTTTTTTGCACCCTAACTGCGCTAAGGGGCCCAAAGTCCAATGAGTACCTTTAGGATTTCACAGGTCCTTTTTGTTTCAAGACTACTCCTCACGGTTTAGGGCCCCTAAAATGCCAGGGCAGTATAGGAACCCCACTAATGACCTCATTTTAGAAAGAAGACACCCCAAGGTATTCCGTTAGGAGTATGGTGAGTTCATAGAAGTTTTTATTTTTTTGTCAAAAGTTAGCGGAAATTGATTTTAATTGTTTTTTTTACAAAGTGTCATTTTCCGCTAACTTGTGACAAAAAATAAAATCTTCTATGAACTCACCATACTCCTAACGGAATACCTTTGGGTGTCTTCTTTCTAGAATGGGGTCATTTGTGGGGTTCCTATACAGCCCTGGCATTTTAAGGGCCCTAAACCGTGAGGAGTAGTCTTGAAACCAAATGTCGCAAAACGACCTGTGAAATTCTAAAGGTACTCATTGGACTTTGGGCCCCTTAGCGTACTTAGGGTGTAAAAAAGTGCCACACATGTGGTACCGCCGTACTCAGGAGAAGTAGTATAATGTGTTTTGGGGTGTATTTTTACACATACCCATGCTGGGTGGGAGAAATATCTCTGTAAATGACAATTGTTTGATTTTTTTTACACACAATTGTCCATTTACAGAGAGATTTCTCCCACCCAGCATGGGTATGTGTAAAAATACACCCCAAAACACATTATACTACTTTTCCTGAGTACGGCGGTACCACATGTGTGACACTTTTTTGAAACCTAACTGCGCTAAGGGGCCCAACGTCCTATTCATAGGTAATTTTGAGGCATTTGTTTTCTAGACTACTCCTCACGGTTTAGGGCCCCTAAAATGCCAGGGCAGTATAGGAACCCCACAAGTGACCCTATTTTAGAAGGAAGACACCCCAAGGTATTCCGTTAGGTGTATGGCGAGTTCATAGAAGATTTTATTTTTTGTCACAAGTTACCGTATTTCGCGCCGTATAAGACGCTCCGGAATATAAGACGCACCCAGGTTTAGAGGGCAAAAACCAGGGGAAAAAAATAAAACCTAAACCTGGTCCACCTATATTCCAGGAGCGTCTTGTACATGTTCGCCCCCAAATGGTGTCCTCCTGTGTCCCCACCATTGTGTTCCCCATGTCTGCCCTAAGTGTCCTCTGTGTTCCCATGTGTCCTCTGTGTCCCCTATGCCTGCCCCATGTGTCCTCTGTGTCCCCTATGCCTGCCCCATGTGTCCTCTGTGTCACCCATGCCTGCCCCATGTGACCCCCATACCTGCCCTATGTGTCCTCTATGTGACCCCCATACCTGCCTCATGTGTCTTCTGTGTCCTCCACCTGTGTGTGTACACTGTGCCTGCTGATACCTGTATGTGCCGCTGCCCTCTCCTCATAGCTGCTCTAAGTGTCCAGCCGCATGTCCCCCGCTAGTGTATAGGATGCCCGATCCCCCGTGTTCCTCATCTTCCTTCCCATGGCGATTGCTGGCCCCCCTGGGTGTTAATCTGTAGCGGGCTTACCTCTCCGCTAGTGTATAAGATGCCCGATCCCCCGTGTTCCTCATCTTCCTCCCCCTGGCGATTGCTGGCCCCCCCGGGTGTTAATCTGTAGCGGGCTTCCCTTTCCGCCATGCCCGTTAGGATTGGAGACCTGCCTCACAGCCGCGCATCTTGCTCTAGTGATCGTCATGTGATCACAGGGACTTTTTCTCCCCATTTTTTGGGGAGAAAAAAATTGCGTCTTATACGGCGAAAAGTACGGTAGTGAAAAATGACACTTTGTGAGAAAAAAAAACAATAAAAATCAATTCCCGCTAACTTTTGACAAAAAATAAATTCTATGAACTCGTCATACACCTTACAGAATACCTTGGGGTGTCTTTTTTCTAAAATGGGGTCACTTGTGGGGTTCCTATACCGCCCTGGCATTTTACGGGCCTAAAACCGTGAGTAGTCTGGTAACCAAATGTCTCAAAATGACTGTTCAGGGGTATAAGCATCTGCAAATTTTGATGACAGGTGGTCTATGAGGGGGCGAATTTTGTGGAACCGGTCATAAGTAGTGTTGGGCGAACAGTGTTCGCCACTGTTCGGGTTCTGCAGAACATCACCCTGTTCGGGTGATGTTCGAGTTCGGCCGAACACCTGATGGTGTTTGGCCAAACCGTTCGGCCGCATGGCCGAACTAAGAGCGCATGGCCGAACGTTCCCCGAACGTTCGGCTAGCGCTGTGATTGGCCGAATGGGTCACGTGGTTCGGACCCGAACGCGCTCTGATTGGCCGAACTGTCACGTGGTTCGGGTAAATAAATACCCGAACCACATCATATCTCCGCCATTTGTCTGTGGGTTTAGCTTTGGGTAGGCAGGCAGGGTAGTTCGCGCTCCAGCCACGCTAGCCAGGGTCCCCCCAGTCATTGTGTCGCTGCTGGGAATAGTAGTACACCGCTCGCTCAGCCACACTATATAGCATTCTGTTTACTGCCACTCTGTGTCTGCTGGGAATAGTAGTACACCGCTCGCTCAGCCACACTATATAGCATTCTGTTTACTGCCACTCTGTGTACCTCGCTCAGCCACACTATATAGCATTGTGTTTACTGCCACTCTGTGTCTGCTGGGAATAGTAGTACACCGCTCACCCGCCACTGTTTAGCATTGTGCTCTGTGTTGCTGCTGGGAATAGTGGTACACCGCTCGCTCAGCCACACTATATAGCATTCTGTTTACTGCCACTCTGTGTACCTCGCTCAGCCACACTATATAGCATTCTGTTTACTGCCACTCTGTGTCTGCTGGGAATAGTAGTACACCGCTCACCCGCCACTGTATAGCATTGTGCTATGTGTCGCTGCTGGGAATAGTGGTACACCGCTCACCCGCCACTGTATAGCATTGTGCTCTGTGTCGCTGCTGGGAATAGTGGTACACCGCTCAGCCACACTATATAGCATTCTGTTTACTGTTCTGTGTCTGCTGGGAATAGTAGTACACCGCTCGCTCAGCCACACTATATAGCATTCTGTTTACTGCCACTCTGTGTACCTCGCTCAGCCACACTATATAGCATTCTGTTTACTGCCACTCTGTGTCTGTTGGGAATAGTAGTACACCGCTCACCCGCCACTGTATAGTATTGTGCTCTGTGTCGCTGCTGGGAATAGTGGTACACCGCTCACCCGCCACTGTATAGCATTGTACTCTGTGTCGCTGCTGGGAATAGTGGTACACCGCTCACCCGCCACTGTATAGCATTGTGCTCTGTGTCGCTGCTGGGAATAGTGGTACACCGCTCAGCCACACTATATAGCATTCTGTTTACTGTTCTGTGTCTGCTGGGAATAGTAGTACACCGCTCGCTCAGCCACACTATATAGCATTCTGTTTACTGCCACTCTGTGTACCTCGCTCAGCCACACTATATAGCATTCTGTTTACTGCCACTCTGTGTCTGCTGGGAATAGTAGTACACCGCTCGCTCAGCCACACTATATAGCATTGTGTTTACTGCCACTCTGTGTACCTCGCTCAGCCACACTATATAGCATTGTGTTTACTGCCACTCTGTGTCTGCTGGGAACAGTAGTACACCGCTCACCCGCCACTGTATAGCATTGTGCTCTGTGTCGCTGCTGGGAATAGTGGTACACCGCTCACCCGCCACTGTATAGCATTGTGCTCTGTGTCGCTGCTGGGAATAGTGGTACACCGCTCACCCACCACTGTATAGCATTTCTGTACTGCCACTGTACTGCTGCCAGTCAGCGTGTACTTTAAGGATAAGTGAAATGAGGAAGAAATCCGGTGAAAGAGGGAGGGGCAAGGGAAGAGGTGTTTCCCCTGACGGTTCACGTACAGGCCACGGGGAGCACCCAAGAAAACCCACTCAATACCGCCCATGTTGTCCACGACAACAACCCTCACAAATCCAAAAGAACAGGACCAGATAATTACTTGGATGACCTCTCAAGCGTCCAGCAGTGGGTTAAGCAGCACCAGCACATCACGCACGAGGTCCGAGTCCTCAGCCAGTTACAAGGAGCCAGTGGGCACAAAGCTGACACAACCGGCAGCGACACCATGCACACAACTGCCAGATAACCAGTCCGATGAATTACCTCAGGACACAATGGGGTATTCTCAGGAGCTATTCCCAGCCCAACAAACTTCCACCTTTCAAAGGTCAATGGAGGAACAGCCAGAAATGTTGTGCCCGGATTCACAACTATTAACTGTGGGAAATGCACCGCGCACTGAAATACAAGGCGAGTCCGAGGAGGACTCGGAAACCCAAATCCCAGAGCAAGTTGGGCAGGAGGGGTTGCAATTGCAGGAGGTCGGCCGACAAGATCTGGAAGACGACGTTGGAGTGAGCTGCGCAGAGGTTGTTCTGGGGAGCTCTACTCCACGGCGGCGGCCCCCCACAATGACATATGACGAGTTTGAGGAGATGGAAGAGGAGGGTATGGACAATGTGGACAGAGACCCAGATTTTGTTTGTGAACGAGAACATCGCCGTCGTAGCAGCAGCACAGATGAGTCTGTTGAAGTACCCACTGCTGCACGAGTTCGCCTTGTGCCACAAGGTAGGCGGCGCGCAATTTTAGGCACCACAAGCGTGGAAGTTCAAGTGAGAGGCAAAAGAGGCGCAAACAGAAATCGCCAGCAAGGCAGGTGCTCCAAAGTCTGGGCTTTCTTTGAAGACTGCACTGAGGATGGTACTATGGCGATTTGCAAGGTGTGCAAGACCCGCCTGAGCAGGGGAAAAAGTATTAACAACCTCTCCACCACCAGCATGAGCCACCACATGCTATCCAAACATCCCACTCTGTGGGCAAACGCGGCAGGACAGGGTACCAGCAACACTGCCTCCCTTGGGGTCACCAGACTCACCACCAGACCCGCCTCAGCAGCAGCAGTAGCCCAGCCATTGCGTGGTTCACAACATTCACAAACATCAGACGATGCTGACACTGTCACTTTCCGGAGTAGGGCTCTTGAGGTCTCCCAGTGTTCATCAAACACAACAACCAACAGCCCTTCAGTGTGCAGCCCTACGATTCAGTTGTCTGTCTCGGAGATGTTTGATCGCAAGAGGAAATTGCCAGCAAATGACCCCCAAGCTGTGGCAGTAACAGCCAGCATAGCCAAGCTTCTGGCCTGCGAAATGCTGCCATATCGAGTGGTGGAGACAAACAGCTTCAAGGGCATGATGTCAGTGGCCATCCCACGTTACGTGGTTCCCAGCCGCTACCACTTTGCGCGCTCTGCAGTGCCTGAGTTGCATGAGCACGTGGTCAGCAAAATAACCCGAAGCTTGAAGAATGCCGTTGCCTGCAAGGTTCACCTCACCACTGACACCTGGACGAGTGCGTTCGGCCAGGGTCGATACATCTCCCTTACCGCGCACTGGGTGAACCTTGTGGAGCCTGGCAGCGATTCCTCACCTGCTACGGCGTGGGTGTTGCCCACGCCGCAAACAGCTGCACCGCCGTCCCTCCCACTGAATAACAACAGCAGCACCTACCTCTCTGACTCCTTCTCCTCCAACGCATCTCAAAGCTGTACCTCATCCGGAAACGCTAACCCAGCAGCAGTAGGATCGTGGAAGCAGTGCAGCACAGCTGTTGGCATGCGTCAGCAAGCGTTGCTGAAGCTGATCTGCCTTGGGGATAAGCAGCACACAGGGGAGGAAATTTGGAGGGGAATAAAGGAACAGACGGATTTGTGGCTGGCACCGCTGGACCTGAAACCGGGCATGGTTGTGTGTGATAATGGGAGTAATCTCATTCGCGCTTTAAGGTTGGCTAAGCTGACACACATCCCTTGCCTGGCGCACGTGATGAACCTAGTAGTTCAGCGGTTCCTGAGGACATACCCAGGCGTGGCCGATCTTCTGTTGAAGGTGCGACGAGTGGCCAAACATTGCAGAAATTCCAGTACTGCTTCGGGGGCACTCGCCAAGATGCAGGAGCGCTTCAATCTCCCCCACCATCGCTTGCTGTGTGATGTCCCTACGCGCTGGAATTCTACGCTGCACATGCTAGCCCGCTTTTGCGAGCAGAAGAGTGCAGTGGTCCAGTACATGACGGCGCAGTACCGAGGCGCATCCGGACAGCTGCCAAGCTTCTGTGGATCCGATTGGGCCAACATGTTGGACCTCTGCCAAGTCCTCTAAAATTTTGAGCAATCCACGTTGCTTGTGAGCAGTGACAACTCTTCAGTCAGCATTACCATACCACTGCTGTGTTTACTGAAGAGGTCAATGTTGAAAATCAAGGAAACAGCTGTCATGATGCAACTGGGGGAATCTGAAGGAGAAAACGATCAGCGTGATGGTACCAACATCAGGCCATCCGCATCAGGAAACGCTGGCCCCAGCAGCTACGATGAAGAAGAAGAGGAGGAGGAACAGCTGGAGTTGGAGCAGGAATTTCCTGCCACCACTGACGAGGGCCAGAGCGGTGCACGTTGGACTTCCACAATTCAGCGCGAATGGTCAGCAGAAGCAGACCAGGAAGAAGGTGACGACTATGATGCATCACAACAACTATCACAACGCTCACAAGAGGATGATGAGGATTCTGGCAGGACTCTGGCACACATGGCTCAATTCATGCTAGACTGCATTGAACGCGACCCACGCATTGTGGGCATTCTGGACAACACCAATTACTGGGTTTATACCCTTCTGGATCCACGGTACAAACACAATGTTCCAAAACTGCTTGAAGAAAGAGTCAGACAGGTCAAAATGGAAGAATACCAGCAGGCCTTGTGGAGACTTTAGAGAGGAGATTGACATCCTCCCCCTCCTCTAGCCAGTTGTACGCCGACAGACTGACTTCCGCAAACCCAGGACGGCCAGGAGGGCAGCAAACAACACAAGCCCCAGCTAGTGCCCAAAAGGGAATGGTATCGGCAGTGTCCTTGGAGTGGGAAAATTTTATGACACCCATGCAGCAGCAGCCCACAGAACAGCAAGCGTGCAGATCCACCTCCAACACCGATCGCCTGGAGAAGATGGTCAAGGACTACATGTCAGATGGCGTAGCTGTGTTGAACAATCCATCTGCACCCTTCAACTATTGGGTATCGAAGCTAGACACCTGGCACAAACTGGCAATGTACGCAATAGAGGTGCTGGCTTGCCCGGCAGCCAGCGTTATGTCGGAACGCTGTTTCAGTGCTGCCGGAGGCATCGTCAAAGATCGGCGTATCCGCCTCTCCACAGAAAAAGCAGACCGTCTGACTCAAATTAAAATGAATCAATCCTGGATTGGAAACGACTACGCAACACTCCTGGACCCCAACCAAGTAACATGAACAATGAACATCTGTGATGGGTTAGCGTTTCCGGTCCCTGTTTATTGAACCTCTCATCTTTATTACATTTATGACTGCATGGCGGCAAAAAGCATTGCTATATCCGCACGCTATTTGTCCTCATGCAAGGCCTGGGATGCTGTGTCTCAAAAAGCGTGGCCTTCTCCTCCTGCGCCTCCTCCTGTTCCATCACGTGTGCTGCTGCTGCTGCTGCTGGGTTAGCGTTTCCGGTCCCTGTTTATTGAACCTCTCATCTTTATTACATTTATGACTGCATGGCGGCAAAAAGCATTGCTATATCCGCACGCTATTTGTCCTCATGCAAGGCCTGGGATGCTGTGTCTCAAAAAGCGTGGCATTCTCCTCCTGCGCCTCCTCCTGTTCCCTCACGTGTGCTGCTGCTGCTGGGTTAGCGTTTCCGGTCCCTGTTTATTGAACCTCTCATCTTTATTACATTTATGACTGCATGGCGGCAAAAAGCATTGCTATATCCGCACGCTATTTGTCCTCATGCAAGGCCTGGGATGCTGTGTCTCAAAAAGCGTGGCCTTCTCCTCCTGCGCCTCCTCCTGTTCCATCACGTGTGCTGCTGCTGCTGGGTTAGCGTTTCCGGTCCCTGTTTATTGAACCTCTCATCTTTATTACATTTATGACTGCATGGCGGCAAAAAGCATTGCTATATCCGCACGCTATTTGTCCTCATGCAAGGCCTGGGATGCTGTGCTCAAAAAGCGTGGCATTCTCCTCCTGCGCCTCCTCCTGTTCCATCACGTGTGCTGCTGCTGCTGCTGGGTTAGCGTTTCCGGTCCCTGTTTATTGAACCTCTCATCTTTATTACATTTATGACTGCATGGCGGCAAAAAGCATTGCTATATCCGCACGCTATTTGTCCTCATGCAAGGCCTGGGATGCTGTGTCTCAAAAAGCGTGGCATTCTCCTCCTGCGCCTCCTCCTGTTCCATCACGTGTGCTGCTGCTGCTGGGTTAGCGTTTCCGGTCCCTGTTTATTGAACCTCTCATCTTTATTACATTTATGACTGCATGGCGGCAAAAAGCATTGCTATCCGCACGCTTCTTGTCCTCATGCAAGGCCTGGGTTGTGTCTCAAAGCGTGGCCTTCTCCTCCTGCGCCGCCCTCCTCCTGTTCCATCACGTGTGCTGCTGCTGGGTTAGCGTTACGGTTACCGGTCCCTTTTCCTGGAACCTCTTCTCTGTATTACATTTATGACTGCATGGCGACAAAAAGCATGTTACCTGTGCAAAGAAACATGACATTTTCCGCATTTAAAAGACAGTTTTTCCTTTGAAACTTTACAATCAATTTTCTCAAAAACTATAAGCTCTTTTTCAAATATTTTTTTTCCTCTTGTACCCACTCCCAATGTGCATATACCCTGCAAATTTGGGGTATGTAGCCTGTAAGGAAGCTTTACAAAGCACGAAAGTTCGGGTCCCCATTGACTTCCATTATGTTCGGAGTTCGGCGCGAACACCCGAACATCGCGGCGATGTTCGGCGAACGTTCGCGCACCCGAACATCTAGGTGTTCGCCCAACACTAGTCATAAGCAGGGTGGCCTTTTAGATGACAGGTTGTATTGGGCCTGATCTGATGGATAGGAGTGCTAGGGGGGTGACAGGAGGTGATTGAGGGTGTCTCAGGGGGTGGTTAGAGGGGAAAAAAGATGCAATCAATGCACTGGGGAGGTGATCGGAAGGGGGTCTGAGGGGGATCTGAGGGTTTGGCCGAGTGATCAGGAGCCCACACGGGGCAAATTAGGGCCTGATCTGATGGGTAAGTGTGCTAGGGGGTGACAGGAGGTGATTGATGGGTGTCTCAAGGTGTGATTAGAGGGGGGAATAGATGCAAGCAATGCACTGGCGAGGTGATCAGGGCTGGAGTCTAAAGGCGTTCTGAGGGTGTGGGCGGGTGATTGAGTGCCCTAGGGGTAGATAGGGGTGATTGATGTGTAATTAGTGGGTGTTTATGGTAGAGAACAGATGTAAACACTGCACTTGGGAGGTGATCGGATGTCGGATCTGCGGGCAATCTATTGGTGTGGGTGGGTGATCAGATTGCCCGCTAGGGGCTGATTGATGGGTGGCAGTGACAGGGGGTGATTGATGGGTGGCAGTGACAGGGGGTGATTGATGGGTGATTGATAGGTGATTGACAGGTGATTGACAGGTAATCAGTGGGTTATTACAGGGAAGAAGAGATGTAAATATTGCACTGGCGAATTGATAAGGGGGGGGTCTGAGGGCAATCTGAGCGTGTAGGCGGGTGATTGGGTGCCCGCAAGGGGCAGATTAGGGTCTGATCTGATGGGTAACAGTGACAGGTGGTGATAGGGGGTGATTGATGGGTAATTAGTGGGTGTTTAGAGGAGAGAATAGATGTAAACACTGCGCTTGGGTGGTGATCTGATGTCGGATCTGCGGGCGATCTATTAGTGTGGGTGGGTGATCAGATTGCCCGCAAGGGGCAGGTTAGGGGCTGATTGATGGGTGGCAGTGACAGGGGGTGATTGATGGGTGGCAGTGACAGGGGGTGATTGATGGGTGATTGACAGGTGATTGACAGGTGATCAGTGGGTTATTACAGGGAAGGACAGATGTAAATAATGCCCTGGCGAATTGATAAGGGGGGGTCTGAGGGCAATCTGAGCGTGTAGGCAGGTGATTGGGTGCCCGCAAGGGGCAGATTAGGGTCTGATCTGATGGGTAACAGTGACAGGTGGTGATAGGGGGTGATTGATGGGTAATTAGTGGGTGTTTAGAGGAGAGAATAGATATAAACACTGCGCTTGGGTGGTGATCTGATGTCGGATCTGCGGGCGATCTATTGGTGTGGGTGGGTGATCAGATTGCCCGCAAGGGGCAGGTTAGGGGCTGATTGATGGGTGGCAGTGACAGGGGGTGATTGATGGGTGATTGACGGGTGATTGACAGGTGATCAGGGGGATAGATGCATACAGTACACAGGGGGGGGGGGTCTGGGGAGAATCTGAGGGGTGGGGGGGGTGATCAGGAGGGGATAAGAAAAAAATAGCATTGACAGATAGTGACAGGGAGTGATTGATGGGTGATTAGGGGGGTGATTGGGTGCAAACAGGGGTCTGGGGGGTGGGCAGGGGGGGTCCTGAGGGGTGCTGTGGGCGATCTGGGGCAGGGGGGGGGAAATCAGTGTGCTTGGGTGCTACATAGGGTGGCTGCAGCCTGCCCTGGTGGTCCCTCGGACACTGGGACCACCAGGGCAGGAGGCAGCCTGTATAATACACTTTGTAAACATTACAAAGTGTATTATACACTTTGTATGCGGCGATCGCGGGGTTAACATCCCGCCGGCGCTTCCGTATGGCCGGTGGGATGTTGCGGCGGGTGAGCGGCGGCAGGCGCCGGCGGAGGATCGCGTCACGGATGACGCGATCGCTCCGCCCATGCCCTTACAAGGACCGCCGCCTCTGTGGGTGAGCCGGTCCTTGCAGGGCACACTTCCCGGCCGCCTCTGTGCGTTAGGCGGTCGGGAAGTGGTTAAAGTCTATAATATATTTATTCAGGTCTGTGTGTGATTGCACACCTCATACATAGGATTGTTTTCATGTTTTAATAAGACTATGATGAATTATTGTAATGATCTGGGGTCGATTTCCACAGTCAGCACACACCAAGTGCGCTGAAGCAGATGGGAATCCCCACAATCACAGAAGCAGAGTACCCAGTATATGAAAATATATTTGTAGAGGGGAATTCCAACCAGCAAGTGGAGCTGTGGAGTATAGAGGAACGAGTCCTCTGTACAACCACAGATGCCAGATTGAAATTGCACAACGTGAAGCAGCACTATGCAATATAAACAAGGTAGCAACTCAAAAGAGAGCAAGAACAGAGACAGACTATATGAATGTCTACCAATCTAGTCGCCACCCGGCGACGGTAGACATATCACAACCGAACAGACCAGAGTGAGAAAGTCAATCGCAAGAGAGGCGATTGCTATCAGAAACACAAGACTGAGCAAAGACAGAGTATGAATTGAGTTAAGGAAGACACAGCAAATAACTACAATCCGAACGCCAAGGAAAATAACAAATGAACTAACTAAACGTGGTCACCGCACGTTATGCGCAACAGTAACAAGCGCGTTAATAGCACGGTTACCGCACGAGAAGCGCAACAGTGACAAACGTACCAACTCTGACGAACTAATGAACACGGAAAACAAAGACAAACAGATAGCTTGCTAATCGGTTGCCTAACACCAGACAACAGCAAGCGTTCATTCCAGACAAAACAGACTGATGGAGTAACCAGTAGCAACCGCTGCCAAGGTTATACTCCAAGACACAGACAAGGGGGATCCACCACCTCTCGAGCTAGGGCGAATGCGATCAAGAAACAGGACTGAACGATTCACTATCAGCCACCGCTGGAGATAGTGCAATCGCAAGGACAGGACAAGACAAGACTAGGCAGTACAAATAATACACAAAACTGACTGCACTAGTAGGAGTGCAAAATGCACTCCCCAAGAATTAACTACACAAGGATGTTTTAGCAACAAGATACAGAGGCTGAGGCTCTAAGGTCAGTCTCACAAAACAGAACCAATGACGAGCAAGGAATTCTGGGAGGAAGTTACATTTATACTGAAAACCTTCAATGGAAGCAGAAATGCAAATTGCAAGATAAGTGGATGCAAATCAGTCACCACAGCAGCAAGCCTCCAGAATCTTGCAAGCTGACAAAAAGGCCTCTTTTCCCTGGACTGAACTATGCAGCCTGCATAGGAAACCAACAAACTGTTCAGAGAATCAAGGCCAGCAGAGCAGATTCTGACAATTATATTTTTAGTGCTATTTTATATGTTTTTGTCTATATCCAATATGATTATTACATATTGGATTTATAACCATGTTTTTCTGTATATGTTACAATATTTATATCTATAGTATAATTTGTTTTATATATTTTGTAGCTTTAATATTGATAGGGTTAAAATTTTGGGTCTTATGTGCCTGGTATTGAGTGCCTCTCTTGTGCAAAAACATTTTTTGTTTATCCCTTTATCATCCTTGAGGTAATCCACCTTTTCATTTTTATTTTTGAGGATTTTAATGTATTTTATCCTTCCTGGGAGTCTCTTGTCTGTTATGTGAGCTGTTAATAAAGTTTTGTTAGTTTAGCCTAACAGTAACAGCCATGTGGACAGTGGACATGATGTCTGGTTAATGTCTGTCTCCTCTGCATTATATATTGCTGCGCTCAGAGGAAGCAATCGGCTTTTAACAAATCCGTAGCTTGCACCAATGAAACAGCTGTCTGCAAACTGGATTACATAGCTCTGTTAACGACTTGCCGACCGCACACTCATACCGTGCGGCGGCAAAGTGGTAGCTGGAGGACCAGCGACGCAGTTCTGCGTCGCCAGGTGCCTCCCTAACTAATCAGGAAAGGCCGCTCGCGCGAGCGGCCGTTTCCTGTCAGATCACGGAGCGGGTGTCCGTGAATAGCCTGCGACCTGCTGATTGCGGCTTGCAGACTAAATGTAAACATAGGAGACACATGTCTCCTTTGTTTACATTGTACGGCGCTGCTGCGCAGCAGCACCGTAAGGCAGATCGACGATCCCCGGCCAATCAGTGGCCGGGGATCGCCGCCATGTGACAGGGGACAGCCTGTCACTGGCTGCACAGGACGGATAGCGTCCTGTGCAGCCCCGATCACCGGGGGGAAGCAGATAGGAGAGGGAGGGGGAATTTCGCCGCGGAGGGGGGCTTTGAGGTGCCCCCCCCCCCGCAACACCCAGGCAGGGGCAGAAGAGATCAGACCCCCCCTGCACATCATCCCCATAGGGGGGAAAAAAGGTGGGCAATCTGATCTCTCTGCCTGCTACCTTATCTGTGCTGGGGGCTGCAAAGCCCACGCAGCACAGATCCCTAAAAACAGCGCTGGTCCTTAAGGGGGGATAAAGGGTGGGTCATCAAGTGGTTAAAGTAACGAGCAGTGTACCTGCTGTCAACCAGCAGATATGACTGTATGCCTGAATTTGTATGGACATAAAGGAATAATGTACACATTCACTCACTGCCCTGAAGTGAAGCATTATGGGGCATAAAGTCTTCCTCACATAAGGCTTAATATCTGCTTCTACCTTTATCTTTAGAAAGGATAAATTGTACATGGAGCAGATATTGTGGTAAAATGACAAGACTGACTGCCGAAAGTACCGTAGATATAGGACAGCAATCTGGTCCACTTTGGCAACATTTGCACAAACATTAATCATATGACTTTGTACTTAACCTTCTAGCCATATTTGTGATGTTTTTAGCTACATAAGGTGCAATTTTCTGTTCTGTATAGGACAAATTCTATATTACATGAGTGGGGTTATCTGTAAAGTATATTAGTTCTGATTTGAAACTAGGATCTCTCAACTATCCACCAGGAAATTATGATTTGTGAGCTAAGTAAGTACCAATACTGTAAAATGACTTTTGCCTTCTGCAGAAGACCTTGAGCCCTCCATTCTTCCAATCCCAGCTGTCCTTATCTAGCAGTTCATGCTTCTACTGTGTATGCAACTCAAACCAAATGTGGTTATTAAGTGGAATTTCAGTCCTCAAGGGCAAGTCACTACACCCCATACAAGCTACTCCTAAACTGCTGGAACTGGGGAGAGCACTACTTAGTTTATCTCAGCATGAGAAAGAACTGTGAATGGACACATTGCCCCAAAAGTTCAATGTCTTGGCTGAAAAAAAAATATCAGTCCCTTCCACTTTAGTTGCATGGATTTTAGCAAACGTAAAAAAGGAGAAAAGTTTCGTTCTTTCCCCTTGTGAAGGGCCGTAAACTAAAACTGACTTCGTTAAGCAAGGACTAAGTTGAGGAAGACAAAGAAGTTACTTCCTGCCATGTGCAGTAGTAATGCGAAGGATGAGAACTCCATTTAATGTCGCCATATTTGCAAACAGTGTGTAAGGGTCCCTCCTGTAGCGTGTTCTGTCCGTTGCAGTGGAGCTGCAAACGGACAGTTCTGGCTTATCTGCTTGCATTCGGTTGTGCATTCGCAATAAGTCTCATTGTCATTTGAAATCGCTCTGCAGTTCTGGGCAGCTCAGGATGCTGTCATCATTCCACCAATTAATTGTTGCAGCTGAGCTGCGGCCAGATAACCCTGGATTTCCTGCATGCATGTTGTTACATAATACTGCATGTATTTTTTATAGGAGCCCTTTGCATTCACAGCCAGCTAGCAAATGGTAATCAAGCCCGCTCAGGATTGAATGATTACCATTCGGCTGTGTGGGAATTTGCATACCTGCATCCATTGGCTGATGCCAGCATAAAAGTCTGCCTCCCATTTCCTACCCCGCCCATCATAGCATTCAGCTCTCTGAGTTGTCATTGGGTCTATGCAGTGAAAGTTGTTATTGTAAATGTATAATGCCTTGCTCTGTATTGTCATGTCTGCTGGATGTTTGCTGACCTGCGGGGGCTCAGTGAAATCCTTCTGATCCTGATAGTTAGATTCTGCCAGCACCACGTTGGTGACTGGTAGTATTCCTTCTAGCCTTGTTCTTGAGGACGAACTATAGCAGCGGTTGCCATTAGTTCGCTCCTACCTGTTAGTCTTATCTATCTCAGTGTGAATGTTGCCGTCGCTAAAACAGCGACTAGATTGGCTAAACATTCCGTCTGTCTGTCTGTTGTCTGTCTTGTTAATTATCATTACTTGTGCTTTAGCTAGTGAGTTATTTGAGGGCTACATTTCATATATTGCACATCAGCACAATATATATGTACTCTAGTCAGTCAGTCTTGTACTTTGTAGTTATATATCTTGTAATTTATTCGTAATATTCTAGTAATATTATTGAAGTAACATCTATTGTAATATTTTATTGTGTACCGACCTTTGCCTGCCTCTCAACTACGAATCTTCCTAATCCTTCCTATACGACACTTCTGAATTAACGTGTATGACCCAAATCTGTTACCCACTATATCTGTTGTGTATTGTATCACATAGCATCTAGCCTGATAGGTGGCCCAGAGCTGCAGTTGCTCTGGGCAATCTTGCTCCCTTGTTCATTGCTCCTGTGTCCATCTGTGGAGCCTCTTCCATTATCCAGCTCTTAGCCTTGTTGCTCTGGCTGGTCAGAAAGTATGACCGCCCAGCATTACACAGTGGTGTAGCAATAAGGGATGCACAGGTTGCGACCCGCCCCGAGGGACCCTGGACCAGAGAGGCCTATTAGGGGCCCTCTTTCATCCATCTTATTAGCATTTCATTGGTGCTATGCTGGTAATGAACACCTCTAGATGTGCATTGCATAGAGGTAATCCTTAACGAACTGCGTCCTTACGCTGATTACACCTCTCTGACACTACAGTTGTCATTGGTAGGTTTTGGGGCTCCAGCTCAATAGCGTTATTGGGGCCCCATATAAAACTCACACTGAGGCCTCAAGCTCCTTTGTTACGCCACTGGTTGCAAAGAAATAAACCTCTCTGGCGATTATAAAAAATTATAGCTGGCTGCTAATTGAAAGGCGAAGGCAATTTCTAATCCCAATAAAGGGCTTGATTCACAAAGCGGTGCTAACCTACTTAGCACGTCTAAAGTCTTTAGACGTGCTAACCAGGGTGCTAAGTAGGTTAGCACCGGATTTCTCAGTCAGATCGCACGCTAACTTTGCACGTGCAAAGTTTTATGCGCGCTAAGTCACATAGGCTTTAATGGGCACTTCGCGCGGAGCGCCCTGCGCTCTGTGCAGTGCAGGCGTAAAGTTTTACGCGCATAAAGTTTTATGCGCGAAAAGCTCGTTTAGACGTGCTAAGGGGGTTTTCACAGGCGTGCTAACAGTTAGCACCGCTTTGTGAATCAAGCCCATAATGGCTTATGTAGTACTAATAAACGTCACATCAACTTATTTATGAAAGTGGAGTTACACCTTAAATAGACATTTCAGAGTGATTTACCACTTACACTAAGGTATGAATGAGCCTTGTAGTTTCCATACTTTACCAGACACTTTGAGATTGAGAATAAGCTATTGTGTATAACATTTCAGCTACTGCAGAAGGAGGCAACAATAAGATGGCTACAATGGCATTGTGAATACTGACAGGAACCCGCTGAAGGAAAATATCCCACTTGTGATGCTTTTATACTCGGCTAAGAAGAAAACAATGCCTGCAGTCAGCTCTGAATCCTATTACAATGGATTGCAGTATTTGTCCAAACCAAAAGCTTACTGAAATTCCTAAAATTAGCCCAAATTCTGAACTGAATCTGAATTCATTGTTACACACTGAAAATATGCCAGGAGCTTTCAGAGGTACATAAAGTGCATCCCCGGTCACACAAACAGCATTGCTTTCCATGTGGTCGGGCTGCAATCCAATTGCTTACTACAATTAGAACATTAGACTGTATTGTAAACTTTGATCTCAGATTACTGTGTAATATTTTTTCAACTCAGGTGTATTCTATGGCCCTTATTCAATTAACTTTTTCTCCTAGGTGATATTTTAAACCTTATAAATAAAATGCTCTTTAACCGTTTCTGATCCACTTTTTTGAATTGCAGAAAAAGTTATTTTAAACAGAAGATGAAAAACTGCCATATCTCCTAGGAGAAAACTTTGGAGAAAGATGTACGGTATTTTTCGGACTATAAGACTCCTGAACATAAGACGCAACTAGGTTTAGAGGACAAAAAACGGGTAAAAAATATATATATATACTAAAACTGGTGCATCCATACTGGAGTGAAGGGGCATCTTGTGGATTATGCCCCCTTTGTACCTCATGCCTCCTAGTACCTCTTGTGTCTCCCTGTGTTCTCCTCAGTCCCCCTTGTTTCCTCCTGTATCCCCCATGTGTCCACCTCTATTTCATGTCCCTTTGTGTCCCCCTGTGTCCTCCTCTGCATGGGCACAGTAGAATGTACCCCCAACATTGCGACGGGTTGGAGGTTCATATTGGCAGGCGTTCACAAGTCAGGAACTCCCTGCAGTTGGACTATAAGACGCAGCGACTTTTTTCCCTCCCCTGTTGGGGGAGAAAAAGTGAGTCTTATAGTCCAAAAAATACAGTAACTGAATAAGGGCCTATTTCTCTCATGTGGTGATGGTGGGGGGGTGGAGGTTGAAAAATTAGGCAAATTGCCCATGCATGTAAATTCTCACAACAGTACCTCGAAACAGGTAACTATTTAATTTGATCATAAAAACCCAAATAAAAAAGGTAGCATAAGACAAATCCGTGTGCTGCTCATTGCTGTGTGCATCTGACCTGTTACAAGGTAAGAGTAAAGCACTTATGACTCACTTTGCTAAATGCACTGGAAATAAGACAGGCTACAGATGGTGTAGGGTTTGCATAAGCATTTATTGCTATGAATAGAAGTGCTTGGCTGAGATAAGTGCTCCTTGTACAGAAGGGGATGTACCCACCAGTGACAAAGCCTATCTGAGGGTACCCAATAGCACAGTTGTTTTTGCACCTGAGCCAGAGCAGCTGCTATGGGGCCAAGAACTGGGAAGGGAGTAGTTTTATCTAAACCTGTTCATTTTTTCATAGTGCTCCACCACCCTGTGATTATACGACACTTGTAGTGCCAGCATATCTGGTAAGAGTTATACAAGTCTCGAGATATTCTATTCTGTAGTGATGTTTTAGTTAGTTCTAATCTGCACTTAGTACCTGTTACATTGATAGATAGCCAGCCATGCTGTCTTATAGGTTGGCAGCCATCTTCAACATGTGCTTAGAGCTAATGTAATGCGTTCAAACATGCTGATTTATACTTAATGCTGCTGTATATGTTATTCATATGTTCTTTGCTGTATACTTATACAAACTATTTGTATCTTTGTAGTTTCACCACACACAAAGGGCTTGATTCACTAAACCGTGATAACTCAAATATCACACCTTATCAAACATATCACACCTTGGGCTTGATTTACTAAACCGTGATAAGACAAATATCACACCTTATCAAAGTTATCAAACGTTATCAAAAGTTATCACAGTTATCACACGTTACCAAACGTTATCACATGTTATCAAAGTTAACACGCCTTATCAGTGTAGCATAGTGAGCGCTACGAACTTATGCCTGCTAATTGGCTATGGCACTCGTCCTGCCCTGATCCCCTGCAGGTTCTTAGCGCTTGCTATGCTATTCTGATAAAGCGTGTTAACTTTGATAACGTGTGATAACTTTGATAAGGTGTGATATTTGTCTTATCACGGTTTAGTGAATCAAGCCCCTTAAGTGAAGAAGCTCAGGTGGGGATGCAGTGTGATGGATTGAGGGAATTATTTGTTGCAAATAAAAACAGAACCTGCAGGGGAGTAAAGGTGGCCATACGTCAGGCGACTTGGCGCCGATCGACCATCTGATTTGATTATTATAATCTAATTGGCAGTACGGCGTCCGATTTTGGAACGAGCACTAAAACCCCCACTGCTGCCACCACAATGTATAAAGGTGCATTTATATATTACCTGTCCGGTGTCGGCCTCCACGCGGTGTCTGTCCATCTCGCTGTGTTTCGCATACACTCATTCATGCTAGCGGTACATAGCGTCTGACGTCAGACGCTATGTGTCGATAGCGTGTACGCGTGTATGCAGCTGTTAGAACCCGGCAAGATAGACGGTCACCGCGTGGTGGCTGCTACAGGACAGGTAATGTGTAAATGCACACACGGGGGGGG
This sequence comes from Hyperolius riggenbachi, assembly GCF_040937935.1. Lineage (NCBI taxonomy): Eukaryota > Metazoa > Chordata > Amphibia > Anura > Hyperoliidae > Hyperolius > Hyperolius riggenbachi. Next base: position 168,373,426 of record NC_090646.1, read on the forward strand.
GGGGGGGCACATTTATACATTAGGGGAGCAGCGGTGTGGCGGACGCGGCGGGCTCAGACGATTCCCTGAAGGTTTCATTTCAAATCATTGGACGGGAATCGGCCTGTAGTATATGGGTAGCTTCAACAAGAGACAAATTTATCCCTAATCAGATCTGATTATAGATAAATTTGTCTTTTTGTCGAATCTGCCCATCATTTTTGGGTCTACGGCTACCTTAAAGCGGATCCGAGATGAAAAACTAACTATAATAAGTAGCTTGTATATATATATCTTATCTAAAGTTTAGATAGTTTACACAGCAAATCTAGGCGCAAACAGCTTCAACAGTTTATGATTATTTATTCCTGTGATACAATGAGGGCAGCCGTGTTCTGTTTGTCACAGGCTGAGGGCTGGGGATGCTATCAGCTTGCCTGGGTGTAATGTGACAAATTCAGTCCCCTCTCCTCCTCCCTCCTCCCCTCTGCCTTTGAAATCTCACATACATGTGCAACCAGATGTCAGACCTGCAAGGCCAACGATCGTTTCGGGGCTGCAGGTCTGACATCTGGTTGCACATGTATGTGATGGGACAATAAACACTGGTACTTGTTGTTCCTCAAGACTGTGTGCGGACTCTTCCTTTCTAATCTTATGTTACAAGATTAGGTACATGCCACTGGGTCATGGAGACAGAGACTCCAGTACAAGGAGCCGGGATGGCATCTTATACTGGTCAATTTCAGGGAGACGTGTTATTTTCTGCCCAAGGCCCCATTTTAGTTGGAAATGACTTTGCTACTGGCTGCATGCTTGTTTCAGATGTGACTCATTTTACTAAAGGCAAAAGATCAGTGTAACAAGTAAGCACCAGGCAGTATTTAAAAGGAAATAATGCAGTCAGCGTACATATTTCTTATTACAGATTTATATAGACCTTTCATTTCAGGTTCGTGACGTCGAGATGTGGGAGAAAGGATGGTCTGTATTGGAACAATCCTTCTGTTGCATCATCAGTTTTCCACATAGATGATACAATTTACTGGTTAACTCAATGATTAAAGAGTACAGGTAGTCCCTGGTTAACCAGCGCGATGTGGACGGTAGGTTCATTCTTGAAATAAATCTGTTCTTAAGTCGGGACACTGTGCCATCTCTGTCTCTTGTACCTTCTCTGCGTCCCTCTGTGCTTCTAGTGTCCCCCTATGTATCACCTCCGTTCCCCTGTGCCTTCCAGTGTCTACCTCTGAGACACTTCTGTCCGCCGCCGCCAACCCCTGACCCCTGCCCCCCCCCCCGTGTCACCTCTGACACCCCTGTTCCATCAGTGTCCTCCTCTCTGCAACCTCTGTGTCCCTCTGTGGAGGCCACTGTGTCTCTCTGAACCACCCTTGCATGAACTTTTTGTTCCTCTGCCTTCACTTGTTCCTCTGTACCACCTCTGCCCCCATCCCCCTTTGTGCTTCCTTCTGTCCCCCTTTGTACCCCTCTGTCCTAGTGATGGACGCAATGATGCCGACAGGCATATGCTCTAACTTAGGCCATTCACCTTCAACCTCTCAAGTTTTACTTACTTATTAACCTTTATTGGCACTGTGCCTTTATGGATACCGCATACCTCCCCACCTCTTGTTTCCCCCCATTCCTTTAGATTGTAAGCACACAAGGGCAGGGCTCTCTCACCCTTTTGTGTCTTGGAATTTGTTGTTCATTTCATAGCTTGCTCTCTATTATACATTGTCATTGTAACCACCAATTCTGTATTTTGTACCAAGGTCCATATTTGATGCATACCATGGTCTGTATCATTCTGTACCCCTTGTTTGTTTCCTAGTTTGTACAGCACCACGGAATAAGTTGGTGCTTTATGAATAAATAATAATAATGTGCTAATTTTGCTTACACAAAAATTCACTGAAAATGTTGCAAATATGAATATACATAATTAATATTTTGAAATGTAATTGATTTCTGCTAATCCTCACAGGTTTGCTTTAAAATGTATAAATTGTGTATGCAGAACTCGGAACTTGCTATATAGTATAGTTTACCGCAGCAAAATGTCATTTTACCAAGTTATAAAACCCTTTTTCCTTTGAAGTTTTTAAAATAGATTTTCTCAAAAACTACAAGGTCTTTTTGCAAAAAAAATTTTTTGACTTATTCCCAATTTTGTGCCGTTCATATCAGTCGTTTGTGAGTCGGGGGCTAACTGTATGTTTTTGATATATTTACAGATTAGCTTCAGGAACACTATTTAATACCCTATTGGTAAAACAAGCAGTGTGAGTGTGTCAATGAGTGTTGAAGCTAGGAATGTGTGTGCCATGGAGTAGGTGCTGTTACCAATGGGGAGAGGTTGTAGGCTCCTGCTTTACATTTCATGTCATAGTCAGCAGAGGTTTAGCTACCTTCCTGGAGTATTATGGCTGTTGTTTATTCTAGTTACACTTCTATGACTTACCACTGCGAGTCTTGTCATAAGGATAATTAGCAACGAGATCACCTCCGTGCAGATTAGCAGACAGAACAAATGGGATATCCATAATCCAGTGAATTACAGCTTTGGTTTCAGGGGCCAGCTGGAAAAGACAAATAAAGAGTCTCATTCTGTTATGTACATTAAAAATGGCTCGCATTAGGAGGAGGTTATAAAGAGTTTATGTAGTGCAAAGTGATTATAATGAGCTGTTTGGTCCTTCGAGGTTGTTTTACACTTGCCGGGAGCACTATTTTTGCTCGCCTTTGTGTACATTAAGCCAGTTTCCCAGAATATGTGCATACTGAAAATTAAATCAGCGCTGGGTCGCTGTATTAGTGGGAGTGAAACAGCAGAGGCATAGCAGCCAGTGAGACAAGACAAGCTGTTGCTAAAGGCCAAACTGTATGTGCTTTCATGCTAGGATGGATTAGGATGAAATGGGGCCCTAGGCAAGGTAGTAGCTTTGTCTTTGTCTTATGGCCCTTTTGTAATTTGAGGTTGGAGAGGGATCAGAAAAGGTGGCAGCCTGGGCCCCTTGCTACCCACCAGGCCCCAGGCACCTGCCTAGGTTGCCTTGGGGATGATCCGGCTCTGTTGTCATGTGCATTTAAATGTGCATGTGGCTTATAATGCATTTTACATTCAATTACATGTTTTCCAGAGTTACAGATTGCCCAGTAAGCTCATGTCTGGATTTGTGTTTAGCTTCCAGGGACAACAAAGGATGATTTGCATATTCAGCAGTGATGCATCGTGGGAGACATCATATGCTCATTCCAACCTGAATAATTGCAAATACCTTCTGTTTTAAGAAGGCCAACTTGTTTTGCATATCTTTTCCTTCTTAAAACAGAAGGTACTTGCTATAATTCAGGTTTAAAGAGGCACTGAAGCGAAGTAAAAGATTATGATATAATGATTTGTATGTGTAGTACAGCTAAGAAATAAAACATTAGGAGCAGAGACATAAGTCTAATATTGTTTCCAGTACAGGAAGAGTTAAAGGAGTCATCAGGCAAATTCAACATTTACTTACCTGGGGCTTCCTCCAGCCCCTTGCAGCTGTCTAACCGACGCAGACAGCTCCGTTCGCAGCTCCCGGTCCGGGTCCCCCACACGGTGCACACATCCCAAAGATGCTCTACTGGGTTGAGATCTGGGGACTTTGGGGGCCATTTTAGTAGAGTGAACTCATTGTCATGTTCAAGAAACCAATTTGAAATGATTCGAGCTGTGTGACATGGTGCATTATCCTTCTGTAAGTAGCCATCAGAGGATGGGTACATGGTAGTCATGAAGGGATGGACATGGTCAGAAACAATGCTCAGGTAGCCCGTGGCATTTAAACGATGCCCAATTGGCACTAAGGGGCTTAAAGTGTGCCAAGAAAACATCCCCGCACCATTACACCACCACCACCAGCCTGCACAGTGGTAACAAGGCATGATGGATCCACGTTCTCATTCTGTTTATGCCAAAATCTGACTCTATAGACTCATCAGACCAGGCAACATTTTTCCAGTCTTCAACTGTCCAATTTTGGTGAGCTTGTGCAAATTGTAGCCTCTTTTTTCCCATTTGTAGTGGAGATGAGTGGTACCCAGTGGGGTCTTCTGCTGTTGTTAGCCCATCCGCCTCAAGGTTGTACGTGTTGTGGCTTCACAAATGCTTCAGTTGTAACAAGTGGTTATTTCAGTCAACGTTGCTCTTCTATCAGCTTGAATCAGTCGGCCCGTTCTCCTCTGACCTCTAGCATCAACAAGGCATTTTCGCCGACAGGACTGCAGCATACTGGATGTTTTTCCCTTTTCACACCATTCTTTGTAAACCCTAGAATCGTTTTTTCGCGAAAATCCAAGTAACTGAACAGATTGTGAAATACTCAGACCCGCCCATCTGGCACCAACAACCATGCCACGCTCAAAATTGCTTAAATCACCTTTCTCTCCCATTCTGACATTCAATTTAGAGTTCAGGAGATTGTCTTGACCAGGACCACACCCCTAAATGCATTGAAACAACTGCCAAGTAATTGGTTGATTAGATAATTGCATTAATGAAAAATTGAACATGTGTTCCTAATAATCCTTTAGGTGAGTGTATACGCATATGGTGTGTATATATATATATATATATATATATATATATATATATATATATATATATATATATATTGTGGGGTGCTACCCACACTCAGGGGGTCTTGAGTGCAGAAATAGGAATACTTCCAGCAGGTTCAAGTGCAAGCAGGCCAATGCCTGTGCTTTATTAGCTAGTTGCTCAGCAAAAAAAATAAACAAACCCAAAATAAATCCTAGCCGTCTGGCTCCTAAACACCTCACTAGGTAATGCTAACTAGTCTAAACAAAAACAGTCTCTTTTTAGCAACAGGAAACAAATGCAGAGCAACTTACATTAGCTGTAATTTCTCATCAGCACACAGCAGGCCAAGGGCTCCTTTCCTCTCAGTCTTCAGTGTCAGACTGAATCCAGAGCCCCACCCAATCTCAGACCTGCTAAACTAAATAACTCACCTGTGTAACAACACAGGCTGAAAACATCCCGGAATGGACCGGATGGCCAGGGAACCCACCCTGCTCTTCCCTGGCCAACTCCAGGACCCTAACTGGATTTCCTTTTTCCACATAACTTGCAGATAAAAGAAAATCTACACTTTCCTGGAGTTTTTTTTAGAAAATACAGCGCTGGAGTCTGGGTGAAATATAAACCCCCTCCCAGACCCTTTCTGTAAAGCACTGTGACACCTTGTCACATATCCCCCCCTCTGTTCGAGCCTGTGGGGTCGGACACTGTTCCCAACCATACAATATGTTCGAGACAGAGCGTCAGCATTGGCTTGTAGTTTTCCTGCTCTGTGTTCAACTGAAAAACTAAAGTCTTGTAGGGACAAAAACCAGCGAGTTACCCGTGCATTATTGTTCTTGGCTTGAGACATCCAAGTTAGGGGGGAATGATCTGTCACCAACCGAAACTGTCGGCCAAGCAAATAATACCGCAAAGCCTCCAGTGCCCACTTAATGGCAAGGCACTCTCGTTCCACGATACTATAGTTACGCTCAGCTGGGGACAGTTTCCTACTCAGATATATAACGGGGTGCTCTTCCCCATGCACTGCTTGTGACAGAACAGCCCCTAAACCCACATCAGAGGCATCCGTCTGAACCACAAATTCTTTTTTAAAATCGGGTGCAATCAAAACTGGCTCACTGCATAGGATCAACTTAAGTTTGCTGAACGCGAGGTCTGCACCCTTATTCCAGGCGATTCCCCCTGAGCTTTTCCCCTTAGTTAGATCTGTAAGTGGAGCAGCCACAGTGGCAAAATCTGGGATAAACCTTTGGTAGTACCCAACCATACCCAAGAACGTTCTGACCTGTTTCTTGGTGTGAGGTTGGGGCCATTCTTTAATCGCTTGCACCTTCTGGGCTTGTGGTTTAATGAGACCTTTCCCAATAATGTAGCCCAAATACCGGGCTTCCTCAAGGCCTATGGCACATTTCTTTGGGTTAGCTGTTAACCCAGCTTGTCGGATTGAATTTACCACTGCTTGAACCTTGAGTAAGTGACTCTCCCAGTCCTGGCTAAATATAACCACATCATCTAAGTAAGCTGATGCAAATTGTTGGTGTGGTCTGAGGACTTCATCCATTAACCTTTGGAATGTGGCTGGGGCCCCATGCAACCCAAACGGCATTCTAACATATTGAAACAGGCCCTGTGGGGTGACAAATGCCGTCTTTTCTCTAGCTGCTGGTGTAAGCGGAATCTGCCAGTAACCCCTGGTTAAATCTAGAGTAGTAATGTATCTTGCCGGGCCCAACCTCTCAATTAGTTCATCCACCCGTGGCATGGGGTACGCATCGAACTTCGAGACGTCATTTAGTTTCCGAAAATCGTTGCAAAACCGTAACGATCCATCAGGTTTCGGCACTAACACGATGGGGCTGCTCCACTCACTATGGGACCTTTCAACGACACCTAAGTCCAACATTCGTTGCACCTCCTCAGCCACTGCCTGTCTGCGGGCCTCCGGTATCCTATATGGTTTCAACCGGATGCACTTTTGAGGGTCCGTGACAATGTCATGTTCAATGACATGGGTACAACCAGGTTTATCCGAGAACACATCAGAATTCCTAAGGAGGAACTCCCTTACTTCCTGAGCTTGGGGACCCGTCAAAGCTTCAGATACTTTTACATCAGGGATTCCTCCCTGCTGTGGGATGCTGAGCAACTCAGCCGCCATAGCAACTGGTGGCTCCTTCCAGGCTTTTAACAGATTTACATGATAAATCTGTTCCTTTTTCCGCTTATTGGGCTGGTAGACCTTGTAATTTACATCATTAACTCTTTCTACAATTTCATAGGGCCCCTGCCATTTTGCTAGAAACTTACTTTCTGCGGTGGGCACAAGAACCAATACCCGATCCCCTGGGTGAAAAACCCGAAGTCGGGCATCCTGATTATAAACGCGGCTTTGAGCCTCCTGAGCCTGTCTCATATGTTCTCTCACAATTGGCATCACTGCTGAAATGCGATCCTGCATCTGTAGGACATGCTCCACCACAGACCGATGGGGAGAGGGCTCTTCCTCCCAGGACTCTTTAGCTATATCCAAGAGCCCCCGAGGATGTCGCCCATACAAGAGCTCGAATGGGGAAAAACCAGTGGAAGACTGGGGTACCTCGCGCACAGCAAACAACAAGTAAGGTAATAGACAGTCCCAATCCTTCCCATCTGCTTCGACCACCCTTTTCAGCATCCCTTTGAGAGTTTTGTTAAAGCGTTCAACCAAACCATCAGTCTGAGGGTGGTAGACTGATGTCCTTAGTTGCTTTATCCCAAGTAGCTTGCACAAATCTCTCATTACTTTCGACATGAAAGGTGTCCCCTGATCTGTTAAGATCTCCTTGGGGATACCAGTTCTGGCGAACATATGAACTAGTTCCCTAGCAATTAGCTTTGCTGAGGTGTTTCGCAGAGGTACAGCTTCAGGATATCTGGTGGCATAGTCTAAAACCACTAGGATGTATTGATGTCCCCGTGCCGATCTTACCAGGGGTCCTACCAAATCCATGGCAATTCTTTCAAAGGGTACCTCTATAATGGGCAGAGGCACCAAAGGACCCCGGTAATAAGGGGCAGGGGACGTCAATTGACATTCTGGGCAAGACTCACAATAGCGCCTAACCTCTGCAAACACCCCAGGCCAATAAAACCTCCTCAGAATTCTTTGTTGAGTTTTTTCTGTAGCAAGGTGACCCCCTAGTGGATTCTTATGGGCCAGATCCAGTACCACCCTGCGGTGTGACTGAGGTACGACCAGTTGCTCAACAACCTCCCCATTTAAATTATCTACCCGGTACAGAAGGTCATGGTTAACTGCAAAGTGGGGAAAAACTCTCTCAAGATGCCCAGACTGTGTTTTCTCATCAATCACAGTCACATTCTCCCAGGCTCTAGCTAAGGTAGGGTCCTGTAACTGGGCAGTGCCAAACTGGTCTCGGGAGCATTCCAAATCTGGCAGGTTAACGTCTTCCTGTGTCACCAGAGTCTCCCCTGATGTTTCTGCAAACACCTCTAAAGGGAAATCATCAGGCTCCGGGGGAGCTACTTTTGGAGTTGGGACTTCATCCCTCACATAGTCAAACTCTGCTTTTGAGTCTCCTTCTAGGAAAACACCTGTGCTGGCAGAGTCCAGAGACTTAGCTTCCCACAACTTCCAGAACAGTGGGAAATCACGTCCCAGGATAACACTGTAAGCTAGAGCCTCAGATACAGCCACAATATGAAAGGCAGACCCGACATGGGTCTCAAATTCCACTATGGCTGTTGGGTAGGTCTTCACATCCCCATGGATGCATTGAACTGTAACCTGCTGTCCCAGGATCTGGTTTGTGTCCATCAATTTGGCATCTATCAGCGTGACCAGACTCCCAGAATCCAGCAGCGCCTGTACTGCCTTGCCTCCAACTTTAACAGCAGCCATATGTGTGCCTGTGGTAGAGAGAAATGCTGGGCGAGCAAAGAATGACACTCGCCGAGCTGTGTCACATTCCATGGGCTCAGCAGTGGAAGGGCAGTTGGCGGCTATATGCCCAGGCTGTCGGCAGCGCCAGCAGGTAGGTAGTCCAGACGAGCTTGGGGCTGTAGCAGCTGCGGAACCCCCTCTTTCAGGCTGCAGTCGACCACTCCGGAACCCCCGAGCTCCAGCATACCTGTCTGTTGCCCCGGGCAGCCTCTTCTTTGGCCCTTGACTTTCTGACTGTCTGTCTCCTGCAAGATACCCTTCTGCAGCTAGATATCGTTCGATCATCTCAACCATTTGATCTGCAGTCTGTGGATCTGCGTGGCTGACCCATTTTCTCAAGGTGTGTGGTAGTGCTGTGAGAAAACGATCCATGGTCACACGCTCGACAATCTGTGGTGCTGTCAGGGTTTCTGGTTGTAGCCATTTTCGTACCAGGTGGCAGAGGTCATGCATTTGAGACCTGGGAGACGTGTCAGTTTGATACGACCACCGATGAACTCGCTGAGCCCTTACTGCTACAGTAACGCTCAGTCGGCAAAGAATCTCCTTCTTTAATTTATCGTAATCATGTGCACTTTCAGGAGTCAAGTCAAAATACGCCTTCTGTGACTCTCCAGTTAGAAATGGAGCAACCAGGCCTGCCCACTGAGTTTTGGGCCAATCCTCCCGCAGAGCTGTGCGTTCAAACGTATGGAGAAAGGCCTCTACATCGTCATGAGGGGTCATTTTCTGCAGGAAATGGCTTGCTCGTACAATCCCTGGGGTAACACCTCCGGATAGGTTTTCCTGACTTCTTTGAGACAACTGCTGCAGAACTTCTTTCAAAGTTTTTCGGTCCTGCTCCGCTGCCTCAGCTAGTGCGGCTGTTGCTTCAGCATATACTTGTCTGTCCCTTTCAGCCGCTTGTGACTGGGCTAGCCTGTCCCTCTCGGCTGCATCCGACAGAGCTGAAATCTGTGCACTGAGAAGGCGGACTGTCTCCAGATGAGCTTCCTGGTGCCTGACATTCGCATCTTGGAGTGCCTGCTGCTGTCTGTCACTGGCTTCTTGAAGCCGAGAATTTGTCTCTCGCTGCACATTGTTGGCTTCCTGCTGTGCTGCACTCAGTTGTGCTAAACGCAACACAAGATCCTCCATTTCAGGTGCATATAATTTGCATGCAAAAAAAAAAAAAAATTTTTCTTCTTTTTTTTTACTGTCTTTACACCACGCTTCTGCAGTGATATTCGTTGCACACTGTAGCGGATCCTAGTGCCCGCATCCTCCACCAATTGTGGGGTGCTACCCACACTCAGGGGGTCTTGAGTGCAGAAATAGGAATACTTCCAGCAGGTTCAAGTGCAAGCAGGCCAATGCCTGTGCTTTATTAGCTAGTTGCTCAGCAAAAAAAATAAACAAACCCAAAATAAATCCTAGCCGTCTGGCTCCTAAACACCTCACTAGGTAATGCTAACTAGTCTAAACAAAAACAGTCTCTTTTTAGCAACAGGAAACAAATGCAGAGCAACTTACATTAGCTGTAATTTCTCATCAGCACACAGCAGGCCAAGGGCTCCTTTCCTCTCAGTCTTCAGTGTCAGACTGAATCCAGAGCCCCACCCAATCTCAGACCTGCTAAACTAAATAACTCACCTGTGTAACAACACAGGCTGAAAACATCCCGGAATGGACCGGATGGCCAGGGAACCCACCCTGCTCTTCCCTGGCCAACTCCAGGACCCTAACTGGATTTCCTTTTTCCACATAACTTGCAGATAAAAGAAAATCTACACTTTCCTGGAGTTTTTTTTAGAAAATACAGCGCTGGAGTCTGGGTGAAATATAAACCCCCTCCCAGACCCTTTCTGTAAAGCACTGTGACACCTTGTCACAATATATATATATATATATATATATATATATATATATATATATATATATATATATATATAATCATGAATACATATTTTAGTTAAATAAAAGCATTTATACACGAATATTGAGTACTCCTAACTAATATAAATGTGTCACACCCCCTTAACATCAGTAAGATTGCCATGATAGGTAGTGCACAACAATTGTACCATTACTTATATTGACTATGTGGCACTTGGTGCGCATTTAGCGCAATCCATGTTACCCTAGTGTGTCTCTATAGCCTAGACAACGGACAATGATTTCATACGATGGAGTCCATTTGGCTAAAGGTATAATCATTCACCTGACGACATCTACTGAACACTATAACACTACTGTACACACATCTAATCATGATTGGCCAGGTCTACCACTTCCATGTAGTATGAAGGCAAACAAGATTCTGAATACTGGATTCATACTATAAACCAGCGTCAGCGATGCGGTGCACGACGCACCACACTGTCAAAAATGCAGGAAGTGACAGGCGCTTGCCGTCACTTCTTGCTTCAAGTAACCGAAAGCGTATTATTAAAATGTGCTTCCGTGCATGCGCACTGTGACGTTGAGTCTGTAATTTTTTTTAGACTAACATGGCGATGCAGATTGCTGCAAGTCAACACATCACTGCAGCATTAAAGTAGTTTTGGACCTGCATAGGGAATGCAGCAAAAACATCACTTTCTGTTGCGTTGAGCTGTACCATGGAAGTATGAAAGTCTCCATAGACTTTCATTGCACGGCGGTGGGGCGGGGTAAAAATACCGCACCGCCTCTGTGTGAAAGGGCCCTGAACAGATTGTGTAGGTAAGCTCCCATACTACACAGAGGTGGTAAAATTGGCCAGTCAAGATTGGATGTGTGTCTGCAACTTATGACTCCTTGTTTGATTATGTCAGCTGTGTATGGCCATCTTAATTATGATGGCCCTGTAGTCACTGTTTACTCCAGATACATGTAATCAGTCCAATGAAGGCTTGCTTGCTGCACTTCCACATAAGCGTGGAATAAGTGGTACCTTGGTGTTCTGGTCAACTGTCTTCTTCAGATTCTGCAGCAAATGATTATTGTCACCTCCATCCCTCTCGTTAATGTACACAATACGATCCAGATCGGGGAAGTTCCTGTTCAGATCTATTCCTTGTGCATTGCTGCGACCCACAAACCAATCCTTGATATCGCCAGGCTTGTAATCATGTAAGAAAAAAAAAATCAGTAAAACAAAAGGGACACAAACAGTTTCAGACACAAATCGGCACAAATCACATTCCCTAGTTTCAAGTCTGGTAAAGTGTAATTATGTTGAAGAACTGAAAAATGAATGTATTTATTTGCAGTTTTTTTTCACAAAGCCATTTTATCCTCGTAAGCAATGGTCTTTTGGAAACATTGCCAATAAAATTGTATCCTAGTGTTGTTCCATATCTTGTGCATTATATTATGAAGTTGACCAGTAGGGGGAGCCAAACCACCTCCTTTCACATTAAAATTACAGTATTATAGACACATTTTCTGCAGTGGTTGGCACAGTACACTACAACTCCTGTGGGGGGAAATCACAATGAAAAGTCCATACCACAGCGAGGAACAACAACTGTAGTTACAGAGGGGCCCAAGGCTTTGGTGGCTCCAACTGCTAACAAGAACGTTTTATTTCTGCCAAAGAGCATGTAGAAATAGGCATCTTACTTTTTTTTTTACTAAAAATCATTCCCAAACATGCCCACTGCTAAATATTTATGCCATGATATTCTGTCAGCTGAACTTCATGTGCACATGGGGAAGAAGCCAGATGTATCTTCAGTGGCTGTTGCCGTATTTTTTGCTGTATAAAACGCTCCGTAATATAAGACACACCCAGGTTTAAAAGGCAAAAACCAGGGAAAAAAATATATACTAAACCTGGTGCATCCATATTACAGGAGCGTCTTGTAGATGTTCTCCCCCCGGGTATCCGCCTATGTCCACTTCTGTCCTCCCAGGTGCTCCCTTCTGTACCCAGGTCCCCCCTTCTGTCCTCCTAGGTGTCCCCCCTTCTGTCCCTAGGTGTCCCCTTCTGTTCTCTCAGGTCCCCCCTTATGTCATCCCAGATGTCTCCCTCTTCTGTCCACAGGTCCCACCTTCTGACCCGAGGTCCCCACTTCTCTCCTACCAGATGTCCAAGCTATCTCCCAATGGGCTTGATTCACAAAGCGGTGCTAAATGTTAGAAAGCTTATGAAAAGCCCCTTAGCATGCCTAAACATACTTTGCGCACGATAATTAGGGTTCGCAAGCTAAGTTTAGCGCTGCCCGGTGCACGTGTAACGTTGCACCTGGTGCGATGAAACCGGCGCACCCGATGCACCCAAAAACGGTGCATTTAATGCGCCCTAAACGTCGCATGAATGCAGCGTTTAGGGCGCATCCAATGCGCAGCACCTGGTGCGACGTATTGCGCGCGCCGGGCAATGCTAAACTTAGCGCGCGAACGCGGAACTTAGTGACTAGGTTAGCACTACTTTGTGAATCAGGCCCAATGTGTCCATGGTCTTCCCCTATGTCCCAGCTATCTCTGCCATGTCCCACGCTATATACCTTTGTCCCCGCTTCTCTCCCCCATGTCTCCACTACTAGCATGTGTCCCAGTATGAATGTATAAAGCGTAGCGCTGCTGCAGGCTCTTACGGCTATCCCCGCGGGCGCTGCTGAAGAGGTAAGAGCCTGCAGCAGCGTTACACTTTATACATTTAACATCAACAGGGGATAGGGGATGCAGATAGCAATAGGGGATGCAGAGTTTGCGACCGCATTTGGGCCCTTGGGCCAGAGGGGCCCACTAAGGGCCATCCTTCATCCATCGTATTAGCTTTGCGTTGCTCTTATGCTGGTAATAAACACCTCTATGGGCTTGATTCACAAAAGGGCGCTAAGTGTTAGCGCCCCAGTGAAAAGCCCCTTAGTGCACGCAAAGTAGCTTTGCACGCACTAATAGTTGCGCAAAACTCCATTGTGCATAAACGTTGCATGCGGTGCGCCGAAAACGTTGCATATGGTGCCCCTGAAACGTTGCACCAGTGCGCCTGGTAGTGCGACCTTTTGTGCGCACTGGTGTGATGTTTTAGGGGCACTATATGCAACGTTTTTGGAGCACCGAGTTAACGCGCGATGTGCAAAATTTGATGATGATAAAAATGATTGGAGACTCTGAGAAAATGACTGTGTATATTAATAAATTGGCAATCTAACACACACCATACAATCTTTAGAAAGATTGAAGAAAAATATCTGGCATTCCAGATCGATAAAAATCAAAGAAAACGGGAAATCCGATCAGATTTTTCAGTCGAATTTAAAAAAAGCTTTCGATTTTTTCGGGAGATCCGATCGTTTTTATCGAATTGCCGTAAAATCGGATCATTTTACTGTATCGTGTGTGGCCACCTTGACACTGCAGCTGTCCTTGATAGGTTTTGGGGCTCCATATCAATAGAGTACTTGGGGCCCCATGTAAAACTCACACCGGGGCCCCAAGCAGGGTAGCACGGCAGGAAAGTGGTGGCACTGTGCTGAATAGCAGTGGGATTTGCAGCAGCACGGCAGTAGTCTGATAAAAAGCAGTGTGCAACAAACAATGCTGCAATCAAGTTTTCGGAAGAAAGATTGAGGGGAAAAAAGAAAAGAAGGCAAAAGGAAAATAAAGGAGTCCACAGATGTAAATGACAGCAGAAGGAAGACGCATACTGAAGATGAAAAAAGAAGAAAGAAGTATAGAGATGAAAAAAGAATACAGATGAAAACATGTTTTTGTTTTTAATAATAATTTTTTATACTTAAAGGGGTACTATAGCGAAAAATGTTAAAATGTAAAATATGTGCAAACATAGACAAATAAGAAGTACGTTTTTTTCCAGAGTCCATCTCTTCATAGGGGATTCTCAGCAAGGCTTTTATTCTTTATAAAGATATTCCCTAAAAAAGGTTTAAACAATAATGCTGGCCAGCTTCCCTACACACTACAGTTTTTTTGGCAGTTGGACAAAGCAACTGCCATTCACTAAGTGCATTTCAAGATAGATAAATCCCTGAGAATCTCCTATGAAGAGATGGACTAGTCCAAAACCTGTCGCTACTGCTGGGTACACACTATGAGATTTTCTGGTCGATTAACTGTCAGATCGATTATTTCCAACATGTTCGATTTGCTTTCCGATCGTTTTCCGAGCATTTTCCGATCGATTTCCTATTAAAGTGCACGGAAATCAATCGGAAAATGCTCGGAAAACGATCAAAAAGCAAATCGGACATGTTAGAAATAATCGATCTGACAGTAAATCGACCAGAAAATCTCATAGTATGTACCCAGCATTAGATTTCTACTATCTACTGTAAGTGACAGTAACATAAGATAAAAGTAATATATGGCTCATTTTACTCTGGAAAAAAACACACTTCTTATTTGTATATGTTTGCACATAGTTTACAATTTTTCGCCTTTAATATAAATAGGTAGGGATAAAATGTACCCTACAGTGGTTTGCAAAAGTATTCGGCCCCCTTGAAGTTTTCCACATTTTGTCACATTACTGCCACAAACATGAATCAGTTTTATTGGAATTCCACATGAAAGACCAATACAAAGTGGTGTACACGTGAGAAGTGGAATGAAAATCATACATGATTCCAAACATTAAAAAAACAAAAACTGCAAACTGGGGTGTGCGTAATTATTCGGCCCCCTGAGTCAATACTTTGCAAAACCACCTTTAGCTGCAATTACAGCTGCCAGTCTTTTAGGGTATGTCTTTACCAGCTTTGTACATCTAGAGACTGAAATCCTTGCCCATTCTTCTATGCAAAACAGCAAATATTTATGTTATGAGGGTATACTGTTATTTTAGCAAATAAGGGTTTTTAATTATTGATAGGGTACAAAAAACCCACAAAATAAGATATTGTCACTGTATATTGTACTAGGAACATAGTTTAAATGTGATAGCCGGGATAAATGGGCAAATAAAATGTGTGGGTTTTATCTATAGTAGCATTGTTTATTTTAAAACTTTAGGGGGTGGAATTGGAGAAATAGTGTATTTTATTTCAATTTTCTTCCTTGTTTTTTCCCAAAAAATGCATAGAAAATTAAGTAATTACTGAAAACAAGTATCACCCACAAAAAGCCTAATTTGTAGCAGCGATAATGTTGTGACCAAATGAATGGGAGGAGCGCTGCTGAAAGGTGAAAATGGCTCTTGGCGGTAATAGCCTATGAGGTGAAATGGTTAAAAGGGGGCCCCCAGACTCCACCATATGTCCCTCACAGGTCCCATTCACACATGCATGTTGAATACAGATTATTAAAATTATCATTCCTAATATATCCAGAGTTTAATGGAGTGTTATCGGGAACATGATATCCGGTTATTGCACTATGGAAAAGACATTCTGAAAACATTGCAAAATGAATCCAAAAAACATGGAAAACATATTTATATCTCAGACATTTACTGCAGTAATAAAGCAGGCCTGTATAGACCAATAAACCAGTAATCCGATAGACCAATAAACTGGTAAACAAATGAAAGGTAAGAATGCGCAAGTCTCACCTGCTGTGCAGCTTTTTCGAAGCCATCGGGATTCATGGAAGGCATGATGTGTATGCGGGTGTTGTGGATCAAATTGATGATTGTTTCATTGCCTTTCTGATATTCATTGCAGAGGTACTGGGCAAAATAAATAAGAAGTTCTCTGCCCACAGCTTCATTTCCATGCATGTTCCCAACATACTTAAACTCCGGCTCACCTGCAAGAGTTGAGATTATGTTAGCTTGTCCTCTCTGGGGCTCTTTAAAGGACAACTGAAGTGACAGGGATATGGAGGCTGCCATATTTATTTCCTTTAAAAGAAAATGCACATTGCTGGGCTGTCCTGCAGATCCTCTGCCTCTAATACTTTTAACCAAAGACCCTGAACAAGCATGCAGATCAGATGTTTCTGCCTACA
Organism: Hyperolius riggenbachi; assembly: GCF_040937935.1. Taxonomy (NCBI): domain Eukaryota; kingdom Metazoa; phylum Chordata; class Amphibia; order Anura; family Hyperoliidae; genus Hyperolius; species Hyperolius riggenbachi. The sequence continues at coordinate 168,389,820 of NC_090646.1, forward strand.
ATCTGACAAGATTGGCTGCATGCTTGTTTCAGTTCATGATCCAGATACTACTGCCGCCAAAGAGAACACCAGGACTGCCAGGCAACTTATTGTTTAAAAGGAAATAAATATGGCAGCCTCCTCATTTTATATAAAACAATTACATTAAGGTCATGTTCACAGTGGTGTGTTGTGGTGTAACAGCCGCTTTCTAGCGCGGCTTACTGTCCTGCAATGCATCACCTATGCTACACAGTGCGGCGGGAGCATTGCGATATAATGGGTTGAGGCAACGTAACGCACAGCAGTGCCTTACTGCTAAACGTGCATGTTAACAGTAATGGTGAAGCATACTTTTCATTGTCTGTATGCTTCACTGTACACGACGCAAGGCGTAGATAACATGTGTCATCGCTGTCCTGATCCACTGCAGTGCATTCCTGCTGTCACAGGGAACAGAAAATTGTGTGAATGTGGCCTACAAAGCCAATTTGAAAAGAAAATGACATTACCATAGGCATATAAACAGCAAAGGTAGAGGCTAGAATAGTGTATATATCACCTCAGAACAAGTATTGAGGCAATATGGATGGTTCTCATGTGCTACCACTGTTTTGTGTACAAGCACAATAAGACCGTGCTGAAATATTACTGGAATCCTTTGCATTACATATCTCTGGTCTCTATATGCAATTATGGAGGGTCCACACTAGAGGCTTGATTCGCTAAAGCGAAAAGCCCCTTAGCACGTGCAAAGTGGCTTTGCACGCGCAAATATGCGCGCAAAAATTTGCGCTCTCAAAACATCGCACCGGTGCGCACGAAACGTTGCACCATCCGCATGCAAAATAGCCTGTTAAGTGTACTCTGCACGCGGACGGTGCGACACTTCGCGCGCACCACTGCGACGTTTCGCGTGCACCAAATAGCACGGGATCAGTAACAGTTTTGCCCGTGCAAACTACTTAGCACCCTAGTTTGCACGTGCAAAGCTTTTAGGCGTGCTAACTGTGAATCAAGCCCCAGGTCTGCTGTCAGACCATTTCCTGGAACGGACAACATCGCACCAACAGACATGCTAAACAGACCCATGCGTTCCTACGGGTTCATTAACTCAGTACTTTCACTGTGCCTGAATTTGTTCCTTATGTTATATCACAGTGAACAAGATCTGCAGCAGCTGTTACATTTGATTTGTCCATTTCCAAGATTCATACATTTGCATAGTTATCATACACTTTGTACCAACTTTGAATTATTAGCATTTCATTTCCCATCCTTAATTCCAGAGCAACGTACACCAAGACATAATGCAGGAGTTGTTAGAAATTTGACATTATTACTTTAAACTGCAGTATAGTAAAACGACCACAAGATGTCACTGTGTAAAATATGATGATGATCTAATGTTTATTTCATCACGTCACGTGTTCGTACAGGTACACTTTAGCCAATGCACCATGCAGCTACCTCTAAAATCAAATGATTTTGTGATTTTGTTTTCACTTTAATGTCGGCAGGTGTGATTGTTACTTCATAGGTGAAAAGGCAATGATACTGCTCTAAAGATCCATAGCAGTGTCCACTGCACTGAAGGATGGATGTGCACCATTCTATTTGATAAACAGGAACACATCTGCTGTGTGTAAAAATGAGGTTTCATTCTAAGGGTCCTTTCACACTAGGAGCTGTTCCATCCATTCTGACAGAACACACCTAGGATGCTGTAAGAAAGGTAACATGAAAGTCTATTGACTTTCATGTTACCGGTCACATTAGACAAAGCTCTCCAGAGAGTTACGTTGTTACGTTGTAACGCCTCTGGGAACTTTTAATCGTACGGCACAAGCATTTTCCCATTGGGTGAATTAGAACTGATATGTGTCGAACCACAACTTCCCATCGTCATGCTGTGCATCATAACGAGTGCACCAAATCGGGTTCCTGCATGCCTTAGCTAGTGCAAAAGGGCCCTTAGGGTGAAAGGGTTCATATTGTGTTTTTTTTTTTTGTTATACACAGTTCCATAGCCATCTAGGATGAAAAAAAACATACATCCATAAAGTTCAACCTAACAAATTATCTGCCTGAATCATGATATCATCTTCCTACATCTGGGGATGCCCTTTAAAGTTAAAAGTGGCTGAAAAAAATAAGAATGTGGACCTAATTTACTAAAATTGGCCTGGCTGCAGATTACTGGAGAATACTACGATTGATCATGCAACCCTCTATGGTGTGATATGACTCAGAGGATGGTTGGAAATCTTCCCCACCTGACAGATCATTTTCAATAAATCCCTGCTAGGCATTCATCCTCTCCAATGATCTCCAGCCTGGACAGACCTTAGTAATCAGGCCCAGAAGATGGTAAGATCTGTGTTCAGTAGAAGTGCCAGTATGCACTGCCAGCTGCAGACTCACACTCCCAGCTTGTGTTATAACTGTAATGGGACAATTTAATTAGCTGTAACGGCAGCACTCTCCTTTATAGAGCTTTTACGCCAGCTATACAGTAAAATGTTAATACCTTCAAGTGCTAAAGGAGCTTCATTAAATCTTTATCAGGAAACAGTTACCAGTATGTGCTATCTTTCACACTCAGCAGGAAAACCTGTTAGAAGAAGTTATCAGAAAGACGTCCTATTAGGAGCCCTCTCTGGAGTGGAGAAGCTGTGTACCCAATGATGGGCAAGACTGTGAGGTGGGTAACAGGGCTGTGGAGTCGGAGTCGAGCAATTGTGGGTACCTGGAGTCGGAGTCGGTGGTTTCAATAAACTGAGGAGTCGGATGATTTTTTAACCTAATCCATAGCCTTCGTAAAAATTAGACTAAGGAGTCAGTTGAGGAGTCGGAGCAATTTTGGGTACCTGGAGTCAGTGGTTTCATAAACTGAGGAGTCGGATGATTTTTGTACCAACTCCATAGCCCTGGTGGGTAAAACAGGTGTATGCTGTCCAAGGTGAGAGGGCTGTGCAGAAGGTATGCTTTAGGTAAGCCTGTTGCTAACTCTAAAATCAAAAATACTATTGCTCACTAAAACCGCATCATTAATGGGCAACTTTAGAACAGCCACTTATACAATCCAGCTTGTGTAAGAGCCCTCAGTTGTAGGGTCCGATCTACACCTTTTGCGACCCAAGTCCCCCACCCCAAATAATATAGACAGTGTCTACTAATACATAAATAACCCAGCCCCCCCCTCCCAAAAAAAAAGATAAACCCCCCCCCCACACACATTATTAACAGTGTGCCTCCACTCCAAATAATGTAACTAGGCAGAATACCCACACACGTTGCTAAGAAATGTACCCATCACCCCAAATTATATAATTATAAAATATTACAATAAAATTAGAGAACTATGCAGAATTCTAGCACTGACACTAAAGCAGTGGGTTCATTATATATGGGGGATAAGCAAAATTCCCTATACATAATTAATATTAAATTATATATTTTGGGGTGGTGGGCATAGTGTGTCTATTAGGTAGCCAGAGATGCCCCCCCCCCCCCCCCAGTAGCAGGTTAACTGATTTTCCCCTAGAATTAGGTAGCCAGGGGTACTCCCCAGTATCAGGTAGCCAGGGGTACTCCCCAGTATCAGGTAGCCAGAGGTACTCCCCAGTATCAGGTAGCCAGAGGTGCCCCCCAGTATCAGGTAGCCAGAGGTACTCCCCAGTATCAAGTAGCCACATGTGCCTTTGTAATAGACAGCCATAGGTGCCATCCCCCCCCCCCCCCCCATATTAAGTAGGTATGTAGAACGGCAAGTTGACTCGAGTGGTAACTTACCTGACCAATCTAAAGTCACATGATCTCTCTTCAGCAACGAAGGCGATGAAACCCCTGACGCTGTCCACCCTAATGTCAAATGTGACCCCCAGTGCCCAATGTATTATACATTACCTGTCCGTCGCTGGCTTTGTCCTCCATCCATACACTGTCACACACGCCCCCACGTTACTCCGGTAACCACGTGGGACGTGTGTATGGACAGAAGACAGAGCCTGGAGCAAGCGGCGGACACCAACAGGTAAAGTATAGTGTACCTGCATTGGGGGGTGGGGCATTTGACATTAGAGTGGACAGCGCCGAGCCAGTGAGGCGGTGGATGTGGCGTCACAAGACCAAAATGATCATGCATGAAATCGATAGGGAATTGGCCTGCAGTGTATGAGCAGCCAACAGATCTCTCTCTAATCAGATTTGATCAGAGAGATATGTCTCTTAGATGACCTTTAGAACATTTTTCTTAGAGAAATATTTATTCTTAATTTGTTTTAACACAATTACATTTGTTTTCTGGAAGGTAAAAATGAGATAAAGAATGGAAAGCTATGGAAAAGTTCCACGCATGAGGGCCAGGGTGTGAATGAGGCCTTAATGAATAAAGCCTGTATGCTAGTAAGATGTGATGTGATGTCATTTCTTCTGAACCACAAAAAGCTGAGTGCAGTGTTCTGCTTCCTCAGGATGGCCAGACTGATTACATACATCACTTCAGGAAAGGGAGTCTCAATAAACAAAATCACTCTGTAAACTTAACAGTATTGTTTGAAGTGGAAGTCAAGTCAGTGGGAGTAGTCCAAGTGTCCAATCTCCAGTATATACATACTAATTAGGTAATTGTAACCAGCAGAGATAGATGAGCTGAAACTGATTTTCCTGAACCAGACTGACACAGTTCTGCTAGATTCACAAGTACCCAAACATTAGAGACTGACTCTCACTACTCAGACAACAAAACACCGGTTCTAATTAAGAATGAGAACATTCTCCATCTCCAGTGAAAGATATGACGAACATGTTCCTAGCGTACACATCTACTCAGATCAAGGAAGCCATAAAAGTAAATCAAAGGTCCTTGTACATTAGCCTGCAGCAGCATTCATTTTTCAGCTGCTGGCTAACTGACTGACAGCTAGTTACTTTCATTTGTTAGCACAGCTTAGGACTATTTTCTGTTCATGCCATGTTCCACTGTGCCACACCATAAGTCTCTAGTCTTCTCTATACTCTTAGGAATGAAGCAGTATTGGTATTGTCGCGTCTTGGCCCCACCATGGACCACAACATAAATTTGTAGCTATGGGGTGCCGGTTAGTTTGGTGAGAGAGTATCAGTATGTGTTTGGCTACTGCAGCTGACCACATATCCTGTAACAAAATTTATCAGTAGGGATAAAGTGTTCATCTACAGTGTGGCTGAACTTACATTTGTTGGTGGCAATTGGTTAAGCATATGAGTAGAAAGGTTAGTGTTAGAAAGAGTCCTGCACACTCTATCAGTGTGAGTGTACTTGGGTAAATTGTTAAATTGTTAAAATGGAAAAGTACTACAAAGAGCTGCCCATATAACAGCACCACTTAAATTGTACGTAAAATATGCAATCTATAAATTTCACTAATCCATAATCAGAGCAACAAGATTAAAAAACATTATAAATACATATAATTTCTCGGCTAGCCATATCAAATTCATAATGCACAATCATAAAGATGGTATTGCCACTTAGGATTTGATTGGTACATTTTCAAGCTTCATACTAAATTTACATAATCCTACATCAACTAGAAATGATTTGCATCTCATCGACCATCTCTACTATAAACCCTATAAAGATTTTCACTTCTATATTGGACCTTGCCTACTGTTAATCTGGGTTAATGTGTGTATTTAGTCTACTGTCTTCATTGAAAAATATTTTTCTTGACATTGGAAAGGTGTACTTAAACAGCAGTCTGCACACCTCAAAGCATAAAACATCCTGGCATGTTGAGATTGAGGCTGTGTTCCCACTTGAGCAGGTAACAGACATTTTTTGTCCGCTCTCCACTCATCGCTACACTGACAGTGAACAGCTCTTTTTTTATAAATAGGATAAGCATGATGTGCAGAAATGTACAGATTTATGTGGGAACCAAGCCTTACTGCAACTGTCCATTAAGGAAAACGTGTAACCCGAGGCATAGTTAGGGGCCCCATAGCAGAATTTAGATGGGAGCCATCGGACCTTAGCAGTCTTGAGAAATGCCCCCTGCCCTGTAAGATACTAGGCAATATATAGGCAATGCTCCCATCAGAGGGTGGAGAAACACAGGAAAATGAATATTTAATTCATCATTTACCACTTGGGCCCCCATGCTTCAGGTCCCCATAGCAGTTGTTATGGCAGCTATGGCTATTGCTATGCCCCTGCGTGTACCTTTGGAGGGCTACTAGGCATGCCATAGCTTTTTGTATGCCCTGATTACTGCCAGAGTTCCAGGAGACCAGATGCAGAACAAGTAAAATACTTGCAGTGTTAATAACTAATAGTAGTCAACAAGCGATCATATTACATACAGTGCTGCTAATAATTATTCATACCCCTGGCAAATTCTGACTTAAAATTACTTTTATTCAACCAGCATGTAATTTTTTGATGGGAAAGGGCTACAAGGTCATTTCTAAATGTTTTCAAGCTCCAGTGGCTACAGCGCAAAGTATTATTAAAAAATACAAGATGTCCGCACTGTGGAAAATCTCAGAGGACGTGGCCAGAAAGCCAAAAGGGACACCTGTGCTGGCCAAGAGGATAGTGAGAGAGGCAAAAAAGAATCCAAGGATTACCACAAAGGCTATCCTGGTGAATCTGGGCTCTGCTGGTGGCATGTCTCAAGGCAGAAAATCCAACGGACACTGCATACTTCTGGGTTCCACTGATGCAGACCAAGGAGGACTCCACTTCTCCAGATAAGGCACACAAAAGCTCTTTTGGCCTTTGCAAATGCTCATCTGGACAAAGAAGATTTCTGGTCTTCTGTGTTATGGTCGGTCAGATGAAACAAAAATTGAATTGTTTGGTCACAATGATGTTTCCTTCATTTGGTGTAAAAAGGGAGAAGGCTTCAACCCAAAGAACACCATTCCCACTGTCAAAGATGGTGGTGAAAACCTAATGCTTTGGGGGTGTTTTTCAGCCAATGGACCAGGACACCTAATCACAGTAAATAAACATCAAGTATACCAGCACTCCATCTTCATAATAAAGCACGCTCTTTTATTGAGCCATTATATTCCACAAGAGTACCGACAATTGTTTCGGGGGCCTCGCAGGGTCCCCCTTCATCAAGGCATTGAACCACACGCCTTGATGAAGGAGGACCCTGCGAGGCCCCCGAAACAATTGTCGATACTCTTGTTGAATATAATGGCTCAATAAAAAAGCGTGCTTTATTATGAAGACGGAGTGCTGGTATACTTGATGTTTACTGACTGTGATTGGCTTGACTATGCCATAATACCAAGCACCCGACACATTGGATTCTTGGTATGCCTACTCACAACTTACTGAAGTTTGTAATCACAGTGAATGACACCATGAAAAAAGAGCAATGCATGAGGATTCTCAACGACAACATCAGGCAGTCTGCAGAGAAACTTGGCCTTGGTCACCAGTGGACATTTCAGCATAGCAATGACCCAAAACACACAGCAAAAGCGGTGAAGAAATGGTTATCAGACAACAATATGAATATTTTGGAGTGGCCCAGCCAGAGTCCTGGGTCCAGGGTGAGGGCAAGTAGACCCTGCAACCTGAAAGATTTGGAGCTCATTGCTAAAGATGAATGGGCAAAAATACCTGTGGAGACATGCAAAAAGCTGGTCTGCAATTATAGAAAGCCGTTGATTGCTGTAATAGCCAATAAACGCTTTTCTATTGATTATTGAGAAGGGTATGAATAATTTTGGACTGGACATTTTTTGCTCAAATGTAAATAAAAGCTGAGAAATGTGTTTTTTCCACAATTGCTCTTGTACATTGTCTTATTATCTTTTTGGAGACACCTATGTCATTTCCTGTCAAAAAAATGACTTGCTAGTTGAATAAAAGTAACTAAGTCAAAATTTGCCAGGGGTATGAATAATTATGGGCAGCACTGTATGTAATACATATTACATATGTAAGACGTACCTTGTTAATTATTCATAACATTAGCTGTACTGGCCTGGCTGTTACTCAGTAGGAGCTTAGGAAGAGGATACTGTATAATGTGCAGTGTGATAATGTACACTGTCTGCTTACTGCATAGTAAATACTGTTGACCTTTAATTACAGTAGTATGTGCTGCTGGATGACAAGCAGAAGACGCATACATAGGCAGATAGATAGATAGACAGCACCGGAAAACCAGGCTAATGCACCCTCAGTGGCTTCCCAGTAGCACGACGTAGCATGAACAATTGATTTTCCCATACGCACCCAGCAGCAGCAGCCAGGAGATTGTGCTGCTGACGTAGCTCATGGATGTGTGTGGGCGTAGAATAGGAACTCTTGCTGGCAAACAAAGATCCTGTATGCACTCTTAATGGGGCATACAAAAGATGACATCTGGCCATTTAGAGCAGGTAAACATATTAAAAGCAAACACCAAGTTTAGGATCTTCTATTGTGATTAGGGTTATTTTCCATGGCGGTAAAGGAAAACCACACACTCAGGACAGTCATCACTAATGTTCCTTCCAGCATGACTCATTTACCCTGGGACATATGTTATGCAAAACACCAATTAGGAATCTTCTCTGACTACTGAAAATGAACCGCAAACAATATCAGCTAAAGCTGTATCCTAGGGAGGACTATCGTTAGGCAAGTAGCACATTTAAGGTGTTAAACTGGCTTTAGCAGTTTGCCTGTCACAAGCAGAATGTAGGCAGTATGCAAATGCCCCTTCACTATGGTGGCACCATCTCAGGTGGCAAAGGACTGTCTGCCTAGTGCGTATATTAAATCACATATGAGCACAACGATCATGTTTTATTGGTGCCGGGTAAATGCTGACATGCATGGGGTTACAAATATTGCCATTTGGCTACATTAAAATACAGCTGAAAGACATTCATGGCTGGCAGATGGGAGGCTGAACTGTAATTTATATCATGTTTTTCTCCTGGGGGACTCAAAGTGCTTTATCCACTTGGGGAGTTCTCCACAAGCAACCAGGAGCACTAGGGAACCTTGCCTAAAGACTCTTACTGGTTTACAAACCGGCTTAAGCTAGGATTCAAACCCTGGCCAAGGGCTCAAACCCCATATCAAAGGTAGCATTATTAACCAGTATGCTATCCAGCTGCTCAAAATGTTCAAGCTTCATATTACCTCACATCGATCAGGATTTACCACCAAATTCAGTCGCCAGCTTCATCTGAGGAATGCCCCTAAAGATCATAACTCAGGCAAATACCAGCTATTTGGCTGAGTGATGCTCCTGTATCCCTAGCAATGTCGATGTTATTTGTGCCGTGTATCTAACCTTCAGCACCACGGCACTGCTGCCTCGCTCCTCTGGCAGATGCGCTGTTAATCATCGCCTGCTGCTATAGCCAGAAGGCTTCCTGATACTTACCTGACGTCGACCGCAGCTTGCCAGGCTCTGCTGGTGCCGTCACTCTGCGCCCCCCACGGGAGCCACTGTGACTACCGCCAATGCTGTCTTTTCTCCTTCACTGGAGCCACCAACTAGGTGGACCAATGCCAATAATCTTGATTCTTATTGGTCCAATGAGAATCAAGATCATTCTCAGTCATGTCATGTGATTTTTTTCAATGTTTCCAGTCTTTTTTTTTAATCATAATTGGGGAATAATTGAACACAGGTGTATGATGATACACTGGTCAGATTTTTTCAGATGGTACAATCAACACCCCCCCCCCCCCCCCCCGACTACCTGGCTGTCCCCGTCCTGTCCCAGCGGCTGTCATTGTGGCACATGCGCAAAGCACTGACACAGGGACATGGGACGCAGAGACACAGGCAAATTATTATATACTAGTGACTTAGCGCTTAAACGGGCTAGGTCTGTCCCTAATGCGCCGCGCATATGCGCGCGCGACGCACACACGCCTGCCCCTTCTGGCCCCGTCCTCCAGCTCTCGGCAGTGTCTCTGCGTCCCTGCACATGCTCAGTGCACAAAAAGCAATGACGGACGGACATGGGACGCAGGGACACTTGCCTTTTATTAGGTAGGATGATACCACAGCAGCGCCCAACCCCCCCTCTGCCTGGCTGTCCTCATCCTGTCCCAACGGCTGTCATTGCGCACATGCACAAAAGCACTGACACAGGGACATGGGACGCAGAGACACAGGCAAATTATTATATAGGATACCACAGAAAAATCAGAGCATTCTCTGAAGAAAAACAGCTTCACTTGATCACTTGGAAAACAGGTTGTTCAAAGCGTTTATCAGAGATCCACAGAGGACATTTACCACCAGCACATTGGCCAGGTTTGGGCTGGATCTGAGGTCGAGTGATGTTTTGAGTTATTTACTTTGGACTGCCTTATTTAATAATACTAAGATTATGCGTTTCCTTTATTGTGATAGCATCTGCAGAAGAAAGCCTTGCTTTTCATCAAGGCCCCAGATCTCCTGAGAATATGCTTCTCTATGGCAACAATCTCTCTGCTACCAGATTTCTCCTATTATGGGAGGCCTGACACTGTGAATGCTAACACTGAATTATGAGATGTTACATCTGAGCTTGCTAGCAGCAGAAAATAGTCTCTAAACGGACTCAGTGCAGCAACAATGACTGTATACTAGACAAAGAGCTGCAACTACTCACCCACATCAGCAACATTGTGCTGAGCAATTTATAAATCACAGGTTTTATAAAATAGATGTACATCAATAATCTCACAGCCAACTATCTCTCACTTACAGTATCATTGTATCTCTGTGCATGCATTGCTTTTCCAGCTATAGATGCAGGCTCATTTCTAAAGCCTTGTACACACATCCAATTTTATTGGCCAATAACTTAGCCAACAGACTTTGAATACTATGAACAGATTGTGCAAGCAAACACTCACATTAGTGGAGGTGGTAAAATTAGCTAAAATTCCAAAAATTCAAATCAAAATTGGCTAATGATTTACCAAAAATTCTATATCAATATTGGATGTGTGTTACCGTCTATACCTATTTGCTGCCCCAGGCAAGACATAAGGATTAATGGAAACTCAAATAATTTGTTCTACAATCCAAAAACATTAATAGAAAAATATTTAATACAATGTACTGTATAAAATAAAATATGTAAAACGAGGACTTTCACTATAACTAACAGAATTGTTGCTATCCTCTCACCCCAAACCTTTTTTTTCTGTGACTTGAACATGAAACTTATCAAATGATGGTTGCTTTTGCCTAATTTTGAGGTCACGGAAATGTGACATTGTACAGTCCCTATACTCAGATTAAGTACAACTAAGTACAATCCTGCAGCGCCAAAGGGAGAAGAACCATCATCTTAGCTGTGATGATGTGATGTGCGTATATGTTCAGTGTGTATATCAAGACGCTGCTTGCTTATCAATTCAAAAATTTAAACATTTTGCTTGTCTCCCAAAGCGCTCTTAAACCAAGCCACTGTATTTTTCGGCATATAAGACGCACTTTTTCTCCCCCAAAAATGGGGAGAAAAGCTCCTGCATCCTATATGCCAAATACAGAGAGTTCCCGACTTAAAAACACCCACTGATATGAGCCTCCGACCCGCCTCAATGTTGGGGACTCCCTGTTCTCTCCTTGTGTCCTCCTCTGCTTCCCCCATTCCCCCCAGTGCGCTCCTCTGCTCCTTGTGTATAGCTGTCAGCAGCGGCAGCACGGCTCACCTCATCCAGCAACTCCAGTGGCGATCAGAGACCTCTCCCTCACTGCTCCCCTATTGCCAGCTTCTGCTGATGACAAGATAAGCAGAATCTGGCACAAGGGGAACAGTGAGAAAGAGGAAAGGTCTCTGATTGCTGCTGGGTGTGGTAAGCCGTGTTGTCGCTGCTGATAGCTGTATACGGGGGCAGAGCAGGACACATGGGGGGCAGAGAGGACCAAAAGGGGCAAAGAAGGACACAAAGGAGGCAGAGAAGTAAACATGGGGTGGCAGGAGGAGGATAAACAGGAGACAGAAGGGGACACACGGGGGACAGAAGGAAACACGTAGGGGACAGAAGAGGTCACATGGGGACAGAAGGGGACACATGGAGGACACGTGAGGGACACAGGAGAACACATGAGGTACAAGGGGGACACAATCATTAAAGAAGAAAATCTACAAGACATTCCTGGACCATGGACACACCAGGTTTAGAATATTTTTTTCCCCCGTTATTTGTCCTTTAAATCTAGGTCCGTCTTTTATATTCTGCAGCATCTTATATGCAGAAAAATACGTCACTTGCATTCCAAGGTTTTATTGATCTTAGCATTGCATCTGGCTACCTATACTGGCGCCACATCTGGTTAAAGCATCACAACCAGTGTGCCTGAGTCAGAGCAGGGACGAGGTCCTCCAGCACCCAAGGCTGAGACACCAAAGTGCGCCCCTCCATCCCTCCCACCCCAGCCATCACACACTGATTGCTATTAGACTAAGAGGGCCACAGGGCCCACAACCTCCCCAACACCTTAATATCTAGTTATCTGGCTTGCAGTCACTGCTATGTATCCCCTTTTCTTATTTCTTTCTGCTTCATACACAATTAGGAATGCCAGCTGAATGAATTGTGCGCCCCCTCCTACACTGTGCCCTGAGGCTGGAGCCTCTCCAGCCTATGCCTCGGCCCGGCCCTGGCCTGAGTCTGGCTAACTGTTATTTCGAAAATTTCAGACTTTAGATTCCCTTTAAACAATTTTTTTACCTGTCCTACTTAAATGAAGCTGTTACCATAAAAGAGGGAATTTCAGATGAAATTGTCATGTATGTACAGTTCTATTGGTTGGTTGCTTGCACTGCACTGTGAGAGGTCACAGATTTCTGAGCTATAGAATTAACATATATAATGGCTTCAGGCTCTAACTCAGGCATGCAGGAGGTTTGATATATAATGATGTGATGTTTAGAGTCCTTGGCCTATAAGCAATTAACCCTTTCTCCTGAGTTATCTCCTAGTAGAGAATTTTCATATTATCTTTCAAATAACTTTTCAGCATTTTACAATTGGAAAAGTACACAAAAGTTGGTGAAAAAGTACCATCAAAATTATGTTGAGTATTTTCTTGCTTGCTGGGGGTTTAAAGTGGACCTGAACTCAGAACGTTCTCTCTGCTCTAAAAGATACATAACAACATAATAACCTTTAAACAAAAAATATTTTTTTGTTACAGCTGCTGCAAATCCTAAAATAAATCTGCAGTGTTTCTACTTCCTGTATCATGGAAGCAGACATATTGTTAACAGTCTGTGATTTGAAATGAGCTTATCTGCCATCTCTGCTTTGGCAGTCATGTGACACAGCGGAGAGATCAAATTACAACTTGTAATTAGACATAAATAAGGAGGAATTTAACAGGCTAAACTCTCTAAATGCATTCAGGATGCATTTCTCTATGTTTTCCTTCTGTCCTGTGCAAGAGTTCAGGTCCACATTAAAGGGCATTTTATGGCAAGGTGAGAAAATACCACCTAGCAGAAAACTCAGGAGAAAAAGTGAATTGTGTACCTACTACGGAAAAAGCTTACCACTAAAAAGTGAACCTGTGAAGGAAGAAATAGGCTGTGGCTGGAGGCACCAGCTCTCTGGCTTGGCATGCTAAACGTAGCATAGAGCAGTGTTTCTCAACATTTTATTGGTATGTACCCCTTTTAAAACCCTGTACTCACCAAGTACCCCCTCGCATGGTAAACATTATCACACGTACCCCTTGACAAATATATATTTAATCGTAGTACGTTATAATTGGTTCTAAACCATTTCCAAGCATTTACTATTGCTTTTAATTAGCTAAAATACTAATTTGGTGCTGTTTAAGTAAGATTTATCATTTTCTAAAACTCTAAATTTGTTATTTTTGGTCAAGTATATCAAGCCCGAGTACCCCCTAGAACCCTCAGAAGTACCCCCTGGGGTACGCGTACCACACATTGAGAACCTATGGCATAGAGGACAGCCATGGGAAGCAGCAGACACTGTCAGGCCATATGATCTGAGGGTAGATAAAAACCGAACATGATGAAAAATCCTCCAATTGCTCATGTTTCTCAACAGAAAAGTTGGTGCTGGAGGTATCTGCATATGGCCATTCCCTCTTTACATAGTCATCAGTCAAGCTGAGTGTTTATAGTTACTGACAGACTCATATGCCTGAGCATGGCCATATCATGTCTGCATGTCCTCTTATGTCTATGGCAAGCTTCATGTATGGCTCTGATTGGCTAAGTATTTTTGTCAGTTTAAAACTCATTTCAGAAACTTTATTGTACAATAACAACTCTTCAGGGAACAGTAAAAAAAAATGCTGTGAGTTCTGTGCTATTTACTGCGGTTTCACAGTCCTGCATACAGCATATATTCAAGCATCACATAGCTGTTTAAACAGAGCTTAGCACTGATCACAGGGTGACAGGCTGACAGCAGATGGTCAGTACACTCACAGCAGCAGGAGTGAACATATTACTGCATCTAAGAACAAGGAACCACAGCCAGTGGGTGGACCAATGAAACCATCGCCGCCTGCTAATCCTCTCTGTCGCCATGGCAACATCTTCTGGACAAATCTTCCTATCTGCATCAAGTGACTGGGCACAAAGTTTTCATTTGTACCACTGCCCATTAAAATACCAGCAAATACATTGTTATAGCTGAACTAAATCACTGTGCGACCAAATAGCCTAGTGATAATGAGCGCCAATTTGCAAGAATAAGGTGGTAAGAGGCAGCTTCTACAATTAGAGGGGAAAGTGGAGAGCTTGTTGGCGGCACAAAATTCTGCATACTGTGGATTTTATTACAAATTCTGTATGCAGTAGTTTTATTACAGTATTTCTTGAATAGTTAGTTAAAGGAATACATATATATATATATATATATATATATATATATATATATATATATATATATATATATATGTGTGTGTGTGTGTGTGTGTGTGTATAAATATATATATATATATATATAAATATATATATATATATATATATATATATATAAATATATATATATATATATATATATATATATATATATATATATATATATATATATATATATATATATATATATATATATATATATATATATATATATATATATATATATATATAAAAATACACACAAAATACACCCCAGGGCTGTGGAGTCAGTACACAAATCATTCGACTCCAACTCCTCAGTTCATGAAACCTCCGACTCCAACTCCAGGTACCCAAAATTGCTCCGACTTCTTAGTTTAATACTAACCAGGGCTGCGGAGTTGGTACAAAAATCATCCAACTCCGACTCTTCAGTTTATGAAACCATCAACTCTGACTCCAAGTACCCAAAAATTACTTCAACTGACTCCTTAGTTTTAATACTTACCAGGACTGTGGATTTAGTACACAAATCATCTGACTGACACCTCGGTTTATGAAACCACTGACACAGACTCCGACCCCAAGTACCCAAAAATTGCTCCGACTCCACAGCCCTGATACAACCTCCACCTTTTGCTCATGCATCACTCTATTGATATGCTGTACTTACTTTTGGTATACCCTCCTTAATTATTGTAACATGCTCTGGTTTCTACTCAGTGGCATAGCTAAGGAGCTATGGCCCCCAGTGCAAGTTTTACATTGGGCCCCCCAAGCACTCTATACATAACAAATGATATGGTGCACCAAATCCTGTCAAAGACAACCACAATGTCAGAGATGCAAGAAGGGGATGGGGAACAGTTTGTTAATGATTACTACAATTCAAAGGACCAATAAATAGCTAATACTGTGCTTGAGGGAGGGCAACTCTGGCCCAAGGGCCCTGGTGCGGTGGCTACCTCTACAACCCCTATTGCCACACAACTGTTTCTACTAACTGGCAGAATAGTGTCATTTCAATCCATACAGAGCTCATCCAGGTCTCCTCATTCCTCTAAGGTGGTTTCTCTTTGTCAAGCTTTCCACTGGCTGCAAGTTACCCAGAGGATCCAGTTCAAACTTTACGATGCTTTCCACAGTTCCATATACCACTCCTAATACAACCTCCACTCTACACACAACCTTCTTCTGGCCTCCACTAGAATCCCCTCATCCCGATCACATACACAAGACTTCTTACAAGTTTCTTCCTTCCTCTAGTCTAGGATTCCCTTTCACAACGTATTTGTACCTTGTCAAGCCTTGAAAGCTTAAGATCATGGAGGCCAATAGTCACTTACGATCCTGATCAATTGGCGCAGTGTGACAAGCACAGCAAACTTGCTTGGGAACAAAAGGGCAAACAGAAGAGCTAGTGCTCAAAGGATCACTAGGAAGTTGTGAAGATGGTAGTGACAGGATCAAAGTTTACTTTCACAGCAAAACTTGACATGTACTTATTACTTCAGCAACCAACATCTGTGCAAATATGAGGTTTTCCTTAAAGTGTACCTGAGGCGACTTGTGACATGATGAGACAATCATGTGTACAGTGCAAAACATATTAATTACCAGGCTGTTACTTGTTTTATTTTGCTGCCTAAAAGAGTTAATTTTGGGGTATGGAAATGACAGCTTCTGTCTGACAAGCAAATTAAAGCCATAAAAGTTTTTCTGTCAGGATACAACTTCTTAGAGCATGGGAGAGATAGAAACAGGTCAATAGTTCATATATTGTCATTTAGGGACAATTAATAGGCTGCTACTGAGCAGAGACAACAAAACATCCACTCTACTTTTTAAATGCTTAAATATAAAATAAAACCACGGAATAGCTAAAAATGTCATTTTTAGGAGTAGGAGGATAAATAAAATTGTCTATCTCATCAGTTTATTTTCACCTTGGTTCACTTTCAAGATAACCTCTGATGGAATATATATATATATATGTATTATATGCTTGGTTTATATTGTCCAAAGTTTGTGGAATAGTTGCCTACAGGACAGGAAAGTGTAATGATCAAGTGCAAAGAATAGCATTCCATGGAAAATAATTCCATTTCAGGTCATATTAATTGTGGAAAAGATGAAAATGGATCGGCTCTTACGGGCTGCTAAAGTTTGCTCTTAATACCTGATGAGCCTGATCAGTCCTGACATGATACATTAGCTTTTGGCAAGGTATACAGTACTCCCAAGAGCTATTCTGGCTGCTAAATTGTAATGACCAATGTAACCCATTTGTTGCCTAAACACCATACAATTTTTTAAATATCTGTTCAATTCAAGAATTGCAATACATTTTTCTGACATTTCAAAAATCTGACCAATGTACCACACACATATGTTAAATTTTTCCCCAATCATGATAAAAATGATTGGAAACTCTGAGAAAATTGCTAGGGTGGGTATATTAACCAGTTCGGCCTATCTGGACGAGTTTCCTCGTCCAGATAGGCACTGCTGTTTTCCCTGCATGGTGCGTGCGATCGGGCGCGCGCCCGCGCACCCGCCGCTAGCCCCCGATCAGTGAATGGGAATATAATTCCCATTCACCAATCTAACTTCCCCGCAGAAATACTGACGCTTTCTCTCCAGAGAGCGCGGTATTTCTGCCCCCAGGAAACTTTTCCCCAGCATTTTAGTTCCTGGATGCGAGATCGTTCGCATCCAGGACTTTTTTCACTGTGACCATCTTGTGGCCAAATAGTAAACTGCACCCACATACATTTTTGATTAAAAAAAATATAATTTTACATTTAAAATTAGCAGTTTCCCTCCCACACCAAAAATTATTTAAACAAAAAAAATACAATAAAAAAAAAAACAAGATAAATAGTTATCCAAGGGTCTGAACTTTTTAATTATGCATGTCAAGAGAATATGTTATTATATTATTTAAAATTATAAGCTTATAAATAGTGATGGACGCAAATTGAAAAAATGCACCTTTATTTCTAAATGAAATATCGGCACCATAAATTGTGATAGGGACATCGTTTAAACGGTGTAAAAACCGGGACAGATGGGCAAATAAAATACATGCGTTTTAATTACGGTAGCGTATATTAATTTCAAACTATAATGGCCAAAAACGGAGAAATAATGAATTTTTTCCGTTTTTTTCTTATACTTCCTGTTAAAATGGATTTACAGTAAAATGGCTCTTAGCAAAATGTACCCCCCCCCAAAGAAAGCCTAATTGGTGGCGGAAAAAACAAGATATAGATCAATTCATTGTGATAAGTAGCAATAAAGTTATAGGCGAATGAATGGGAGGTGAACGTTGCTCGGATGCATGAGATTTTCGGCACTGCGGCGCTGAACCGGTTAATAAATTGACAATCTAACACACGCCATGCAATCTTTAGAAAAATGTAAGAAAATTCTCCAGCATTCCGGATCAATAAAAATAGAAAAAAATGGGAAATCCAATTGGATTTTTCAGTCAAATGAAAAAAAAGCTTTTAATTTTTTCAGGAGATCCAATCATATTTATCGAATTGCTGTAAAATCAGATAATTTTATTGCATTGTGTCTAACACCTTCTTTATCCTTAATGGCGTGGTGGCTAAGTGGTGAGTGTCCAGCTTCAAATCCTGGTCAGAATATCTGCATTGAATTTTCTTGTTCTTCTTAAATTTGTGTGTATTTCCTCTGGTTATTTTGGTTTTCCCAAACACTGCTACATTATTATTTTCCTCGAGAATTTGCCCTAACTCCCAGAAACATGGCAGGAACATAGTGGCCCACTCCAGCACTAACCTTCCTAACTTTTTGGGCTGGTTCTGTTGGTGACAAAAGCTAACATTGGAATCCTATCACTGGTACTGTACATAAAAGTAATGGCTCCCAAGCTATCTTTGCTAAAACTAGTGACCTCCCATCTGACATATGCTAGTCTGTTGTCTTACATAACTCTCACTTCAACTTTTTATTACTACTTGTGTCCCTATTTGGTAGGATTTACTTGTTGTCCTCAGGGAAAATGTCTCAATCTCTGAGCAAGAATGGGAGAGCAACAAAAAAAGGGTCTTTTTTTTCATTTCTGTCAAAAAGTCAAAATAATTACAACCCCTATTTTGTTAGGGCCTGAGCCCACTGACGCAGTTGTGTTCACTCCTGTCCGCTTTATAGCATCTGTAACATTTATGTGTAACTGAAAAGCGGACACATTAGTGCATTAGTGGGCTCAGGCCCTTAGTGACCATCATTTCCTGTTACAGGGACCACCATGGTTCATATTATATAGGATAGAGGCACCTACGCTCTACTCCTTATGCTGCTAAGGCATTTTTTGTATTAGCCTAAGGAAGAGGGCTATGACCCACGAAACACAATGCCAATTTTTTTTTATTCCAGTTGAGCTACAGGTCTGAATCTTCTGGAGAGGTAAGTGATGTTTTGGGTGGCTGCACCCAACCCTTCTATGGTTCATATTAAAGCAATGGAGGTCTCATGAACAGGAAGTAAAGGATTATCTCCCAATCTGGGACACAGAAGGAATAAAAAGGAAAACACCCAAATATCTATTTTCAGTACTATTCAAATCTAAACTTATGGCTACTTTCACACTGGGGAGTTCATGCTGAAAAGACAGGATCACAACCCAACAGAGGGGAATAGTAGTAGTGTGTATTATGCATGTGGTGCAAAGTATACAATGAAGCATAAGAAAGAAAGTGTGCTTCACTGCTACTGTTAATGCATGCATTATGCAACAAATCCATCACACCGTACTGCTAACATGGTACTGGGAACGTACCATTATAATGTAATGCTTTAGCAATGTGATTATATTGTCTGACACAACGCACCACAATGCATCAGTGTGAAAGTAGCCTTATTCAAAACAACGTACTAAATAAGATCAGTTATACTTTTAAAAAAAAACTCCAAAATGCATAAATGACTTCATAAATAAATAAGAACATTCAGAGGCTCTTTGTAAAGGTCAGTAAATGTATTATTTAATCTGCGAAATGAGGAAGAAGAATTTATGAACAGGTTTATTGAAGGCTGCTCCTGATGATGTCCTTCAGAACATGCTGTAACCAAGCATACTGTGTTTTGCATATTATATTCTGTGCTCATGATACAAACATTCTGAGAGCTGATAGAAATATTTAATTGGCTATCTCTGCACTAACTGAAGGACAAGCAAAGTCCTGGTTTAACCCCTAGTTCAATCGCATGCATAATGTACGGTAAGCCTATGGACTACAAAAAATTGGAAAGGTGTGAGAATTACGATGCAAATTTATGTGCGTTTAAAAATCGCATTGCAATTCCCTGCATACTGTATGTGAATTGCATACAATGCTTTTGCACGGAGTCACAAAGGTATGCGTTTCGCAAGCGTTTTTGTAAAATGTATTTTTTGTGTTGTTGAAAAGAAAGACTACTAAAAATGCAAATGCATTAAAAAAACGCAAATCCAGAAATACAAAAAATTTTGCAGAAACGCACATGCCTTAAAACGCACGCTTTTCTGCCCAGAAATATATGGAGTCTGCCATATTTATTTCCTTTTAAACAATACCGGTTGCCTGGTAGTCTTGCTGATATGTTTGGCTGCAGCAGCTTTGAATCTTGTCAGAATCATCTGATCTGCATACTTGTTCATTATGTCATTATTCATTATCAAAACTCAGAGCTTCAGGAATCAAATCTCAGCTGTTGTGAAACATTCCTTTTTTCATCTAAGGAATATTGCAAAGATTAAAGTGAACCTTAAGTGAGGAAAAAAAATTGAGTTTTACTCACCTGGGGCTTACCTCAGCCCCCTGCAGCTGATCGGTGCCCACGACGAGTCGCTCTGATGCTCCGGGTCCCGCCGGCGGCCACTTCCGGTTTCGCCGTCAGGACCCGTCAGGCTGGGGAACGCGGCTCATGCTACGCGTTCCCAGCCAAAATAGCACCCCTATGCGGCCATATGTCCGCATAGGCACCCGTATGCGGACATATGGCCGCATAGGGGTGCTATTTTGGCTGGGAACGCGTAGCATGAGCCGCGTTCCCCAGCCTGACGGGTCCTGACGGCGAAACCGGAAGTGGCCGCCGGCGGGACCCGGAGCATCAGAGCGACTCGTCGTGGGCACCGATCAGCTGCAGGGGGCTGAGGTAAGCCCCAGGTGAGTAAAACTCAATTTTTTTTCCTCACTTAAGGTTCACTTTAAACACCTAATTCCTTCAGAGGATCTTCCAACCCTAGTCCATGCCTTCGTCACATCAAGGTTAGACTACTGCAACGTCCTCTACACAGGCCTGCATAAGAAAGACTTACGCCACCTGCAGTTAGTACAGAACGCCGCCGCAAGGCTGTTAATGAGCCAACCCCGCCATTGCCACATAACACCAACCCTGAGCTCACTCCACTGGCTACCGATAAAATGGAGAATTCTGTTTAAGATTGGCTTACTGACATTCAAATCCTTGCACAATCTGGGCCCTGGATACCTGAAGGACTTGTTGCAACTGCATCACATCCCCCACAATCTTAGATCAAAAGGACGTAACACCATGGTAACCCCCAGTTAGTGTTGGGCGAACAGTGTTCACCACTGTTCGGGTTCTGCAGAACATCACCCTGTTCGGGTGACGTTCGAGTTCGGCCGAACATCTGATGGTGTTCGGCCAAACTGTTCGGCCATATGGCCGAACTAAGAGCGCATGGCCGAACGTTCCCCGAACGTTCGGCTAGCGCTGTGATTGGCCGAACAGGTCACGTGTAGTGTTGGGCGAACATCTAGATGTTCGGGTTCGGGCCGAACATGGTCGCGATGTTCGGGTGTTCGAGCCGAACTCCGAACATAATGGAAGTCAATGGGGACCCGAACTTTCGTGCTTTGTAAAGCCTCCTTACATGCTACATACCCCAAATTTACAGGGTATGTGGACATTGGGAGTGGGTACAAGAGGGAAATTTTTTTAGCAAAAAGAGCTTATAGTTTTTGAGAAAATTGATTTTAAAGTTTCAAAGGGAAAACTGTCTTTTAAATGCGGGAAATGTCTGTTTTCTTTGCACAGGTAACATGCTTTTTGTCGGCATGCAGTCATAAATGTAATACAGATAAGAGGTTCCAGGAAAAGGGACCGGTAACGCTAACCCAGCAGCAGCACACGTGATGGAACAGGAGGAGGGCGGCGCAGGAGGAGAAGGCCACGCTTTGAGACACAACAACCCAGGCCTTGCATGAGGACAAGAAGCGTGCGGATAGCAATTTGCATTTTGTCGCCATGCAGTCATAAATGTAATACAGATGAGAGGTTCAATAAACAATAAACAGTAATTGGTGTTGTCCAGAATGCGCACAATGCGTGGGTCGCCTTCAATGCAGTCCTAGGCCGAAGAGGTCATAGCCTAGGGTCACAAAAACCTGTTTATTTGGGCAATTTCAATGGTGGCGAGTCTGACGTACATAAATCGCAGCAATGGCCGTTAGCAACGTCTGAATCTCACGAAATGTCTCATGCAGGTAGAAGACATATTTTTAGACTTGGGCTCCAAAGATGGGTTCCCTACATCTCTGCAAACCAGAGTTACAGGGCTCCAAATTTGGTAAAATCCCCCATAGGCTTTCATTGGGCCTCCTATTTACAGTTCCAAAATCTCACATCTTTTCAAAGGGCAATTGCTCAGCAGTGGCAAATTTTCTAGCATTGTAGGGACCCTTAGGGGGAACATGACTGGTGAGTTTCGGGCCCCTAGGCCGAAGAGGTCATAGCCTAGGGTCACAAAAACCTGTTTATTTGGGCTATTTCAATGGTAGTGATGCTGACGTACATAAATCTCAGCCATGGCCGTTAGCAACGTCTGAATTTCACGAAATGTCTCATGCAGGTAGAAGACATATTGTTAGACTTGAATTCCAAAGATGGGGTCCCTACATCTCTGCAAACCAGAGTTACAGGGGTGCAAAATTGGTAAAATCCCCCATAGGCTTTCATTGCCTCCCTATTTTACTTTCCAAAATCTCACATCTTTTCAAAGGGCAATGGCTCAGCAGTAGCAAATTTTCTAGCATTGTAGGGACTCTTAGGGGGATCATGACTGGTGAGTTTTGCCACTGCTGAGCCATTGTCCTTTGAAATGGTGTGAGATTTTGGAACGGTAAATAGTAGGCCCAATGAAAGCCTATGGGGGATTTTACCAATTTTGGAGCCCTGTAACTCTGGTTTGCAGAGATGTAGAGACCCCATCTTTGGAATCCAAGTCTAACAATATGTCTTCTACCTGCATGAGAAATTTCGTGAGATTCAGACGTTGCTAACGGCTATTGCTGCGATTTATGTACGTCAGACTCGCCACCATTGAAATAGCCCAAATAAACAGGTTTTTGTGACCCTAGGCTATGACCTCTTTGGCCTAGGGGCCCGAAACTCACCAGTCATGTTCCCCCTAAGGTTCCCTACAATGCTAGAAAATTTGCCACTGCTGAGCAATTGCCCTTTGAAAAGATGTGAGATTTTGGAAAGTGAAATAGGGAGGCAATGAAAGCCTATGGGGGATTTTACCAATTTTGGACCCCTGTAACTCTGGTTTGCAGAGATGTAGGGACCCCATCTTTGGAATCCAAGTCTAACAATATGTCTTCTACCTGCATGAGACATTTCGTGAAATTCAGACGTTGCTAACGGCCATGGCTGAGATTTATGTACGTCAGCATAACTACCATTGAAATTGCCCAAATAAACAGGTTTTTGTGACCCTAGGCTATGACCTCTTTGGCCTAGGGGCCCGAAACTCACCAGTCATGTTCCCCCTAAGGGTCCCTACAATGCTAGAAAATTTGCCACTGCTGAGCAATTGCCCTTTGAAAAGATGTGAGATTTTGGAACTGTAAATAGTAGGCCCAATGAAAGCCTATGGGGGATTTTACCAATTTTGGAGCCCTGTAACTCTGGTTTGCAGAGATGTAGAGACCCCATCTTTGGAATCCAAGTCTAACAATATGTCTTCTACCTGCATGAGACATTTCGTGAGATTCAGACGTTGCTAACGGCCATTGCTGCGATTTATGTACGTCAGACTCGCCACCATTGAAATAGCCCAAATAAACAGGTTTTTGTGACCCTAGGCTATGACCTCTTTGGCCTAGGGGCCCGAAACTCACCAGTCATGTTCCCCCTAAGGGTCCCTACAATGCTAGAAAATTTGCCACTGCTGAGCAATTGCCCTTTGAAAAGATGTGAGATTTTGGAAAGTGAAATAGGGAGGCAATGAAAGCCTATGGGGGATTTTACAAATTTTGGAGCCCTGTAACTCTGGTTTGCAGAGATGTAGAGACCCCATCTTTGGAATCCAAGTCTAACAATATGTCTTCTACCTGCATGAGACATTTCGTGAGATTCAGACGTTGCTAACAGGCATTGCTGCGATTTACGTACGTCAGACTCGCCACCATTGAAATAGCCCAAATAAACAGGTTTTTGTGACCCTAGGCTATGACCTCTTTGGCCTAGGGGCCCGAAACTCACCAGTCATGTTCCCCCTAAGGGTCCCTACAATGCTAGAAAATTTGCCACTGCTGAGCAATTGCCCTTTGAAAAGATGTGAGATTTTGGAACTGTAAATAGGAGGCCCAATGAAAGCCTATGGGGGATTTTACCAAATTTGGAGCCCTGTAACTCTGGTTTGCAGAGATGTAGGGAACCCATCTTTGGAGCCCAAGTCTAAAAATATGTCTTCTACCTGCATGAGACATTTCGTGAGATTCAGACGTTGCTAACGGCCATTGCTGCGATTTATGTACGTCAGACTCGCCACCATTGAAATTGCCCAAATAAACAGGTTTTTGTGACCCTAGGCTATGACCTCTTCGGCCTAGGACTGCATTGAACGCGACCCACGCATTGTGCGCATTCTGGACAACACCAATTACTGTTTATTGTTTATTGAACCTCTCATCTGTATTACATTTATGACTGCATGGCGGCAAAATGCAAATTGCTATCCGCACGCTTCTTGTCCTCATGCAAGGCCTGGGTTGTTGTGTCTCAAAGCGTGGCCTTCTCCTCCTTCGCCGCCCTCCTCCTGTTCCATCACGTGTGCTGCTGCTGGGTTAGCGTTACTGGTCCCTTTTCCTGGAACCTCTTATCTGTATTACATTTATGACTGCATGCCGACAAAAAGCATGTTACCTGTGCAAAGAAAACAGACATTTCCCGCATTTAAAAGACAGTTTTCCCTTTGAAACTTTAAAATCGATTTTCTCAAAAACTATAAGCTCTTTTTGCTAATTTTTTTTCCTCTTGTACCCACTCCCAAGGTGCACATACCCTGTAAATTTGGGGTATGTAGCATGTAAGGAGGCTTTACAAAGCATGAAAGTTCGGGTCCCCATTGACTTCCATTATGTTCGGAGTTCGGCTCGAACACCCGAACATCGCGGCCATGTTCGGCCTGTTCGGCCCGAACCCGAACATCTAGATGTTCGCCCAACACTACCCCCAGTGTCCACCTCAAAACCTTTGGAGACAGAGCCTTTTGTCATGCTGCCCCTACACTTTGGAACTCCCTGCCACACCCAATCAGGACAGCTCCATTCCTGGAAGCATTTAAGTCTAAACTGAAAACCTACCTCTTCAGTCTGACATTCATGAACATCTGACTATCTCCTCTGTAACACAACCCAGCCTGCAACCCTGTATTAATCTGAAACACAACTATGCGCTTTGAGTCCTATGGGAGAAAAGCGCTTTACAAATGTATTGTATTGTATTATTGTATTACAGCTAAACAAGCTTCTGTTGAGGTCACCTGACAGCCTGGAATACAACTACCGTATATCTCCTTATATATCAGCTGCACTGCAGGGTCCTCTTCCCCTCCAGTCACTTTTACGTGATTGTTCATCTCATGTTTATAATTTGCACCTCATACTACCTTACTCTGCAGCACTCTTTGTAAATGGGTTGTGGCTTTATAAATAAAGGATAAAAATAACAAATAATAATCCGTTGCCGCTACCCAAATTATTTTCAGCAAACCTACAGCAGATGCCATTTAGGTCCTATTCACAGTACACATGCTTGTCCGCAACATATGGAGAGCATTAAAGACAAGCAAACTGCAGTGCTGCGTAATATGTTGCTGCTACATACATCCAAATAATAATACTGATAAGCAAACACATTAATAAGTTTGGAAGTAGTCTAATTCTCAGAACAAGCCAACAGCACTTTCTGTAGCAGTGAGTTTGCTTGTGGTCCTCTCTGTCACCTCTCACTAATAATCACACATGGTATGAATCTGCGGGTTACACGTCCATCTTGCCACTACCAGGTCAGGTACTGCAGAAAGTAACAGATGACTCTCTATTCCTCTTATGGCAGCCGAATAGTGTACCCTTCACTTTCATCACCTGTCAAATGACAAGAGTGGGAGCCACTGACTGGCTGCCAGCAAAGGAACAGAACATGTTGTACATCCAGACATCATTATTATTGTGTTAGAAAGTCATCCTCTTGCCATGAATAAAAACCATAACTCCTGAATGTGGGTTTAGTTTTTAGACTAGGCCAGTGGTTCTCAATAACTCCCTTCAGCAAAAACGACTGAAATTACATTATGACTCCCTTATTAGAAGGCATTATTTTATTTACACATGTATGTGTTTATCAGTATCTGCGCTCATGCATTATGTATGTATACTGTGCACTACCACTTCTCTTCCTGGGCTTGATTCACAAAACGGTGCTGTTAGCACGCTGTGAAAAGTGCTTCGCACAAAATGTTGTGCGATTACGGTTATCGCTCGCAAAAAATTGCGTTCGCGATTTTTCAGACGTTAACGCTCACGTTCGCACAATAAATTTGCGTTATCACGCATACATGAACGTTAACGCGTAACAGAATCGTGTACGCAAATGTTTGCGCGCGATAACCGGTTTTTCAAACAAAACCCATTTTCCAAGTGAAAACGCACTAAAATGCTTGCAAAGGCGTGCTAACAGTTAGCACCGTTTTGTGAATCAAGCCCCCTGTGTATGATGAGGCCATTAAATATCAGCAACAGTAGCTGGTCTTACTTTGTATGTATTGATACTGCATAGTACTACCATACTCTCTCTCTCTCTCTCTCTCTCTATATATATATATATATATATATATATATATATATGCACACACACACTTATATATAATAAGGGAGAGCAGGGTTTGCATGTGTGTTTAGATGTATGGCTGTGTACATGTATACATGTATGCATGTGTGAGAGATGAATATGGTTGTGGTTGTATATGTGAGTCTTTATATGCTCTATGCATCTATGCACATATGAGTACACAAGTACAGTAGTTATATGTGTATGGGGTTTGAGTCGGCGTGTTTATCTTGTTTCCACACACTCTGTACTTATAAGGCAGTGATGCTACATGCTCCAGTTCAGTTTATGCTCATTTACTTATGGACTGTCCTTCATTTTACTTAAAGCAGCAGGGACAGCCACACTATGCCAGGAAAAAAACAACATATATAAGTAATAATCCAAACATTTGTATAGCGCCAGAGCCGGATTAAGGCTAAATGGGGCCCTAAGCAAAGTAAATGATCCCCCCCCCCCCCATCATGTCATAATAGAATGAAAAGGTGCAGCTGCTGTGTGCAACATGCCGCACACATCGGGGCAGCCGCGCTACTGGTTGCTATGGGCAACAGCCCACTTTCCTTTGCGGGTGCACAATGCACGAAATAGCAGCAGCAACTTGGAGCCCATCTGTCTCCTCTAGAGTGCTGCCACTCTGTTACTACTACTATTACTACTTCCTGTCTGATCTGAGAATCAGGAAGTTCAGAACTAGCGGCGGCCCTGTAGAGGAGACAGATGGGTTTCGGATGACGGGGCCTCTATTGCTTGGATCACGGATACTGTATGCGAGTGGGCATTTGTCATCTGCTGCTATCATTCCTGCCCGCTGCAGCAGTGGTTCTCTGTGGGAAGGGAGGGAGGAGCGGGCAGTGGCAGAGCACACAGTAGCAGGAGGGGGACCCAGGAGGAGAGCCTGGCTCTGAAGACAATCAGCAGCATGCGGTGTCTTTTGACAGGATTGCAAAGCCTGGATTATGTGCTGATGGGGCCCCTTTGACTCTGAATGGGGGGCCCCTTTGAATCTGAATGGGGGGCCCCAAGTGACTGCTTCTGTAGCCTGGTTGGTAATCTGGCCCTGTATAGCGCTTTTCTCCTGTCGGACTCATAGCGCTCAAGAGCTGCAGCCACTGGGACACGCTCAGAGGCCACCCTGCAGTGTTAGGGAGTCTTGCCTTGAACTCCTTAGTGAATAGGTACTGACCCTAACCGGGATTCAAACCCTGGTCTCCCATGTCAAAGGCGGTGCCCTTAACCAGTACACTATCCAGCCACTACTTGTTCTACTTACATAACAGATGTATTGTACTGTCTACATTTTCGTTTAAGTTAATTTTATATAGTAAATGAAGAGAATTCTTTTCCTGGCATTTGCCATCTTGATTCCCTCTTATGCTGTCATTTCATCCCTTACTTTTTTACCCTAGAATCTGCACTGTCATAGCTAGCTTGCTTTGTAAACATGTGAGTACAGCAAGATCAAATTTCAGCAGCTTCACAATGAATTGCCCTCAGTGTCAGTGAGGAGCAGGAATGTGGGAGGGGTGATGACAAGCTTCCCTCTCGTCGACGATGGCAAAAATAGAGCCAGGCTGACCAAGATAAGATTTATTACAGCAGAAACATTTGTGATTAGATTGGAGTGCTTGCAATACAGGGTTAGGTTTCAGGCTGCATAATAAACACAGAGCAGTGGGTAAATGGAATTTGATTTTGTGGCTGACAATCCTGATTTAAAGTGAACAGTGACTGCTGTGACACGGCCATCCTCCATCCCATGCCATTCTTATCTGGTGGCTTTTTAGCCTCTGTCACTCGATATATCACACAGGAAGGAAGGAACCTCTTGAATATTCTTATTATTTTAGATTTTTAAATATTGTTTCTTAACGCAGGCGCTAAAGAGTAACCATGTTGAAAATAATGTAATTCATAAAATTACTTCATTTTTACAATATACATTTATAAATTAGTTTTAGCCCATTGTAAAACCCTCAGTCACCCTGATTTACATTATGACATTTATCACAGGTGGAGACACCTTTAGTCCTGTTAGGTGAATCTCTGCAGAATGCTCATTGCTGAGAGTTCTGAAGCCAGTACAAAATATATCTGGTCTCCCAGAATGCTTGGGGGGAGGGTGGGAACTGCTCATTTCCACTGCAGGAGGCTTTGGAAGTCTTCAGGAGCCTGAGTGCTCCCAAAGACGGATGGCTCCATAGTGCCCATGCTCTCTCGTGCATGCACAGTATGGAGCCACTCATCTTCAGAAGCACGTAGGCTCCTGAAGACTTCCGAAACCTTGACCATGAGAGGAGCGGGTAGGCTCAATAGAACCCAGAGCCTTACCCCTCATTAGGTAAATATCTGTTTGGTTATTTTAAAAATTCCTCAGGTTTACTTTAACTTCTTTGCATATTTCAGGTACAGTAGAAAGTTGGCACTGAGCCAAAACTTTGCACTAAACAGCTTTTAGAAGTCTGCAACAAAGGAGTATGGGGACACAAAAATGTCTATAGACGTCTGCTGCTGGGGGCAGAAGTAGTTTTTTATTATTAAAAAGCTTTTAGTCGTCCGTGACATAAGGATACGAAAACACAGAACACCTATAGGGGTTGGGAAGATAGGATATGGGGAGAGGTTAGTGTTACAAAACAAGGGCAATAGGGGCATGCAAATTACAGACACTACATCGTTATTTGAAAATCAATTGCAATACTCAAATAACGGCAATACCTGGCAGCTTAATTACCATGCACCTCTTTTACATAGACGCCCGAAGATGATTTGTGTCATTATGTTGACAATATATGATCCCTAAGGATAAGTTCTCACCTGGGAAAAAAAATCAGACTGTTTTCCATAATTAAGACCAACAGACAAATTGACATGGCCACAGATCTAATGTCATCTATACGATCCATTTAGTCTAGACAGGTTCATTTTGAACCTGTCCACTGTCTGCGTCCTTTACACCTTTTCCAGACACTGCATGAAAATTGGACATGTTATAAATAACAATAACAACAACAATAACATCTCCCATAGGACTCAAAGCACTTAGGGCCCATTCACACTTGAAAGCGCAAAATGCCGGCGCTTACCGCTAAAACACGATCACGGAAAAATCGCCGCAGTGTTCAGTGATTTTTCCGTGATCCCGTTTAGTGCTTCTATAGCACTGAAACACGATCGCCGGGAAATCGCCTGAAAACGGGTGCAGGCGACGCATTTGCGTTTTGCGATTTTGGGCGATTTGCAGCGATTAGCGCAAATAGCCCAAGTAAGAACGGGCCCATTGGGTTTAATTACACTAGTGCTTTCAAAAGCGCTAGTGTTTGAGCATTTTGCCAATATCACCGGCAAAACGCTCAAGTGTGAATGGGCCCTCAGGCTCTCTGAGATTCAGTAATTGGTAGTCGGATGAAGTATTAACGCAGAGAATAAAATTATATTGTTTTTCTGCAAATGCCAAACTGAACAGGTGGGTTTCAGCCTGGATTTAAACACATCCAGAGATGGAGCTGTCCTGATCTGCTGAGGTATGGAGTTCCACAATGTAGGTGCAGCATGACAGAAGGCTCTGTGACCAAAAGTTTTCAAGTGGACTCTGGGTATAACAAACAGAAGAACTAAGGAGTCTGGGCACCAACCACAGGATGCAGATCAAACATCACCTTTATTCCATTTCAAACATACCCGACAAAAATCAATAGAATTGATTTCTGCCTTACGTTTGCCTGCGAAACGGCTGTCAGGTCACTAATACTGCAATTTATGTCGGGTGTGTTTGAAATTGAATAAAGGTGACGTTTGATCTGCATCTTGTGGTAGGTGCCCGGGCTCCTTTGTTCTTCTGCTGGTTATATTGGAATGTCAAGTTTCTGGAGGCACAGCCACCGCATCTGTTTCTTCCAACCGTGCCTTGCATCCTGGTGCTGATCTATCTTCTCTACATAATTTGACCTCTGGGTATGCCTAGGTTATGCCTAGAACCTGTGGATCTGAGATTGCAAGGATTGCTACACAGCTGCAACATTTCTTTCATGTATCCAGGGCCCAGATTATGAAGTGATTTAAACGTCAGTAGGCCGATGACAATGATCACCAGCAGGACCACATAGGCAGACACAGCGATCGTACATGGGATCCGTTGTGATCATTCATATTATGACTGTGATGTAGTGTAGACCTAGGTCTGGACAGCACAAGTATATTACACTGCCCGCATTATATAATTTATTCATGACAACGTATTAGGATTTGAGCAGCCACAAAGATGTATGGTCCCACGAGCAGCACCATTAGACACAACAGAAGCCCAGGCCTGTCCGTGGGCTGAGGAAGGCTGCATAGGAAAGCCTTTGTCTAATCCACACGCAGCTCCAGCCTATCCCCACAGCTCAGCAGCAATAAGGATAGGCTGTCAAGAAGAGTCATCAGGGAATGGCAAGCTTTCAGTGATGCAGAATGAATTTAAATATACTTAGGAGTGGATGATAAACAGACATATGATATGTCTCTAGGTGAAGCACTCCGACAACACGACTTACTGTAGTTACTCTGCATACTGTACTATATTGTGATGTCAGCTCATATTTTGCCTAATGATATTACATAGATTAGATTACAGCAAATGCTTCATTTTGCATCTTCATTTCTTCTTGCTATGTGGCTTTGCTTTAGGCAAGGATGAGACTGTAATCGTGCTGAATTCTCTGGAGATGGGGGGAAGACAGGAATGCTGATCAATAAGCTGCTATTTCTGGACAATCCTGGATAGGCGGTATTTGAAGCAGCCCTTATTTATCCCGCTGTAAAACATTTATGATTCTGTTGTCTTTGGATTGAGATATAGGAGGAATGGAATTATTTATTTGGTAAATTGGCACAGCAATGGTTGGGGTTTATGTAAAAACTTGTTTAGGGCACCTCACACATTTCTCCTCACAAAAGCATCAGGAGAATTCTTCCCCAGCTACAAGGTGGTGAAATAAATGTGTGTGGCAATTTTTCACTGATTACGACTAATAACGTTAAGGCCGGTTTTACACCTGGCCAGTGCGTTCGCGGTGCTCCTACCTCATCACACTGCACAGAATATCATTCATATGACTGTTGACTATGGCTGCTCATATGACTGTTGACTTTGCAGCTGCCGATCGGGCACTTCTGGCACAACTCCATGCGGTAAGTGTGCTACGTTCCAATCCCTTGCATTGCATTCTGCTACGGTAATTCCAATGCATGTGTAACGTCCCGTTTCCACTAGTGTGGAAAACGGGTCGAATCCGCAGAGTTTCCCCACAGGCAATTCGCTCGGGGGAAACTCTGTCATAGGAAGTAATGGCGCCGCCAACCGAATCGCTTGCCCTAGCGATTTGGCCGGCATTGCCCACAGTTTTCGCACGGGAGGCAGTGAATCCCATAGCCACGCATGGCACGACTTTTGGGATTCGCCTGCGTTCCCGCAGACCCGGAAGTGCCGCCGGGCGTTTTGCAGCCGTATGCTGTGGCCAGTGGAAACGGGCCCTAAAAGGGGCCTTAATGAGCCATATCACCGTGTGAGTACATTGGTGTACAATCTGTGTTTAGCCTCAGATCAGAGACCTTGTAACGCAATGACACAGGAGACAACCTAGGGCTTGATTCACTAACCGGCGCTAACCTAGTTTGCACGCCTGAAGACTTTGTGCGTGCAAACTAGGGAGCTAGGTAGTTTGCGCACATAAAGTTATTACCGTTCGCACCATATGCGACGTTTTCGGCGCATCGCATGCGACGTTTAGCACGCAAAGGCAAATTACCGCGCGGACGGTGCTACATTAGCGGCGCACCACGCTGCGCTGTAATTTGCTTTTGCGTGCTAAACGTCGCATGCGATGCGCCAAAAACATTGCATATGGTGCCCTTAAAATGTCGCACCAGTGCGCCAAAAAGGTCTCACTGTCGTGGCCCACTGGTGCAATGTTTCAGGGGCCCCATATGCGACGGTTTCGGCACACCGCATACAATGTTTTGCGCGTACCATTGCGATGTTTTTGCCGCATCGAGTTAACGCATGAAGTGTGACGTTTTATGAACGATGGAGTTTTGCGCGACTATTACTGCGCGCAAAGCTACTTTGCGTGCACTAAGGGGCTTTTCACTAGGGCGCTAACACTTAGCGCCCTTTTGTGAATCAAGCCCCTTACGGGCTCCCAGCCGCATCACTGATTACTCTGCATTTTGCCACACACAGGACTCGCAAGTTGACACTGGACAGCACGAAGAGATCATAACCAAATGGGCTGAAGATATAGCCGCAGCTAGCACAAAAGAGATTAAAAACAGTTTTTGCAGTTCATAAGTATGCCCTTAAAACTATACAACATTACAAGAACTACCTGTCATATTAACATGTGTTAAAATTGTGGTAAAGTTACATGTATGCGTTTACTAGTCCTGATGTCAAATAGACTGTATTACAAATTACATGATTTTCACTGCAATCTAGGTCATAATTAAAGGAAATCTGAAGGGCAAAAATGCCCAATTTTGGTAGTTACCTCAAAAGAAGGAAGCATCTGGATCCTCCTTCGTTGGGCCTAGAGATGGCCCGAACAGTTCGCCGGCGAACGGTTCCAGGCGAACTTCCGGTGGTTCGCGTTTGCCATGTAACGCAAACTGTTCCGGAAGTTCGGTTCGCCCACATAGTGCGCCATTAGGGTCAACTTTGACCCTCTACATTACAGTCAGCAGGCACATTGTAGCCAATTAGGCTACACTCTCTTCTGGAACCACTCCCCCCCCCCTTATAAAAGGCAGGCAGTGTTGGCCATTACACTCACTCGTGTGCCTGCATTAATTAGTGAAGGGACAGCTGCTGGCAGACTCTCATAGGGAAAGATTATTTAGGCTCTTGTAGGCTTGTTAGCTTGCTCCTGGCTAATTGTTATTGCTAAAATAGCACCCCTCAACAGCTCTTTTGAGAGCTAATTTGGGAAAATACAAAGAATTGAAACCGAGAGCCAAATATGGTGTAGTATGTCACGACAAATGGAGTACAAGGTTACAGTAACAAGTAATATACTCACAAGTCTGGGTTACCACAAAGGCAACCACTGGATGCACAGGTGGGGAGAATTATAACCTGACCCCACTCAGGTGTTAAGAAGTCGCTCTCTGCAGACAGGAAAAATGGGGATACACCCCTCCACCAAGGGTGGACTAGATCAAATTGAAATTTGTGATAACAGAGGCGCCAAATTAGAATAAAACCGTCTAAAATCAGCTTAAAAGGAGGGGGGTTGATGGATACCACCCTCAGGTATATAAGGACCAGCCAATGAGTCGTTATATATAAACAATATAATTTATTATATTGGAGATTCTATAATAAATTATATTGTTTATATATAATGACTCATTGGCTGGTCCTTATATACCTGAGGGTGGTATCCACCAACCCCCCTCCTTTTAATCTTTAATTGGTTTTATTCTAATTCGGTGCCTCTGTTATCACAAATTTCAATTTTGAGAGCTAATGTTCTCCTGATGTGTTTTTGTGTGTGTGTGTGTGTTGCCCACTGACACTGCATTATACAGCCCTATCTGTTGCAGCTGAACCTTGGTAATTGCTATTACTGTGCCAGCCAGGCCCTGCCTAACTATCTATACTGGGACACCTACCTAACTACTGGGGCACCTACTTACCTATACGGGGACTCCTACCTATGCCTACCTACCTACCTATACTAGGGCACCTACCTATGCCTACCTATCTATACTGTGACACCTACCTATGCCTACCTACCTATACTGGGACTCCTACCTATGCCTAGCTAACTACTGGGGCACCTACCTACCTATACTGGGACTCCTACCTATGCCTAGCTAACTACTGGGGCACCTACCTATGCCTAACTAACTACTGGGGCACCTACCTATGACTATCTACCTATACTGGGACACCTACCTATGCCTAGTTAACTACTGGGGCACCTACCTATGCCTATCTACCTATACTGGGACACCTACCTACCTATACTGGGACTCCTACCTATGCCTAGCTAACTACTGGGGCACCTACCTATGCCTAGCTAACTACTGGGGCACCTACCTATGCCTATCTACCTATACTGGGACACCTACCTATGCCTACCTACCTATACTGGGACTCCTACCTATGCCTAGCTAACTACTGGGGCACCTACCTATGCCTAGCTAACTACTGGGGCACCTACCTATGCCTATCTACCTATACTGGGACACCTACCTATGCCTACCTACCTATACTGGGACACCTACCTATGCCACACCTACCTATGCCTACCTACCTATACTGGGGCACCTACCTATGCCTAGCTAACTACTTGGGCACCTACCTATGCCTATCTACCTATACTGGGACACCTACCTATGCCTACCTACCTATACTGGGGCACCTACCTATGCCTACCTACATACAAGAAGATAATAAGGTAATTGCTTAATTGTGGACAGACCAAATTTGATCAGCTGGACAGTCACTGTTGTTCTATCATTGAGCTACCACAGCCCGGCGACCATAGGGGCTTGAAAACCGCCATGGCCTGCACTCTCGCCATGGTGCGCACCAGTCCAGCACGGCCGTCACTACGCAAACAGCTGTTTGCGGTGCGTTACACAGTGAGTTTGGTGTGTCAGTGTGAAGCAGAACTCTAATTACACTCCCTGATTGATGCATACACACGCAAGATGTTTTAAAGCACTTTAAACCTGCAATTTAGCATTCAATGTGATTTCTGCCCTTACAACGCTGCTTTGCGTCAAATGCAGATTTTTCCCCGGGATTTTTGGCGTCTATCCCACTCCGCCATGCCCCCCTCCAGGTGTTAGGCCCCTTGAAACATCTTTTCCATCACTTTTGCGGCCAGCACTGCCTGTGAAGTAGCACAGACCCGATTTTTTCTGGCGAAGTCCAAGCGGGTCCGTGCTACTGTGCAGAGGGCTACACTCCCCTGAGGTAAGGATCCATTGTTTGTGTTTTCCATTGTCACAGGTTTACTTTAATAGAAGCCACATCATTCTAGTCTTTAGATTTTAAACCTTTTAACAGGGTCCTCCTTCCTTCATGTATTCTACTTGATCTGTAACCTTATTTATTGTCCAGCTTTTTATAGTTGACGCTTTAAAAATAAAATAAATGATAATCATACAACTTCATTAATGAGGTGAGAACCCATCCTAAATTCGTGGAGCTTTATCAAACACTTTATCAAACGTTTGATAATTTACCTCATGGGTAAAATCTAATTTTGAATTCACTAAGGTGTTATAGATCTATCAAATGTTTTATCAATGAAATGATCAATAAATCTATAACACCGTAGTGAATTCAAAATTAGATTTTACCCATGAGGAAAATTATCAAACGTTTGATAAAGTGTTTGATAAAGCTCTGTGAATTGAGGCCTTGGTCTCCAAAATCAGCTCTCCATTGTGTGATCACGCATACCTGTCTTCTCGTATGACCTAGTGCTGTCTGTCTACCCTTTTTTTGTGTGTGTAACCCTATTTATTGCCCAGCATAGTGTAATATGTTGGTGGGGGAAAGTTAGTTTTAGGTATAAGTGAAGTGTAGGTAGGGGGAAGGTTAGAGTTAAAATAATAATAATAGTGAGGTACTGTATACTGATAGGAGAAGCAGTCGGGTATGCTGACCTCAGGGCTTGGATTTAAGTGTTCATCTTATTCCCTTTCAGACAAATATGTGAGTGCAGTGCCCAGATGGCAAGGAAGTAGATTCTTAGAAAATGGCTGCTAGGACTGCAGCCTGAAGCCATAAAATTCTGACCTCCAATAAGCGTTTTGAGAGGTGTGACTGGATTCAGTACTCTCAGGAGACACAGCAAGATGAAGTGGCCAAGCAGAGCCCTATACTGATATAACAGAAGCATTCTGTATCTTAGTAGCATCCATTAAATGAGAAGAGACTGGAAACAGAATGTGGCAGCAGGTTACCTGCTAAGAAATAATAAATGTCAAGTAACACATCTATTCCACTGAAGGAGAACAAAAAAAGATCATTATTTTCAGGCCACGCTGGCTTTTATATCCCTGTCTGTGTCTAATGGTTACCATAAACTCTGCTGCTGTAATGCAAACTGTAAACTTAACTTAAATAATACATTGATGAGATACCGTAAGTACCAGTATTTACAGTGCCAAGTATACAAATAAATAGGCTATGTTTCTTTCTTTTTTTTTACTTCTCTGCTTGAAAGTGTTACAATTTCAGGTATGCAAGTGACAGTTTCTTTCCAGTCAGACCTAGTCAGACAATAGTAAAGCCCTCACCAATAAGAAATTACTGCTATAAAACTCTTTCCTTGCAAAGACTAGCTTCTGAGAGCAGGGAAGAGATAAAAAGGGTCAGAAGTTTATATACTTTAGCTCTGGCATACTTCAAAGACTATCCTATGCCATGGAACAGAGACAATAAAGCATTAAAAACTTAAAAAGTAAAATTTAAACATAAAATACAACTGCAGGATATCTCAAAAAGTCATTTTTAAGAGTAGGAAGATATATACAATTGTTTATCTCATTAATTTCTTTTTACCTTTCTTGTATTTTTAACACTACTATGCACAAAAAAGCTTTGCTGCTCTTATCCAAAACACACACACACACGCACATTTGGTGCAGTGCTATTGTACCGCGGCAGGAGAGGCTGCCGCAAGACAATTGCACTGCACCCATTAAGTCTTTTAATCATTCTGCAGCAGAGTGCACTGATGGGGTAATTTGGTTACCTCCAACCCCTGCTCAATGATGTGCTCCCTGCTGGACAGGAAGTACAACACTGAATTTTGAACGATCAGCGCATGCGTAATCTAAATAGATTGTTGAGGTCCCATTCCAATGCAACTGTGTGCCGAGCAGTACCACTCATACCGCTCAGCAACGCACTGCAGAGGCTGCCTTGCTAGACCATCATTCGGTGCACTTCCACAGTATTGCATTGCACCACGGGTTCTGTGGCTAGTCTCATAGAGACTAATGGCCACTCCGAAGTGAGAGCAGCAGGGGAGAGTACTGCAACATGACATGCTGCAATAGTATGAAAGGGGCCTAAAGCAAA
The DNA here is from genome assembly GCF_040937935.1 of Hyperolius riggenbachi. Classification (NCBI taxonomy): domain Eukaryota; kingdom Metazoa; phylum Chordata; class Amphibia; order Anura; family Hyperoliidae; genus Hyperolius; species Hyperolius riggenbachi. The sequence continues at coordinate 168,427,882 of NC_090646.1, forward strand.
CATGAAGTGAAAATAGCTGATGAGATAAATAACTGTTTCTATAGTGCTAATCCAAAATAGGACTTTCCTGGTAACCCACAGTATTATTTTTGGTTTAAAGCTTAAAATGAAGGTTTAAAGTTTGTCTGCCTCAGTTGAACGACAGCAGCTTCTTAAAGTGAACTTGAGGTGAGAGTGAGTGCTAGGGAGGCTGCCATATTTATTTCCTTAGTTATTTAGTTGCCTGGCAGCCCTGCTGATCTATTTGGCTGCAGTAGTATCTGAATTACACCAGGTACAAGCCCACATGGACTATTGGCTTTTGCCACTCATGGTTCATGACCGCTGTGGTAAATACTCTGCAGGCAGCCAGAAGACACAACAAATTAAAAACAAATCTTCTGTGATTAATTGCTTGTCATTTGTGTTTTGATGTGTACAGAAGATACACATCAAACCATCCTGATTCCAAGAATGTAAAGTACATCTGAAGTAAGAAGCACATGGTGGCTGCCATATTTGTTTCCTTGTAACGAATTCCAGCTGCCTGTCAGCCCTGATGATCTGTTTGGCTAGCAGTAGTGTCCAAATCACACACAGTCAAACTTCAGATCAATCTGATCTCCAGGTTGTTCAGAGTCTATGGCTATAAGAATTAGAGGCAGTTCCCCGTAACTTCAATGTCACCACTGTATCACTTCTGTCCCCGACCCCTCAGTAATATGTAATTTTACCAATTTAAAAACCTTTTTTTTCATTGAATTTTTTTTAAACCGTTGTTCTCAAAAATGACAATCTTTTTCAAAATATGTTCATATTAATCAGTTTTCATAAGTTGGGTGTCCGTAAGTCAGAGAATACCTGTAGCGCTTTTTTGTCCCGTCGGACTCAAAGTGCTTGAGAGCTGCAGCCACTAAGGGCACACTCAATAAGCCACCCTGCAGTGTTAAGGAGTCTTGCCCAAGGCATCCTTACTGAATAGTTGCTGGCTTGCTGAATTGGAAAAGCCAAGATTTGAACCCAGGTCTCCAATGGCGGTGCCAATACACACTGAAATGGTAGGCTGCCTGGCTTCCTCAGTACTTATTACCCTTGCTTTACCTACTATCTATCATTATACTCAGCGGTTTTGTGCATCATTCCCTGCTCCCTTCTTGCAGTGTTATGAATGTAACCAATGTTTTCATAAGTGTCCATGACCATCAAACTCATTTACAAGTCAAACACCATCAGGAGAAAGCATTACCTCAGGAGGCAGGCAGTGCCTTTATATTGCTTTTATGGTGCATTTACAACCCTGCTTACATCAAACTTGTGGGGCAACTTTGTGGGTCAGAAGGTCGGGAACAGGAAGTTATATAATTCCAGACCACATCTGTCAGGCCACTTACACTGTAATATCATTTCATGCCAATTAAATGCTGCCACAAGGGCTAATAGATGCTGTAGTGTGCTGTTAATGTGCAAACCAAAGGAATGCAGGGAGAAGACAATAATGTGTCTATTCTCAAACAATACAGAGTACACAGATAGCTGATGGTGACCCAGAGGCTATTGTGAGGGGTTTAAAGTGAACCAGAGATGAAAAATTGAAAAGATTTTATACATACCTGGGGCTTCCTCCAGCCCCATCCACCTGGATCGCTCCCACACTGACGTCCTCCGATGCCCGCAGCTATAAAAACCGGGTCCCCGAACTTCCGTCAGTCAGAGCCAGTCTAGCGTAAGAGAAGCGTGCTGTTTGTGTATCTCTCCAGCAGCCGCTGGAGAGATACATAGAGGACGCACTTCTCCTGCATGGCTGGCCACGACTGACGGAAGTGCGGGGACCCGGTTCTCGTAGCTGCGGGCAGCGGAGGACGTCAGTGTGGAAGCGATCCAGGCGGATGGGGCTGGAGGAAGCCCCAGGTATGTATAAAATCTTTTCCATTTTTTCTTCTATGGTATGGACAAAGAAGCCCTCTTGCTAAAAAAGCAATTATAAATATAAATTTGCCATCTTAAAACAAAACATATTTTTAATGATTTATGTTTATGCAAGCAAGAAAGATCTCCCATGATGCATCACTACTGAATATGCAAATCATACCTTTATATACCAAAAGCCAGACACATCCAGAACCACTGGACTGCAAAGTGTGTCTGTAGTCTATTAACCTTACAGAGCCATACCAATCCAGCATTTCAGAATGATTGCTCCTCATCAGTGCAAGGCATGGATTCATAAGGCCTACCTCATAGAGCCCTTTTCATACATTCTGCTCAAAGAAACCATCTCCCTTCCTAATCAGACTGAGAGTTTCTGCCCCTCTACATACACACATTCATGGGAATGAAATGATCCAAGAACACGCGTTTGGTGGCAATGAATGATACCTCAGAGCCACAGTTAGTGGAATTGGTGCATGAGCAGGACCGGTGTTTTCGTAAGGGCAAAGTGGACTCCTGAGCTGGCTGCCAGGCCCTCCCAGGGCTCTCCCCAAGTGTATAGTGGTCCCCGGGGCCCTGCAGAGGATTTGGCAGCACGGTGAACTCACCTGTTCAACTGGTGCTCTGCTCCATCCTGTCTACTCTTCATCCCTGCTTTCCGCCTCTTCTTCATGAATACTCTGCAGGGGCACATTGTAGGTGGCTGTAGCTTTTGGCGTGCATGCAGATTTTAGACGCTGGTGGTGTTCACATTGTAGGCAGGGCTGTGGTGTGCATGCGCAGGCTTTGGTGTGTGCCCTCAGAGGCTTTGGGCGGTGGTGGCATTCACATTATAGGCGGCTGTTGGAATATGAGCCCAGGTTTTTGTGTGTGCCCGTTCAGGCTTTTACCACCAGTGGTGTTTGCGTTGTAGGCAGGGTTGTAGTGTACGCTTGCAGGCTTTCAGTAGTGGTGTTCATGTTGTAGCTGGTGGTTGTGGTGGTTTCTGCAGCAGTATAGAATTTACAATTCTTTTGAGAATCAGGAGTTTACTGGTTGTCTCTAGAACTGATCTTGTGCATGTGTTGACCGCTAGAGAGAATGGGCTTGATTCACAAAAGAGTGCTAACTGTTAGCACGGCCGTTTTCGCGCGAATTTTCGCATTGCGCGCGCTCTCAAATTTTTGCGCGAAACGATAATGTTTTCGCATGAAAATTCGTGTTTGCGCGTGAAAACATTATCATTTAGCGAGAAAATTCGCGATCGCGCGCAATGCAAAAATTCACGCGAAAACGGACGTGCTTACAGTTAGCACTTTTTTGTGAATCAAGCCCAATGTGTTTTAAGGAGTCAACTCTGCAGAGAATCTAACCTGAGTACAGTGGCCTCGATGCATCTCCAACCAACAAGGAGTGCCGGATCTCGGCCAAGCACATTGTCCTACTCCATTCCTCCCCTGCTCTGTTGTGCACCTTGCCATCACCCCTCCACTCCCTCCATAGCAACAGAATGCATTGCTAGCCTGTACCATCACCACTCCACGCCCTCCATAGCAACAGGACGCATTGCTAGCCTTTACCATCACCCCTCCACTCGCCCCATAGCAACAGAATGCATTGCTAGCCTGTACCATCACCCCTCCACTCCCTCCATAGCAACATAATGCAATGGTAGCCTGTACAGCACTCGGTTCCAAACTGTGATTGAGCCTCGATCCCTGCGCTGACAATAATTTAGGCATAATCTATTCAACCTGGAGTTCAGCTTTAACTTACCAATGTGATTTGTTTAGGCTGCAAGAGCTAACCAAAGCACCACATGGAGAGAGTCTCTCACTGCACAAGTGGCCAAGAGTGAATAAAGCTCTAAACAACTTCCCATCTAACAAATTGCACAAATTTCTTTCCAGTAACAAGAGTAGTTCCTCAGAAGCGATCTGTTGTGTATCTAAGTACTGAATAGTGTTTGAGGAGGGTTCTACTTTATACTACACCAGCCTATACCCGCCTTTTAGAAAACCTAATTATGGTTTGATATGGCCCAAGCTGTGTATTTATACCATCTAACAGCAAATGGCACATGATAAATCCACACCAGATTTGCAGGATCATTTATATATGCGGTAGAGTATTCTACCGTGTTAGCCATCAGTAAAAGCAAGACATTTTGAATCAGGATTGTACCATTTGTTGGCTAACAAAAATAGTTAGCGCTTATGACTTCAAGTGAACACTGCCCTACTGGAAGTATAGAGCAGTGGTCCTCAAACTAAGGCCCGTGGGCCAAATGTGGCCCCCTGAGCCTTTTTTACTGGCCCCCACACACAAATTGTATTACTTATAGATGTGGTCAGCTACATCTTTAAATATTGTTGGTACGCATATAAATTAGCAGTTCTGGCACCACCCATCCACATGGAAGCCAGAAAGCAGTCATTTGCTGGCTTCCAATCAAATTCCACATCAGGTGACACTACTGTCCACTGCAGGTTGTCACCTGGGTATGCATCACTGTCTGGCCCGCAAAGACTTCTACATCAATTTATGTATACTCCGGCCCCCCAGCAGTCTGAAGTACGTTGACCCGGCCCTCAACCCAAAATGTCTGAGGACCCCTGGTATAGAGAATCCACCACTCTGTGTGCAACATGTAACTATATGCACTGCTAAACATAGTTTCAGCTAGAGTAGGAGTAAATATCACATGTGATAAATATACAATGTGTTTGTCCAGAGACAACTGGTTTCCCCAAAAGGATACATCAAAGTACATTTGTGGCAAACTGCACCTGCTTTGCTGGAGACTAGTTAATTGGATTAAATCATTCTGTACTTTGCCCTGAGTAGAATATTGGCCAACATTATAATCTTGATGAATAAAAAGGATGAAAGGACTTGTTTGTGTGTGTAATAATAATATGGGTGAATTTCCCCCTGGTGCAGATTATGTACCCTGCCATGTTCAGGGGGATCTTCTACTGAGCCTGACTCTCGGGGTATTTGTGGTGAACATAGAAAGACTTCTGAAAGTAAACCTGAATTTTTATTCAACATGATGCCATCTCTGCCATGGTCTACATACCTTAATAACATGTCTTTTTACTCATTTTGCTTTTTCTCAGTGAGGTAGAGGAGACAATTGCTGAAGACACTAACTGAGCTTCAAGCTACAATGTGTGTGTTCCATTCATGAGCACACTTATCTTCTTCTGTGCTAACCGCTGAGCTTCAAGCTACAATGTGTGTGTTCCATTCATGAGCACACATATCTTCTTCTGTGCTAACCACTGATCTTCAAGCTACAATGTGTGTGTTCCATTCATGTACATACATCATACCCTCTTCAGTGCTAATCACTGAGCTTCAAGCTACAATGTGTGTGTTCCATTCATGTACATACATCATACCCTCTTCTGTGCTAACCACTGAGCTTCAAGCTACAATGTGTGTGTTCCATTCATGTACATACATCATACCCTCTTCAGTGCTAACCACTGAGCTTCAAGCTACAATGTGTGTGTTCCATTCATGTACATACATCATACCCTCTTCAGTGCTAACCACTGAGCTTCAAGCTACAATGTGTGTGTTCCATTCATGTACATACATCATACCCTCTTCAGTGCTAACCACTGAGCTTCAAGCTACAATGTGTGTGTTCCATTCATGTACGTTTATCATACCCTCTTCTGTGCTAACCACTGAGCTTCAAGCTACAATGTGTGTGTTCCATTCATGTACGTTCATCATACCCTCTTCTGTGCTAACCACTGAGCTTCAAGCTACAATGTGTGTGTTCCATTCATGTACGTTCATCATACCCTCTTCTGTGCTAACCACTGAGCTTCAAGCTACAATGTGTGTGTTCCATTCATGTACGTTCATCATACCCTCTTCTGTGCTAACCACTGAGCTTCAAGCTACAATGTGTGTGTTCCATTCATGTACATACATCATACCCTCTTCAGTGCTAACCACTGAGCTTCAAGCTACAATGTGTGTGTTCCATTCATGTACATACATCATACCCTCTTCTGTGCTAACCACTGAGCTTCAAGCTACAATGTGTGTGTTCCATTCATGTACATACATCATACCCTCTTCTGTGCTAACCACTGAGCTTCAAGCTACAATGTGTGTGTTCCATTCATGTACATACATCATACCCTCTTCAGTGCTAACCACTGAGCTTCAAGCTACAATGTGTGTGTTCCATTCATGTACGTTTATCATACCCTCTTCTGTGCTAACCACTGAGCTTCAAGCTACAATGTGTGTGTTCCATTCATGTACGTTCATCATACCCTCTTCTGTGCTAACCACTGAGCTTCAAGCTACAATGTGTGTGTTCCATTCATGTACGTTCATCATACCCTCTTCTGTGCTAACCACTGAGCTTCAAGCTACAATGTGTGTGTTCCATTCATGTACATACATCATACCCTCTTCTGTGCTAACCACTGAGCTTCAAGCTACAATGTGTGTGTTCCATTCATGTACATACATCATACCCTCTTCAGTGCTAACCACTGAGCTTCAAGCTACAATGTGTGTGTTCCATTCATGTACATACATCATACCCTCTTCAGTGCTAACCACTGAGCTTCAAGCTACAATGTGTGTGTTCCATTCATGTACATACATCATACCCTCTTCAGTGCTAACCACTGAGCTTCAAGCTACAATGTGTGTGTTCCATTCATGTACGTTTATCATACCCTCTTCTGTGCTAACCACTGAGCTTCAAGCTACAATGTGTGTGTTCCATTCATGTACATACATCATACCCTCTTCTGTGCTAACCACTGAGCTTCAAGCTACAATGTGTGTGTTCCATTCATGTACATACATCATACCCTCTTCAGTGCTAACCACTGAGCTTCAAGCTACAATGTGTGTGTTCCATTCATGTACATACATCATACCCTCTTCAGTGCTAACCACTGAGCTTCAAGCTACAATGTGTGTGTTCCATTCATGTACATACATCATACCCTCTTCAGTGCTAACCACTGAGCTTCAAGCTACAATGTGTGTGTTCCATTCATGTACGTTTATCATACCCTCTTCTGTGCTAACCACTGAGCTTCAAGCTACAATGTGTGTGTTCCATTCATGTACGTTCATCATACCCTCTTCTGTGCTAACCACTGAGCTTCAAGCTACAATGTGTGTGTTCCATTCATGTACGTTCATCATACCCTCTTCTGTGCTAACCACTGAGCTTCAAGCTACAATGTGTGTGTTCCATTCATGTACGTTCATCATACCCTCTTCTGTGCTAACCACTGAGCTTCAAGCTACAATGTGTGTGTTCCATTCATGTACATACATCATACCCTCTTCAGTGCTAACCACTGAGCTTCAAGCTACAATGTGTGTGTTCCATTCATGTACATACATCATACCCTCTTCTGTGCTAACCACTGAGCTTCAAGCTACAATGTGTGTGTTCCATTCATGTACATACATCATACCCTCTTCTGTGCTAACCACTGAGCTTCAAGCTACAATGTGTGTGTTCCATTCATGTACATACATCATACCCTCTTCAGTGCTAACCACTGAGCTTCAAGCTACAATGTGTGTGTTCCATTCATGTACGTTTATCATACCCTCTTCTGTGCTAACCACTGAGCTTCAAGCTACAATGTGTGTGTTCCATTCATGTACGTTCATCATACCCTCTTCTGTGCTAACCACTGAGCTTCAAGCTACAATGTGTGTGTTCCATTCATGTACGTTCATCATACCCTCTTCTGTGCTAACCACTGAGCTTCAAGCTACAATGTGTGTGTTCCATTCATGTACGTTCATCATACCCTCTTCTGTGCTAACCACTGAGCTTCAAGCTACAATGTGTGTGTTCCATTCATGTACATACATCATACCCTCTTCAGTGCTAACCACTGAGCTTCAAGCTACAATGTGTGTGTTCCATTCATGTACATACATCATACCCTCTTCTGTGCTAACCACTGAGCTTCAAGCTACAATGTGTGTGTTCCATTCATGTACGTTTATCATACCCTCTTCTGTGCTAACCACTGAGCTTCAAGCTACAATGTGTGTGTTCCATTCATGTACGTTCATCATACCCTCTTCTGTGCTAACCACTGAGCTTCAAGCTACAATGTGTGTGTTCCATTCATGTGCGTTCATCATACCCTCTTCTGTGCTAACCACTGAGCTTCAAGCTACAATGTGTGTGTTCCATTCATGTACATACATCATACCCTCTTCTGTGCTAACCACTGAGCTTCAAGCTACAATGTGTGTGTTCCATTCATGTACGTTCATTATACCCTCTTCAGTGCTAACCACTGAGCTTCAAATCTACAATGTGCGTGTTCCATTCATGTACATACATCATACCCTCCTCTGTGCTAACCACTGAGCTTAAAACTACAATGTGTGTGTGTTCCATTCATGTAGATTCATCATACTCTCTTCTGTGCTAACCACTGAGCTTTGAACTACAATGTGTGTGTGTTCCATTCATGACATATCTCTCTGCTGTGTTAACCACTAAGCTACAAACTACAATTTCTGTGTTCCAATGACGTGCACACACCATATCCTCTTCTGTGCTAACCACTGAGCTTCAAACTACATTGGCCTTATTCAATTCACTTTTTCTCTTACGTTTTCCCCTAGGAGATAATTCTTCTTCTGTTTAAAATAATTTTTCTGCACTCTGCCATTGAAAAAATACCGAAAAGTAGGTTAAAAAATACTGTCAAAATTATTTTCTTGCTTGCTGGTGACTTCAAGGCATTTTGCTGATAAGGTGTGAAGATATCACTTAGGAAAAAACTTTGGAGAACAAGTGAATTGAATATAGGCCAATGTCTGTGTTCCATTCATCTGCACACATCGTATTTTCCTCTGCGCTAACCACTAAGTCTGAAACTATAATGTCTGTAGTGAGAAGAATGTGGAGGCCGATGACGCTTTGCTCTCTTTTTGGCATTAACAGTGTTCTAGCTGCCAGATCTATAAAATATAAGAGCATATCCTTCAGTTCCAGTTATGCAGTTCCAGCTAATGAAATATGCAGTAGTAATACTATCCAAGCCATATTTACTTATGTTCTGAGTTTTGTAATGTTTGCTTTTCAGCAACACTACAGCACTATGTACTCGGGTATCAGTGTTTACACACAGAGCAATTTAACTCCAAACTCTAGAATTTACAAAAATACCATGACGTGTTTACCGAGTGTAAACCCCAGAAACAGAAACTCTTCAAAATAAAGACTAAAAAATGAAATAAACACGATATTCAGTTAGACAGCATTGCATATTTATGCCAGGACTCTCCTGCAGGTGCCCCTGCTTAAACCAGAGACCTAATAATAAAAAAAGTTGTATACATACCTGGAGCATCTTCCAGCCCCATGCGCATGGATCACTCCCAGGCCGCCGTCCTCTGCTGCCTGCAGCTCCGGTATGAGGTCCCGTTAGTTCTGTCAGTGGCGGCCGTCTGTGCAAGAGAAGTGCAGCACCGGAGGGATACGTAGAGAGCATACTTCCTCTTGCACAGACTGGCCGCGACAGACAGAACTAACGGGACCTCATACCGGAGCTGCAGGCAGCGGAGGATGGCGGCGTGGGAGCGATCCATGCGCCTGAGGCTGGAGGAAGCACCAAGTATGTGTAAAACGTTTTTTTTATTAGGTCTCTGGTACACTTTCAAACGGCGCAGGAGATTTGGGCGCAGCCAGCACCACCATAGGCTGTAATAGGAGTTACAGCTATAGTGGCGCACAGTGAGTAGCTTCGATGCCGTCAGAAGACGGAGCTTAAGTTACATTAAAAACACTGTCGACCTGGAGGGGAAATAGTAATTAACACCAATGCAACTTGTGCAGGAGCAGGGTAAGCCCTATATCGGGTTTATCCTGCACCCAAGTCTCCTGGCGGCATATTCATAGGTATGCGCCCCTGCCCTTCACCAACCTGCTTACATGTCTTCCGCTCCTGGTCCCTCCCTGGTTGGGCCACTCTGCCATGACAACCTAACTTATGTCTTATAAAGGACAAAAAGTAGGGATAATAAAAATTGCACCCTGCAGAAAGAAAACACAGAGACAACAGGAGCCCAAATGGTGCAGTATGTCACAGTACCAGAAGTATGGGAAATATGTGGATGAATTATACTCACAAAGGTGGGTTGCAGAAGGGCAACCGACCTCCAGAAGCAGGTGGAGATGTATAACCCTGACTCCACTCGGGTGACCAGACGGAGCTGGTGATGGTCGCACTCTTGATGAAAAGCAAACCTCAAATTACCTAAACTGGTCAAAGAGGGATGATCCCCCTCCGAAAGGAGTGTGAAGACACAGGATAAAGGGGAAAGAGGCGCCCAGAGAAGATAAAATGCGTTAAAAACAAATAAAATGAAAAAAGTGAGGTGGCTAACCTCAATGAAGACAAATTTACGTATTAATAGAATTGTACTGCACTGGCAACGCATTTTGTGAGTGCATACCCACTTCCTCAGGCCAAATAGCAGTGCCTAACAGTACTTGTAGCCACAAATAATGCACCTCTTTAGGAGGAAGTGAAGAATCTAAAGATTTCTAGATTGTTTCAGTAAACGATCATGACACACATACTAACTGACACCAACCAACTAAGCTACACATTTTCAAATTAGATTGCGCCAAACAATCATTCATGATTGTTTTGGGTGCCTTTTCAAAGTGTGTGCAGTTGTCCCTGACTGCTCGTTATTGATTGGGCATGCAGGAAAACCATACGTAATCTTGAATATTAATTATTTCATGCTGCAAGCACTGAGAGCTTACACCACAAGTGTGAAACTCAAGACCCGCGGGCCGAATGCCGCCCTCCTTGCCATTTTATGTGGCCCTCAAGAGTTTCAAATGTGCATCATTGTAAGAAGTAAAAGAACAAAATTACACTACCTTCCTTCCCATCCCGAGGATAACAGTGTTTCTAACTGAAAATTGTCAGATTGAGCATAGGTGCGGCAACAATCCATAGGATCCATCCTGGTACACTACCCTCGACCCCCCGCACCCCTATGTAACTGGTAAAACACACACACACACACCTTTCCCCTAGCACCATCTCCCCACATAGTAGTGCAGCAGAACAGTGAATCATGTACCTGCTCCAGCACTGGGATACATCTCTTCTGTTCTTCCTGGCAGCTGCACGCTCTATGCTTCCATACCTCCAGCTCCTGATCACATGACATGCATTCCAGAGCCAGAAATATGAAGGATAGAACATTTATCTGTCAGGAGGATTAGCAGGCACCCTGAAGCAGCCCTGGAGCAGGTAAATACTAAACTGCACTACTCTGCAGAAGGGGGAAGAGAGGAGACTGTTCAATACATGTTAAATCTTAATAAACAATTTGGCTCAGACTATGTTTTAGATCTTGGCCCCTTATGTGATTGAGTTTGGCATCCCTGGCTTACACCCACACTCACATCTCCCCCTTTTTACTGAGAAGAAATGCTGACAAGTAAATGAGCAGTATCTGTACAGGAAAGACTACCCAGAATGATCATTTCCATTATTGTGTGTTCAGCTCTATGTCATGGACAGATAAGCACATACATTACAATAACTAGCCTCATCTATGAGGCGACAATAGTTAGAACTTCCGGCTAATGCTGGGCATACACGGTGCAATTCTGCGCCGGAATCGAGCTGCTGGCTCGATGCCGGCCCGTCCCCACTCGTCCGCGCGGGCACGTGGATCGATTCCCGCTCGTCCCCGCGGGGATCGAGCGCTGTATCGATCCGGCGCGGTGATCGGACACGTCGGATATTATCAATCGAGCCATCAGCGGCTCGATTGATAATAAATAAACGAGCCGTGTATGCCCAGCATAAGACAATCTTATCTTCTGGGAACAGTTAGGGTCATTTGCTGTGGTTGAGATTACTCAACTGCTATACAATAATGTAATGATAAAATCATTTTGGGGCAGATGTGGAAAAGAACTTATGTCTCTGAGTGGTCTAAAGCCACGTTCACAGAAGGACGTTGCGTTGTGTACCCTGCATAACAGGAGGGCAATGGAACAAAAAGACACACACCTTATGCCCGCATGGCATCGCATACAATGCATGCTGTCAAGGAAAAGTATGCTTTGCTGTTCCTGTTTAACACGCGCATTTAGCGGTAACATATGCATGCAGTGCATTACCATAACGCAACCTGTTTTAACACAACGCACCCCTGCTGCACTGTGAACTCTGCATAGGTAATGCATTTCAGTGGATTAAGCGGAGTTACAAAGCAGCCGTTGTCGCTGCACTGCAACACACTACTGTGAACATGGCCTTAGGCTAGGTTCAAACTGGGCATTGTTTAATACCCATGATGCAATGAGAGCATAACGCAACATGCACTGACACGTTGCATTATAAATGGACATTGTTCTGCCCACTACAACCCTGTGCAATGCAAAGTGTTTGAACAGTTCACACCTCATCATTTGTCATGCTATGCAACTGATTCCATAGTTACAATGCTGTTTAGTTGCCTTATGTGTACATTGTAATGCAACGCACTGCAACCAACCCAGTGTTAGCCTTACTTTTCATAGCATGAAGGTTGCTATGGGCAGTGGGTTTACATCCAGCAACATGCATAAGCCCTGATTCAATTTAATTTTCTCTGAGGGGATGATTTTTAATTTCCTATACATTACAACTTTTCAGCAGCTGATAACTAAAAAAGAAATAATAGCAAACCTATTTTTGGTATTTTCGTACTTGTAGGTGGCTTGAAAACTATTAACAAATTGTGAGAAAACGCGGAAAAGCCGCCGCGTGTACTAGCAGCAAGGCGGCTGATTCCGCGTCCAACGCGGCGGTCTGCACGCGGAAGCGTGCATCTAGTGACATGGCAGAATGCGGAAAATCCGTCGCATGTATTGATAGCGAGGCGGCTGGTTCCGCGTCCAGCGCGGCGGTTTGCACGCAGCAGCGTGCAGCTGGGGTGGCTGAGCCTGTTAGTTCACATAGGTTTAGGAATACACGCGCGCGCGCGCTGAAAGGCAGAACTTTTATGATGGCCAAGGGGGGATCAGCTGACCAGGCTGGTCAGCTGACCTCAGAGCTGGTAACCATTGGTTGATCACTTTAGGGCGGCGCCAGAGAGCACTGCTCTATATATGGTTACTGCTGGCCACTCTCAAATTGTCTGCCGTTGCGATCACTACGTGGAAGCACTCAGACCTTAGTCAGATCCAACATTGTGTTTGAACCAGGAGGACCTGGGAATTTACACTGAGCCAGATTACTTGTGTTATCATTCTGTTATACTTCAGACTAGTTCCTGGGTGTAGAGACCACGGACCTCACACCCAAGACTAGGCATTGTTTGATATTTGTTATGACCTGTTGCTTTCCTGACTATCCCTCTGCTTTCTGATTCGGTACCACGCATATCTGATATACCGTTGCCAAACCCTGCCTGCCCTGGATACCGAATCAGCCTTCTGTCTTTTTGTACTTTGTCTGTCCGTGTGTTGCTGACCTGGCTTTCCCGACCTCGAGAGCTATCTCTCTCCACTACAGAGATAGTCTCCAGATCAGTCAGTGACATCCACCTCTAGGTGTCACTCACTCTCTGGTCCTTCCTACCTTCAGCCTGACTTCACCCCTTGGAGAGTCTCAGGCTGCTGAAAGGTTTCTGTACTGCCTAGGGCCACCTGCTCATCAGGTGGGTTACTCAAAGTCATACTGTTACACCAAACACTCACTATATACTTATTTAGAGGTGTCCAGAGGTTAGCACTATATCTGTATTATTGGTGATTCTGCAGATCATCCATAATCAGGTATAGATCTGTATTCTTGGTGATACTGAAGATCACCAATAATCAGATCCTCTCCGATCGTTACAGAACGGCAGACCAAACCCAAATGGACGCACTTTACAGCCGTCTTGATGCACTCACCACCTTGGTGGAAACTTTCATCCGAGTGCTAGACAGTCATCAGACTCAGATCAACGCATTATCTGGGTCTGTACAAGCCTTTCAGACGGCTGTGAACATAGTGCGATCTCCTCCTAGCACAGACATACGTATGCCTGTACCTGAAAGGTTTTCTGGTCACAGATCTGACTTCCAGAATTTTAGAAATAGAGTGTTGTCATACTTTGAGTTGAGACCTAATTCATGGCACAGAGAATTACGTTTATTAAGACTCTGTTTTCAGGGGATTCCCAGACCTGGGCATATAAACTTCAGCCAGGGAATGAGGCTTTAGCCTCGGTTGAGGAATTTTCTAAAGCTATGGCTATAATTTATGATGATCCGGACATTGCCTCTACCGCTGAGCGGAAGCTCAAGACGTTACGGCGGGGCAAGGGTCCGGTGGAAAATTATGCAGCTGAGTGCAGGAAATAGGCAGTTTCAGCTAGATGGGACTTATTCGCACCTCTGGACTGTTTTTTGTCAGGGTTGTCAGACGCGGTCTCTGATCTAATATTGGGTCACCCCGAACCAAAGTCTATTGATGAGGCCATTTCATTAGCAGTCAGGATTGATCGTCGCCTACGTTATCAAAGACAGACTCGGAGTAGGAACGATGTGAGATATGTTTCCTATGCCGCGCCTCAACCCGATTCATCTCCACCCGATTCATCTCCACCAGAACCAATGCAGATTGGGCGGTCGAAATTGTCCCGGGTGGAGCGGAGGCGCAGAGAAACAGAGCAGCTCTGTCTATACTGTGCAGAGGTGGGTCATATAGTGCAGAGTTGTCCCAAACAGTCTTTGACTCTAGACGATAAACGTTTGCTCCTCCCTTGTACTATATCTTGGAAGGATAAGACAGAGACCACTGAGGCCTTCGTTGACTCTGGCTCAGCAGCCAACTTTATGGATTACGAATTTGCTAAGAAATTGGGAATTCCAATTTACCCATTGAAGCAACAGATTCTGGTCACTGCAGTGGATAACTCCCCCCTGCAAAGTAACCACCCTCTGTCTCAAACCCCTGAGTTAAGGGTTATGGTAGGGGTGTTACATAGAGAGAATTTACAGTTTCTAGTGTTGCGAATGATAACCTCCACGATCATTCTTGGTATGCCATGGTTACAACTTCACTCGCCTCAGATCAATTGGGCTACAGGTCAGCTAACGAGCTGGTCTACCCATTGTTATCATCATTGTCTAGAGAAGGTAACCTTGGGTGAAACCAAGATTCACATGGAGGGATTGCCAGATCAGTATTCAGAATTTGCGGACGTGATTTGTCCTAAGTCAGCCGATAAACTTCCTCCACACCGTCCTTTTGATTGCCCCATTGATCTCAGGTCTGGTTGTATGCCCCCTAGAGGTCATCTCTATAATCTATCTGGGCCAGAGAAATCAGCCATGCAAGAAAGAATACATCCGAGAAAATTTAGCTAAGGGTTTTATTCGTCCCTCTCGGTCTCCAGCAGGGGCCGGGTTCTTTTTTGTTGAAAAGAAGGATGGAGGCCTCCGTCCATGCATTGATTATCGGGGCTTAAATAAAATTACAGTAAAGAATCGTTATCCCTTGCCCTTGATAGACGATTTGTTTACCCAGGTCACCAGTGCTAAGATTTTCACTAAGCTGGATTTAAGGGGTGCATACAATCTTGTGCGTATCAGGGACGGTGATGAATGGAAGACGGCCTTTAACACGCCCGATGGGCATTACGAGTACCTAGTGATGCCCTTCGGGTTGTGTAACGCCCCAGCTGTCTTCCAAGAGTTGATTAATGAGGTGTTCAGAGAGGTATTGGGCAAATTCGTCTTGGTGTATTTAGACGACACGGACATACTAATTTTCTCGTCCAACTTCTCAGAACACAGAAAGCATGTTAAGTTTGTGTTGCGAAAGTTAAGACAAAATATGCTGTATGCTAAATTGGAGAAGTGCATTTTCGAAGTGACCTCTGTCGCCTTTCTGGGGTACATAATTTCGACCTCTGGCCTCTCTATGGACCCTGGAAAAGTTTCAGCTGTCTTGGAGTGGCCCCAACCTGTAGGGCTGAAAGCTCTCCAGAGATTCCTGGGGTTCGCCAACTACTATAGGAGGTTCATAAAGGGGTACTCTACAGTGATTTCACCTCTCACTAAAAAAGGGGCAGACACTCACCACTGGTCCCCTGAGGCCCATGCTGCTTTCTCCACCCTGAAGAAACTGTTCTGTTCTGCACTCATACTGAGACATGTTGACATCTCCTTTCCCTTTATCGTGGAGGTAGATGCCTCAGAGGTAGGGGTAGGGGCTGTGCTGTCTCAGCGTTCCGGTTTGCAGGGAAAGCTGCATCCTTGTGCCTATTTCTCCTGTAGGTTTTCACCCGCAGAGAAAAACTACGATATAGGCAATAGGGAACTTCTAGCCATCAAATTGGCCTTTGAGGAATGGCGACATTGGCTAGAAGGGGCAGAACATACCATTACGGTCTACACTGACCACAAGAATTTGGAGTACATTGAAGGCGCTAAGAGACTTAGCCCCCGGCAGGCCCGGTGGTCATTATTTTTCTCAAGATTCAGATTTGTAATCACGTATACCCCTGGTAGTAAGAACATCAAGGCTGATGCCTTATCCAGATGTTTTGAGCCCGAGACAGCACAGCCCTCAGACCCAGAAACCATTGTTCCTCAAAAAATGGTTCTGGCAGCCACTGAGACCTGGAAAGACTGGACAGTCACGTTGGGTCCGTTCCAACAAGATGTACCAGAGGGGAAGCCTGAGGGGGTCATGTTTGTACCATTGCCTTTCCGCTTACAAATATTGCAGCTGTTCCATTCCCACAAGAATGCTGGGCATCCTGGGGCCACCAGAACTCAAGATCTCATTGCTAGATGTGCTTGGTGGCCGTCATTGGCAACTGACTGCAAGGAGTATGTGAGGGAATGTGCAGTGTGTGCTAGGAGCAAACCCTCCCGTCAGGCACCTGTTGGAACATTGCAGCCTCTGCCAGTCCCGAGTGAACCATGGACCCATTTGTCCATGGATTTTGTGGGTGAACTCCCCAGGTCTGAGGGCATGACGGTCATTTGGGTGGTAGTCGATAGATTCAGTAAGATGGCCCATTTTCTCCCCCTGAAAGGACTCCCCTCGGCCCAGGAATTGGCCGATCTCTTCATCCAGCATATTTTCCGGCTGCATGGCATTCCAGAAAATATAGTGTCAGATCGGGGAGTCCAATTTGTTTCTAAGTTTTGGAGGGCATTCTGCCATTAGTTAGACATGGAGCTTTCTTTCTCATCAGGCTACCACCCACAGACCAATGGCCAGACCGAAAGAACGAATCAGTCTCTGGAACAATTTCTGAGGTGTTATGTTGCTGATGCACAAACCGACTGGGTCAAATTTTTGCCGTTTGCAGAATTTGCACACAACAATCTGAAGAGTTCCTCCTCAGGATTTTCCCCATTTCAGGTGGTGACGGGAAGGTTACCTAAGTTCACCCCTTTGCCAGTGGCTTCTACTCCGTTTACAGCACTGGAGAACTGGCAGAAGTCTCTGAAACAGATTTGGGGAATGGTTGAAAGAAATCTGGGGAGGGCTTTTCAGAACCAGAAAAAACAGGCTGACAAGAGACGTTCCATAGAATGGGAATTTCTTCCAGGAGATCTGGTCTGGGTGTCCACATGACATTTGGCTCTAAAACAACTGTCTCCCAAGTTAGGCCCTAGATTTGTGGGTCCTTTTCCAGTGACCAGGAAAATCAATAATGTCACTTATGCCATTGATCTCCCTACCAGCATGCGAGGTGTGAGATCATTTCATGTGTCCCTGCTCAAGCCAGCAGTGCACGTGGATTCCGCTCCCCCCCCCCCCCCCTGTGTTGATTGATGACCAACCTGAGTATGAAATTGAGAAGATCCTGGACTCACGACTTGTGCAGAACTCTGTGCAGTATTTGGTTCACTGGAAGGGGTATGGCATAGAGGAAAGAACTTGGGTGCCAGACTGTCGTATGCACGCAGAGGATTTAGAAAGGGAATTCCATAACTTGCATCCTGGGAAACCGGGTAGGAGATGTCCGGAGTCCACTCCTCGGGGGGGGGGGGGGTACTGTGAGAAAACGCGGAAAAGCCGCCGCATGTACTGGCAGCAAGGCGGCTGATTCCGCATCCAACGCGGCGGTCTGCACGCGGAAGCGAGCATCTAGTGACATGGCAGAACGTGGAAAAGCCGTCGCATGTATTGATAGCTAGGCGGCTGGTTCCGCGTCCAGCGCGGCGGTTTGCACGCAGCAGCGTGCAGCTGGGGTGGCTGAGCCTGTTAGTTCACATAGGTTTAAGAATACACGCGCGCGCACTGAAAGGCAGTACTTTTATGATGGCCAAGGGGGGGGGATCAGCTGACCAGGCTGGTCAGCTGACCTCAGAGCTGGTAACCATTGGTTGATCACTTTAGGGCAGTGCCAGAATGCACTACTCTATATATGGTTACTGCTGGCCACTCTCAAATTGTCTGCCGTTGCGATCACTACGTGGAAGCACTCAGACCTTAGTCAGATCCTACAGTGTGTTTGAACCAGGAGGACTTGGGAATTCACACTGAGCCAGATTACTTGTGTTATCATTCTGTTATACTTCAGACTAGTTCCAGGGTGTAGAGACCACGGACCTCACACCCAAGACTAGGCATTGTTTGATATT
Source organism: Hyperolius riggenbachi (assembly GCF_040937935.1). Lineage (NCBI taxonomy): Eukaryota > Metazoa > Chordata > Amphibia > Anura > Hyperoliidae > Hyperolius > Hyperolius riggenbachi. Next base: position 168,446,423 of record NC_090646.1, read on the forward strand.
TGTTATGACCTGTTGCTTTCCTGACTATCCCTTTGCTTTCTGATTCGGTACCACGCATATCTGATATACCATTGCCAAACCCTGCCTGCCCTGGATACCGAATCAGCCTTCTGTCTTTTTGTACTTTGTCTGTCCGTGTGTTGCCGACCTGGCTTGCCCGACCTTGAGAGCTATCTCTCCCTACTAAAGAGATAGTCTCCAGATCAGTCAGTGACATCCACCTCCAGGTGTCACTCACTCTCTTGTCCTTCCTACCTTCAGCCTGACTCCACCCCTTGGAGAGTCTCAGGCTGCTGGAAGGTTTCTGTACTGCCTAGGGCCACCTGCTCATCAGATGGGATACTCAAAGTCATACTGTTACACCAAACACTCACTATATACTTATTTAGAGGTGTCCAGAGCAGGGCTGGGCCAAGGCAGAGGCGAGAGAGGCTCCAGCCTCAGGGCGCAGTGTAGGAGGGGGCGCTCAACTCACTCAGCTATCATTCCCCTTTTGTGTTTGAAGCAAAGCAGAGAGAAATAAGAAAAGGGACTACATAGCAGTGACTGCAAGCCAGATAACTAGAGGTTAAGGTGTTGAAGGGTGGGGGCGGGGGTGTTTGGGGGCCATGGGGAGCCTCTTAGTCTAATAGCAATCAGTGTGTGATGGCTGGCGTGGCAGGGATGGAGGGGCGCACTTTAATGTCTCAGCCTTGGGTGCTGGAAGACCTTGTCCCGGCTCTGGTCCAGAAGTTAGCACTATATCTGTATTATTGGTGATTCTGCAGATCATCCATAATCAGGTATAGATCTGTATTCTTGGTGATACTGCAGATCACCAATAATCAGATCCTCTCTGCGAGCTGACACTGATCGTTACACAAATGAATAATTAAGGAGAAAAGTCAATTAAATAGGGGCCACAGTGTGAACGTGCCTAAATACCATATGGCTAAGTTCACACTATCATTAGTTGTCAGGGAGGGGGGGTTATTCGTTGTCTGGGGAAGGGGTTATTAGTTGTCCGGGGAAGGGGTTATTAGTTGTCCGGGGGAGGGGTTATTAGTTGTCCGGGGGAGGGGTTATTAGTTGTTTTTTGGGGGGGTTATTAGTTGTCCGGGGGAGGGGTTATTAGTTGTAGGGGGGTTTATTAATTTTCTGGGGGGCTATTAGTTGCCCACCGGGGGAGGGTTCTGTGTGAGAGTAGGGAGAGGTTAGGTCATAGTGAAATATCAGCAAATATTACCAATATTTCACATTTCAATTAAGTAGAATGACTGCTATAATATGCGCACTTAACTGTTTTTTTTTCTGGTTTATGCCGCCCCCAAATTAGCGCACAGCGTTTTGTAATGTATGCGGCCAGCTTTACATACTCCATATTATTGTGATATAGCTCTTCTCTCAACGCTGCTTCACTTTGTCCTATTTTTGAATCCTGTAGGCACCGTATGCTGCGGTCAATGTATTCCTGTATTTTTAAACTAGACAGCTCTATGTAATATAGTAGCTGAGCAAGTCACCAGCTTTATTCAAGAGATTATAGCTAGCTCCAAAATGCGTAGTAGCAGCATAGCAAGTATTACACCGTAGTTATCCCTTATTTTGGAATTATTATTCTAAAGCACTTCTGCTGCTCTGAGATCAGTTTATTAGTATGCATACCACCTTCCATTTCATATTAGTTAACTACGGTCTATAGCTTATGCTTATGATTCAGCTACACACATACACACTGTACACACTGTACACACATACACACACACACACACACACCTGATACAGTAATTCCTGCCAATCAGAAATTAAGTCATGTATACAAATACATGTTAATGAGTCTATAAATGTCAGGGTGCAATAGAGAACACAAAGGCCATTTTGCAAATTATGTTTAACATACCAAGAAAGGTTTAAATGTTTCAATCTGAATGGGTATAGAGATGTGTAAATAACAGATCATTACTCTAGCCTAGTGGGCCATCAATGTGCAATATTTGGTTATATATCCCTGTTTAATTCATCAAACGCCATATAGATGTCACTGTGCAGACTGTATTAAGCAGTGATTCATAGGGGCCAATAAAGAACATGTCACGTGTGCACGACAGGCCTCACCACCAAATCTTTCAACATTTACACCATAAACCCTTGTAAATGCCAAAATGCTTTATGAGGAAGGTATGCCAATAAGAATTTCCCCCAGCAGAGGTTCACCTTACATACCCAATGTGGAAAAGGCATTGTGAGAAATCTAAAAATTCCACATAGCCTGGTTGTGTGTTGGATAGAAACACGGATACAGCACAATACTCAAATCAGACTTGTGTTCCATGCATTATATGCAATATGATGAAAGCTATGGTTTATCCCTCTTATTTTTCACATTTCCACACTCTATCCTATCTGTACGCACCTACCTCTGATTGTACTTTGAACACATAAAAAAAGAATACATATTTACATTTTTAGAAAATGTATGCAAATAGCCTTTTAGAAAGACAGGTAGATAGATTGATTGATAGATAGGATTGACAAACATTTAAAGCCAGCAGCAGGACCATGTAATCTGGAAAAACTGTTAGGACGTCCTCATGCAGTTACTTTATTAAGAACATGATATAATCTCTGTCATAAGGATTATATATATATATATATATATATATATATATATATATATATATATATATATATATATATATATATATATATATATATATATATATATCAATATATCAGTGCTATATATGCCCACATACAGATGTATACATAAATGTGGCTGCATATGTTGTCAGTGTGACTAGTGTATGGATAAATGTGGCTGCATATGTTGTCAGTGTGACTAGTGTATGGATAAATGTGGCTGCATATGTTGTCAGTGTGACTAGTGTAGGGATAAATGTGGCTGCATATGTTGTCAGTGTGACTAGTGTAGGGATAAATGTGGCTGCATATGTTGTCAGTGTGACTAGTGTAGGGATAAATGTGGCTGCATATGTTGTCAGTGTGGCTAGTGTATGGATAAATGTGGCTGCATATGTTGTCAGTGTGGCTGGTGTAGGGATAAATGTGGCTGCATATGTTGTCAGTGTGACTAGTGTAGGGATAAATGTGGCTGCATATGTTGTCAGTGTGACTAGTGTAGGGATAAATGTGGCTGCATATGTTGTCAGTGTGGCTAGTGTATGGATAAATGTGGCTGCATATGTTGTCAGTGTGGCTAGTGTATGGATAAATGTGGCTGCATATGCTGTCAGTGTGACTAGTGTATGGATAAATGTGGCTGCATATGTTGTCAGTGTGACTAGTGTACGGTTCAATGTGGCTGCATATGTTGTCAGTGTTGTTACTGTATGGATAAATGTGGCTGCATATGTTGTCAGTGTGACTAGTGTATGGATAAATGTGGCTGCATATGTTGTCAGTGTGACTAGTGTATGGATAAATGTGGCTGCATATGTTGTCAGTGTGACTAGTGTATGGATAAATGTGGCTGCATATGTTGTCAGTGTGGCTAGTGTAGGGATAAATGTGGCTGCATATGTTGTCAGTGTGACTAGTGTATGGATAAATGTGGCTGCATATGTTGTCAGTGTGACTAGTGTATGGATAAATGTGGCTGCATATGTTGTCAGTGTGACTAGTGTATGGATAAATGTGGCTGCATATGTTGTCAGTGTGACTAGTGTATGGATAAATGTGGCTGCATATGTTGTCAGTGTGGCTAGTGTATGGATAAATGTGGCTGCATATGTTGTCAGTGTGACTAGTGTATGGATAAATGTGGCTGCATATGTTGTCAGTGTTGTTACTGTATGGATAAATGTGGCTGCATATGTTGTCAGTGTGACTAGTGTATGGATAAATGTGGCTGCATATGTTGTCAGTGTGACTAGTGTATGGATAAATGTGGCTGCATATGTTGTCAGTGTGACTAGTGTATGGATAAATGTGGCTGCATATGTTGTCAGTGTGACTAGTGTAGGGATAAATGTGGCTGCATATGTTGTCAGTGTGACTAGTGTAGGGATAAATGTGGCTGCATATGTTGTCAGTGTGACTAGTGTAGGGATAAATGTGGCTGCATATGTTGTCAGTGTGGCTAGTGTATGGATAAATGTGGCTGCATATGTTGTCAGTGTGGCTGGTGTAGGGATAAATGTGGCTGCATATGTTGTCAGTGTGACTAGTGTAGGGATAAATGTGGCTGCATATGTTGTCAGTGTGACTAGTGTAGGGATAAATGTGGCTGCATATGTTGTCAGTGTGGCTAGTGTATGGATAAATGTGGCTGCATATGTTGTCAGTGTGGCTAGTGTATGGATAAATGTGGCTGCATATGCTGTCAGTGTGACTAGTGTATGGATAAATGTGGCTGCATATGTTGTCAGTGTGACTAGTGTACGGTTCAATGTGGCTGCATATGTTGTCAGTGTTGTTACTGTATGGATAAATGTGGCTGCATATGTTGTCAGTGTGACTAGTGTATGGATAAATGTGGCTGCATATGTTGTCAGTGTGACTAGTGTATGGATAAATGTGGCTGCATATGTTGTCAGTGTGACTAGTGTATGGATAAATGTGGCTGCATATGTTGTCAGTGTGGCTAGTGTAGGGATAAATGTGGCTGCATATGTTGTCAGTGTGACTAGTGTATGGATAAATGTGGCTGCATATGTTGTCAGTGTGACTAGTGTATGGATAAATGTGGCTGCATATGTTGTCAGTGTGACTAGTGTATGGATAAATGTGGCTGCATATGTTGTCAGTGTGACTAGTGTATGGATAAATGTGGCTGCATATGTTGTCAGTGTGGCTAGTGTATGGATAAATGTGGCTGCATATGTTGTCAGTGTGACTAGTGTATGGATAAATGTGGCTGCATATGTTGTCAGTGTGACTAGTGTATGGATAAATGTGGCTGCATATGTTGTCAGTGTTGTTACTGTATGGATAAATGTGGCTGCATATGTTGTCAGTGTGACTAGTGTATGGATAAATGTGGCTGCATATGTTGTCAGTGTGACTAGTGTATGGATAAATGTGGCTGCATATGTTGTCAGTGTGACTAGTGTATGGATAAATGTGGCTGCATATGTTGTCAATGTGGCTGGTGTAGGGATAAATGTGGCTGCATATGTTGTCAGTGTGACTAGTGTATGGATAAATGTGGCTGCATATGTTGTCAGTGTGACTAGTGTACGGTTCAATGGGGCTGCATATGTTGTCAGTGTTGTTACTGTATGGATAAATGTGGCTGCATATGTTGTCAGTGTGACTAGTGTATGGATAAATGTGGCTGCATATGTTGTCAGTGTGACTAGTGTATGGATAAATGTGGCTGCATATGTTGTCAGTGTGACTAGTGTATGGATAAATGTGGCTGCATATGTTGTCAGTGTGGCTAGTGTAGGGATAAATGTGGCTGCATATGTTGTCAGTGTGACTAGTGTATGGATAAATGTGGCTGCATATGTTGTCAGTGTGACTAGTGTATGGATAAATGTGGCTGCATATGTTGTCAGTGTGACTAGTGTATGGATAAATGTGGCTGCATATGTTGTCAGTGTGACTAGTGTATGGATAAATGTGGCTGCATATGTTGTCAGTGTGGCTAGTGTATGGATAAATGTGGCTGCATATGTTGTCAGTGTGACTAGTGTATGGATAAATGTGGCTGCATATGTTGTCAGTGTTGTTACTGTATGGATAAATGTGGCTGCATATGTTGTCAGTGTGACTAGTGTATGGATAAATGTGGCTGCATATGTTGTCAGTGTGACTAGTGTATGGATAAATGTGGCTGCATATGTTGTCAGTGTGACTAGTGTATGGATAAATGTGGCTGCATATGTTGTCAATGTGGCTGGTGTAGGGATAAATGTGGCTGCATATGTTGTCAGTGTGACTAGTGTATGGATAAATGTGGCTGCATATGTTGTCAGTGTGACTAGTGTATGGATAAATGTGGCTGCATATGTTGTCAGTGTGACTAGTGTATGGATAAAATAAATGTGGCTGCATATGTTGTCAGTGTGACTAGTGTAGGGATAAATGTGGCTGCATATGTTGTCAGTGTGACTAGTGTAGGGATAAATGTAGCTGCATATGTTGTCAGTGTGACTAGTAGTGTATGGCTATCTACATGTGATGGTGGTTGCCTACATATTCTGTCAGTCTGGCTAGTTATGATGGCTGCATACATATGATATGTTGTCAGTGTGGCCAGTGTATGGATACATGTGCATGTGATGATGGCAGCATATGCTGTCAGTGTATAGATAACTGCATGTGATGATGGCTGCATATATAATAAGCTGTCAGTGTGTCTAGTGTATGGATAACTGTATGTGATGATGGCTGCATGCATATGCTGTCAGTGTGGCCAGCCAGTGTATAGATAACTGCATGTGATGATGGCCGCATATAGTATAAGCGGTCAGTGACTGTCACCGCGGTCACTCATCGCTGGGCACTCACCAGGCTCATGCTCGCCGGGCTTGTCGGAGATCTCAATGACCAGCAGCTCCCGGCCCTCGTAGCTGCGCCCCACCGTGTAGATCCGGCTGATGGACGGGCACTGCAGCCACACGGCCACCAGCGCTTCCCGCAGCTCGGGGTAGCGGTGATACTCGAAGGAAATGCCGCCCGGCTCCCGGCTGAGCCGCCGCCTCCTCCCCCCAGCCTCAGAGGAGGAAGCAGTGGCCAGCAGAAGCAGCAGCCCGCAGGCAGCCAGGCACACAGAGCCCCGCAGCATCTTCCTATAGAGCACCTGTGTGACAGCGGAGACTGGACGACGCTTATCCCTGCTGCTGAATGTATTATCTGGAGATCACAGAGCGTCTAGCATCACCTGACCTCCTCCCCACACTGTGCTCTACTAATCAGCCAGCCTCTAGCATGGGATGTGCTAATGCCTGCTGCTATATCCGTCCTATGTCTCCCCTCTATCTCCCTTCTTTCCCCTTTGTCTCCTTATCTGTGTTCTCTCTGTCACCGGCTGCTGATGGGTTTTGCAGCCTTTGACAATTTCCCCCCTCCTCCTCCTCCTCCTCTTGTACGAGGCTCCCTCTCCCCACCTCCTCCTCCTCTCACCTTCCTATCCTGCAGGGATACACTAGAGGCAGATGGCAGGGAGGTAAATATGTCACTCTGAGAGATCAGCTGAGGAATAGAACTGGGGCATCTTGTGATGATGTTATTTGCTAGATATCACTGTCCATTTTAGCAATACACTGTGCTGCCCTTTTTCACAGAGCAATAGGTGAAGAGAACATGTGCTTTAATCTGTACACACTGTATTTTTGTGGTTTTAGTTTCCATTGTAGTCCCTTCTGTTGTAATGTCACCATGTGTCTTTGTGCCATCATCACCACTATTAGGAAAATAGGACAAGAGTTACAAAATAACACATTTAGGCTTTGTTCACATCTAAAATCGAAATCACTGACCCCCCGGCGCTCCACTGCGCACTACCATTTTGTACAAATCGCTTTGTAAGCGCTTTTTCAGAGCGATTCCATATTTTCACTTCCTGATATCAGTCTGGAAGTGAACTCTTTCCTTTCACCCAGAAATGAATAAATACAATGTATTTATTCATAACAGCGCGATTGCAATCGATGGATAAAGCAAGGTGAGAGAGTTCTGCGTTTTTCCTGTACCATCTACACTGTAGTAAAATTGCCCCAAAAATGGTACATGCAGCGCTTTGCTGAGCGGAAAAAGCGGACGAAACGTGCCGATATGAACTGCCCCATAAGGAATCATTGCACAAGCGCTTTTATGGCGTTTTTAAAAATCGCCGGCACTCAAAAAAACTGCAAAACACCCTAGGTGTGAACAAGCCCTTATTCAAGATATTTCACCTTGAGACTGATGCACTTGGTGCTGCATAGTTGTAGCTTTTCTAGACCGTTAAGACGGATCAGGTTATCTGGGCGCTGCAATCGGCAGGCGTCTAATAGCCGGTCATTTGAGCTCCCGATGCGGCTAGTAGCCAATAGGCTACTACGTAGTAATTAATGGATTAGTATTTAATGAATGAACTATCGTTCATTTGGATTAGGTGGGGGGGGGGGCTAAGGTTAGGCACCTACAAGGAGGGTTTAGGCATTAGGTGGGGGGTTTAGGGTTAGGCACATACACCGCATGGTTAAGGTTAGTATAGGTGCCCTGTACTGCTTAGTAAAATATCGGTAAATTAAATTACAGATATTTTACTGTTTTGCAGTTTCACCCAACACCCAATTGATGCAGCAGCAGCCCAACATGTACACTCAAATAAAAGTCCTTTGGTTGGGCCTCAAACTAGCTCTCAGCAGCATGTTTACCATCAGAAATGTCCTTAAGAATGTTTCCCTTTCAGGTGCCAGGTCAGGTGAGTAGGGGGGATGGTGGGCCAATTGAAATTGAAGAGTGTTCATTTTGGCAGCGACAGCATTGGTCATGTGTGCAGGGGCATTGTCCTGCAAAAAAAAAAAAAAAAAAAAAAGATCCCTTTGGACAATTTTCCACGGCATAGGACCGTAATTGCCTCCTTCAGCAGGTCCAGGAGGTTAATGTAATACTGTCAGGTGATACTAGATCCCTGACGTATGTAGTCCACCAACAGAATACCATCTTTTTCTCAGATCCAGTGCTGGATTTTGCAACAATGGGGCCCCAGGGCAAAATAAACCCGGGGCCCCCCAACAGATGCCCCGGAACAAAAATCGGCATTAAAGGACCTTTTTTGCAGCTGGTATAGTCAGGGTGTGAAGCCCCAATCGGTCGGAGCTCCACATTCTGGCTATCCCAGCCTGCATGGGGGACAAGGGGTTGAAAAGTTTAAGGAGCGGGGACCCCATATAATTAAAAAATAAAAATTCCCACACTCTAAACATGAAAAAAAAAAAATTGTGAAAATTGGAAAAAATGCCAGGGATCTTCATACAGCCATATTGCGGATGTATAGCGATCCCTGGCCAAAGCGCTGCGGCTGCAGAGGGGTTTCCAGGAGGTCCATACGTACTGCGCATAATGCGAGGCTCAGAAGCACGCTGCCCCTCTGTGCTGCGTGTGCGCTCCATTACACCGAGCGTCATGTGACGCTCGGTGTAATGGAGCGCACACGCAGCACAGAGGGGACAGCGTGCTTCTGAGCCTCGCATTATGCGCCGGCCAGAAGTGAAGGGGGAAGGACATACTGTGCGCACAGGGTGCAGTATGTCCGGGGCAAAGTTCAAGCAAGTCGCACAACACCGGGAGGGATAGAGTGAGAACGGCACAAGACGGAGGGGGGCTAGAGGGAGAGGAGGTATGTGCTGCTTACTACCAACACAGTGATGCAATAAATTTTACCACAACCCTTCGGTTGTGGTATCCTTTAAGGTGAATGCTATTAACCGTTAAAGTCGGCGGGTTTTTAAATGTGTATTTTTTTTCCTTTGAAACTTTAAAATCAATTTTCTCAAAAACTATAAGGTCTTTTTAAAAAAAAAATGTTTTCCTCTTGTAGCCACTGGGGGCCCCTACAGGCTCTGGGGCCCTGGGGCAATTGGCTCCTTTGCCTCTATGGTAGCGCCGGCCCTGCTCAGATCCATTACTTTTTGGGCTGTTTTCTAGGTGTGGAACTTGTTTGGCCATTGGGATCCACTGTGGTGACATTCCTTTGACTCTTTCTTGGTTTCAGGATCATAGATGTGGCGCCAGGTTTCATCGTCAGTCACTAACCGAGCCAAAAAGTCCTGTGTAGCTTCAAAATGGGCCAAATTGGGTTTTTAATGCTTCAACTTGTTCCTTCTTCTGATCACTGTTCAAACAGTTTGGAACTCGATTTGTTAAAAGCTAGCGCATGTCTAAGATAGTGGTGATAACAAATCCAAGGCTCCCGTGATATGTCTATTATCTGGGTTATCTTTTTTGCAGATATAGTAGCAGTAAAAAGTATGTGAACCCTTTGGAATTATATGGATTTCTACACAAATTGGTCATAAAATGTGATTTGATCTTCATCTAAATCACAACACTAGACAATCACTGTCTGTTTAAACTAATACCACACAAATAATTAAATGTTGTGTGATTTCTGTGTGATTGCTTTTGCTGGAGTTTTTTTTTTTTTTTTTGCTGCTGACCTCGTATCTTTTTTTTTGGAGTCATGGCTTCGTCCTCCCGGAGGCGTCTATGTGACCAGGAGCTGATGGACGTCTTTGAGGATAGCGGCAGTGATGTCGAGTCTGTGGCGGAGGAATCTACCGACAGTGACGTTCAGGGCCGGCCCTAGACTTTTTGCCGCCTGAGGCAAATTTAGGAGAGAGCTGCTGCTGCTGCCACCGCTCCCCCCCCCCCCCCGTCCGTCCGTGGGTGCGGGCAGGTCGGGGGTATTGGGCCTAGCATCGTGCGCTCCACTGACGTCACTTCCTACATCGCCGTCCACTTACAATACAGTGGGCGGCGATGCAGGAAGTGACGTCAGTGGAGCGCTCGCTGGAACGCGGAAAAGGTGAGTCCTCCCCGCCCGTGCCTCTTACGATCTGGCAGCGGCTTCCTAATTACAGGCTGGAGGGGAGCGCAGATCGGGGGACCCAGGCGAGGGAGGGGGGGGTCCGAAACCCCTCCCCACCGCTAGGTCCAATACCCCCGACCTGCCCGCTACCCCTCCGGCTCGGCAGCCGGCCCCTCGGGCGAGTGCCACCCTTAGAAGTTTGCCGCCTGAGGCAAATGTTTCATCCCGCCTCATGAGCGGGCCGGCCCTGGTGACATTCATGGGGACCTGTCATCAGAGACCGACGCCACAAGTGACACCGGCATCGAGGAGCCAGTCGTTGTGCGCACATGGTGTGAGCTGGAAAGCCTGGACCAAGCTCCGCCACCCAGGTTCCCTTTCACTGGGGTACCTGGGCAGAAGTGCAACTGCGACCACAACCCACTGGCATACCTGGAGCTCTTCCTGACCGAGGATGTCATCCAGAGGATTGTAGAGGAGACCAACCGCTACGCAGCGCAGCAGCAGGGTGCTCCTCTCAGCAGGTTGTCCAGGACCAGGAGGTGGGAACCTGTCACCAGGGATGACATCTGCTTGTTCCTGGGCGTCATCTTCCTCCAGGGACTGGTCGGTAAGCCGCTGCAGAAGTGGTACTGGTCCACCAACCGGACGATTGCCACTCCGTTCTTCGGTTGTGTGATGCCGGAGTACCGCTTCAGCCTCATCATGAAGTTCTTGCACTTCGCCAACAACGAGGACTTCAATGAGGCCACCCATCCTGCACCCAAGCTGAAGAAGATCTGGGACATCTACCAGATGATGGTAGGCAATTTCCGGGATGCCTACACACCAGATTGAAACGTCACCGTCAATGAAAGTCTCATGGCCTACAAGGGGAGACTCAGCTGGGTGCAGTTCATCGCATCTAAAAGGGCCCGCTTTGGGATCAAATCCTTTATGCTTTGTGAGGCCAAGTCCGGGTACATCTGGAACTCTATCGTGTACACAGGCAAAGGCATGAAGTTTGGTCCACAGTTCAGTGAGTATGGGTTGGCTACCTCATCTGTGCTCACTCTCATCGAGCCGTCGCTGGATCAGGGGTACTGTCTTACGACGGACAACTTTTATACCTCCCCTGAACTTTGTGACTACCTGATCCAGCACAAGACGGATTCCTACGGCACGATTAGAACCAACCGGCGCCAACTTCCACCGGCCTTTTCTGCCAGGCGTTTGAAAAAGGGAGAAATCGTTGCCTGGCAGAAGGAGAAAATGATGGCCCTGCGGTGGAAGGAAAAGCGGGACGTGTGCATCCTCAGCACCGTGCACAATGCTGCTACCGTGCACACCACCACCAGAGGTAACAAGGAGGTGGACAAGCCTCAGGCTATAGTGGACTACAACCACACAATGTGGGTGTGGACAGGGCTGATGCTGCCATGACCTTCTACCCGACTGTCCGCAAGCAGCAAAAAAAAATACTACAAAAAAATTTTCAGGCACCTCCTGGAACAGTGCATGTGGAATGCCTATGTGCTGTTCAAACTGAACAGTGAAAAGGCCATTACGCACCACGACTTTATTTGGCAATTGTGCGAAAAAATTTACCTAAAACACCCCCCACCGGAGTCCAGTAGAGTGGGGCGCAGAGCCTCATACGTGGTAAACCCGGAGAGACTGACTGGACGCCACTTTCCAGAGTTCTTGCCCCCGACCGCACAAAAGAATCAACCTACAAAAAGGTGTGCGGTCTGCTGTGCTAAAAAAGGCCCTGATGGCAAAAAAGTGCGCAAGGAGACACGCACTTATTGCCCGGAATGTGACGTTGCACTTTGTGCAGTACCTTGTTTCGAGGTATACCACACGAAGGAGGTATTTTAAGGTATATCATTTGTTTTTCTGCCTCCATTTATTTCTGCCTTTATTTTGCATTTATTTATTTGTATGACTTATTATTTATTACTGCATTGATTAAAAATGCAAGCTATTTCTGTTTGTCATTAACCTCCCTGGCGGTAAGCCCGTGCTGAGCACGGGCTATGCCGCCAGAAGGCACCGCTCAGGCCCCGCTGGGCCGATTTGCATAATTTTTTTTTGCTACACGCAGCTAGCGCTTTGCTAGCTGTGTGTGCAATGTGATCGCCGCCGCCAACCGCCAATCCCCCCCCCAGACCCCGTGCGCTGCCTGGCCAATCAGTGCCAGGCAGCCCTGTGGGGTGGATCGGAGTCCCCTTTGACGTAACAACTTCGATGATGTCGGTGACGTCATCCGGCCCTTCGCCATGGCGACGGGGGAAGCCTTTGAACGGGATCTCTTTAAATACTTGGGATGTCTGATCTGAAAGTGGCAAGTCTGCTATTATAGTAGTACTAGCTGGCCCGCGGCGTAGCATACGCCGCATAAGGGGGTAGAGGGCAGGAAGGGGGTATTGGGCACAGCGGTGGGGAGGGGGGTTGAACCCCCCCTCAACTGGGTCCCTCATGTGTGCTCTACCTCCAGCTTAAGCTCAGCAGGAACCCCCCCCTCACCTGGGTCCCCCATGTGCACTCCCCCTCCAGCTTAAGCTCAGCAGGACCCCCCCCCCTCACCTTGGTCCCCCATGTGCACCTCCCCTCCAGCTTAAGCTCAGCAGGAACCCCCCCCCCCCCCCCTCCTTAACCTTGGTCTCCCATGTGCACTCCCCCTCCTGATTAAGCACAGTAGCAGCCACCACTATTAGTAAGAGGCAGCGGGCGGGGATGACTGACCTCTTCAGTGTTCCATCGTGCGTTCCACTGTCGTCACTTCCTGCAATGCCGCACACTGTATTGGTGTAATTTTCCTTTTTAAAACAGAAGGAAATCTGCAATAGTTCAGTTATAAGTGAACATTTGTGGTTACCCCCAATGCACTGCTACTAAATATGCAAATTACCCCTTTTCCCCCTTGGTAAGCCAAGCAAACATCCAGAGCTGCTGGTGTATAGCAAGCATATAGCTTTAAATTTTACACAGTCATGTCAAATCCACATGTAGACAGCCTGTTTCAGACTTTTGGTCCTCTTCAGTACATGGCAGGAATTGATACAGCTGAGTGAGATAGGGCTTGGACCAGTACAACAGAGTAACCAAGCAGCTCAGGGTGACCCAAACCACTCGTAATGTATAGAGGGATAAAAGGGACCAAAAAGACCTCCTACTAAAAAAAGCAAAGCTTGGTGTAATTTTCCTTCCTAAAACAGAAAGAAATATGCAATTACTCAGCTATAAGTGAACATTGGTGATTACCCACAATGCACCGCTACTAAATATGCAAATTATTCCTTTTCACCCTTAGTAAGCCAAGCAAGCCTATAGCTTTAAGTTTTACACAGTCATATCAAACCCACATGTGACAGCCTATTTCAGACCTTTGGTTCTCATCACTACATAGGCTATCATTCATAAAGCATTTCCGCATGCGGAAATGCTTAAAACAGATGACTTTCCCGCACACGTAGCAAAATCTGCATTCATAAAGGCTCCTTCCGCATCAAAAGCTGACATTACCAAGCAGAGCGATAAATCACCGCCTTGTGCGGTGAATGTTGTAAAAAATTTAGCAAAATGTTAATTCATAAAGATCACCGCAAGCGGTGTGAGGTCGGGAAGCACTGCTCCCTCTGATGTGGCGATAACAATGTTAAGTGAATGGAGACACAGAGACCTCCCAGGCAGTTGCAGTAGAGTGGAACACGGAGAAATGTATCAACTCGGCAGCTTCCACATCTCCGCAAGCCTACCACCAGCCTATTTCGGGGAATCTCCACACTGCTACCACACCTGGATACTTTTTTATGAATCAGCAGCTAGAAGTCTAAAACACCATTAGCAGTGTTTTCCCACACTGATTCTCCATACCAACAGCACTTTCATGAATGACAGCCATAGCAGAGATTGATGTGGCTGTATGAGATAGGGCTTGGACCAGTACAACAGAGTAACCAAACAGCTCAGGGTGACCCAAACTTCTAAGAATGTATAGGAGGATAAAAGAGACCAAAAATCCCTCCTACTAAAAAAAGCAAAGCTTGCTTTAATTTTCCTTCTTAAAACAGAAGCAAATCTGCAATAATTCCGCTATAAGTGAACATTTTTGGTTACCCACAATGCACTGCTACTGAATATGCAAATTATCCCTCTTTGCCCTTGGTTTGATATGACACTACTCCTTCTTCTTGCTTGGACCAGCCCCTTCTTCTTGCTTGGACCGGCCCTGGGGGCAGGGCACTACTTCTTCTTCTTGTTTGAAGGTTGAGGCACTTACTCTATTATATATATAGAAGATAGATATATATCTCATCAGACTAAGCCAGGAGTGTTGAGGTACTGGAAGATTTTTACTTCTTCTGTTCAACGAAGAGCACTTTTTGGCAACAGTACTTTTGAGGATAACAGATATAACTTGGCTCATTGTTTAATCAGAGAAGGTTCATTATCCATCTGTTTCCATTCTTTTAATAACAAATCTTAATTTTCCTACACAAGAGGAAAGAAGGGAACTTGAAGACCAAGGTAAGTATAATATATTTTACATTTCTTGGGCTGCTCCTCAGATCTTCCACTTTAAAGCTTATTTTACAGCTTTTACTTGAGGCTCCACCAGGGATAATCCAACAAATTGGGGTCAATTCCTTAAAAGGCTGTGCGAAAAAAAATCTAGTCGTGGAAAATACCGCATTCTGTATTTTAGACTTTTGTGTGCTAATTCATAACAATTTTCACAAGTGCGATAGAAGTTCAGTGAATTACCGAAGTCCATTGACAAAACCTGTTCCTAATAGCAGATGAGAGTGGAGTGTCTCTGTGTTGTTATAAGCTGTTCTGTGCAGTAACGGCATTACAATAGTAAGAGGCATCCCAGATACCCTTTTAGATGTACATGTTTAGTTATACTGCCTCTGCTAGCTCTGAATCTGCCCTGAATATGTCTATTAGTCTTCCTTAACATTCTATTAATTGCCACAGCTTAAAACAACTTCAAGAAACTTTACACATGCCACACTTAGGTGATTTTCCCTACTAGCTCCTACGCATCTTCAAACAGGAACCCAAGAGGTTAAACAGCCAAAGGTATTTAGTGGAAAGCCTGTTTTGTTCCGATTGCTCTGCTGCTGCCTCGGGGGTTTAAAAGCTTGTCCCACCACCTGAGAAGGCTGGGGTCCTATCAGATTCCATTATTCAGGCTTGCAGGAGAACAGGGACTGTTTCTATTGGCTCCCTGTGTGACGTACCTTAGGAGCTGGAGACCGATGTGCCGAGGGCAGCAACTCTTGCAACTTACTAGCCTAGTACCCTGGATTGGGAACAGGGTTCCACAGCTAGTACGGGGCAGGAGCGCTAGCAGATCCAATGGTGTAACCAGGCAGGAACTGAAGCGCTCCCGCGTGCTGAGTCTGGAGGTGCAAGGACTCAGCTTCCAGGCGGGTTTCAAGACTTGATTCCAAGCAGGAGCAGATACTGAGGCGGATCCGTGAACAGGCAGAAGGTCGGCAACAAGACGGGTAATCAGACAGGCAGAGGTCGGCAACAGAGCGGGCAGTCGTACGTAGCAGGAGTCGGTAGCAAGTCGGGAAGTCAGCCAGGCCAGGGTCAGCAACATGAGATCAGGAACAGGCAGATACAAAGATCACGCACGGGAACGCACACCAAACTAGCTGCAATACTACAGCACTGAATGATGGCATTCTCCAGACTTAAATAGGCAGTTTGGCGGGAAAACGCGTACGTCTGCACGCAATGACGCATCAGGTGCACGCGATGACGCGACGGACGCACGCTATGATGCGTACGTCCGTACGCGATGACGCGGACAACCAGACGAAATCACGCCGAACAAACGCACGCATAAGCCCGTAAATGATGCATGAACAGGCGGCCCTTCGGGCGCGCATGCGCACAGTATCACACCAGCGTCGCCGAGTGCCGATGTCTCAACTGCCACACACGGAGCCCAGTGTGCACCCTGCCAGGACCCGTGAGGGACCCACCAGAATGCACCAGGACACCTGCAGCATCCGTAAGTGCCAGCCGCCTCGTCCAGACAGGTAAGTGACCGTGACAATACCCCCCCTCTAAGGGGCAGCCTCCGGATGCCCCCTTGGAGCTGGTTTACCAGGACATCTTTGATGAAATTCCTTAATCAGGCGATCAGCATGTAGGTTTGAGGCTGGCTCCCATGTGTTATTCTCTGGCCCATAGTCCTTCCACTTCACTAGGTATTGAATGCCTCTCCCTCTTCTTCTGCAGTCCATAATAGTTTCCACCTCAAACTCCTCTTCTCCATTAACTAAGATAGGTGGAGGAGGGGCCATGATTCGGCCAGGAAAAGGATCCTTGAGAACAATTTTCAATAGGGATACATGGAATACCGGGTGTACCTTCAAATGACTGGGTAATTCTAACTCATAGGCCACCTGGCCAATCTTCCTCTTGATGGGGAATGGACCGATGAATTTTGGTCCCAACTTCTTTGACGAGCAAGACAGTTTGAGATTAACTGATGATAACCAGACCAAGTCCCCTGGATCCATATCAGAGTCACCTCTCCTTTGATCGTCTGCCTTCTTCTTAAATGTTGCTTGGGCTAATGCCATAGATTTCTGTAAAACCGCATGATTCTGAAGTAATAATTTGATGAATTCTCCAGCAGCAGGAACAGGAGTCTCTGCAACCAAGTTTGGTAGGAATGATGGGTGAAAACCATAATTGGCAAAAAAATGGAGACTGTTGTGTAGAGGAATGAACGGAGTTGTTGTAGGCAAATTCTGCTACTGGAAGAAGCTGAACCCAATTATCCTGAGAACATGAGGAAAAACATCTTAAATACTGTTCCAGCGTCTGGTTAGTCCGTTCTGTTTGGCCGTTGGTTTGTGAATGATAGTGTGAGAATCTGCTCAGCTGCCTGTGCAGACAGGCAGCATTTTGACCACTGTTCACGTCTGCATTCTGCAGGTCTCTTTAAGAGAGACCTATTGTCAGTTCTGCAGCTTGCTGCTGAGGAATTTGCATACATTCGTTATGCAAATCCCCTACCTGCCTCCTGTGATGACTGGCAGTATAAAGGTTGGGATTACCCACAGTCCTTTGCTGGTCATTCCTTCAGGGTTTGTAGTATACACTCCTAGTGAGTGGCAGCCATGCTACTTCTCGTTGAAGATTAGTTTAGAGTTATTCGTGGGACTGCACTAGGCAGATTCCCTAGTCTAGTTAGGATTGTATTATTTGTATTGCCTGTTCTGTCTGTCTGTGGGGTGCTAACCAGAGCAGCGGTTGCTACTGGTAGGCCCTTCTGTTCTGTTAGTATCTTCTCTGGATCGCACTAGTCTCTTTGCGCTAGTGCTGTGGATCCTTCTGTTCTGTCTCCTGGGATCGCGCTAGCCACTTTTCGCTAGCGCTGTGGATCCTTCTGTTCTGTCTCCTGGGATCGCGCTAGCCACTTTTCGCTAGCGCTGTGGATCCTTCTGTTCTGTCTCCTGGGATCGCGCTAGCCACTTTTCGCTAGCGCTGTGGATCCTTCTGATCTGTCTTCCTGAATCGCACTAACCGCTAGCGGTAGCGGCTGTGGATCTTTCTGATCTGTGTTTCTGGATCACACTTGCTCTGACGGAAGAGCGGTGGATCCTTTCTGCCTAGTTCCTGTTTCACGTTTGTCTGTCTTGTCTGATTCGAAATGCTTGCTGTAGGCTCGGTGAGGTAACCGTTAAGCAAGCGCTCGCGTTCTCTGTTTCGTGTTTGTCTGTCTTTGGTTAGTTAGGCGTGCTTGTCTCTGTTGTGCGTAACACGCGGAGACCGCGCACGAACGCGTGCACTGTTGCGAATGAGTGCGGTGTTCGCGTTCAGCTAGCGTTTATTATTTTCTTTATCTTTCTCTTTGTATGATTTGCTGTGCCTTTGCTACCCTTGTGCTCTGTCCTGCTCAGTCTTGTGTCGCTATTGGCAATCGCCATTCTTGCGATTGCGTTTCCTTCTTCGTTTCCGCCGTTGTGTGTTCGCCGTCGCTGGGTGGCAACTAATTTGGTGGGCACACATTGGTTCTATCCCTTTGCTCTGTTCCCTGTGGGCTATCCAGCCCTGCCTGATTGTACCTTGTCCCGGATCTGTACAATTCCTATTTGGCATCTGTGGCTGTGCAGCGGCTGTGTTCGCCTGCACTCCACAGCGCCATCTGCCGGTGGGAATTGCCCTCTGCGGGTGCATAGCACCTAGCCTGGGTGTCCGCAATATACGCTTGTGGAGGAAATCGGCCGTGTCAGCGCACGTCTGGTGCGCTGACCACGGAGACGATTCCACAATCGTTACAGATAGGCTGAAGAAAGGCAAAGTTTAATGTTAAGCATCTTGCAGAGGGCCGCCCAAAACCTAGAAGTAAACTGTGCACCTCTATCCGAAGTGATGTCTGCTGGTATACCGTGAAGACGGACTATTTCCTTAATAAAAGCTGAAGCGGTTATTTGTGCTGTTGGAATCTCTTGCATTGGGACAAAGTGTGCCATCTTTGATAGTCTGTCAACCACCACAAAGATTGTGTTACAATTGCTTGATTTAGGTAACTCGGTGATAAAGTCCATGGATATGGAGTGCCACGGCCTTGGAGGAATGGGTAAAGGTTCCAGCAAACCCCAAGACTTGAGATGAGTTCCTTTTGAGCGGTTACAAACAGTACAGGTTAAGACATACATCCTACAATCCTTCCTAAGTCCTGGCCACCAAAAGTATCTCTGGAGTAAATCCAAGGTTTTAGAAAATCCGAAGTGTCCTGCTAATTGGTGGTCATGGCAGAGTTGAAATACTTTTACTCGGGTTTCTTCAGGTACAAAGATTCTATCATCGTGGTACCAAAGACCCTGTTTCTGGACGAGATTAGATTTGACATCCTCTGAGATATCTGTTGGTGTTAGTTGTAACTGTTTTACAATGTCTGGTTGCATGATCAAAACATTTTTGTTGGACAATATTGTATCTGGACTGACCTGAGGCTGATCATCCGGGAACATACGAGAAAGGGCATCGGGTTTAGTATTCTTCGACCCAGGTCTATAGGTAATATGGAATGAAAATCTCGAGAAAAACAAATCCCATCTGGCCTGTCTAGGATTCAACCTTCTAGCCGTTTTAAGATATTCCAGGTTTCTGTGATCTGTAAATATAAGTATAGTATGCAAAGCACCTTCCAACAAATAACGCCATTCTTCTAATGCATCTTTGATGGCTAACAACTCCCTTTCACCGACAACATAGTTCCTTTCTGATTCAGACAGTTTCCTGGAAAAAAAAGACACAGGGCGAAGGAGAGCCTTGATTCCATGCCTCTGAGAAAGTATTGCCCCAACTGCAGATTCAGAAGCGCCCACTTCCAAGATGAAGGGCAAGGCAGGGTCAGGATGCTTTAGTACAGGTGCTGTGGTGAAATGTCTTTTTAATTCATCAAAGGCCACTTGGGCTTCTTGAGTCCAGGAGAAGCGATGATTCTGACGAGTAAGTCGTGTGATTGGAAGAATGGTAGCAGAAAAATTCTTAATAAATCTTTGATAAAAATTGGCAAAACCAATAAATCTTTGTACTGCTTTTTTATTGTCTGGAGCTGGCCAATCAACAACGGCTTGAATCTTCTGAGGGTCCATAACTAGTCCATTGGCGGAAATGATAAATCCCAGAAACTGAATCAACTCCTTTTCAAATTCACATTTTTCCACTTTCACATATAACTTATGTAGACGTAGACGTACGAGCACCTGACCAACCTGATGACGATGAATCTCCAGAGATGTAGAAAAAATAAGAATATCATCCAAGTAAACAATGATGAATTTATCGAGGAAATCCCTGAGTATATCGTTAATGAAATGTTGAAAAGTGGCTGGAGCGTTGCACAGACCAAACGGCATCACTAAATATTCAAAATGTCCGTAACGTGATCTGAAAGCCGTTTTCCACTCATCTCCTTCTCTCATCCTGACTAAATTATAGGCACCTCGAAGATCCAACTTTGTAAATATTGTGGCTTCCCGTAATTTTTGGAATAGTTCTGGTACAAGTGGAAGGGGGTAGCGATTCTTAATCGTAACTTTATTCAAGGCCCGATAGTCAATACATGGTCTTAGTGTGCCATCTTTCTTTTGGACAAAAAATATCCCAGCTCCAGCAGGAGAGACTGAAGGCCTAATAAATCCTTTCTTCAAGTTTTCCTGAATATATTGCTTCAGTACCTCCTGTTCGGGATCGGAGAGTGGAAACATCCTTCCAAAAGGTATGGTAGCTCCTTCTATTAGATCAATTGGGCAATCGTATGGTCGGTGTGGGGGAAGTTGATCAGACCCTTTTTTGTCAAATACATCAAGATAGTCGTGATATTGTACTGGGACTTCATCTGCCAAGGTAGAGGTACAAAGTAACGGGCCAGATGCTTCTGAGGCTTGCTGAAAACAACTACTATTACAGTAGGTAGAGGTGAACTTGATTTCTTCTGTGGCCCAGTTGATAGCTGGATTGAGAGCACGGAGCCAAGGTAGGCCAAGGTAGGCCCAGAATAATAGGATATACTGGGGAAGACACTAGATCAAATTTAAGCCATTCTTGATGATCTTCGGAGGTGGAGGTGAGTAATGGCAGAGTCTCAGTGTTTACAGGTCCAGAGCTGATGGAGGACCCATCTGTTAGGTGTATGTGTAATAACTCTTTTCGAGATTGCACTGGAATTTGATGAGTTGTGGCAAATGCTTTATCCATGAAGCAGCTGCAGGCTCCAGAGTCTATTATGGCAGAAGTCTTAAGGGTTCTTCCGGGAAACTGAAAGAGAATAGAGATATTAAAATGAGTGTGAACCGTGGATGGGGTGTACTTGGGTGGAGTTTGAGCTTTCTGAAGATACTCCTTACCCGCTGGACGAACTGGACAATTCCTCAGGAAATGTCCCGGATTTCCGCAGAAAAAGCATAGATTTCCCTGACGTCTGCGGGTTCTCTCTTCATTGGTTAATGGGGCACGCATGACTCCGAGTTGCATGGGCTCAGGTTGATCATCAGTGGAAGCAGAGGTCGGAGAGGGTGACTGATTTACAGGAAGCAAAGCAGTACGGGCAGAGCAGGGCATTGATTTCTCCAGTTGACGTTCCCAAAAGCGTCGGTCTATCTGAATGGCAGTTGTAATCAACTCGTCCAAAGTAATGGGTACTCCCACTCGAGCCAGTTCATCTTTCAGATACTCTGATAATCCCAGGCGATATTGATGTTTCAGGGCTGACTCATTCCAGTCGGTATCTGATGCCCAACGTTTGAATTCAGTAGTGTACTCCTCCACTGGTTTACGGCCTTGTCCTTGTCGGTTGCGGATGGCAATTTCAGCTGTAACACTACGCTGGGGATCGTCGTACAAAACTGCCATAGAAGTAAAGAATTGCTCCATAGAACTTAAACACTGGTGTTTTTGCTCCATCAACCTGTGGGCCCATGACTGTGGCTCTTCCTGTAGTAAGGAGATGATGAATCCTACTTTTGTTTCTTCGTTAGAAAAGGTGCGAGGTTGTAGTGCAAAGTAGAGCTGACATGCATGGTGGAAGGAGCGGAATTTGGAACGGTCCCCTGTGAAGCGTTCTGGCTTAGGTACTCGAGGTTCCGGGTTTACTGCAGGGATCACGGGGACCGGCTCCACAGGAGCAGGTGCTGGAACTGCTGGAGGTGCAGGAGCAGGAAGTGACGGAGATTCCCCAGCACGCATTGTATTAATCCGGCCTTCAAGTTGAACATGACCAGCTTGTAGTTCCTTAATGGCCTCCGTTAGTGCGGTAACTTGTTTGCATAAGGTACTTAGTATGTTTGCTGCCTCAGCGGTCTCCATCTTTGGCTGTAGTATTTTTGTGACGTACCTTAGGAGCTGGAGACCGATGTGCCGAGGGCAGCAACTCTTGCAACTTACTAGCCTAGTACCCTGGATTGGGAACAGGGTTCCACAGCTAGTACGGGGCAGGAGCGCTAGCAGATCCAATGGTGTAACCAGGCAGGAACCGAAGCGCTCCCGCATGCTGAGTCTGGAGGTGCAAGGACTCAGCTTCCAGGCGGGTTTCAAGACTTGATTCCAAGCAGGAGCAGATACTGAGGCGGATCCGTGAACAGGCAGAAGGTCGGCAACAAGACGGGTAATCAGACGGGCAGAGGTCGGCAACAGACCGGGCAGTCGTACGTAGCAGGAGTCGGTAGCAAGTCGGGAAGTCAGCCAGGCCAGGGTCAGCAACATGAGATCAGGAACAGGCAGATACAAAGATCACGCACGGGAACACACACCAAACTAGCTGCAATACTACAGCACTAAATGATGGCATTCTCCAAACTTAAATAGGCCGTTTGGCGGGAAAACGCGTACGTTCGCACGCAATGACGCATCAGGTGCACGCGATGACGCGACGGACACACGCTATGACGCGTACCTCCGTACGCGATGACGCGGACAACCAGACGCAATCACGCCGAACAAACGCACGCAAAAGCCCATAAATGATGCATGAACAGGCGGCCCTTCGGGCGCGCATGCGCACAGTATCACACCAGCGTCGCCGAGCGCCGATGTCTCAACTGCCACACACGGAGCCCAGTGTGCACCCTGCCAGGACCCGTGAGGGACCCACCAGCATGCACCAGGACACCTGCAGCATCCGTAAGTGCCAGCCACCTCGTCCAGACAGGTAAGTGACCGTGACACCCTGCTCCTGTCAGTCACAGCTCTTACTGCTTCTGCTTGTGAGTCACGTTCCCAGCAATCTCCTGGCACAGACTCCGCACTCTTTTCACCACTTCAAAGCAGACATTAGTGTTTCATGGCTTTATCGCATGTTGTAGGCTTTATGAATTGACATTTACTGACATTTGTTAAGGTAATTGGCCTCACTGCCCGGTAATGTCAGCTTTTCATGCGGTGACAGCCTTTATGAATTGACTTTCCTAAGTTCTCGAAAAAGTCAGCTGTTTTCTGCATTACCCCATGCGGTAATGCTTTATGAATCGGCCCCATTGACTGCTAGTCATTCGCCCTGAATATTCTTTAGCTTCCAAAATGGATCAAGAACTGAAGTAGGGTGTGATAAGGAGCTGCTATAACTGCTGCAGCATGAACTTGATCTGTAGGTGGAAGACATAATCCAGTTCTTTGCTGACAGCTCGTTTTATTAAAGACATGACTTTTTTAAAGTCTGTGGGGAGTGGTCTTGAAGGCAGGTGTCTCGGGGTGACCCTTGGAATCCTTGGGGTGCTAGTTGGACTTTGGGTTTCTTGGCGCAGTTGGGGTGCGGAGAAGTGCCGCACATGTGGTGTCGCCGTGCTCGGAAGAGGTGGTGTAGTGTGTTTTGGGGTGTATTTGTGCGCGTGCCCATGCTGGGTGGGAGAAATCTCACTGTAAATGGACAATTGTGTGTAAAAAAAAATCAAAAGATTGTCATTTGCAGAGATATTTCTCCCACCCAGCATGGGTGTGTGTGGGGGTACACCCCAGGACACATTGTGCTGCTTCTCCTGGGTGCCGCAGTGCAGCATGTGTGGCACTTTTTTGCAGCTTGGCTGCGCTGGGGGGCCCAAGGTCCAATGAGCGCCTTTTGGCTTTGCGGGGGTGCTTGCAGTTTGGCACCCCCCAAAATGCTGGGACAGTGGGCACACCCCACAGATTACCCCATTTTGGGGGGTGGACACTTCAGGGTGTTCAGAGAGGGCCTTGGTGAGTCAGTGGCAGATTTCATTTTTTTTTTTTGTCGCAAGTTAGCAGAAATGGAAACTTTTATTTTGTCACAAAGTGTCATTTTCCGCTAACGTGTGACAAAAAATGGGGTCTTCTATGGACTCACCATGCCTCTTTGTAAATACTTTGGGGTGTCTTCTTTCCAAAATGGGGTCATTTGGGGGGTATTTATACTATCCTGGAATTTTAGCACCTCATGAAACATGACAGGTGGTCAGAAAAGTCAGAGATGCTTCAAAATGGGAAAATTCACTTTTTGCACCATAGTTTGTAAATGCTATAACTTTTACCTAAACAATAAATATACACTGAATAGTTGTTGTTTCTTTATCAAAGACATGTAGCACAGTAAATTAGGACAAAAATGTATACAGAAAGTTTACTTTATTTGAAAAATGTCAGCACAGAAAGTAAAAAAAAATCAATTTTTTTGACAAAATTCATGTCTTTTTTGATGAGTATAATAAAAAGTAAAATTTGCAGCAGCAATCAAATAGCACCGAAAGAAAGCTGTATTCGTGACAAGAAAAGGATTGAAAATTCATTTAGGTGGTAGGTTGTATGACCGAGCAATAAACCGTGAAAGCTGCAGGGGTCTGAATGGAAAAAAAGTGCCTGGTCCTTAAGGGGTAGAAAGACTGTGGTCCTCAAGTGGTTAAACTCATAAATATTACAGTGCTATTAACCGCTAAAGTCCATACAAAATTATGTGAAAATGTTCACAAAATTATGAATGATTACAATTACAGACTCAATTATTTTCTCAAAATATCACATTATGATTATGAATTTAGATGCGAAATTATGCCTATGCGAAATTTGTGGTCATCACTAAACTATGGTAGGGATAAGATTGTGATGCCCTCTGAGGGACAGTTAGGTGACAAGATATAAAACTCTGTACAGCGCTGCGGAAGATGTTGGCGCTATATAAATACTATATAATAATAACAATAATTGTTCGTCACAAGCTGCATCTTCAAGACAGGTAATGACATAACATCTTATTAAAGCTTATTATATCTCTATACTCATTTGCAGATCCAGTGGTTCAGACCAAGCCAAGTAAATTGGGTGCTGGCCGATCAAATTAGGCATCACCACACCCCACAATGTACATTTGCAGCTATGGCGCATTGAATGCTTAAATTGAGCGTAGGGGTTCAGCTATTGTGGGGTGTCAGTCGGCCCCAATGTTCAGCTATTATATACACCTTGGATCAGCTACAGCAAGGATTAAAGTTTTCACTGAGATCCGACAATTGCATAGTGGAACTCTGGCTATGATGCAGCAGGGGTGACGTATAGCAAGCAAGACATAGCCGAACTCCAGAACGGTTGTGGCACATGCATAGCCAAGTAATGTTTTCACGGTAGCACGGTGGCATACTGGTTAGCACTCTCACCTTGCAGCACTGGGCCCCCGCTTCGAATCCCAGCCAGTGCACTACCCGCACTGAGTTTGTATGTTCTCCCCGTGTCTGCATGGGTTTTGTCCAGGCACTCCAGTTTCCTCTCCATCCCAAAAAATACAGATAAGTTAATTGTCTCCCCCTAAATCGTCCCTAGACTACGATACATACACAGACATATGACTATGGTAGGGATTAGATTGTGAGCCCCTCTGAGGGACAATTAGGTAACTGTACAGTGCTGCAGAAGATGTCAGTGCTACATAAATAAATAAATAATCAGCCATTTGTATAGCCAACTACCGTTACTGGCTGTGACAGAGTGGTATCAGCTGTGTTGCTTGGGTATAGTGTTAAACATAGGTGTGGGGAGGTTAGGCATAGGTAGGGGCAGGTTAGTGTTAGGCATAGGAAGGTTGTAAGAGTATGGGAGGGAGGTTAGCGCTAAATGGTAATAGCACCACGCAAATTCTGGATGCTAAGCTATTATTATATAATTATATAATAATAATATATTCAAATAGCAGCAATACCCGTCGCCTAAATTACCGCGCACCTATTTTAAATAAATGTGGTTCAGAAAGCTTTTTTTCTAAATTGAGAGACAGTGTGCTGCAGCAGAGAATCCGTTTCACAGTTCAAGATAATCTTGCTGAATGCACCATGTACCTGCCCAAGTAGGTTAATATAAAAGCACATTTTGCAAAAAAATTGTATATATATATATATATATATATATATATATATATATATATTTATATACATATAATTCACTTTATTGTCATTGTGTAACACAACGAAATTACTTTTCATGACAACCCCACGGTGCATATAGGGAACATAGTGATAGTAACAAGGAAGAGAAGAAATTATACACATATGCCAGGTATTACAGATCTTTAAACAATTTGTACACAGAGAGGATTCAGAGTTCATCAAGTTTATGGCAGATGGGAAAAAGCTGTCTTTCAGTCTGTTTGTGTGTGTGTGGATTGATCTAAAACGTTTACCTGATGGAAGGAGCTCAAACAAGGCATTTCCAGGGTGAGTGTTGTCCTTGATAATGTTTTTGGCCCTTCTCACGCTGCGAGTACTATACAAAAGTTCCAGTGATGGTAGTTCAGTGCCAATAATGGCTTCTGCTGTTTTAACAACTCGCTGCAGGGCTTCTCTAGTAGCCTTCGTGCAGCTGTTGTACCAGGTCATGCAATTGGTCAGAACGCTTTCTATAGTGCATCTGTAGAAATTAACCAGCAGCTTCTGTGGGAGGTTAGCGCTCCTTAGTTTCCTCAGAAAGTAGAGGCGTTGTTGTGCTTTGCCAGTTAGAGCTAAAGCATTGTCAGCCCAGGACAGGTTCTCTGCGATGGTGACTCCCAAAAATTTGAAGCTGGAAACTCTCTCCACAGCCTCTGCATTGATCATTAGCGGTAGGTGAGTGGTCTTTTTGGTGGTCTTAAAGTCCAGAATAATTTCTTTGGTCTTCTTTGTATTTAATAACAGGTTGTTAATGTCGCACCATGCAGTCAGGTTCCTAACTTCTCTGTATGCAGCTTTCTCATTGTCTGATATAAGCCCAATGACAGTCGTATCATCTGCAAACTTAACAATTATGTTTGAGGTATGGATAGACTGGCAGTCATGGGTGAAAAGTGCATAGAGGAGAGGGCTTAAAGGGACTCCGAGCAGTGCAGAAACTATGGAAAGATGCATATCATTTTAAAGCTCTCTTTCTCCTCTTTCCAATGATATATAAACCGCCACCCTACGCCTTTTAGTTTTCGCTATTTTCGCGATTGAAATTGCCGTGGCCACGATTTCAATCGCGAAAATAGAGAAAACTAAAAGGCGTAGGGCAACGATTTAGGTGTCGTCAGAAAGAGGAGAAAGAGAGCTTTAAAATGATATCCATCAAGCCATAGTTATATTGTATTACACAGGGCGACTTTTTGTCAAAGTCAGCAGCTGCATTCAGCAGAATGGAGCTGC